>NW_027142004.1:915000-2115000 GCF_036365525.1 Heterodontus francisci | reverse complement strand
CAGATAATAACAAAGTTAGCTAGAATTGCTAAGCACACCCACTAGGTTCCTCTGACCTTTCCCTGACCTAGTCACAGAAAACAAAGGATAATACCCGGAAAAGGGGAGAGCTGACGCTGGCCAGGCGTTCCATTCTCTCTCTCTTTTACGTCGTAGCCGCGTTGCAGACGCAGGGTCTTCGGATGGTTGGTCTCCAGAGTTTATCGCTGGCTCTGTTCCCGAGAAGTTCTATACTTATTCTCCTTCTTATCTCTCCAAAACGGAGCTGTCTCTTTCCGGTTGGTTTAAGCTTGCTCACCTCGTTCATATCTTCTCCTAATTGGCCCAGGCCCAAAGACCCCGGTATCATACCGTGCCCAAATAAGTCTCTATTCTTGTGCTCTCGCCTTTGTCTTGTCACATAAATTAATTAGTTCAAACTGTTTTTTACCAGCACAGGCCAGTGTCTAAGCTCCAGGTTACGATAGTTCACAAACAATCCAGCAGTTTGTAACAGACTCTGTATTTCTCGCAGTCCCTGGCTAAAACTGGTGACAGGGTTTAGTGTGAAAGAACGAGTTAATGATGCAGCGGTTGTGAGTGGGACGCAACTCCAGCAGTCTCTGTCCATTCTCATTCATCCTTCCAATGCCATAACGCCCAAGGCAGGAGGGCCATGTGTCATGGTTAGCTCCAACCCTGGCATTAAAGTCCCCCAGCAGGAACAAATGTTCGATATTGGGAATGCTACTAATGATATTATGGCGTTCCTCATAGAACTGGTATTTTACTTCAAGTGGGGAGCAGCGTGTTGGAGCATAGATGCTGAGCAGGCGTACTGGACCAGAGGCGTGAGCAGTCAGAAGGACAATATGCATTCTGTGCCATGTGAGGGAGGCTCTATCATGCTGAGCAATGAGTTTCTGATGGTGTAGCCCACTCCATGTTGTCTTGGTTCTTCAGGATCTCGACCCTGCCAGTAGAAGGTGTAATCTTGCACTCTTAGAGATCCGTCCGCAGGGAGGCGTGTCTCCTGAAGTGCTGCAATGTCCAGATTGAGTCTACTGAGATCGTTGTTAATGATGGTGGTCTTCCGAGAATCATTGATTTGTGTAAGGTCTTCCAACAGGCCGGGACACATAGTTCTGACGTTCCAGCATGCAAAATGAAGAGTTGGCACCTTCTTTCCGTTTTTCGTCGTGCTGTGCGGTGCATTGTTACAGTCCACTTGTCGGGCAGCTTTACTCTGCATCGAACGCCACAGTCTACCTGCCCCGGGGTGTTTGATAGAACAGAGAAGTTGGAGATTTACTCTCTAGCTGACTACGGGCTGCACTCCGCTTGGCAGTATTTGGTGGGACACTGTAGATGGAGATCTACTCTATATCGCTGGAATTTAGATGGTTAAGGGATGGCTTGATCAAAGTTCACAAGATAATAATGGAACTAAGGGACGATGAAGAGAAACCCTTCTCACTGGCTGGGAGAGTCTTCGACCAGGGGCAAAGTCTAAAAATCGAACATTATTCTAAAACACTTTCAAGAGTGAAATTAAGAAATATTTCTGCACACACAGCATGGTAGCAGCTTGGAACTGTCTTCCACACGTGACCCTTCCCTACCCCTGTAATCTCCTCCAGCTCCACAGTCCTCCAATATCTGTGATCCTCTAATTCTGTCCTTTTGAGCAGCCCCAATTTTAATCGTCCCACCATTCGTGGCCGTGCCTTCCAGCTGCCAAAGCCCAAACTCTGGAATTCCTTTCGTACTCCTCTCCGTCTCACTACCTGTTTTCCTCTTTGAAGACGCTCCCTCAGATCAACCTATTTGACCAAGTTTTTGGTCGTCTCGTCTAATATCTCCTCAAGTGACTCAGCGTCAAATTTGCATTTTCTTTATTTATTTGTTGGATGTGTGCATTACTGGCTGGGCCAGCATTTATTACCCATCCCTAATCACTCTTGAGAAAGTGATGGTGAATCTCCTCCTTAAACCACTGCAGTTTATGTAGTGTCATTACACCCGCAGAGCTGTTAGAAGACAGTTCCAGGATTTTGACCCAGTGACAGTGAAAGAGCAGTGATCTCACTGCTAGTCTGGATTGAGTGTGACTTGAAGGGAAGCTTGCAGGTGGTCCTGTTCCCATGTGTTTTTTTCACTTTCTATCCTCCTCATTCTCACACTATTCTCCCCAGTCTCTTTGTCTATCTCTCTCTGTCTCTCGCCCTCTCTCTCTCTCTCTTTCTCCAACTCTGTCCAAGACATTATCTGTGTCTCTCTCACACTATCTCTCACTCTCCCTCTTTTAATCACTCTCTCCTTCCCTCTCTCCTTGGACAACCATGCTTTCAGTCATTTTGTGGTTAATGTCGAACCTGTAACTCTTACCCTTGCTGGGAAAGTCAATGTAGTTTGAAGATATCAAACATAGATCCAATACTCACCCTAAAACACTCACACGAAAGCCTCAATAATGAATTGGACAGAACGTGGGGATTATTACTAAGGTGCTGTCAAGCACTCCTTACACCCTGTCTCCCTTCTTCCCTGCTTGTAAAGTGTATCAGTTTTTTTAGCAATATTTTTTCAACAGCATTATATGTAAAGTAAATGAAACCTGGGGCTCAACATCAACAGCCATTTTTGTCAGAAAGTTCCAAACAAATATCACACCTGGTGTGTTGAAGCGTTTCTTCATTTCACGCTTAAAAGGTTTTCAGGCTATGTTTAAATTTTTAGACTATGCCCCAAAGTTCCTGACTGCGCAGCCAGTGGGAATAGTTACTCTCTGCACACATTATCATTTTCCCTTATGATATTGAAAACATTGATCAAATCACCCCTTAACCTTCTAAATTCCAGGGATACAGAGTAAATCTCCACCGACAATGTCCCAGTAAACACTCCCAAGCCAAGCACAATGGGAACACAGAAGGGGAAACCTGGGGTGAGATACAGGGTAAAGACAGGGCCTATTGTATTATGAACATAGAAATGGTCTTGTGTAGTACAAACTGAGACCGGGTGAAACAAAGCAGAACCAGAGACATGGCCGAGTGTAACAAACCGAGACGTTGTCTAGTGCAGTAATAATGGAGGCAGGGTCTCGCGCTTTACGAGCAGAGGCAGGATTTAGTGCAGTAATATCTGAAATAGATTGTTGGTCTTAAACAGATAAAGACAAGGTCGCTAATCATGGGGCTGTTTGATTGTGGGATGAAGGGATGGAGTGTAATGTATCCAGTTAGCTGGTAACACAAATTGAGGTGAGACAGTAAGCTGTGAGGAGGACACAGAGAGGGGGCGGAGTACGGAATATGGACTTCTTCAGTGAGTGGGCAAGAAAGTGGCTGATGGAATATACTGTGGAGAAAAGTCAGGTATTCACATTGGCTGAAAGAAAAAGTCATTGACATTGAAATGATTGTGTTTTATGCAACACATTATTTACATCAGAGTCAAAGCTGCTGATGTAATGTGTTTGTTCAGGTGAGTGTAACTAATAGCAATAATCAGGGGTATAACCGTGTTAGTGGAGACGCATTCCCTGTATAAATCAGCACCCATTGGAATGGATCAGCTCAGAGTGCTGGAGCTGTGGATTCCAGGCTAACAGAAGTCTCTGCTTTTCACAGAAATGGGATATTCAGCAATCCTTCAGATCGCATTCATTTATTATCCTGTACTTGCTGCAATTGGAGTTCCTGGTAAGACTGTATATCAGTTGATAATGGTGTAACTCGATGTTAACTGTGCTGCTGTACACGGTATTATTTACCACTGTGTGTTTCACCCAGCCACCTGTTCTTTACCAGCGATTTACTGATGGAATCTCCTGATTGTCTACTCTTTCAGTCTTGCAGGAGCTGCATTATATTTAATGGTATTGGTTTTAGTAACCCTGGAATACTTACTGGATTATTGTGTTTATTTAATATATTTGAATCAGATGTCTCGGTTAAGATCAAGAAAAAGAGCTTCAGGAGATTTTCACATTTTCGTGATGTGCAACTAACCGGTCCTGGAATATTTTAATGATTTTTTTTCGCTGTTTGATACCGAGACCACCCACAATATCTATGCTACAAGGAGGCAGCAAAATATTCTCCCAACCCAATAACATGGTTCAGTTTAACAGGGATTTCAATGTATTTATTGGTTATCACTGTTATAAAATATACTGTGTATGTCTGACGCTGCTTCAGAGGTCTGGCTACTGAACTGAGTTTGCTGCTGCCTCTTTCACATCTCCTTCTCTGTTTCACCGTGGAGTCTTCACTGTCACTAAACTACATTGTAAAACAGAAAGTATTGATGTGATGTTTTATTGGTTTACACTGTATCAGTTGAATCAAGAGTCTTTTCATTTATCTGCAGATTATCAGCTGCACCGCTGGTGTTGGTGTTTTATTAATTTAATTACCCCACATTCTAACGGTGTACTTTATAATTCCAGGAGAATGAATTTCAATGATTCTGAGGTTTGTCTGGAAGAAGCTTTTGATTCTGTTTATTCCATGTATTGTAGATGAAGTGAAGAGTGCAGGTGAACAGGTGGAGACTTGTGTGCTCTATAGACACACTAAATTATTCAAAGATGTTTCACCATTGAACAAACTGACTCTTAAAATAGAATCATTGAACATGGGGCTGGTGAAGAGAACACAGGCACAGAATGTGATGAACAAATCGCGTGTGAAAAGTGGTATTAAGTAACAGTTTTCAGGATATGAGGAGTCCAGAGAGCTCGGGAGGGCAACTTAGAGAAGGAGCAGGAAGAATGAAACAGAGGGGAAAAGATAACCTGAAGGAAAGTGAAAGAGGAAGAAGCAGAGTGAATAAATCACTCGCATAAAGTGCTGGAATATTCAAAGTAATTTTTGAGAAAAACTGAGAGTTGAAGCTGTCAGTTGTCAGATTGTGTTAATTTTACTGTTAGAATTGGTCCCTCAGTATTTATTTCTGTCAGGTCTTCATTTTGTTTTGTAGAAAGTTCCTATTCCTTACTTATTGACTTAATGAACATAATAAAATCAGTTCTTCGCTGATGGTTATTCATTATTTAAATACTGTACTTCAAAATTTCTGTGACGATTGAATTCAATAAAGAGCGAGGCTGATAACAGAAATATGCTTAAATTGATATTTAATTGACTGTGCAAACTAAATGTATTGACTATATTGTATAACCAATGACACGTTCTCCAGCACCAATATTATTTTTTTAATAAATTAATTGAGTTTTGTTGCTGGGATCTATAAATTAGTTCTGCACGAACGCTTTGCTGCAGTCTCTCCCCCTGAAGCTCAGCCTCTCCTCTCACTTTATTGAATCCTCTGCCCATTGCTTCAATTTATCCACTTTCCCAAACCGTCTGCTCCTGTCTCCCCTCCAGCTCGAACATGACCTTTTCCTTCTCGCCCTCCCAATCTCACTCACTTGCTTCACTTCCAACTTCCTCTTCCAAATAAATCCCAACCCTCAAACTCACCGCAGCAGCTCTCAGACTTTTCCCACTTTGTACCAGCCTCTGTCTGTTCTCTGAACCCACAGAATCGAACCAGCTGTTCTCAAACCTTCCCGAACGACAATCTGGAGATAAATCCCCATTTAACACATTGGATTCCATCTCTGTAAAACACCTTCTCATTTCCCCACCGGTACTGCATCCTCAGTCAGTACTTTCAGTCGTTCCAGTGCTGACTTTATTCGCTTTCTAGATCAATTTCCCAATTCACCAATAATAATTGTATTTTAAACATTTCACTATGACAAAGCACTGCCCAGGTCAATGAATCAGTTTTCACTGCTCGATGCAGCAACAAAGCTGGGAATTTCAGCCCAGATCCTGTCAAACTGCTGCTTTGTCTCCAGGTCTGATCAGTAATTTCTCCGCTTCTTTTTCCCTCTGTTCCAGTTAACTTGGTGGTGATTGTGATCCTGTCCCGGGGAAAGTGCGGTCTCTCCAAATGTATCACTGTCTACCTGGTGGGAATGGCAGTGCCTGATCTCCTGGTCGTTATGTCTAGTCCCATACTGTTGTGGATTGGTTTAATGTATTTCCCAGATTCATTCCTGAACACTACTCCCAAGTGTTGTCTCATGGCCGTACTGCTTTCTGCATCCACATTTATTTCTGTCTGGCTCACAGTCTCTTTCACCTTTGATCGATTTGTGGCCATTTGTTGTAAGAAGCTAAAAACAAAATATTGCACCAAGAAAGCGGCAGCTGTGGATGCAGGAACAGTGAGTGTGCTGGGCTGTGCACAGTCTCTCCCAATTTACTTTGCATATAAACCAAGATACATTATTGATAATGTTCCAATGCTTTGTGTTCATAAACCGAGCTTCTTCACTTCCCTCATATGGGCCGCATTTAAATGTCTTCACCGCATTTTAACCCCTTGTGTGCCGGCCTTGCTGATTTTGCTGCTCAATATTCTGACGATCAGACATATTTTATTCTCCAGTAAAGTACGCAGGGGATTCCGGAGTCACAGAAATGGAGAGAATTACAAGGACCCAGAGATGGAGAATCGGAGAAAATCAATTGTTTTACTCTTCAGTATATCTGGCAGTTTTATACTGTTATGGCTGCCCTGGGTTGTGTATGTCATTTATAAGCGAATTGCAGATATTTGGGATAATTTCTCTGACACTGAGCCTCTCGATACCATAAATTACACATCAATGATGCTGCAGGTTCTCAGTTCCTGCACCAACATGTGTATTTACGTTGTCACCCAGACTAAATTCAGAGAGGAGCTGAAGAAGGCGCTGAAATATCCTCTCAATCTCATTGTTAAATTAGTGAAATCATAGACAGAGATAAACACTGGAACTAAATCCCATTTCATATTCCATTCACTACACTCCCCCACAGGACAGAAAGCACATTTTATATTCGCAGCACAGAGCCCTGAAAATATTTTAAATCTGATTCTGAGATTATATTTTATTGATAATCTGACCGATTGAGATGGGATTTCCTCTGCAGATGATTCATGAATTGTTTTGAAAAATGCCTCACTCGAATGCACAGCTGAATTTAACTAAACCACCCCTTGGACCCACAGCAAATTGGGCAAAGTTGCAAATCGCAGTGATTGTGAGATTGTGAGGGGCAGAAACTGCAGTGAATCAGGGACACCAGCAGATGGCGCGAGTGAGAGGGGCAGCAAGTGCAGTGAGACAGGGATACCAGCAGATGGATATGGTGAGTGGGACAGTAACTGCAGTGAGTCAGAGACACCAGCAGATGGATATGGTGAGTGGGACAGTAACTGCAGTGAGTCAGAGACACCAGCAGATGGAGACGTTGCGAGGGGTGGAAATTGCAGTGAGACGGTGGCACCAGCAAATGGAGATGGTGAGCGGGGCAGAAACGTCAGTGAGACTGGAGCACCAATAGATGGAGATGGTGAGAGGGGCAGTGCCTGCAGTAAGTAAGACAGGGACACCAGCAGATGGAGATGGTGAGAGTGGGGCGGGGGGGGGGGGGGGGGGGTGCAGTAATGGATGTTGCAGATTCCTGGATTTAGATGTTTCAGTAAGAACAGAGAAGATGGTAAAAGAGGGGGGGGGTGTGGCATTGTTAATCAAGGAGAGTATTACGGCAGCAGAAAGGACGTTTGAGGACTCGTCTACTGAGGTAGTATGGGCCAAGGTTTGAAACAGGAGAGGAGAGGTCACCCTGTTGGGAGTCTTTTATAGACCTCCGAATAGTTCCAGAGATGTAGAGGAAAGGATAGCGAAGATGATTCTCGACAGGAGCGACAGAAACAGGGCGGCACAGTGGCGCAGTGGTTAGCACTGCAGCCTCACAGCTCCAGGGACCCGGGTTCGATTCTGGGTACTGTCTGTGTGGAGTTTGCAAGTTCTCTCTGTGTCTGCGTGGGTTTTCTCCGGGTGCTCCGGTTTCCTCCCACAAGCCAAAAGACTTGCAGGTTGGTAGGTAAATTGGCCATTATAAATTGTCACTAGTATAGGTAGGTGGTAGGGAAATATAGGGACAGATGGGGATGTTTGGTAGGAATATGGGATTAGTGTAGGATTAGTATAAATGGGTGGTTGATGGTCGGCACAGACTCGGTGGGCCGAAGGGCCTGTTTCAGTGCTGTATCTCTAAACTAAAAAAGTTGTTATGGGGGACTTTAACTTTCCAAATATTGACTGGAAATACTATAGTTCGAGTACTTTAGATGGGTCAGTTTTTGTCCAGTGTGTGCAGGAGGGTTTTCTGACACAGTATGCAGACAGGCCAACCAGGGGCGATGCCACACTGGATTTGGTACTGGGTAATGAACCCGGCCAGGTGTGAGATTTAGATGTAGGTGAGCACTTTGGTGATAGTGATCACAATTCGGTTAGGTTTACCTTAGCGATGGGCAGGGACAGGTATATACCGCAGGGCAAGAATTATAGCTGGGGGAAAGGAAATTATGATGCGATTAGGCAAGATTTAGGATGCGTAGGATGGGGAAGGAAACTGCAGGGGATGGGAACAATCGAAATGTGGAGCTTATTCAAGGAGCAGCTACTGTGTGTCCTTGATAAGTATGTACCTGTCACGCAGGGAGGAAGTTGTCGAGCGAGGGAGCCGTGGTTTACTCAAGAAGTTTAAGCGCTTGTCAAGAGGAAGAAGAAGGCTGATGTTAGGATGAGACGTGAAGGCTCAGTTAGGGCGCTTGAGAGTTACTAGTGGTGTACCGCAAGGATCTGTTTTGGGGCCACTGCTGTTTGTCATTTTTATAAATGACCTGGAAGAGGGTGTAGAAGGGTGGGTTAGTAAATTTGCAGATGACACTAAGGTCGGTGGAGTTGTGGATAGTGCCGAAGGATGTTGTAGGGTCCAGAGGGACATAGATAGGCTGCAGAGCTGGGCTGAGAGATGGCAAATGGAGTTTAATGCGGAAAAGTGCGAGGTGATTCACTTTGGAAGGAGTAACAGGAATGCAGATTACTGGGCTAATGGGAAGATTCTTGGTAGTGTAGATGAACAGAGAGATCTTGGTGTCCAGGTGCATAAATCCCTGAAAGTTGCTACCCAGGTTAATAGGGCTGTTAAGAAGGCATATGGTGTGTTAGCTTTTATTAGTAGGGGGATCGAGTTTCGGAGCCACGAGGTCATGCTGCAGCTGTACAAAACTCTGGTGAGACTGCACCTGGAGTATTGCGTGCAGTTCTGGTCACCGCATTATAGGAAGGATGTGGAAGCTATGGAAAGGTTGCAGAGAAGATTTTTGCCTGGTATGGAGAGAAGGTCTTACGAGGAAAGGCTGAGGGATTTGAGGTTGTTTTCGTTGGAGAGAAGGAGGAGGAGAGGTGACTTAATAGAGACATATAAGATAATCAGAGGGTTAGATAGGGTGGATAGTGAGAGTCTTTTTCCTCGGATGGTGATGGCAAACACGAGGGGACATAGCTTTAAGTTGAGGGGTGATAGATAGAGGACAGATGTCAGAGGTAGTTTCTTTACTCAGAGAGTAGTAGAGGCGTGGAACGCCCTGCCTGCAACAGTAGTAGACTCGCCAACTTTAAGGGCATTTAAGTGGTCATTGGATAGACATATGGATGAAAATGGAATAGTGTAGGTCAGATGGTTTCACAGGTCGGCGCAACATCGAGGGCCGAAGGGCCTGTACTGCGCTGAAATGTTCTAATTCTAATACTAGTTGTGAGCATTGTAGCAGGAAGCAGACATTTACAGAGATATTAATACCTTAAGTGAATGGGCAAAGCTGTGGTGGATGGACTTCAATGTTAGGGGAAAAATAGAACAGAACATAGTACTATATAGATGCGGAAAAACTGGAAACACTGGAGATGCAACGAGACTTGGTGAGAGGGAGCAGTACCTGCAGTGAGACAGGGACACCAGCAGATGGAGATGGTGAGGGTGCAGTAATTGCATTGAGACAAGGACACCAGTCGATGGAAATGGTGCAAGGGAACAGTAACTGCAGTGAGACAGGGACACCAGCAAATGGAGATAGTGAGAGAGAGAGAACAGTAACTGCAGTGAGACAGGGACACCAGCAAATGGAGATAGTGAGAGAGAGAGAACAGTAACTGCAGTGAGACAGGGACACGAGCAGATGGAGATAGTGAGAGAGAGAGAACAGTAACTGCAGTGAGACAGGGACACGAGCAGATGGAGATAGTGAGAGAGAGAGAACAGTAACTGCAGTGAGACAGGGACACCAGCAAATGGAGATAGTGAGAGAGAGAGAACAGTAACTGCAGTGAGACAGGGACACGAGCAGATGGAGATAGTGAGAGAGAGAGAACAGTAACTGCAGTGAGACAGGGACACCAGCAAATGGAGATAGTGAGAGAGAGAGAACAGTAACTGCAGTGAGACAGGGACACGAGCAGATGGAGATAGTGAGAGAGAGAGAACAGTAACTGCAGTGAGACAGGGACACGAGCAGATGGAGATAGTGAGAGAGAGAGAACAGTAACTGCAGTGAGACAGGGACACCAGCAAATGGAGATAGTGAGAGGGGGACAGTAACTGCAATGGGACAGGGACACCAGCAGATGGAGATGGTGAGAGGGGGACAGTAACTGCAGTGAGACAGGGACACCAGCAGATGGAGATAGTGAGAGAGAGAGAACAGTAACTGCAGTGAGACAGGGACACCAGCAAATGGAGATAGTGAGAGAGAGAGAACAGTAACTGCAGTGAGACAGGGACACGAGCAGATGGAGATGGTGAAAGGGGGACAGTAACTGCAATGGGACAGGGACACCAGCAGATGGAGATAGTGAGAGAGAGAGAACAGTAACTGCAGTGAGACAGGGACACCAGCAGATGGAGATAGTGAGAGAGAGAGAACAGTAACTGCAGTGAGACAGGGACACCAGCAAATGGAGATAGTGAGAGAGAGAGAACAGTAACTGCAGTGAGACAGGGACACGAGCAGATGGAGATGGTGAGAGGGGGACAGTAACTGCAATGGGACAGGGACACCAGCAGATGGAGATGGTGAGAGGGGGACAGTAACTGCAGTGAGACAGGGACACGAGCAGATGGAGATAGTGAGAGAGAGAGAACAGTAACTGCAGTGAGACAGGGACACCAGCAAATGGAGATAGTGAGAGAGAGAGAACAGTAACTGCAGTGAGACAGGGACACGAGCAGATGGAGATGGTGAGAGGGGGACAGTAACTGCAGTGCGACAGGAACACCAGCAGATGGAGATGGTGAGAGGGGGACAGTAACTGCAGTGAGACAGGAACACCAGCAGATGGAGATAGTGAGAGAGAGAGAACAGTAACTGCAGTGAGACAGGGACACGAGCAGATGGAGATGGTGAGAGGGGGACAGTAACTGCAATGGGACAGGGACACCAGCAGATGGAGATGGTGAGAGGGGGACAGTAACTGCAATGGGACAGGGACACCAGCAGATGGAGATGGTGAGAGGGGGACAGTAACTGCAGTGAGACAGGGACACCAGCAGATGGAGATGGTGAGAGGGGGACATTAACTGCAGTGAGACAGGGACACCAGCGAATGGAGATGGTGAGAGAGAGAGAACAGTAACTGCAGTGAGACAGGGACACGAGCAGATGGAGATGGTGAGAGGGGGACAGTAACTGCAATGGGACAGGGACACCAGCAGATGGAGATGGTGAGAGGGGGACAGTAACTGCAGTGAGACAGGGACACCAGCAGATGGAGATGGTGAGAGGGGGACAGTAACTGCAGTGAGACAGGAACACCAGCAGATGGAGATGCTGCGCTATTGCTGATGGGCCATTCTGTGTTGCTGACGGTTTGAAAGTTTCCACAAGTTTGTGCAATTTATTTTTTGTAAACCTGAGATGCTGAACTAAAAAAAACCAATTTGCGTTAAATGGATATTTTGCAACGATCTAAACACTTGTAACATTAACCTGGTTCCTGTTTAGATAATTATTTTGAGTGATTAACGGAAGTGCATAAATTAACAACTGCATCAAATAAAACTCAATCACTTACAAATAAAAACTCTCTTAATAAGTTCTGTTGAGTTCGTCATCACTAAAGTTATGGCATCTTTCTCTTTCACATCTCGTTTATGCTGGTATCATCTCTACTATAACTAAGAGTAATTGAAGTTTTGATCCAGTTGTTTATTGTTTATTGAAAGTTAATATTTAATCTGCTTTCAGTAACCTGTCAGTCAGTGAATTGTCTGTAAATTATGAATTTTACTCTTTCTTCCCAATCCCCTGTAAATTCTATGATGGGTGAATAAGAGTGGTCCAAGTGCCGATGCTTGGGGAATATCAATGACAACCTTCTGTCAAAGTGAGAACACCAGCTAGACGTCCATTCTGCTTCTTGTCCCCTAACTCCACTTGCTTTGTGATTAGTCATGAGTCTGCTGTGTGGTGCCTTATCGAAGGCCGTTGGAATGCAAATGTATATTACATATAACATATTATATTTGTATCTATTATTTCTGACACTTATTCAAGTATCCTTTAAGAATGCCTGCTGGCTTCTCTTCATTATGTCATGTGTTTGTTTTAGATGTTTATCTATTTCATCTCTGAATGAGGGTTCCATTATTTTTCCTACCATTGATGTTATGTGAACTGGACTATAGTTCCTTGAACTTGTTCGATCTTCTTTTTTAAATACCAGGCTCACAGTAGCTGTTCATCATTCCTCTGTTAGTATTCCCGATTCTGATGATTATTAATGAACAGATAATCGTGCCTCTACTATCTCTCCTCTATCTTTTCAGTCTGTGGATGCAATCCTTCCGAAGCAGAAAGTTTACCTTCTTTTTGATAACTTGACCAAATATCTCCCACTGAACATCTTGAAAGATTTTTAAGTCAAATTTATTCACTCTTATTTCAGAATTTACTTCCACCCCTGAGAGATCTCTATCCCTCCTCCCTCAAGCTCAGAATCCTTATCCACGGCTTCATTAAGCCCCGATGGTCCCACAACACACGAGCCTTACTTCCTTCTGAGCTCAAAGTTCTGCTCCAGAATTCCATCTACATTTCTGTCCTTGTCCGTCTGCCTGCATTCTGATCCAAATTCCAGTACACCCGAGCTGTCCTTAAAGTCATAGTGGATGGGATGATGCCTGACAGACACTACGAGGCCATTTGAAGCCAGTTTCCCTTCACCATCTCCTCCTGATACATTCCCAGGGCCCCATTTGTATTTGATTTCTTTCATTCACTCGCTATTCCTGTTGGAACACCTCTTTTCCTCTGCAACTCTCATCTGGGAATGGAAATCCTCCCAGGATCCTGATCTTGACCTGGAGGCAATGACCCTGTTGTACAGTGGATGTCCCGAGTATAAACATTGGAATATTCCACACTCAAATGCTGTCGCTAAGGAAGCCTGTTTAGGTCCTAGAGATGAGACTTTGTGCAGGATAAATGGACCATTCTTTGTTCCAATTCGACTCAGCTTCTTCCCTTTACATATTGTTTTTCTGATACTTTGATGACTGTGCTGGTGCCATTTCCTTCTGCTGCCTTGAACTGGAATCTTCTGTCAACTTTTCTTCTAATTTCTAACCATCCCCCGTCTCCAAATTGTCCATCTCTGACACTCCCCTTCTCTTCCTCGACTTCTGCACCTCCATTGCAGGAAATTGGCTTCCCGATAATATCCGCTATTATCCCACTGACTCCCACAACTACCTTGACTATATTTCCTCCGAAAGAAATTAATGGAAAGACTCTGTTCCATTTTCCCAGTTTCTCCACCTCCATTACATCTTTTCTGATGATGCTTCCTTCCACACCAGTGCTTACGGAATATATTCATTATTCCTCAACCAGATATTCCCCTGCACTGTGGTGAACAGGGCCCTCGACTGTGTCCATCCCGTTTCCCACGTTACTGCCACCACCCCTTCCCCTCCGTGCCAGGACCACAATAATGATCGATTCGTCCTCGCCTTCCATCCTACCGGCCTTCGTATTCCAAGCTCCATCCGCCAGATTTCTGCCACATTCGGCTATGTCCATGTACAACCGTATATTCTGCTCCCCTCCCGTCCCCCTGCTCCTTATGAAACCCTGGTCAACTCCTCAATTCCCCCAATAACTGTTTCCTTTCCTGGAGCACCTTTCCATGCGAGCGCAGGAGATGCAACACCTGGACTTTCAGCTCCTCGTTTCCCGTTATCCAAGGACAAGCACTCCTTCCATGTGAAACAGGGATTTGCTCCCACTTCTTGCAAGCTAGTAATTGTATTCACTGCACGCAATGGAGTTCCCTGGACATTGGGGAGAGGAGCGAATGGAGATTGTGTGATCACTTTGCTGGACTCCTCCGGTCTGTCAGCAAACGTGACCTTGAGATTTCCCTGGGGATCACCTCTTGGAGCACAGCTGGCAGACTGGGCCATCCCCCTGGGGTTCACTCACCATTCTCTGTCACTTCTCCAGTCGAATGGAACCTTCTGCTTGTTGCCAGATTTTCCATACTTCCCTCCCACTCTGTTATTCTGTAACCATTTACACCTCCTCTGGACCCAGCCACTTGCTCTTTAATTATCTCATTCGCCTTGCACCATCATCCTTTTGCCCTCCATTCGATCACGGACATTCCCCTTTGCTATTTCCACCCTCCACCCCACTTTTCACTGGCTTTAACCATTGCTTGCAAGCTGTTATTCTGCAATACATTGAAATTCCGATGAAAAGCTTTCAGCCTGAACCGTTAACTCTCTTTTCTGTCTCTACAAATGCTGCCTGACCTGCTGAGTGTTTTCAACATTCTCCTAATTTTATCAGATTTAAAACCGTTTCATTATTTTATTTTTAATCCAGTAATTAGTCCTGGGTATTACAGAGGTGAGTGACATAGGTTGGGTGCGAGTTGCCAGAGTTTTAGCTCCACAGACTGTCTGTATTTACGTTGACTAGTTCCCATCCTGAAGTCTGAAGTCAGGGTGATTTTAATTGCCTTGGCTTGGCTTTCGGTCGGACAGTGGGGGGGGGGGGGACTCTGGAGCAGGACCCAGGCCCAGGATTGTCCAAACAATGAGCCCGAGGTACAGGGAGCTCCCTGATATTGGGGAGTATCCGATCACCAACTCCGGAGGTGGGGAGGGTGGAGACATTACTGATCACTGGACTGTCGATCCACAAACCCTGGAGCCGTCTCCTATCGGGCAGTGCAGTCCCAGTCTTGAGAGGTGAAGTCAGAGAGAGAGAGTGGCTGGTCCTTAAATCCAGGGCAACGTCTCCCATGATGGAGATTGGACTGACACCTGGGACAGGGAAGGGTATGGAGGAGGGAGAGTGATTCCCAACAGCGGGAGTGGTCTCCCATGCTGGAGTGTGGTCTGACAACTGGGACGGAGAAGGGTCTGGGGCAGGGAGAGTGATTCCCAAAACTGGGGAGGGGTCTCCCATGCTGGAGTGTGATCTGATAACGGGGACAGAGAAGGGTCTGGAGGAGGGAGAGTGATTCCCAAAACTGGGGAGGGGTCTCCTATACTGGAGTGTGGACTGACAACTGAGACATTGCAGGGTCTGGGCGGGGGGTGGGGGGGGGGGATGGTGGAAGAGTTATTCCGAACAGCGGGAGGGGTCTCCCATACTGGAGTGTGGTCTGGCAACTGGGACATTGAAGGGTCTGGGCGGGGTGGGAAGAGATTTTCCGAACAGCGGGAGGGGTCTCCCATACTGGAGTGTGGTCCAAGTCCGGAAAGGTGGATGGGGCAAGCGGAGTGTCTGATTCCAGACTTGATGTGTGGGTCCTAACACCCGGGATGTCCGAACCAAGGGTGGTGTTGCAGTCCCGTGTGGGTGGTGTAATCCCTTCGGGACTTCTGATCCCAGAATATCCAATCCTGGGAGGGGTTTGTGAGTACCCAGTCCTGGTTAGTGGGTGTGATAAATTTCTGGGAGGGGTCTGATCCCAGGGTTTGAATGCCAGGGAGGCGGGATGTCAGACCAGGGCAGGTGGTCTGATCCTGGGGAGAATCCAATCTCAGGGGATATCCAATCTTGTTGGAGGGGAAGTGTCTGATCCTGGGGAGAATCCAATCTCAGGGGATATCCAATCTTGGTGGAGGGGAAGTGTCTGATCCTGGGGAGAATCCAATCTCAGGGGATATCCAATCTTGGTGGAGGGGAAGTGTCTGATCCTGGGGAGAATCCAATCTCAGGGGATATCCAATCTTGGTGGAGGGGAAGTGTCTGATCCTGGGGAGAATCCAATCTCAGTGGAAATCCAATCTTGGTGGAGGGGAAGTGTCTGATCCTGGGGAGAATCCAATCTCAGGGGAAATCCAATCTTGGTGGAGGGGAAGTGTCTGATCCTGGGGAGAATCCAATCTCAGTGGATATCCAATCTTGGTGGAGGGGAAGTGTCTGATCCTGGGGAGAATCCAATCTCAGTGGATATCCAATCTTGGTGGAGTGGAAGTGTCTGATCCTGGGGAGAATCCAATCTCAGGGGATATCCAATCTTGGTGGAGGGGAAGTGTCTGATCCTGGGGAGAATCCAATCTCAGTGGATATCCAATCTGGGTGGAGGGGAAGTGTCTGATCCTGGGTAGAATCCAATCTCAGTGGAAATCCAATCTTGTTGGAGGGGAAGTGTCTGATCCTGGGGAGAATCCAATCTCAGGGGATATCCAATCTTGTTGGAGGGGAAGTGTCTGATCCTGGGGAGAATCCAATCTCAGGGGATATCCAATCTTGGTGGAGGGGAAGTGTCTGATCCTGGGGAGAATCCAATCTCAGGGGATATCCAATCTTGGTGGAGGGGAAGTGTCTGATCCTGGGGAGAATCCAATCTCAGTGGAAATCCAATCTTGGTGGAGGGGAAGTGTCTGATCCTGGGGAGAATCCAATCTCAGTGGAAATCCAATCTTGGTGGAGGGGAAGTGTCTGAACCTGGGGAGAATCCAATCTCAGGGGATATCCAATCTGGGTGGAGGGGAAGTGTCTGATCCTGGGGAGAATCCAATCACAGTGGATATCCAATCTTGGTGGAGGGGAAGTGTCTGATCCTGGGGAGAATCCAATCTCAGGGGATATCCAATCTTGGTGGAGGGGAAGTGGCTGATCCTGGGGAGAATCCAATCTCAGGGGATATCCAATCTTGGTGGAGGGGAAGTGTCTGATCCTGGGGAGAATCCAATCTCAGTGGATATCCAATCTTGGTGGAGGGGAAGTGTCTGATCCTGGGGAGAATCCAATCTCAGTGGATATCCAATCTGGGTGGAGGGGAAGTGTCTGATCCTGGGGAGAATCCAATCTCAGTGGATATCCAATCTTGGTGGAGTGGAAGTGTCTGATCCTGGGGAGAATCCAATCTCAGGGGATATCCAATCTTGTTGGAGGGGAAGTGTCTGATCCTGGGGAGAATCCAATCTCAGGGGAAATCCAATCTTGGTGGAGGGGAAGTGTCTGATCCTGGGGAGAATCCAATCTCAGTGGAAATCCAATCTTGGTGGAGGGGAAGTGTCTGATCCTGGGGAGAATCCAATCTCAGTGGATATCCAATCTTGGTGGAGGGGAAGTGTCTGATCCTGGGGAGAATCCAATCTCAGTGGATATCCAATCTTGGTGGAGGGGAAGTGTCTGATCCTGGGGAGAATCCAATCTCAGTGGATATCCAATCTTGGTGGAGGGGAAGTGTCTGATCCTGGGGAGAATCCAATCTCAGGGGATATCCAATCTTGGTGGAGGGGAAGTGTCTGATCCTGGGGAGAATCCAATCTCAGGGGATATCCAATCTTGGTGGAGGGGAAGTGGCTGATCCTGGGGAGAATCCAATCTCAGGGGATATCCAATCTTGGTGGAGGGGAAGTGTCTGATCCTGGGGAGAATCCAATCTCAGTGGATATCCAATCTTGGTGGAGGGGAAGTGTCTGATCCTGGGGAGAATCCAATCTCAGGGGATATCCAATCTTGGTGGAGGGGAAGTGTCTGATCCTGGGGAGAATCCAATCTCAGTGGATATCCAATCTTGGTGGAGGGGAGGTGTCTGATCCTGGGGAGAATCCAATCTCAGTGGATATCCAATCTTGTTGGAGGGGAAGTGTCTGATCCTGGGGAGAATCCAATCTCAGGGGAAATCCAATCTTGGTGGAGGGGAAGTGTCTGATCCTGGGGAGAATCCAATCTCAGTGGAAATCCAATCTTGGTGGAGGGGAAGTGTCTGATCCTGGGGAGAATCCAATCTCAGTGGATATCCAATCTTGGTGGAGGGGAAGTGTCTGATCCTGGGGAGAATCCAATCTCAGTGGATATCCAATCTTGGTGGAGGGGAAGTGTCTGATCCTGGGGAGAATCCAATCTCAGTGGATATCCAATCTTGGTGGAGGGGAAGTGTCTGATCCTGGGGAGAATCCAATCTCAGGGGATATCCAATCTTGGTGGAGGGGAAGTGGCTGATCCTGGGGAGAATCCAATCTCAGGGGATATCCAATCTTGGTGGAGGGGAAGTGTCTGATCCTGGGGAGAATCCAATCTCAGTGGATATCCAATCTTGGTGGAGGGGAAGTGTCTGATCCTGGGGAGAATCCAATCTCAGTGGATATCCAATCTTGGTGGAGTGGAAGTGTCTGATCCTGGGGAGAATCCAATCTCAGGGGATATCCAATCTTGGTGGAGGGGAAGTGTCTGATCCTGGGGAGAATCCAATCTCAGTGGATATCCAATCTTGGTGGAGTGGAAGTGTCTGATCCTGGGGAGAATCCAATCTCAGGGGATATCCAATCTTGGTGGAGGGGAAGTGTCTGATCCTGGGGAGAATCCAATCTCAGTGGATATCCAATCTTGGTGGAGTGGAAGTGTCTGATCCTGGGGAGAATCCAATCTCAGGGGATATCCAATCTTGGTGGAGGGGAAGTGTCTGATCCTGGGGAGAATCCAATCTCAGGGGATATCCAATCTGGGTGGAGTGGAAGTGTCTGATCCTGGGGAGAATCCAATCTCAGGGGATATCCAATCTTGGTGGAGGGGAAGTGTCTGATCCTGGGGAGAATCCAATCTCAGGGGATATCCAATCTTGGTGGAGGGGAAGTGTCTGATCCTGGGGGAATCCAATCTCAGGGGATATCCAATCTTGTTGGAGGGGAAGTGTCTGATCCTGGGGAGAATCCAATCTCAGTGGAAATCCAATCTTGGTGGAGGGGAAGTGTCTGATCCTGGGGAGAATCCAATCTCAGTGGATATCCAATCTTGGTGGAGGGGAAGTGTCTGATCCTGGGGAGAATCCAATCTCAGTGGATATCCAATCTTGTTGGAGGGGAAGTGTCTGATCCTGGGGAGAATCCAATCTCAGTGGATATCCAATCTTGGTGGAGGGGAAGTGTCTGATCCTGGGGAGAATCCAATCTCAGGGGATATCCAATCTTGTTGGAGGGGAAGTGTCTGATCCTGGGGAGAATCCAATCTCAGTGGAAATCCAATCTTGGTGGAGGGGAAGTGTCTGATCCTGGGGAGAATCCAATCTCAGGGGATATCCAATCTTGGTGGAGGGGAAGTGTCTGATCCTGGGGAGAATCCAATCTCAGTGGATATCCAATCTTGGTGGAGGGTAAGTGTCTGATCCTGGGGAGAATCCAATCTCAGTGGATATCCAATCTTGGTGGAGTGGAAGTGTCTGATCCTGGGGATAATCCAATCTCAGTGGATATCCAATCTTGGTGGAGGGGAAGTGTCTGATCCTGGGGAAAATCCAATCTCAGTGGATATCCAATCTTGGTGGAGGGGAAGTGTCTGATCCTGGGGAGAATCCAATCTCAGTGGAAATCCAATCTTGGTGGAGTGGAAGTGTCTGATCCTGGGGAGAATCCAATCTCAGGGGATATCCAATCTTGGTGGAGGGGAAGTGTCTGATCCTGGGGAGAATCCAATCTCAGTGGATATCCAATCTTGGTGGAGGGGAAGTGTCTGATCCTGGGGAGAATCCAATCTCAGGGAATATCCAATCTTGGTGGAGTGGAAGTGTCTGATCCTGGGGAGAATCCAATCTCAGTGGAAATCCAATCTTTGTGGAGGGGAAGTGTCTGATCCTGGGGAGAATCCAATCTCAGTGGATATCCAATCTTGGTGGAGGGGAAGTGTCTGATCCTGGGGAGAATCCAATCTCAGTGGATATCCAATCTGGGTGGAGGGGAAGTGTCTGATCCTGGGGAGAATCCAATCTCAGTGGATATCCAATCTTGTTGGAGGGGAAGTGTCTGATCCTGGGGAGAATCCAATCTCAGTGGATATCCAATCTGGGTGGAGGGGAAGTGTCTGATCCTGGGGAGAATCCAATCTCAGTGGATATCCAATCTTGGTGGAGGGGAAGTGTCTGATCCTGGGGAGAATCCAATCTCAGTGGATATCCAATCTTGTTGGAGGGGAAGTGTCTGATCCTGGGGAGAATCCAATCTCAGTGGATATCCAATCTTGGTGGAGGGGAAGTGTCTGATCCTGGGGAGAATCCAATCTCAGGGGATATCCAATCTTGTTGGAGGGGAAGTGTCTGATCCTGGGGAGAATCCAATCTCAGTGGAAATCCAATCTTGGTGGAGGGGAAGTGTCTGATCCTGGGGAGAATCCAATCTCAGGGGATATCCAATCTTGGTGGAGGGGAAGTGTCTGATCCTGGGGAGAATCCAATCTCAGTGGATATCCAATCTTGGTGGAGGGTAAGTGTCTGATCCTGGGGAGAATCCAATCTCAGTGGATATCCAATCTTGGTGGAGTGGAAGTGTCTGATCCTGGGGATAATCCAATCTCAGTGGATATCCAATCTTGGTGGAGGGGAAGTGTCTGATCCTGGGGAAAATCCAATCTCAGTGGATATCCAATCTTGGTGGAGGGGAAGTGTCTGATCCTGGGGAGAATCCAATCTCAGTGGAAATCCAATCTTGGTGGAGTGGAAGTGTCTGATCCTGGGGAGAATCCAATCTCAGGGGATATCCAATCTTGGTGGAGGGGAAGTGTCTGATCCTGGGGAGAATCCAATCTCAGTGGATATCCAATCTTGGTGGAGGGGAAGTGTCTGATCCTGGGGAGAATCCAATCTCAGGGAATATCCAATCTTGGTGGAGTGGAAGTGTCTGATCCTGGGGAGAATCCAATCTCAGTGGAAATCCAATCTTTGTGGAGGGGAAGTGTCTGATCCTGGGGAGAATCCAATCTCAGTGGATATCCAATCTTGGTGGAGGGGAAGTGTCTGATCCTGGGGAGAATCCAATCTCAGTGGATATCCAATCTGGGTGGAGGGGAAGTGTCTGATCCTGGGGAGAATCCAATCTCAGTGGATATCCAATCTTGGTGGAGGGGAAGTGTCTGATCCTGGGGAGAATCCAATCTCAGTGGATATCCAATCTGGGTGGAGGGGAAGTGTCTGATCCTGGGGAGAATCCAATCTCAGTGGATATCCAATCTTGGTGGAGGGGAAGTGTCTGATCCTGGGGAGAATCCAATCTCAGTGGATATCCAATCTTGGTGGAGGGGAAGTGTCTGATCCTGGGGAGAATCCAATCTCAGTGGATATCCAATCTTGGTGGAGGGGAAGTGTCTGATCCTGGGGAGAATCCAATCTCAGGGGATGTCCAATCTTGGTGGAGGGGAAGTGTCTGATCCTGGGGAGAATCCAATCTCAGTGGATATCCAATCTTGGTGGAGGGTAAGTGTCTGATCCTGGGGAGAATCCAATCTCAGTGGATATCCAATCTTGGTGGAGTGGAAGTGTCTGATCCTGGGGATAATCCAATCTCAGTGGATATCCAATCTTGGTGGAGGGGAAGTGTCTGATCCTGGGGAAAATCCAATCTCAGTGGATATCCAATCTTGGTGGAGGGGAAGTGTCTGATCCTGGGGAGAATCCAATCTCAGTGGATATCCAATCTTGGTGGAGGGGAAGTGTCTGATCCTGGGGAAAATCCAATCTCAGTGGATATCCAATCTTGGTGGAGGGGAAGTGTCTGATCCTGGGGAGAATCCAATCTCAGTGGATATCCAATCTTGGTGGAGGGGAAGTGTCTGATCCTGGGGAAAATCCAATCTCAGTGGATATCCAATCTTGGTGGAGGGGAAGTGTCTGATCCTGGGGAGAATCCAATCTCAGTGGATATCCAATCTTGTTGGAGGGGAAGTGTCTGATCCTGGGGAGAATCCAATCTCAGTGGAAATCCAATCTTGGTGGAGTGGAAGTGTCTGATCCTGGGGAGAATCCAATCTCAGTGGAAATCCAATCTTGGTGGAGGGGAAGTGTCTGATCCTGGGGAGAATCCAATCTCAGTGGATATCCAATCTTGGTGGAGGGGAAGTGTCTGATCCTGGGGAGAATCCAATCTCAGTGGATATCCAATCTGGGTGGAGGGGAAGTGTCTGATCCTGGGGAGAATCCAATCTCAGTGGATATCCAATCTTGGTGGAGGGGAAGTGTCTGATCCTGGGGAGAATCCAATCTCAGTGGATATCCAATCTGGGTGGAGGGGAAGTGTCTGATCCTGGGGAGAATCCAATCTCAGTGGATATCCAATCTTGGTGGAGGGGAAGTGTCTGATCCTGGGGAGAATCCAATCTCAGTGGAAATCCAATCTGGGTGGAGGGGAAGTGTCTGATCCTGGGGAGAATCCAATCTCAGTGGATATCCAATCTTGGTGGAGTGGAAGTGTCTGATCCTGGGGAGAATCCAATCTCAGTGGATATCCAATTTTGGTGGAGGGGAAGTGTCTGATCCTGGGGAGAATCCAATCTCAGTGGATATCCAATCCTGTTGGAGGGGAAGTGTCTGATCCTGGGGAGAATCCAATCTCAGGGGATATCCAATCTTGGTGGAGGGGAAGTGTCTGATCCTGGGGAGAATCCAATCTCAGTGGATATCCAATCTTGGTGGAGGGTAAGTGTCTGATCCTGGGGAGAATCCAATCTCAGTGGATATCCAATCTTGGTGGAGGGGAAGTGTCTGATCCTGGGGAGAATCCAATCTCAGTGGATATCCAATCCTGTTGGAGGGGAAGTGTCTGATCCTGTGGAGAATCCAATCTCAGTGGATATCCAATCTTGGTGGAGTGGAAGTGTCTGATCCTGGGGAGAATCCAATCTCAGTGGATATCCAATCTTGGTGGAGGGGAAGTGTCTGATCCTGGGGAGAATCCAATCTCACTGGATATCCAATCCTGTTGGAGGGGAAGTGTCTGATCCTGTGGAGAATCCAATCTCAGGGGATATCCAATCTTGGTGGAGGGGAAGTGTCTGATCCTGGGGAGAATCCAATCTCAGTGGATATCCAATCTTGGTGGAGGGTAAGTGTCTGATCCTGGGGAGAATCCAATCTCAGTGGATATCCAATCTTGGTGGAGGGGAAGTGTCTGATCCTGGGGAGAATCCAATCTCAGTGGATATCCAATCTTGGTGGAGGGGAAGTGTCTGATCCTGGGGAGAATCCAATCTCAGGGAATATCCAATCTTGGTGGAGGGGAAGTGTCTGATCCTGGGGAGAATCCAATCTCAGTGGAAATCCAATCTTGTTGGAGGGGAAGTGTCTGATCCTGGGGAGAATCCAATCTCAGTGGATATCCAATCTTGGTGGAGGGGAAGTGTCTGATCCTGGGGAGAATCCAATCTCAGTGGATATCCAATCTTGGTGGAGGGGAAGTGTCTGATCCTGGAGTGGGTGTCAGTTCTGACTCTGCCAATACTGAGTGTTTTTGTTTCGGTGTGTTGTTATAATGGGGATAACCAGGGGCCAGAGTTACATGTCAAAGACAGATTAGATCAGAAAATTCCAGTTTCATTTAAATATTTGCATTTCAAACATGCCCCCTGTGAGCAGTTGCCTGCCCCTCCCTGTTTCGGCTCGGTTAAACCCAGAACTGGGTGGCTTGGAGGCCAGTTGTGATTTGCTTATTAATTTCTACCTCTGACCGGCCTCCAATAAACCTGTTTTTGGTACTACAGCCCTTCCCTTACTCTTTGGCTCGGACACGCAGAATGTTTGATTAGTAATTCGAGTCCCTTTTCCCTTCTCTCTCTTCCAGTTAATTTACTGGCGACTGTGATGCTAAACCGTGGAAATTGCGGCCCATTGGCTACCTGGTGCCCATGGCAAAGGCGGATCCACTGCTCATTATTACTGCCGTGATAATGAACCAGATCAATTCTTATTACTTTCAAATATCTTTCCTGGATATCACCCCTGTGTTTATAGTGACCACTATCCTGGCTGGTCCTGCTGGAGGCTTTTCTGTCTGCTTCACCATCACTTTCACCTTTGATCAATTTGCGGCCATTTGTTGCAAGAAGCTGGAAGGAAAATATTGCACCGAGAAAATTGCGACTGTGGTTTTATCAGCAATCTGCATTCTGCTCAGTTTAGCAAACGTCCGCTTCTATTTTGTACATCAGCCTACAGAGATCATCAACAATATATCATGCTTCTGTTTTCCAAAGACATGCTATTTTACTGATCCTGGATCAGTGTGAATTGACAGGTTTGAAATGTTTTTAACCCTATTGTACCCAATCGCTTTAATTCTGTTCCTCAACGCTCTGACAGTCAGACACATTTTAGTGACCACTTGAGTCCATAAGAGACAAAGGGATGACAGCAAGGGAGAGAATCACAGTGACCTAGAGATGGAGAGCAGAAGGAAATCTGTCATTTTACTCTTCACCATATCCGATAATTTCATGTTCCTGTGTTTGGTATTTGTTCCAGATTTCTTATATTACAACATTGCAGGAAGAGGTCCTTTGTATTGCAGGCTCTCCGAATGTATATTCCAAAAGTCGAATGGATGTTGCTGAACTTAAGTTGCTCCCCAAACACATTTATTTCTGTGGTGACTCAGTCCAAGGTCAGAAAGTGGTTTGAGAGTGCGGTGACATATACATTTACATCAATTAATGTATAAACAAAACGATTCGCGAGCAGCCCAGAGACTTTCCCAGTTCTTCCAGTCCATGAATGTAATATTTACCCCAAACTTCCAAGGGGTGACTGACTGTTGGATGCCCCAAAATACACTGGCAGGGGAGAGGTCACACACGCCCAACAGTAGCAGCAGCAGAAAAGAGGTGACTGACAGCTGGATGACCGGAAATCCACAGATGAGGGTGGGTGGCTCTTGATCACACACAGCAAAGGACAGCGGGGCAGCAGGAAGATTTCACTTTTAGAGGGCCCAACAGAAAGGTGGCAGGATGATTGTCAGAGCGTTCCCTGCAGGACAGGAGGCGGAACAGCAGCCAACACTCTCTCTTCCAACTCCATTGATTCCATTCTCAGTTCCATAGATCTGCTCTGAAAATAAAACTTGTCCTTATAAAAGCTGTTTTATGATTACTTCTATCTTTCTTCAAAGACAATACTTTAAGGGCTGATATTTGAATTGTGGACTGAATGAATTGAGCTCAGACTGCAAGGCACCTGTTTCCAAACAAGTCAACAGGGAAATGACAGGGAAATTTATGACTGTCATGTGACATGACTGTTGAAAAAGTTAGTTTCACTTTTGGATTGTGTTCAGTCGCTGCTAGACCTGCCAGAAATATAGCCAATAATGTCTTTCTCTTGAAAATAATTCCTGCATCAAGAGTAATTGCAATTTCCTTATGAACTTAAACAAACTTTGAATGAGTGTGAATTAAATGTGTGGGGGCTGAACCCTTGTTGCTGTGTCTGTCTGGAGAGAGGAAGCCTGTATTTCACTTGCAACAGTTTACTGTTGCCCCTTGTCTCTGAAGAATCTCTGAATTAAGCTGTACTGTTGCCTTTTGTGTTTGAAGAAGTCCTGAATTTGCAGAAATCATGCATTTATTATGGGGAACTTTTGTATTGAGTGTGAGAACTGACAGCTGTTGTTCCAGCCCTCATGGCACACCTTGTGTGATGCCTACTGCGAACGAATTGCCTTGACGTCCTACCCATCACAGACTGTTCATCAACATCGCCTGCAGTTACTTCGAGTGGAATCTGACTCTTTGACTCTGGGACGCTTCACCGACCAGGAAATACCCAACTAGACCGTGAAAACCCAGTTATTTTATTATTTCCAAGAAACAGTTATAATTCGAAAAAGCCTTTTACCCGGTTAACCTGTTTTTTGAGTGCATGTCTGTGTACATGAGGGTTAAGAAGAATAAGGAGTTTAAAATCTTTCAGGCATAGATTTATATCATTATTGTTTAAGATTTAGTTTATTAATTAATAGTCAATGTTGCTGTTGAATTAAACCTAGTTTGGTGCACTTCATTCTGGTGCACAAATAGAGTGCTCAATTTGGCAATTTTCCACCAGCTGGTAAACTTTACATGATATGCTACTACCTATGGAGAAGTGGGACTGAGTAAACAGTGCATTACTCATGCCTTGGTCGTAACATATCAATTGGGAACTCTTGTTGGGATCGTTTCCAGCACTAATTACGTGAAGTACAAGGCAAGTAAATATTGAAACAGAAAACAAATAGCCAGCTTTCCCATATAATAGGTTAAAGGCTATACCATCAGAATTGTATTTGCAGTTGCAGCAGTTCGTTTTTTTCTCTGGGAGAGGAGAATATATCCATCAGTGACTTGAAATCTTTAAGAAACGAGAAAGCTAAAATAGTTGGCAGCACAATTGGGGTTAAAATTGAAATCAGGTACAAAAAAAAACAGAGATAATTAATGAAATAGACCAACATCGGAAATTAGAAGAAGAAGAATAGAGTAAGTCAGTGAGTGAAACAGTTAAATTGACTGGAATTCAGTAAGAAATGGAAAAAGAAAAACTTGAGGCTGAAAAATAATTTTCAAAACTTGACTTGGAAAAAGAGGGAAGGGGGAAAGAGAGAACATTTCAGCGAGAAAGTGAAAGAGGAGCAAGGAAATACAGATTAAAAAAAGATGGGATGAAGACAATGGATAATCTTAGTCCCTCCTTGGCAAATCCTTGTTCAACGCTTTCCAATTTTAAGGCAAAGAAAGCAGCACAAACAGGCTTTCTCAGGTTTAAAGAAGAAAAGTTGACATGTATTAAACTTGAACTCTAATTTAGAATTAGAATTAGAATATTACAGCGCAGTACAGGCCCTTCGGCCCTCGATGTTGCGCCGATCATCTGACCTACACTATTCCATTTACATCCATATGTCTATCCAATGACCACTTAAATGCCCTTAAAGTTGGCGAGTCTACTACTGTTGCAGGCAGGGCGTTCCACGCCCCTACTACTCTCTGCATAAAGAAACTACCTCTGACATCTGTCCTATATCTTTCACCCCTCAACTTAAAGCTATGTCCCCTCGTGTTTGCCATCCTCATCCGAGGAAAAAGACTCTCACTATCCACCCTATCTAACCCTCTGATTATCTTGTATGTCTCTATTAAGTCACCTCTCCTCCTCCTTGTCTCTAACGAAAACAACCCCAAGTCCCTCAGCCTTTCCTCGTAAGACCTTCCTTCCATACCAGGCAACATCCTAGTAAATCTCCTCTGCACCCTTTCCAAAGCTTCGACATCCTTCCTATAATGCGGTGACCAGAACTGCACGCAATACTCCAGGTGCGGCCTCACCAGAGTTTTGTACAGCTGCATCATGACCCCGTGGCTCCGAAACTCGATCCCCCTACTAATAAAGGCTAACACACCATATGCCTTCTTAACAGCCCTATTAACCTGGGTAGCAACTTTCAGGGATTTATGTACCTGGATACCAAGATCTCTCTGCTCATCTACACTACCAAGAATCTTCCCATTAGCCCAGTACTCTGCATTGCTGTTACTCCTTCCAAAGTGAATCACCTCACACTTCTCCGCATTAAACTCCATTTGCCATCTCTCAGCCCAGCTCTGCAGCCTATCTATGTCCCTCTGTACCCTACAACACCCTTCGACACTATCCACAACTCCACCGACCTTCGTGTCATCCGCAAATTTACTAACCCACCCTTCTACACCCTCATCCAGGTCGTTTATAAAAATGACAAACAGCAGTGGCCCCAAAACAGAACCTTGCGGTACACCACTAGTAACTAAACTCCAGGATGAACATTTGCCATCAACCACCACCCTCTGTCTTCTTTCAGCTAGCCAATTTCTGATCCAAAGCTCTAAATCACCTTCAACCCCATACTTCCGTATTTTCTGCAATAGCCTACCGTGGGGAACCTTATCAAACGCCTTACTGAAATCCATATACACCACATCCACGGCTTTACCCTCATCCACCTGTTTGGTCACCTTCTCGAAAAACTCAATAAGGTTTGTGAGGCACGACCTACCATTCACAAAACCGTGCTGACTATCGCAAATGAACTTATTCTTTTCAAGATGATTATAAATCCTGTCTCTTATAACCTTTTCCAACATTTTACCCACAACCGAAGTAAGGCTCACAGGTCTATAATTACCAGGGCTGTCTCTACTCCCCTTCTTGAACAAGGGGACAACATTTGCTATCCTCCAGTCCTCCGGCACTACTCCTGTCGACAATGACGACTTAAAGATCAACAACAACGGCTCTGCAATCTCCTCCCTGGCTTCCCAGAGAATCCTAGGATAAATCCCATCTGGCCCAGGGGACTTATCTATTTTCACTCTTTCCAAAATTGCTAACACCTCCTCCTTGTGAATCTCAATCCCATCTAGCCTAGTAGGCTGTATCTCAGTATTCTCCTCGACAACATTTTCTTTTTCTACTGTAAATACTGACGAAAAATATTCATTTAACGCTTCCCCTATCTCCTCTGATTCCGCACACAACTTCCCACTACTATCCTTGATTGGCCCTGTTCTAACTCTTATCATTCGTTTATTCCTGATATACCTATAGAAAGCCTTAGGGTTTTCTTTGATCCTATCCGCCAATGACTTCTCGTGTCCTCTCCTTGCTCTTCTTAGCCCTCCCTTTAGATCCTTCCTGGCTAGCTTGTAACTCTCAAGCGCCCTAACTGAGCCTTCACGTCTCATCCTAACATAAGCCGCCCTCTTCCTCTTGACAAGCGCTTCAACTTCTTGAGTAAACCACGGCTCCCTCGCTCGACAACTTCCTCCCTGCCTGACAGGTACATACTTATCAAGGACACGCATTAGCTGCTCCTTGAATAAGCTCCACATTTCGTTTGTGCCCATCCCCTGCAGTTTCCTTCCCCATCCTACACATCCTAAATCTTGCCTAATCGCGTCATAATTTCCTTTCCCCCAGCTATAATTCTTGCCCTGCGGTATATACCTGTCCCTGCCCATCGCTAAGGTAAACCTAACCGAATTGTGATCACTATCGCCAAAGTGCTCACCTACATCTAAATCGAACACCTGGCCGGGTTCATTACCCAGTACCAAATCATATGTGGCATCGCCCCTGGTTGGCCTGTCTACATACTGTGTCAGAAAACCCTCCTGCACACACTGAACAAAAACATTTGGTTGATGTCTACAGATACAAGACGTGCCCGCGCTTGCATGCATACACGATACACGCATGCAAATAGTGACAGAAAAGAGCAGAATAAAAAAGTAGAAATGTTTGAGGAAATATCTGCAGAGTTGTTGTTACTGTTCTTTGAGCTCACTGTCGAGTCCTTGATTGTCGGTAATCTTGCTTTGCGTTGGGGCCCATTATTCTTCTTAAACCTTGTTCACTGAAGGAGACTTTTCTCTCTTGGGGTTCTTGTGTCATCATGGATGACAGGTGAAATTGTGAGACTAGCTAAGAGGAAAAAGGAAGCATACATAAGGTCTAGGAGGCTGAAGAAAGATGAAGCTTTGAAAGAATATCGGGAATGTAGGACCAATCTGAAACGAGGAATTAAGAGGGCTAAAAGGGGTCATGAAATACCTTTAGCATACAGGGTTAAGGAAAATCCCAAAGCCTTTTATTCATATACAAGGAGCAAGAGGGTAACTAGAGATAGGATTGGCCCACTCAAGGACAACGGAGGAAAGTTATGCGTGGAGTCAGAGAAAATGGGTGAGATTCTAAACGAGTACTTTGCATCGGTATTCACCGAGGAGAGGGACATGACGGATGTTGAGGTTAGGAACAGATGATTGATTACTCTAGGTCAAGTCGGCATAAGGAGGGAGGAAGTGTTGGGTATTCTAAAAGGCATTAAGGTGGACAAGTCCCCAGGTCCGGATGGGATCTATCCCAGGTTACTGAGGGAAGCGAGAGAGGAAATAGCTGGGGCCTTAACATATATCTTTGCAGCATCCTTAAACACGGGTGAGGTCCCGGAGGACTGGAGAATTGCTAATGTTGTCCCCTTGGTTAAGAAGGGTAGCAGAGATAATCCAGGTAATTATAGACTTGTGAGCCTGACGTCAGTGGTAGGGAAGCTGCTGGAGAAGATACTGAGGGATAGGATCTATTCCCATTTGGAAGAAAATGGGCTTATCAGTGATAGGCAACATGGTTTTGTGCAGGGAAGGTCATGTCTTACCAACTTAATAGAATTCTTTGAGGAAGTGACAAAGTTGATTGATGAGGGAAGGGCTGTCGATGTCATATACATGGACTTCAGTAAGGCGTTTGATAAGGTTCCCCATGGCAGGCAGATGGAGAAAGTGAAGTCGCATGGGATCCAGGGTGTACTAGCTAGATGGATAAAGAACTGACTGGGCAACAGGAGACAGAGAGTAGCAGTGGAAGGGAGTTTCTCAAAATGGAGACGTGTGACCAGTGGTGTTCCACAGGGATCCGTGCTGGGACCACTGTTGTTTGTGATATACATAAATGATTTGGAGGAAAGTATAGGTGGTCTGATTAGCAAGTTTGCTGACGACACTAAGATTGGTGGAGTAGCAGATAGTGAAGGGGACTGTCAGAGAATACAGCAGAATATAGATAGATTGGAGAGTAGGGCAGAGAAATGGCAGATGGAGTTCAATCAGGGCAAATTAGAGGTGATGCATTTTGGAAGATCCAATTCAAGAGTGAACTATACAGTAAATGGAGACGTCCTGGGGAAAATTGATGTCCAGAGAGATTTGGGTGTTCAGGTCCACTGTTCCCTGAAGGTGGCAACGCAGGTCAATAGAGTGGTCAAGAAGGCATACGGCATGCTTTCCTTCATTGGACGGGGTATTGAGTACAAGGGTTGGCAGGTCATGTTGCAGTTGTATAAGACTTTGGTTCGGCCACATTTGGAATACTGCGTGCAGTTCTGGTCGCCACATTACCAAAAGGATGTAGATGCTTTGGAGAGGGTGCAGAGGAGGTTCACCAGGATGTTGCCTGGTATGGAGGGCGCTAGCTATGAAGAGAGGTTGAGTATATTAGGATTATTTTCATTTGAAAGACGGAGGTTGAGGGGGGACCTGATTGAGGTGTACAATATCATGAGAGGTATCGACAGGGTGGATAGCAAGAAGTTTTTTCCCAGAGTGGGGGATTCAATTACTAGGGGTCACGAGTTCAAAGTGAGAGGAGAAGAGTTTAGGGGGATATGCGTGGAAAGTTCTTTACACAGAGGGTGGTGGGTGTCTGGAACGCGTTGCCAGCGGAGGTGGTAGATGCGGGCACGATAGCGTCTTTTAAGATGTATCTAGACAGATACATGAATGGGCAGGAAGTAAAGAGATACAGACCCTTAGAAAATAGGCGACATGTTAAGATAGAGGATCTGGATCAGCGCAGGCTTGGAGGGCCGAAGGGCCTGTTCCTGTGCTGTAATTTTCTTTGTTCTTTGTTCTTTGTTCAAAGGTTTGTGAGAAAGAGATGGGAGCAGACACTAGAGAAATCTTCTCAGTCTATGAGCGAAGAGATCTCTTCCTTTTGCAGGCTCTCAGGAGAAGGAGCCAAATAGAAAGAGCCAACGAAATAATAAGACAGAGGAAGAGAGAGAAAAAAACAGACAGATATGGAAAGAGATAGCTGGAGGCGAAAGAGAAAATAGAGAAATATCCAAAGAGAAAGAGAGAGAGTGGGAGAGAGAGAGAGAGGGGCGGGGGGGGGGAGAGAGAGAGAGAGGGAGAGAGAGAGAGGGAGAGAGAGAGAGAGGGGCGGGGGGGGTGGCGGGGGGAGAGAGAGAGAGAGAGGGAGAGAGAGAGAGAGGGAGAGAGAGAGAGTGAGAGAGGGGGGAGAGAGAGAGAGACTCAGAGCGAAAGAGAGACAGAAAGAAGGAAAGCCAGAGAAAGAAAGAGGCACAAAGAAGGGGAAAGAGACACACAAAGAGAGATAGAGGGAGAAAGACAGTGAGGGACATTAAACATTTAGTACTCAGCATCCCACACGGTCTGTGCTCCATCGTTGGACTCTCTCCCCTTCCGTCCATCAGCTCGTCCATGATGGGGGTGGGAGGGGGGGGTGGGTCGGTGAAAAAATCCTGGGACGGGGGAGATAAGGGTTAGAATTAGGGGAAAGGGTTAAAACTGGGACAGGGAGAGTGGGATTAAATCTGGACTCTCTGTCTCACACACCCACCCACCCGGTAATCAGTTGCAATTCACCTGGGCGCACAGACACAGAGACTGAAACACAGAAACGCACCTTCAGACTGTGGCCGAAATGCAAAGTTTTGTAAAGGCTTGTTATCATTCCCGAATAATGTCGGTCTTTTAGGCTGATGGCTGAATTTGACAGTGAAATGTGGCACCTGGGGGATATTTGAATTCAGATTTTCAGGTCTCAGAATGTGGATTTCACTCTTTAGCCTTCTACGGGTGAGGGGATGGGGTCAGCAGTGTTTGTGTATTTTTACAATGAGGCAGAAACAATGTAGAGACACACACACAGAAATGGAGAGATACAGAGAGAGAGAGAGAGTAACAGCTGGAAGTACAAGGGCAAACATAGAGGGAGACCCACAGGCTCTGGGGGTTCTGCAGTGTTTATTCACTGCCCAGCTCCCAGCCCCTGTAAAGATGCTCCACAGCCAATCGCAACCCTGCAAACCACATTTCCCACTCTTGACGGTGTCTTGACTTTTGGTAAATTAAATGCTGGGGCAGTGATTAAGTGTCAGCACGTTCAACTCAGTTTTAAAAAAAAAGAGAATTTCACAGTTTCTGGGAACAGAATGGAGCTGATTGCTGCAAATGTCTGTCTGTAAATTACAGCAATGTTGCCCACAATGGCGTTTGGACTGAAAAGTTTGCAGGTCATCAGGAAGCAGCTCCTTGTCATGTCTCTGCTCAGCGCTGGCGATGTTACCTGGATTAACAGGACAATGGGCATGTACTGAGCTCCTAAAACCCTCTGACACATCTCCCATCACCCCTCATTCTCTGTATCGGGGGATGTGTTTGTAAGATGGGGAGCCACTGAGAGATTGTTTTATGTCAGTGAATGAGAGAAAGAGCCCTGGGCTCTTGCTGTGTTTGTTTGATGTTAAACAACGTTTTGCTTTGTTTTAATCATTTTTTATTTCTCTTATTCCCAAGGAGAATCTTTCCAGAAATTGCAGCTTTGATGATGCAGAGGGAGAATCTTTTGGCAAGTGGAATTCTCAGGAAAGAGCTTTAACCAGAGAGGAAAATAATAATGAATACATATGTGTTATTGTCTAATTCATTTTTAGATTCAGGAAAGAAGACCTTGTCTTTTTGTGGCTGATATAAAATCAAAGTTCTGGAAATGCTCAATATTTCCAGTACGGTTTTTATTTCAGATTTCCAGCATCTGCAGTATTTTGATTTTGTGCTTTGGGGAGCGGGGCCTTTTTACCACAAGGGAGGGGACTGGAGGGGCCACTGAAGTAAATAATTTGGGAAGCGCTGTCCCAGAACTGTCAATGTAATCCCATATATTTCCCTCTGTCCATCTCTTGCTACAACTATTTCTCTACCCCTTCCCTCCTTGTTCATCACTTAGTTTCTTCACATCTTTAAATCCCTGTCTCTGCATCTCTCAACATCCTATATATCTCATGCCTCTGTCTTTGATCTCACAAACATAGAACATAGAACATTTCCCCTTTCTTTCTCTTTCTGCAACTCTTTGCATCTTTATCAATCTCTCAGTGCATTTCTCTCTCACTCAGTTCCACATATCATTTCCTGCAAGATTATCTCTGCATTTCCCACACCCCTGCCCGAGACAGCCCTCTCTATTCTGAATCTGCACCTTACTTTGTAAATCTGCTGCTCGACATCTTTCTGTCTCGGCATCTCTCTATTTTTCTGGGATTATTCTCAATATCTACATCGCTGCTGCGTTCTCTCGCTGCACCTCCATCTCTCTATCTGTCCTTTTTTGTATTTCTACCCTCTGCTCCTAGTTTCTCTCACTGTTTTCTGACTCCCTGCCTCTCTTTCATTCTCCATCTCCCTCTCCATTTGTTTCTCTCTCACTCTCTCGCTCAGTCAATTCTGTCCTGATCCCTGGATCTCTGTTTTCTGTGCCTCTGTTCCTCTCTCTGGGGGTGGATTTGAACTCGCTGCCATGGTATTGTACAGGGTGAGTGTGAACCGGGATCCTGCTTTCCACCTCTTCTGCGTTCTCCTCCCAATGGAGGTAAAATAGCAGAGAGATGCTGAACCTGCTGCCCCCTCCCCGGTTTATACTATTGGCACCAAGTCCAATTCTCGCCCAGCGTTTCTTTGCCTCTCTGTGTATCCGCTCCCCGACTGTCTCTGCTTGTCTTCTTGTGGCCCGGTGGGGGAAGGGAAAGGCCAGCCATGATCTAACATCGGTGGGACAAGTTCAAAGGGCTGAATGACTTTGTCTATCCCTGTTCCAACCAGCGTGTGTGTGTGTGTGTGTGTGTGTGTGTGTGTGCACCTCAGTCTGATTCGCTGATGCTAATGGGGTGATGGGGAGAACAGGTGAAACACCTTTCTACAGGGAGAGATGTGTCTGTGACTGGGATCCTGCTGTGCATAAAAGGCTCACAATGCCAGTTAGCCTCTTCAGATACTTGCTCTCTGCCCGCCCCTGTGTTTGACCAGACAAGAGTTGAAGGTGCCGGGGGCCTGAGAGCCATTTGATAGAATTCCAGTGGCTTATCCGGACTGGAATTAAAATGAATTAGAGACTGTTGGGAGATGGAGCCACACCTTGGAAAGTGCTGGAGATTGGAATACACAGGGGGCTGTTCACTGGGACGGCAGTTACACAGATGGGGGATGTTAGATTAGATTAGAGATACAGCACTGAAACAGGCCCTTCGGCCCACCGAGTCTGTGCCGAACATCAACCACCCATTTATACTAATCCTACACTAATCCCATATTACTACCAAACATCCCCACCTGTCCCTATATTTCCCTACCACCTACCTATACGAGTGACAATTTATAATGGCCAATTTACCTATCAACCTGCAAGTCTTTTGGCTTGTGGGAGGAAACCGGAGCACCCGGAGAAAACCCACGCAGACACAGGGAGAACTTGCAAACTCCACACAGGCAGTACCCGGAATTGAACCCGGGTCCCTGGAGCTGTGAGGCTGCGGTGCTAACCACTGCGCCACTGTGCCGCCCAGGGACAGTGTTCACAAGGGAGATGATACAGATTGGGACTGAATAGAGACGGGCGTCTTTTACTGGGCCGAGAGGGTAACTTAGAAAGGGAGGTGTGTTTACAGTGGAGGCAGGGGAGAATTTGAGGGCGATGTTCACAGAGAGAATTGGGTAATTTTCAAAATGGGAGGGACAATTTTCCATGTTTAAAATGGGAGGGGAGCTCTCCAGGTTTAAAATGGGTTGGGGATTCTCTGTGTTTCAAATGGGAGGTGGGACTATCCCGGTTTAAATTGGGAGGGGGTATTCAGGTTTAAGATGGGAGCTGGGTCTACTGCAGGTTAAAAATAGGAGAGGGGCTTCTCCAGGTTTAAAATGGGAGGGGGATCGACTCCAGATTAAAATGGGAGCAGGGCCTCTCCAGGTTTAAAATTCTGTGGTGGAGGGGTTACTCCAGGTATAAAATGTGATGTGGACCTACGGGTTTAAAATTGGAGGGGAGTCTTCTCCCGGTTTCAAATGTGAGGGGGTCTACTCCAGGTTTAAAATAGGAGGGGGGGGGTGGGTTTACTGCTGGCTCAGATATTACCATGAAAAGTTAGTTGTTTTGAGTGCTCATTTTGTTTTTTTGCATGAGCAGTCCCTTTAAATTTTTATGAATTTTTGAAGACGTGTGTTATTTTTCACAGAAAAGGACCTGTGCAGTACCTTCCAGGCTACAGCACACAGCTTTGCAGGAACACTGACCGACACTCTCCATCCCAATCTCTTCCCCTTTCTCACTGGTACTCTCTCCCCATTGCTATCCTTCCCTCTCTCTGTTATTCTGTCTCTATATCTATCCCTGTCTTTCTCACTGTTACTCTCTCTATCTGGATGGAGAGGCAGCTTTACTCTGTATCTAACCCCAGACTGTACCTACCCTGGGAGTGTTTGATAAAACAGAGAAGATGGATATTTACTCTGTCGCTGACTCCAGGCTGTACTCAGCTTGGCAGCATTTTATGGGACAGTGTAGATCTATCCCTGGAATTTAGAAGGTAAAAAGGTGAATTGATCAAAGTTTACAAGATAATAATGGAACTAAGGGATAGAGAGAGAAAAACTCTTTTCACTGATTGTGGGAGTCTCCGACGAGGTTGACAATCTAAAAATCGAACATTAGTCGAAAAGTCTTTAAAGAGTGAAGTTAAGAAACATTTCTACACACAAAGGGTGGTAGAAATTTAGAATTATCTTCAACAAATGACCCCTCCCTATCTGTGCAATCTCCTCCAGCTCCACAATCCTCCAATATCTGCGATCCTCTACTTCTGGATTCTTGAGCATCCCCAATTCGAATCGTTCCACAATTGGTGGCCGTGCCTTCAAGCTGCCAAGGCCCTAACTCTGCAATTCCATTCTTAAACCTCTCTGTCTCACTAACTCTCTCTCCTCTTTGAAGATGCTCCCTAAATCCAAGCTATTTGACCAGGGTTTTGGTCACCTAGCCTAATATCTCCTTAAGTGGCTCGGGGCCGAATTTTATTTTATTTAATTCATTCGAGTGACGTGCGTGTCGCTGGCAGGGTCAGCATTTATTGCCCATCCCTAATTTTCCTTGAGAAGGTGGTGGTGAGCCATGTTCTTGAACCACTGCAGTCCATGTGGGGTAGGTAGACCCACAGTGCTGTTAGGGAAGGAGTTCCAGGATCTTGACCCAGTGCAATATAATTTCAAGTAAGGATGGTGTGTGACTATAGTTGTTGTGAGCGGCCATCTTTTTCAGTGCACAGTCCCTTTAAATTTTTGATATTTTTTAACGCAGTTAGATGTAAAAGTTCTCCTACAATCTGCCTGTCTCTCCCCATCTCTCCCTCCCTTTTGCTGCCCGTCTCTCCCTCTCTCTCTCTCTTTGTCTCCCTGAAGACCAAGATCGCATATGTTTTGCTAATTACTCTCTTAATATGTCCTGCCGCCTTCAAAGATCATTTGAGCCTAATATCACCTGATATGGATCGGTGTATTTTTTCTTTTACTTTATCCATTGGTTGGATGTTAGCGTTACTGGTAATTCCAGGATTTATTGCCCATCCATAATTGCTGTTTGAGAAAGTGGCAGTGAACCGATTCCGAGAATCACTACAGCCAACGTGGTGTAGGTACACTCATAGTGCTGTTAGAATGGAATTATAGGATTTTGATCCAGTGACAGTTAAGGAGCAGTGATATAATTCCAAGTCAGGATGGTGAGCAACTTTAAGGGAAACTTGCAGGTGGTGGTGTTCCCATGCGTGTTTCCTGTTTGTTCGCTCTCTCTCCTCCACCCTCTTTCTGGATCTCCCTGTCACTCTCTGTCATTTGAACTGAAGAACAGAACAAATAAGAGTAGGAGTAAGCCATAAGGCCCCTCAAGTCTGCTCCACCGTTATCTCGTGACTCTTTGTTGTCCTGAATGGAAGGCAAGTATATCCTTTCTTAGGTATGGAGACCAAACCAGTACACTTTATTCTAGCAATCTTCTCACCAATTGCATTGAGACTTCCTTACTCTTGTACTCCAATCCCTTGCAATAAAGAGCAAGAAACCATTTGCCTTTCTTTTTTCACCAATATGTTAACTTTGTGTGATCTGTGTACAAAGACAGCCAAATCCCTCTGAACACCAACATTTAATAGTTTCTCACCAGAGAAGATCACGTGGCAGATGAAATATGGTGCAGAGAAGTGTAAAGTGAGGTATTTTGGTAGGACGAATGAGGAGAGGCAATAAAAAATAAAGGATACAATTCTGAAGTGGGTTCAGGAACAGAGAGACCTGGGGATATCTGTGCACAAATTGAAGGTGGCAGGGCTATTTTAGAAAGTGGTTAAAAGGCATGTGGGATCCCAGGCATTGTAAATAGAGGCTTAGAGTATAAAAGCAAGGAGGTTATGATGAAGCTTTATAAAACACTGGTTCAACTTTAACTAGTATTGTGTCCAACAGTGGACACCGCACTTTCAGAAGGATGTGAAGGCATTAGAGAGGGTGCAGAAAAGATTCATGAGATCGTTTCCAGCGATGAGGGACGTCAGTTATGTGGATAGATTGGAGAGTTGGGGTTGTTCTCCATAGAAAAGAGAAACTTGAGATTAGATTTGATAGAGGTGTTCAAAATCATGAGGAGTCCGAACAGAGTAGATGCAGGAGTAAGAATGCAGCACATAGGACATTCCATAGCGATGTCTGTTCAGTGTTTAATTGTACAAGTGAATTGACCATTTAATATTTTTAACTTACTTAACCCTTGTGTTCCCACAAATATCAAGCTAGCAAATTCAACAGTGGCCACTTTGACTTCATCTCATCGTGTTTTATCTACATTCTCACAGGATAGCAGGTATAACTGTAGTCATAAAATTCAACTGAAAATGGATCAGTTACATTGCTATTGCAGTCATTTCAGTCCATATTTACAGTACACACCGTACTTTACTTTTGTAATACGTTCATGGAGTATCTATTCATCCCACTGCAGCAAAATTTCACTGGCTCAACATTCTTACCAAATGCTAAAGCATTCTGCAATGCAAGGCTCACAATTTCAACACCAGATACATTTTTTTTTCATTCTCGCTGGTGTGTACTGATTCTCCGAGGGATTGCTGATGTTTATCCTCCACATGGGCAGTCACCCTAATCTCGTTCCTGCCCTGCTCCAAAACCCGGTATCCACTTACATTAAGGCAAGTGATGCAGGAGCGTCTCAGTGGCTGAAGCACAGTGAGTAACCCAGGTTAATCCGACACTCCAGGGACAGTTTAAACAGAGCTTTACGCTGTATCTAACCAGTGTGGTACCTTCTCTGAGAGTGTTCGATGGGAATGGATAGACATGGAGAATTTATTCCTTCAAGTGGATAGCCAAGTGTTTCTGATTGGGAGAATATGGAGAGCTGAAGATGAATTGAATGACCTTGGAGTGAATGCCCATGGATCCCTGAAGGTAGCAGGACAGGTCCATAAATTGGTTAAGGAGGTGTATCCCCCAGGACCTGCGTTTACAGTTGTGACTGCTCAGTATTTCCCCCAGGACCTGTCTTTAAAGTTGTGACAGCACAGTATTTCCCCCAGGACCTGTCTTTAAAGTTGTGACAGCACAGTATTTCCCCCAGGACCTGTGTTTAAAGTTGTGACAGCTCAGTATTTCCCCCAGGACCTGTGTTTAAAGTTGTGACTGTTCAGTATTTCCCCCAGGACCTGTCTTTAAAGTTGTGACAGCACAGTATTTCCCCCAGGACCTGTGTTTAAAGTTGTGACATTTCAGTGTTTCCCCCAGGCCCCATATTTAAAGTTGTGATAGCTCAGTATTTCCCCCAGGCCCTGTGTTTAAAGTTGTCACAGCACAGTAGAGAAAGAAAATGTTGTCGAGGAGAATGCTGAGATTCAGAGTACTAGGCTGGATGGGATTGAGGTTCACAAGGAGGAGGTGTTATCAATTTTGGAAAGTGTGAAAATAGATAGGTCCCCTGGGCCACATGGGATTTATCCTAGGATTCTCTGGGAAGCTAGGGAAGAGATTGCAGAGCCTTTGTCGTTGATCTTTATGTCGTCATTGTCGACAGGAATAGTGCCGGAAGACTGGAGGATAGCAAATGTTGCCCCCTTGTTCAAGAAGGGGAGTAGAGACAGCCCTGGTAATTATAGACCTGTGAGCCTTACTTCGGTTGTGGGTAAAATGTTGGAAAAGGTTATAAGAGACAGGATTTATAATCATCTTGAAAAGAATAAGTTCATTTGCGATAGTCAGCACGGTTTTGTGAAGGGTAGGTCGTGCCTCACAAACCTTATTGAGTTTTTTGAGAAGGTGACCAAACAGGTGGATGAGGGTAAAGCCGTGGATGTGGTGTATATGGATTTCAGTAAGGCGTTTGATAAGGTTCCCCACGGTAGGCTATTGCAGAAAATACGGAAGTATGGGGTTGAAGGTGATTTAGAGCTTTGGATCAGAAATTGGCTAGCTGAAAGAAGACAGAGGGTGGTGGTTGATGGCAAATGTTCATCCTGGAGTTTAGTTACTAGTGGTGTACCGCAAGGATCTGTTTTGGGGCCACTGCTGTTTGTCATTTTTATAAATGACCTGGAAGAGTTTGTGGAAGGGTGGGTTAGTAAATTTGCGGATGACACGAAGGTCAGTGGAGTTGTGGATAGTGCCTAAGGATGTTGTAGGGTACAGAGGGACATAGATAGGCTGCAGAGCTGGGCTGAGAGATGGCAAATGGAGTTTAATGCGGAAAAGTGTGAGGTGATTCACTTTGGAAGGAGTAACAGGAATGCAGAGTACTGGGCTAATGGGAAGATTCTTGGTAGTGTAGATGAACAGAGAGATCTTGGTGTCCAGGTGCATAAATCCCTGAAAGTTGCTACCCAGGTTAATAGGGCTGTTAAGAAGGCATATGGTGTGTTAGCTTTTATTAGTAGGGGGATCGAGTTTCAGAGCCACGATGTCATGCTGCAGCTGTACAAAACTCTGGTGAGACCGCACCTGGAGTATTGCGTGCAGTTCTGGTCACCGCATTATAGGAAGGATGTTGAAGCTTTGGAAAGGGTGCAGAGGAGATTTACTAGGATGTTGCCTGGTATGGAGGGAAGGTCTTACGAGGAAAGGCTGAGGGACTTGGGGTTGTTTTCGTTAGAGAGAAGGAGGAGGAGAGGTGACTTAATAGAGACATATAAGATAATCAGAGGGTTAGATAGGGTGGATAGTGAGAGTCTTTTTCCTCGGATGGTGATGGCAAACACGAGGGGACATAGCTTTAAGTTGAGGGGTGATAGATATAGGACTGATGTTAGAGGTAGTTTCTTTACTCAGAGAGTAGTAGGGTCGTGGAACGCCCTGCCTGCAACAGTAGTAGACTCGCCAACATTAAGGGCATTTAAGTGGACATTGGATAGACATATGGATGAAAATGGAATAGTGTAGGTCAGATGGTTTCACAGGTCGGCGCAACATCGAGGGCCGAAGGGCCTGTACTGCGCTGTAATGTTCTAATTCTATTTATAATTCCCCCAGCCCCTGTGTTTACAGTTGTGACATTTCAGGATTTTCCCCAGGACCTTTCTTTAAAGTTGTGACGGATTAGCGATTCCTCCAGGCCCGGTGTTTACCGTGTGACAGCTCAATATTTCCTCCACGCCCTGTGTTTAAAGTTGTGACAGCTCAGTATTTCCCACAGGAGCTGTCTTTAAAGTTGTGACAGTTCAGTATTTCACCCTGGATCTGTGTTTAAAGTTGTGACAGTTCAGTATTTCCCCCAGGAAATGTCTTTATATTTGTGACAGCTCAGTATTTCCACAAGGACCTGTCTTTAAATTTGTGACAGCTCAGTATTTCCCCGAGAACCTGTGTTTAAAGTTGTGACAGCTCAGAATTTCCGCAAGGACCTGTGTTTAAACTTGTGACAGCTCAGTATTTCCTCCAGGACCTGTCTGTAAAGTTGAAACAGCTCAGTATTTCCCACAGGACCTGTGTGTAAAGTTGTGACAGCTGAGTATTTCCCCCAGGACCTGTGTTTAAAGTTGTCACGGCTCGGTATTTGCCTCAGGACCTGTGTTTAAAGTTATGACATGTCAGTATTACCCCCAGGCCTTTATTTAATGTTGTGACAGATCAGCGTTTGCCCCAGGCCCTGTTTTTACAGTTGTGACTATTCAGTATTTCCACCAGGCCCTGTGTTTACAGTTGTGACAGCTCAGTATTTCCCCCAGGACCTGTGTTTACAGTTGTGACAGTTCAGTATTTCCCCCAGGACCTTTCTTTAAAGTTGTGACAGATTAATATTTCCTCCAGGCTCTGTGTTTACAGTTGTGACAGTTCAGTATTTCACCCAGGCCCTGTGTTTACAGTTGAGACAGTTCAGTATTTCACCCAGGCCCTGTGTTTACAGTTGTGACAGCTCAGTATTTCTTCCAGGCCTTGTGTTTACAATTGTGAAAGCTCAGTAATTCCCCCAGGAATCGTCTTTGTAGTTGTGACAGCTCAGTATTTCCCCCAAGACCTGTGTTTAAAGCTGTGACAGTTCAGTATTTCCCCCAGGACCTGTGTTTACAATTGTGACAGCTCTGTATTTCCCCCAGGACCGGTGCTTAAAGTTGTGACAGCTCCGTTATTCCCCCAGGATCTGTCATTACGTATGGGACAGCTCAGTATTTCCCCCAGGACCTGTGCTTAAAGTTGTGACAGTTCAGTATTTCCCCCAGGCCCTGTACTTAAAGATGTGATAGCTCAGTATTTGCCACAGCACCTGTGTTTAATGCTGTGACAGCTCAGTATTTCCCCCAGGACCTGTGCTTAAAGTTGTGACAGTTCAGTATTTCCCCCAGGCCCTGTACTTAAAGATGTGATAGCTCAGTATTTGCCACAGCACCTGTGTTTAATGCTGTGACAGCTCAGTATTTCCCCCAGGACCTTAGAATATTACAGCGCAGTACAGGCCCTTCGGCCCTCGATGTTGCGCCGACCTGTGAAACCATCTGACCTACACTATTCCATTTTCATCCATATGTCTATCAAATGACCACTTAAATGCCCTGAAAGTTGGCGAGTCTACTAATGTTGCAGGCAGGGCGTTCCACGCCCCTACTACTCTCTGAGTAAAGAAACTACCTCTCACATCTGTCCTATATCTATCACCCCTCAACTTAAAGCTATGTCCCCTCGTGTTTGCCATCACCATCCGAGGAAAAAGACTCTCACTATCCACCCTATCTAACCCTCTGATTATCTTGTATGTCTCTATTAAGTCACCTCTCCTCCTCCTTCTCTCCAATGAAAAGAGCCTCAAGTCCCTCAGCCTTTCCTCGTAAGACCTTCCCTCCATACCAGGCAACATCCTAGTAAAGCTCCTCTGCACCCTTTCCATAGCTTCCACATCCTTCCTATAATGCAGTGACCAGAACTGCACGCAATACTCCTGGTGCGGTCTCACCAGAGTTTTGTACAGCTGCAGCATGACCTCGTGGCTCTGAAACTCGATCCCCCTACTAATAAAAGCTAACACACCATATGCATTCTTAACAGCCCTATTAACCTGGTTAGCAACCTTCAGGGATTTATGTACCTGGACACCAAGATCTCTCTGTTCATCTACACTACCAAGAATCCTCCCATTAGCCCAGTACTCTGCATTCCTGTTACTCCTTCCGAAGTGAATCACCTCACACTTTTCCGCATTAAACTCCATTTGCCATCTCTCAGCCCAGCTCTGCAGCCTATGTATGTCTCTCTGTACCCTACAACATCCTTCGGCACTATCCACAACTCCACCGACCTTCGTGTCATCTGCAAATTTACTAACCCACCCTTCTACACCCTCTTCCAGGTCATTTATAAAAATGACAAACAGCAGTGGCCCCAAAACAGATCCTTGCGGTACACCACTAGTAACTAAACTCCAGGATGAACATTTGCCATCAACCACCACCCTCTGTCTTCTTTCAGCTAGCCAATTTCTGATCCAAAGCTCTAAATCACCTTCAACCCCATACTTCCGTATTTTCTGCAATAGCCTACCGTGGGGAACCTTATCAAACGCCTTACTTAAATCCATATACACCACATCCACTGCTTTACCCTCATCCACCTGTTTGGTCACCTTCTCAAAAAACTCAATAAGGTTTGTGAGGCACGACCTACCCTTCACAAAACCGTGCTGAATATCGCTAATGAACTTATTATTTTCAAGATGATTATAAATCCTGTCTCTTATAACCTTTTCCAACATTTTACCCACAACCGAAGTAAGGCTCACAGGTCTATAATTACCAGGGCTGTCTCTACTCCCCTTCTTGGACAAGGGGACATTTGCTATCCTCCAGTCTTCCGGCACTATTCCTGTCGACAATGACGACATAAAGATCAAGGACAAAGGCTCTGCAATCTCTTCCCTAGCTTCCCAGAGAATCCTAGGATAAATCCCATGTGGCCCAGGGGACCTATCTATTTTCACACTTTCCAAAATTGATAACACCTCCTCCTTGTGAACCTTAATCCCATCCAGCCTAGTAGCCTGAATCTCAGTAATCTCCTCAACAACATCTTCTTTCTCTACTGTAAATACTGACGCAAAATATTCATTTAACACTTCCCCTATCTCCTCTGATTCCACACACAACTTCCCACTACTACCCTTGATTGGCCCTAATCTAACTCTGGTCATTCTTTTATTCCTGATATACCTATAGAAAGCCTTAGGGTTTTCTTTGATCCTATCCGCCAATGACTTCTCGTGTCCTCTCCTTGCTCTTCTTAGCTCTCCCTTTAGATCCTTCCTGGCTAGCTTGTAACTCTCAAGCGCCGTAACTGAGCCTTCACGTCTCATCCTAACATCAGCCTTCTTCTTCCTCTTGACAAGCGCTTAAACTTCTTTAGTAAACCACGGCTCCCTCGCTCGACAACTTCCTCCCTGCCTGACAGGTACATACTTATCAAGGACACACAGTAGCTGCTCCTTGAATAAGCTCCACATTTCGATTGTTCCCATCCCCTGCAGTTTCCTTCCCCATCCTACGCATCCTAAATCTTGCCTAATCGCATCATAATTTCCTTTCCCCCAGCTATAATTTTTGCCCTGCGGTATATACCTGTCCCTGCCCATCGCTAAGGTAAACCTAACCGAATTGTGATCACTATCACCAAAGTGCTCACCTACATCTAAATCTAATAACTGGCCGGGTTCATTACCCAGTACCAAATCCAATGTGGCATCGCCCCTGGTTGGCCTGTCTACATACTGTGTCAGAAAACCCTCCTGCACACACTGGACAAAAACTGACCCATCTCAAGTACTCGAACTATAGTATTTCCAGTCAATATTTGGAAAGTTAAAGTCCCCCATAACAACTACCCTGTTACTCTCGCCCCTGTCGAGAATCATCTTCGCTATCCTTTCCTCTACATCTCTGGAACTATTCGGAGGTCTATAAAAGACTCCCAACAGGGTGACCTCACCTCTCCTGTTTCTAACCTCGGCCCATATTACCTCAGTAGACGAGTCCTCAAACGTCCTTTCTGTCGCTGTAATACTTTCCTTGATTAACAATGCCACACCCCCCCCCCCCCTCTTTTACCATCTTCTCTGTTCTTCGTGAAACATCTAAATCCTGGAATCTGCAACATCCATTCCTGCCCCTGCTCTACCCATGTCTCTGAAATGGCCACTACATCGAGATCCCAGGTACCAACCCATGCTGCAAGCTCACCCACCTTATTCCGGATGCTCCTGGCGTTGAAGTAGACACACTTTAAACCAGGTTCTTGCTTGCCAGTGCCCTCTTGCGTCCTTGTAACCTTATCCCTGACCTCACTACTCTCAACATCCAGTACACTAGCACTACAATTTAGGTTCCATCCCCCTGTTGAATTAGTTTAAACCCCCCCCCCGAAGAGCACTAGCAAATCTCCCCCCCAGGATATTGGTACCCCTCTGGTTCAGGTGAAGACCATCCTGTTTGTAGAGGTCCCACCTACCCCAGAAAGAGCCCCAGTTATCCAGGAAACCAAAACCCTCCCTCCTACACCATCCCTGCAGCCACGTGTTCAACTCCTCTCTCTCCCTATTCCTCGCTTCGCTATCACGTGGCACGGGCAACAACCCAGAGATAACAACTCTGTTTGTTCTCGCTCTAAGCTTCCACCCTAGCTCCCTAAATTTCTGTCTTAAATCCCCATCTCTCTTCCTACCTATGTCGTTGGTGCCTATGTGGACCACGACTTGGGGGTGCTCCCCCCTCCCCCAAAAACACGATCCGAGACATCATGTACCCTGGCACCTGGGAGGCAACATACCAACCGTGAGTCTCTCTCGTTCCCACAGAACCTCCTATCTGTTCCCCTAACTATGGAGTCCCCAATGACTAATGTTCTGCTCCTCTTCCCCCTTCCCTTCTGAGCAACAGGGACAGTCTGTGCCAGATACCTGTACCCCATTGCTTACCCCTGGTAAGTCGTCCCCCCCAACAGTATCCAAAACGGTATACCTGTTGTTGAGGGAAACGGCCACAGGGGATCCCTGCACTGCCTGCTGGTTCCCTCTCCTTCCCCTGACGGTAACCCATCTACCTACTTCTTTTACTGAGGTGTGACTACCTCCCCATAACTCCTCTCAATAACCCCCTCCGCCTCCCGAATGATCCGAAGTTCATCCAGCTCCAGCTCCAGTTCCCTAACGCGGTTCTCGAGGAGATGGAGTTGGGTGCACTTCCCGCAGATGCAGTCAGCAGGGACACTCTTGGCGACCCTTACCTCCCACATTCTGCAGAAGGAACATTCAACTGCCTTAACTTCCATTCCCTCTATTCTAAATTCCCAACAAATCTACTGAAAAACCAAAAAAAATAAAATGTCAGAACTTGTTAGGTTAGAAATCCAACGGACAGAACTTCTTAAATAAAAAGCTTACCTTATCAACATAACAGAGTCCTTTTTTTTTGGTTAGCGGAGGAGGGTGGGTGGAAGACACTACACGTGTAGTGTCTCGGGTACAGCCACCACCCAAATATATAGTTTTTACTTACCCAGCAGTCCCCTGCTCCTCCGAAAACAAAAGGGAATTAACTTTTAAACTTCCACTGAAATTGACTTCCCAGCTGTTAGCTCGCTCTCGCACCTCCGCTGCAGTCAAGCTGCAGTCACCAAAACTGTGCTAAAATATGTGACAGGTGAGTATTTCCCCCAGGACCTGCGTTTAAAGTTGTGACAACTCAGTATTTCCCCCAGGACCTGTCTTTGAAGTTGTGACAGCTCAGTATTTCGCCCAGGCCCTGTGATTACGTTTGGGACAGTTCAGTATTTCCTCCAGGCCCTGTGTTTAAAGTTATGACAGCTCAGTCTTTCCCCCAGGACCTTTCTTTAAAGTTGTGACAGATTAGCTTTTCATCCAGGCCCTGTGTTTACAGTTGTGACAGCTCAGTATTTCACCCAGGGCTGTGTTTACAGTTGTGACAGTTCAGCAATTCACCCAGGGCTGTGTTTACAGTTGTGACAGTTCAGTAATTCCCCCAGGCCCAGTGTTTACAGTTGTGTCAGCTCAGTATTTCCCCCAGGACCTGTCTTTAAAGTTGTGACATTTCAGTGTTTCCCCCAGGCCCTGTATTTAAAGTTGTGACAGCTCAGTATTTCCCCAGGACCTTTCTTTAAAGTTGTGACAGATTAGCGTTTCCCCCAGGCCCTGTGTTTAAAGTTGTGACAGTTCAGTGTTTCCCCCAGGACCTGTTTTTAAAGTTGTGACATTTCAGTGTTTCCCCCAGGCCCTGTGGTTAAAGCTGTGACAGCTCAGTATTTCCCCAGGACCTTTCTTTAAAGTTGTGACAGATTAGCGTTTCATCCAGGCCCTGTGTTTAATGTTGTGACAGTTCAGTATTTCCCTCAAGACCTGTGTTTAATGTTGTGACAGTTCAGTATTTCCCTCAAGACCTGTGTTTAATGTTGTGACAGTTCAGTATTTCCCTCAAGACCTGTGTTTAATGTTGTGACAGTTCAGTATTTCCACCAAGACCTGTGTTTAATGTTGTGACCGCTCAGAATTTCCCACTGGACCTGTGCTTAAAGATGTGACAGCTCGGTATTTATCCCAGGACCTTTGTTCACAATTGTGACAGCTCAGTATTTCCCCCAGGACCTGTGTTTAAAGTTGTGACAGCTCAGTATTTCCCCCAGGACCTGTGTTTAAAGTTGTGACAGCTCAGTATTTCCCCCAAAACCTGTGTTTAAAGTTGTGACAGCTCAGTATTTCCCCCAAGACCTGTGTTTAAAGTTGTGACAGCTCAGTATTTCCCCCAAGACCTGTGTTTAAAGTTGTGACAGCTCAGTATTTCCCCCAAGACCTGTGTTTAAAGTTGTGACAGCTCAGTATTTCCCCCAAGACCTGTGTTTAAAGTTGTGACAGCTCAGTATTTCCCCCAAAACCTGTGTTTAAAGTTGTGACAGCTCAGTATTTCCCCCAAGACCTGTGTTTAAAGTTGTGACAGCTCAGTATTTCCCCCAGGACCTGTGTTTCAAGTTGTGACAGCTCAGTATTTCCCCCAGGACCTGTGTTTAATGCTGTTACAGTTCAGTGTTTCCCCCAGTACCTGTGTTTAAAGTTCTGACAGTTCAGTATTTCCTCCAGGACCTGTCTTTAAAGTTGTGACAGCTCATTGTTTCCCCCAAGACCTGTCTTTAATGTTGTGACAGTTCAGTATTCCTTCCAGGCCCTGTGTTTACAATTGTGACAGTTCAGTATTTCCTCCAGGACCTGTGTTTAAAGATGTGACAGTTCATTGTTTCCCCCAAGACCTGTCTTTAATGTTGTGACAGTTCAGTATTTCCCCAGAACCTGTGCTTAAAGATGTGACAGCTCAGTATTTCCCCAGAACCTGTGCTTAAAGATGTGACAGCTCAGTATTTCTCCCAGGTCCTGTGTTTAAAGTTGTTACAGTTCAGTGTTTCCCCCAAGACCTGTGTTTACAATTGTGACAGCTCCGTATTTCGCCCAGGACCTGTGTTAAAAGTTGTGACAGCTCAGTATTTCCACCAGGACCTGTGTTTAATGCTGTTACAGTTCAGTGTTTCCCCCAAGACATGTGTTTACAATTGTGACAGCTCCGTATTTCGCCCAGGACCTGTGTTTAAAGTTGTGCCAGCTCAGTATTTCTTCCAGGCCCTGTGTTTACAATTGTAACAGTTCAGTATTACCCCCCGGACCTGTAATTAAAGTTGTGACAGCTCAGAATTTCCCCCAAGACCAGTGTTTAAATTTGTGACAGATCAGTATTTCCTCCAGGCCCTGTGTTTAAAATTGTGACAGCTCAGTGTTTCCCCCAGGCCCTGTGATTAAGTTTCTGGCAGTTCAGTATTTCCTCCGGAACCTGTCTTTAAAGATGTGACAGCTCAGTATTTCCTCCAGGCCTTGTGTTTAAATTTGTGACAGTTCAGTATTTCCTCCAGGCGTTGTGTTTAAATTTGTGACAGTTCAGTATTACCTCCAGGCGTTGTGTTTAAATTTGTGACAGTTCAGTATTACCTCCAGGCCTTGTGTTTAAATTTGTAACAGTTCAGTATTTCCTCCAGGCCTTGTGTTTAAATTTGTGACAGTTCAGTATTTCCTCCAGGCCCTGTGTTTAAATTTGTGACAGTTCAGTATTTCCTCCAGGCCCTGTGTTTAAATTTGTGACAGTTCAGTATTTCCTCCAGGCCCTGTGTTTAAAGTTGTGACAGTTCAGTATTTCCTCCAGGCCTTGTGTTTAAAGTTGTGGCAGTTCAGTATTTCCTCCAGGCCTTGTGTTTAAATTTGTGACAGTTCAGTATTTCCTCCAGGCCTTGTGTTTAAATTTGTAACAGTTCAGTATTTCCTCCAGGCCTTGTGTTTAAATTTGTGACAGTTCAGTATTTCCTCCAGGCCTTGTGTTTAAATTTGTGACAGTTCAGTATTTCCTCCAGGCCCTGTGTTTAAATTTGTGACAGTTCAGTATTTCCTCCAGGCCCTGTGTTTAAATTTGTGACAGTTCAGTATTACCTCCAGGCCTTGTGTTTAAATTTGTAACAGTTCAGTATTTCCTCCAGGTCTTGTGTTTAAATTTGTAACAGTTCAGTATTTCCTCCAGGCCTTGTGTTTAAATTTGTGACAGTTCAGTATTTCCTCCAGGCCTTGTGTTTAAATTTGTGACAGTTCAGTATTTCCTCCAGGCCCTGTGTTTAAATTTGTGACAGTTCAGTATTTCCTCCAGGCCCTGTGTTTAAATTTGTGACAGTTCAGTATTACCTCCAGGCCTTGTGTTTAAATTTGTAACAGTTCAGTATTTCCTCCAGACCCTGTGTTTAAATTTGTGACAGTTCAGTATTCCCTCCAGGCCTTGTGTTTAAATTTGTGACAGTTCAGTATTTCCTCCAGGCCCTGTGTTTAAATTTGTGACAGTTCAGTATTTCCTCCAGGCCTTGTGTTTAAATTTGTGACAGTTCAGTATTTCCTCCAGGCCTTGTGTTTAAATTTGTGACAGTTCAGTATTTCCTCCAGGCCTTGTGTTTAAATTTGTGACAGTTCAGTATTTCCTCCAGGCCTTGTGTTTAAATTTGTGACAGTTCAGTATTTCCTCCAGGCCTTGTGTTTAAAGTTGTGGCAGTTCAGTATTTCCCCCAGGACCTGTCTTTAAAGTTGTGACAGTTCAGTATTTCCTCCAGGCCTTGTGTTTAAATTTGTGACAGTTCAGTATTTCCTCCAGGCGTTGTGTTTAAATTTGTGACAGTTCAGTATTACCTCCAGGCGTTGTGTTTAAATTTGTGACAGTTCAGTATTACCTCCAGGCCTTGTGTTTAAATTTGTAACAGTTCAGTATTTCCTCCAGGCCTTGTGTTTAAATTTGAGACAGTTCAGTATTTCCTCCAGGCCCTGTGTTTAAATTTGTGACAGTTCAGTATTTCCTCCAGGCCCTGTGTTTAAATTTGTGACAGTTCAGTATTTCCTCCAGGCCCTGTGTTTAAAGTTGTGACAGTTCAGTATTTCCTCCAGGCCTTGTGTTTAAAGTTGAGGCAGTTCAGTATTTCCTCCAGGCCTTGTGTTTAAATTTGTGACAGTTCAGTATTTCCTCCAGGCCTTGTGTTTAAATTTGTAACAGTTCAGTATTTCCTCCAGGCCTTGTGTTTAAATTTGTGACAGTTCAGTATTTCCTCCAGGCCTTGTGTTTAAATTTGTGACAGTTCAGTATTTCCTCCAGGCCCTGTGTTTAAATTTGTGACAGTTCAGTATTTCCTCCAGGCCTTGTGTTTAAATTTGTGACAGTTCAGTATTTCCTCCAGGCCTTGTGTTTAAATTTGTGACAGTTCAGTATTTCCTCCAGGCCTTGTGTTTAAATTTGTGACAGTTCAGTATTTCCTCCAGGCCTTGTGTTTAAATTTGTGACAGTTCAGTATTTCCTCCAGGCCTTGTGTTTAAAGTTGTGGCAGTTCAGTATTTCCTCCAGGCCTTGTGTTTAAATTTGTGACAGTTCAGTATTTCCTCCAGGCCTTGTGTTTAAATTTGTGACAGTTCAGTATTTCCTCCAGGCCTTGTGTTTAAATTTGTGACAGTTCAGTATTTCCTCCAGGCCTTGTGTTTAAATTTGTAACAGTTCAGTATTTCCTCCAGGCCTTGTGTTTAAATTTGTGACAGTTCAGTATTCCCTCCAGTCCCTGTGTTTAAATTTGTGACAGTTCAGTATTTCCTCCAGGCCTTGTGTTTAAAGTTGTGACAGTTCAGTATTTCCTCCAGGCCTTGTGTTTAAATTTGTGACAGTTCAGTATTTCCTCCAGGCCTTGTGTTTAAAGTTGCGGCAGTTCAGTATTTCCTCCAGGCCTTGTGTTAAAATTTGTGAGAGTTCAGTATTTCCTCCAGGCCTTGTGTTTAAAGTTGTGGCAGTTCAGTATTTCCTCCAGGCCTTGTGTTTAAATTTGTGACAGTTCAGTATTTCCTCCAGGCCTTGTGTTTAAAGTTGTGGCAGTTCAGTATTTCCTCCAGTCCCTGTGTTTAAATTTGTGACAGTTCAGTATTTCCTCCAGGCTCTGTGTTTAAATTTGTGACAGTTCAGTATTTACTCCAGGCCTTGTGTTTAACTTTGTGACAGTTCAGTATTTCCTCCAGGCCTTGTGTTTAAATTTGTGACAGTTCAGTATTCCCTCCACGCCTTGTGTTTAAATTTGTGACAGTTCAGTATTTCCTCCTGGCCTTGTGTTTAAATTTGTGACAGTTCAGTATTCCCACCAGGCCTTGTGTTTAAATTTGTGACAGTTCAGTATTTCCTCCAGGCCTTGTGTTTAAATTTGTGACAGTTCAGTATTTCCTCCAGGCCTTGTGTTTAAATTTGTGACAGTTCAGTATTTCCTCCAGGCCCTGTGTTTAAATTTGTGACAGTTCAGTATTTCCTCCAGGCCTTGTGTTTAAATTTGTGACAGTTCAGTATTTCCTCCAGGCCTTGTGTTTAAATTTGTGACAGTTCAGTATTTCCTCCAGGCCTTGTGTTTAAAGTTGTGGCAGTTCAGTATTCCCTCCAGGCACTGTGTTTAAATTTGTGACAGTTCAGTATTTTCTCCAGGCCCTGTGTTTAAAGTTGTGGCAGTTCAGTATTTCCTCCAGGCCTAGTGTTTAAATTTGTGACAGTTCAGTATTTCCTCAACCCCTGTGTTTAAATTTGTGGCAGTTCAGTATTTCCTCCAGGCCTAGTGTTTAAATTTGTGACAGTTCAGTATTTCCTCCAGGCCTTGTGTTTAAATTTGTGACAGTTCAGTATTTCCTCCTGCCCCTGTGTTTAAAGTTCTGGCAGTTCAGTATTTCCTCCAGGCCTAGTGTTTAAATTTGTGACAGTTCAGTATTTCCTCCAGGCCTTGTGTTTAAATTTGTGACAGTTCAGTATTTCCTCCAGGCCTTGTGTTTAAATTTGTGACAGTTCAGTATTTCCTCAACCCCTGTGTTTAAATTTGTGGCAGTTCAGTATTTCCTCCAGGCCTAGTGTTTAAATTTGTGACAGTTCAGTATTTCCTCCAGGCCTTGTGTTTAAATTTGTGACAGTTCAGTATTTCCTCCTGCCCCTGTGTTTAAAGTTGTGGCAGTTCAGTATTTCCTCCAGGCCTAGTGTTTAAATTTGTGACAGTTCAGTATTTCCTCCAGGCCTTGTGTTTAAATTTGTGACAGTTCAGTATTTCCTCCAGGCCTAGTGTTTAAATTTGTGACAGTTCAGTATTTCCTCCAGGCCTAGTGTTTAAATTTGTGACAGTTCAGTATTTCCTCCAGGCCTTGTGTTTAAATTTGTGACAGTTCAGTATTTCCTCCAGGCCTTGTGTTTAAATTTGTGACAGTTCAGTATTTCCTCCAGGCCTTGTGTTTAAATTTGTGACAGTTCAGTATTTCCTCAACCCCTGTGTTTAAATTTGTGACAGTTCAGTATTTCCTCCAGGCCTTGTGTTTAAATTTGTGACAGTTCAGTATTTCCTCAACCCTTGTGTTTAAATTTGTGACAGTTCAGTATTTCCTCAACCCCTGTGTTTAAATTTGTGGCAGTTCAGTATTTCCTCCAGGCCTAGTGTTTAAATTTGTGACAGTTCAGTATTTCCTCCAGGCCTTGTGTTTAAATTTGTGACAGTTCAGTATTCCCTCCAGGCACTGTGTTTAAATTTGTGACAGTTCAGTATTTCCTCCAGGCCCTGTGTATAAAGTTGTGGCAGTTCAGTATTTCCTCCAGGCCTAGTGTTTAAATTTGTGACAGTTCAGTATTTCCTCCAGGCCTTGTGTTTAAATTTGTGACAGTTCAGTATTTCCTCCAGGACTTGTGTTTAAATTTGTGACAGTTCAGTATTTCCTCCAGGCCTTGTGTTTAAATTTGTGACAGTTCAGTATTTCCTCCAGGCCTTGTGTTTAAATTTGTGACAGTTCAGTATTCCCTCCAGGCCTTGTGTTTAAATTTGTGACAGTTCAGTATTTCCCTCCAGGCCTAGTGTTTAAATTTGTGACAGTTCAGTATTTCCTCCAGGCCCTGTGTTTAAATTTGTGACAGTTCAGTATTTCCTCCAGGCCTTGTGTTTAAATTTGTGACAGTTCAGTATTTCCTCCAGGCCTTGTGTTTAAATTTGTGACAGTTCAGTATTCCCTCCAGGCCCTGTGTTTAAATTTGTGACAGTTCAGTATTTCCTCCAGGCCTTGTGTTTAAATTTGTGACAGTTCAGTATTCCCTCCAGGCCCTGTGTTTAAATTTGTGACAGTTCAGTATTTCCTCCAGGCCTTGTGTTTAAATTTGTGACAGTTCAGTATTCCCTCCAGGCCTTGTGTTTAAATTTGTGACAGTTCAGTATTTCCTCCAGGCCTTGTGTTTAAATTTGTGACAGTTCAGTATTTCCTCCAGGCCTTGTGTTTAAATTTGTGACAGTTCAGTATTTCCTCCAGGCCTTGTGTTTAAATTTGTGGCAGTTCAGTATTTCCTCCAGGCCTTGTGTTTAAATTTGTGACATCTCAGTATTCCCTCCAGGCACTGTGTTTAAAGTTGTGGCAGTTCAGTATTTCCTCCAGGCCCTGTGTATAAAGTTGTGGCAGTTCAGTATTTCCTCCAGGCCTAGTGTTTAAATTTGTGACAGTTCAGTATTTCCTCCAGGCCTTGTGTTTAAATTTGTGACAGTTCAGTATTTCCTCCAGGCCCTGTGTATAAAGTTGTGGCAGTTCAGTATTTCCTCCAGGCCTAGTGTTTAAATTTGTGACAGTTCAGTATTTCCTCCAGGCCTTGTGTTTAAATTTGTGACAGTTCAGTATTTCCTCCAGGACTTGTGTTTAAATTTGTGACAGTTCAGTATTTCCTCCAGGCCTTGTGTTTAAATTTGTGACAGTTCAGTATTTCCTCCAGGCCTTGTGTTTAAATTTGTGACAGTTCAGTATTCCCTCCAGGCCTTGTGTTTAAATTTGTGACAGTTCAGTATTTCCCTCCAGGCCTAGTGTTTAAATTTGTGACAGTTCAGTATTTCCTCCAGGCCCTGTGTTTAAATTTGTGACAGTTCAGTATTTCCTCCAGGCCTTGTGTTTAAATTTGTGACAGTTCAGTATTCCCTCCAGGCCTTGTGTTTAAATTTGTGACAGTTCAGTATTTCCCTCCAGGCCTAGTGTTTAAATTTGTGACAGTTCAGTATTTCCTCCAGGCCCTGTGTTTAAATTTGTGACAGTTCAGTATTTCCTCCAGGCCTTGTGTTTAAATTTGTGACAGTTCAGTATTTCCTCCAGGCCTTGTGTTTAAATTTGTGACAGTTCAGTATTCCCTCCAGGCCCTGTGTTTAAATTTGTGACAGTTCAGTATTTCCTCCAGGCCTTGTGTTTAAATTTGTGACAGTTCAGTATTCCCTCCAGGCCTTGTGTTTAAATTTGTGACAGTTCAGTATTTCCTCCAGGCCTTGTGTTTAAATTTGTGACAGTTCAGTATTTCCTCCAGGCCTTGTGTTTAAATTTGTGACAGTTCAGTATTTCCTCCAGGCCTTGTGTTTAAATTTGTGACAGTTCAGTATTCCCTCCAGGCCTTGTGTTTAAATTTGTGACAGTTCAGTATTCCCTCCAGGCCTTGTGTTAAAATTTCTGACAGTTCAGTATTTCCTCCAGGCCTTGTGTTTAAAATTGTGGCAGTTCAGTATTTCCTCCAGGCCTTGTGTTTAAATTTGTGACATCTCAGTATTCCCTCCAGGCACTGTGTTTAAATTTGTGGCAGTTCAGTATTTCCTCCAGGCCTAGTGTTTAAATTTGTGACAGTTCAGTATTTCCTCCAGGCCTTGTGTTTAAATTTGTGGCAGTTCAGTATTTCCTCCAGGCCTAGTGTTTAAATTTGTGACAGTTCAGTATTTCCTCCAGGCCTTGTGTTTAAATTTGTGACAGTTCAGTATTCCCTCCAGGCCTAGTGTTTAAATTTGTGACTGTTCAGTATTTCCTCCAGGCCCTATGTTTAAAGTTGTGACAGTTCAGTATTTCCCTCCAGGCCTTGTGTTTAAATTTGTGACAGTTCAGTATTTCCTCCAGGCCTTGTGTTTAAATTTGTGACAGTTCAGTATTTCCTCCAGGCCTTGTGTTTAAATTTGTGACAGTTCAGTATTTCCTACAGGCCTTGTGTTTAAATTTGTGACAGTTCAGTATTTCCTCCAGGCCTTGTGTTTAAATTTGTGACAGTTCAGTATTTCCTCCAGGCCTTGTGTTTAAATTTGTGAGAATTCAGTATTTCCTCCAGGCCTTGTGTTTAAATTTGTGACAGTTCAGTACTTCCTCCAGGCCTTGTGTTTAAATTTGTGACAGTTCAGTATTTCCTCCAGGCCTTGTGTTTAAATTTGTGACAGTTCAGTATTTCCTCCAGGCCTTGTGTTTAAATTTGTGAGAATTCAGTATTTCCTCCAGGCCTTGTGTTTAAATTTGTGACAGTTCAGTATTTCCTCCAGGCCTTGTGTTTAAATTTGTGACAGTTCAGTATTTCCTCCAGGCCTTGTGTTTAAATTTGTGACAGTTCAGTATTTCCTCCAGGCCTTGTGTTTAAATTTGTGACAGTTCAGCATTTCCTCCAGGCCTTGTGTTTAAATTTGTGACAGTTCAGTATTCCCTCCAGGCACTGTGTTTAAATTTGTGACAGTTCAGTATTTCCTCCAGGCCCTGTGTATAAAGTTGTGACAGTTCAGTATTTCCTCCAGGCCTTGTGTTTAAATTTGTGACAGTTCAGTATTTCCTCCAGGCCCTGTGTTTAAATTTGTGACAGTTCAGTATTCCCTCCAGGCCCTGTGTTTAAATTTGTGACAGTTCAGTATTCCCTCCAGGCCCTGTGTTTAAATTTGTGACAGTTCAGTATTTCCTCCAGGCCCTGTGTTTAAATTTGTGACAGTTCAGTATTTCCTCCAGGCCTAGTGTTTAAATTTGTGACAGTTCAGTATTTCCTCCAGGCCTAGTGTTTAAATTTGTGACAGTTCAGTATTTCCTCCAGGCCCTGTGTTTAAATTTGTGACAGTTCAGTATTCCCTCCAGGCCCTGTGTTTAAATTTGTGACAGTTCAGTATTTCCTCCAGGCCTAGTGTATAAAGTTGTGACAGTTCAGTATTTCCTCCAGGCCTTGTGTTTAAATTTGTGACAGTTCAGTATTTCCTCCAGGCCCTGTGTTTAAATTTGTGACAGTTCAGTATTCCCTCCAGGCCCTGTGTTTAAATTTGTGACAGTTCAGTATTTCCTCCAGGCCTAGTGTTTAAATTTGTGACAGTTCAGTATTTCCTCCAGGCCCTGTGTTTAAATTTGTGACAGTTCAGTATTCCCTCCAGGCCCTGTGTTTAAATTTGTGACAGTTCAGTATTTCCTCCAGGCCTAGTGTTTAAATTTGTGACAGTTCAGTATTTCCTCCAGGACTTGTGTTTAAATTTGTGACAGTTCAGTATTTCCTCCAGGCCTTGTGTTTAAATTTGTGACAGTTCAGTATTTCCTCCAGGCCTTGTGTTTAAATTTGTGACAGTTCAGTATTTCCCTCCAGGCCTAGTGTTTAAATTTGTGACAGTTCAGTATTTCCTCCAGGCCTTGTGTTTAAATTTGTGACAGTTCAGTATTCCCTCCAGGCCTTGTGTTTAAATTTGTGACAGTTCAGTATTTCCCTCCAGGCCTAGTGTTTAAATTTGTTACAGTTCAGTATTTCCTCCAGGCCCTGTGTTTAAATTTGTGACAGTTCAGTATTTCCTCCAGGCCTTGTGTTTAAATTTGTGACAGTTCAGTAAATCCTCCAGGCCTTGTGTTTAAATTTGTGACAGTTCAGTATTTCCTCCAGGCCTTGTGTTTAAATTTGTGACAGTTCAGTATTCCCTCCAGGCCTTGTGTTTAAATTTGTGACAGTTCAGTATTTCCTCCAGGCCTTGTGTTTAAATTTGTGACAGTTCAGTATTTCCTCCAGGCCTCGTGATAAATTTGTGACAGTTCAGTATTTCCTCCAGGCCTTGTGTTTAAATTTGTGACAGTTCAGTATTCCCTCCAGGCCTTGTGTTTAAATTTGTGACAGTTCAGTATTCCCTCCAGGCCTTGTGTTAAAATTTCTGACAGTTCAGTATTTCCTCCAGGCCTTGTGTTTAAAGTTGTGGCAGTTCAGTATTTCCTCCAGGCCTTGTGTTTAAATTTGTGACATCTCAGTATTCCCTCCAGGCACTGTGTTTAAATTTGTGGCAGTTCAGTATTTCCTCCAGGCCTTGTGTTTAAATGTGTGGCAGTTCAGTATTTCCTCCAGGCCTAGTGTTTAAATTTGTGACAGTTCAGTATTTCCTCCAGGCCTTGTGTTTAAATTTGTGACAGTTCAGTATTCCCTCCATGCCTATTGTTTAAAGTTGTGGCAGTTCAGTATTTCCTCCAGGCCTAGTGTTTAAATTTGTGACAGTTCAGTATTTCCTCCAGGCCTTGTGTTTAAATTTGTGACAGTTCAGTATTTCCTCCAGGCCTTGTGTTTAAATTTGTGAGAATTCAGTATTTCCTCCAGGCCTTGTGTTTAAATTTGTGACAGTTCAGTATTTCCTCCAGGCCTTGTGTTTAAATTTGTGACAGTTCAGCATTTCCTCCAGGCCTTGTGTTTAAATTTGTGAGAGTTCAGTATTTCCTCCAGGCCTTGTGTTTAAATTTGTGACAGTTCAGCATTTCCTCCAGGCCTTGTGTTTAAATTTGTGACAGTTCAGTATTCCCTCCAGGCCTTGTGTTTAAATTTGTGACAGTTCAGTATTTCCATCCAGGCCTAGTGTTTAAATTTGTGACAGTTCAGTATTTCCTCCAGGCCCTGTGTTTAAATTTGTGACAGTTCAGTATTTCCTCCAGGCCTTGTGTTTAAATTTGTGACATCTCAGTATTCCCTCCAGGCACTGTGTTTAAATTTGTGGCAGTTCAGTATTTCCTCCAGGCCTTGTGTTTAAATTTGTGGCAGTTCAGTATTTCCTCCAGGCCTAGTGTTTAAATTTGTGACAGTTCAGTATTTCCTCCAGGCCTTGTGTTTAAATTTGTGACAGTTCAGTATTCCCTCCAGGCCTAGTGTTTAAATTTGTGACTGTTCAGTATTTCCTCCAGGCCCTATGTTTAAAGTTGTGACAGTTCAGTATTTCCCTCCAGGCCTTGTGTTTAAATTTGTGACAGTTCAGTATTTCCTCCAGGCCTTGTGTTTAAATTTGTGACAGTTCAGTATTTCCTCCAGACCCAGTGTTTAAATTTGTGACAGTTCAGTATTTCATCCAGGCCTTGTGTTTAAATTTGTGACAGTTCAGTATTTCCTCCAGGCCTTGTGTTTAAATTTGTGACAGTTCAGTATTTCCTCCAGGCCTTGTGTTTAAATTTGTGACAGTTCAGTATTTCCTCCAGGCCTTGTGTTTAAATTTGTGACAGTTCAGTATTTCCTCCAGGCCTTGTGTTTAAATTTGTGACAGTTCAGTATTTCCTCCAGGCCTTGTGTTTAAATTTGTGACAGTTCAGCATTTCCTCCAGGCCTTGTGTTTAAATTTGTGAGAGTTCAGTATTTCCTCCAGGCCTTATGTTTAAATTTGTGACAGTTCAGTATTTCCTCCAGGCCCTGTGTTTAAATTTGTGACAGTTCAGTATTTACTCCAGGCCCTGTGTTTAAATTTGTGACAGTTCAGTATTTTCTCCAGGCCTTGTGTTTAAATTTGTAACAGTTCAGTATTTCCTCCAGGCCTTGTGTTTAAATTTGTGACAGTTCAGTATTTCCTCCAGGCCTTGTGTTTAAATTTGTGACAGTTCAGCATTTCCTCCAGGCCTTGTGTTTAAATTTGTGAGAGTTCAGTATTTCCTCCAGGCCTTATGTTTAAATTTGTGACAGTTCAGTATTTCCTCCAGGCCCTGTGTTTAAATTTGTGACAGTTCAGTATTTACTCCAGGCCCTGTGTTTAAATTTGTGACAGTTCAGTATTTTCTCCAGGCCTTGTGTTTAAATTTGTAACAGTTCAGTATTTCCTCCAGGCCTTGTGTTTAAATTTGTGACAGTTCAGTATTTCCTCCAGGCCTTGTGTTTAAATTTGTGACAGTTCAGTACTTCCTCCAGGCCTTGTGTTTAAATTTGTGACAGTTCAGTATTTCCTCCAGGCCTTGTGTTTAAATTTGTGACAGTTCAGTATTTCCTCCAGGCCTTGTGTTTAAATTTGTGAGAATTCAGTATTTCCTCCAGGCCTTGTGTTAAAATTTGTGACAGTTCAGTATTTCCTCCAGGCCTTGTGTTTAAATTTGTGACAGTTCAGCATTTCCTCCAGGCCTTGTGTTTAAGTTTGTGAGAGTTCAGTATTTCCTCCAGGCCTTGTGTTTAAATTTGTGACAGTTCAGCATTTCCTCCAGGCCTTGTGTTTAAATTTGTGACAGTTCAGTATTCCCTCCAGGCACTGTGTTTAAATTTGTGACAGTTCAGTATTTCCTCCAGGCCCTGTGTATAAAGTTGTGGCAGTTCAGTATTTCCTCCAGGCCTAGTGTTTAAATTTGTGACAGTTCAGTATTTCCTCCAGGCCTTGTGTTTAAATTTGTGACAGTTCAGTATTTCCTCCAGGACTTGTGTTTAAATTTGTGACAGTTCAGTATTTCCTCCAGGCCTTGTGTTTAAATTTGTGACAGTTCAGTATTTCCTCCAGGCCTTGTGTTTAAATTTGTGACAGTTCAGTATTTCCCTCCAGGCCTAGTGTTTAAATTTGTGACAGTTCAGTATTTCCTCCAGGCCTTGTGTTTAAATTTGTGACAGTTCAGTATTTCCTCCAGGCCTTGTGTTTAAATTTGTGACAGTTCAGTATTTCCTCCAGGCCTTGTGTTTAAATTTGTGACAGTTCAGTATTTCCCTCCAGGCCTTGTGTTTAAATTTGTGACAGTTCAGTATTTCCCTCCAGGCCTAGTGTTTAAATTTGTTACAGTTCAGTATTTCCTCCAGGCCTTGTGTTTAAATATGTGACAGTTCAGTATTTCCTCCAGGCCTTGTGTTTAAATTTGTGACAGTTCAGTATTTCCTCCAGGCCTTGTGTTTAAATTTGTGACAGTTCAGTATTTCCCTCCAGGCCTTGTGTTTAAATTTGTGACAGTTCAGTATTCCCTCCAGGCCTTGTGTTTAAATTTGTGACAGTTCAGTATTTCCTCCAGGCCTCGTGTTTAAATTTGTGACAGTTCAGTATTTCCCTCCAGGCCTTGTGTTTAAATTTGTGACAGTTCAGTATTTCCTCCAGGCCCTGTGTTTAAATTTGTGACAGTTCAGTATTTCCTCCAGGCCTTGTGTTTAAATTTGTGACAGTTCAGTATTCCCTCCAGGCCTTGTGTTTAAATTTGTGACAGTTCAGTATTTCCTCCAGGCCTCGTGATAAATTTGTGACAGTTCAGTATTTCCTCCAGGCCTTGTGTTTAAATTTGTGACAGTTCAGTATTCCCTCCAGGCCTTGTGTTTAAATTTGTGACAGTTCAGTATTCCCTCCAGGCCTTGTGTTAAAATTTCTGACAGTTCAGTATTTCCTCCAGGCCTTGTGTTTAAAGTTGTGGCAGTTCAGTATTTCCTCCAGGCCTTGTGTTTAAATTTGTGACATCTCAGTATTCCCTCCAGGCCCTGTGATTAAATTTGTGACAGTTCAGTATTTTCTCCAGGCCTTGTGTTTAAATTTGTAACAGTTCAGTATTTCCTCCAGGCCTTGTGTTTAAATTTGTGACAGTTCAGTATTTCCTCCAGGCCTTGTGTTTAAATTTGTGACAGTTCAGTACTTCCTCCAGGCCTTGTGTTTAAATTTGTGACAGTTCAGTATTTCCTCCAGGCCTTGTGTTTAAATTTGTGACAGTTCAGTACTTCCTCCAGGCCTTGTGTTTAAATTTGTGAGAATTCAGTATTTCCTCCAGGCCTTGTGTTTAAATTTGTGACAGTTCAGTATTTCCTCCAGGCCTTGTGTTTAAATTTGTGACAGTTCAGCATTTCCTCCAGGCCTTGTGTTTAAATTTGTGAGAGTTCAGTATTTCCTCCAGGCCTTGTGTTTAAATTTGTGACAGTTCAGCATTTCCTCCAGGCCTTGTGTTTAAATTTGTGACAGTTCAGTATTCCCTCCAGGCACTGTGTTTAAATTTGTGACAGTTCAGTATTTCCTCCAGGCCCTGTGTATAAAGTTGTGGCAGTTCAGTATTTCCTCCAGGCCTAGTGTTTAAATTTGTGACAGTTCAGTATTTCCTCCAGGCCTTGTGTTTAAATTTGTGACAGTTCAGTATTTCCTCCAGGACTTGTGTTTAAATTTGTGACAGTTCAGTATTTCCTCCAGGCCTTGTGTTTAAATTTGTGACAGTTCAGTATTTCCTCCAGGCCTTGTGTTTAAATTTGTGACAGTTCAGTATTTCCCTCCAGGCCTTGTGTTTAAATTTGTGACAGTTCAGTATTTCCTCCAGGCCTTGTGTTTAAATTTGTGACAGTTCAGTATTTCCTCCAGGCCTTGTGTTTAAATTTGTGACAGTTCAGTATTTCCCTCCAGGCCTTGTGTTTAAATTTGTCACAGTTCAGTATTTCCCTCCAGGCCTAGTGTTTAAATTTGTTACAGTTCAGTATTCCCTCCAGGCCTTGTGTTTAAATTTGTGACAGTTCAGTATTTCCTCCAGGCCTTGTGTTTAAATTTGTGACAGTTCAGTATTCCCTCCAGGCCTTGTGTTTAAATTTGTGACAGTTCAGTATTTCCTCCAGGCCTTGTGTTTAAATTTGTGACAGTTCAGTATTTCCTCCAGGCCTCGTGATAAATTTGTGACAGTTCAGTATTTCCTCCAGGCCTTGTGTTTAAATTTGTGACAGTTCAGTATTCCCTCCAGGCCTTGTGTTTAAATTTGTGACAGTTCAGTATTCCCTCCAGGCCTTGTGTTAAAATTTCTGACAGTTCAGTATTTCCTCCAGGCCTTGTGTTTAAAGTTGTGGCAGTTCAGTATTTCCTCCAGGCCTTGTGTTTAAATTTGTGACATCTCAGTATTCCCTCCAGGCACTGTGTTTAAATTTGTGGCAGTTCAGTATTTCCTCCAGGCCTTGTGTTTAAATGTGTGGCAGTTCAGTATTTCCACCAGGCCTAGTGTTTAAATTTGTGACAGTTCTGTATTTCCTCCAGGCCTTGTGTTTAAATTTGTGACAGTTCAGTATTCCCTCCATGCCTAGTGTTTAAAGTTGTGGCAGTTCAGTATTTCCTCCAGGCCTAGTGTTTAAATTTGTGACAGTTCAGTATTTCCTCCAGGCCTTGTGTTTAAATTTGTGGCAGTTCAGTATTTCCTCCAGGCCTTGTGTTTAAATTTGTGACAGTTCAGTATTTCCTCCAGGCCTTGTGTTTAAATTTGTGACAGTTCAGTATTTCCTCCAGGCCTTGTGTTTAAATTTGTGACAGTTCAGTATTTCCTCCAGGCCTTGTGTTTAAATTTGTGACAGTTCAGCATTTCCTCCAGGCCTTCTGTTTAAATTTGTGAGAGTTCAGTATTTCCTCCAGGCCTTGTGTTTAAATTTGTGACAGTTCAGCATTTCCTCCAGGCCTTGTGTTTAAATTTGTGACAGTTCAGTATTCCCTCCAGGCACTGTGTTTAAATTTGTGACAGTTCAGTATTTCCTCCAGGCCCTGTGTTTAAATTTGTGACAGTTCAGTATTTCCTCCAGGCCTTGTGTTTAAATTTGTGACAGTTCAGTATTTCCTCCAGGCCTTGTGTTTAAATTTGTGACAGTTCAGTATTCCCTCCAGGCCTTGTGTTTAAATTTGTGACAGTTCAGTATTCCCTCCAGGACTTGTGTTTAAATTTGTGACAGTTCAGTATTTCCTCCAGGCCTTGTGTTTAAATTTGTGACAGTTCAGTATTTCCTCCAGGCCTTGTGTTTAAATTTGTGACAGTTCAGTATTCCCTCCAGGCCTTGTGTTTAAATTTGTGACAGTTCAGTATTTCCCTCCAGGCCTAGTGTTTAAATTTGTGACAGTTCAGTATTTCCTCCAGGCCCTGTGTTTAAATTTGTGACAGTTCAGTATTTCCTCCAGGCCCTGTGTTTAAATTTGTGACAGTTCAGTATTTCCTCCAGGCCTTGTGTTTAAATTTGTGACAGTTCAGTATTTCCTCCAGGCCCTGTGTTTAAATTTGTGACAGTTCAGTATTTCCTCCAGGCCTTGTGTTTAAATTTGTGACAGTTCAGTATTTCCTCCAGGCCTTGTGTTTAAATTTGTGACAGTTCAGTATTCCCTCCAGGCCTTGTGTTTAAATTTGTGACAGTTCAGTATTTCCTCCAGGCCTTGTGTTTAAATTTGTGACAGTTCAGTATTTCCTCCAGGCCTTGTGTTTAAATTTGTGACAGTTCAGTATTTCCTCCAGGCCTTGTGTTTAAATTTGTGACAGTTCAGTATTTCCTCCAGGCCTTGTGTTTAAATTTGTGACAGTTCAGTATTTCCTCCAGGCCTTGTGTTTAAATTTGTGACAGTTCAGTATTTCCTCCAGGCCTTGTGTTAAAATTTCTGACAGTTCAGTATTTCCTCCAGGCCTTGTGTTTAAAGTTGTGACAGTTCAGTATTTCCTCCAGGCCTTGTGTTTAAATTTGTGGCAGTTCAGAATTTCCTCCAGGCCTTGTGTTTAAATTTGTGACATCTCAGTATTCCCTCCAGGCACTGTGTTTAAATTTGTGACAGTTCAGTATTTCCTCCAGGCCTTGTGTTTAAATTTGTGACAGTTCAGTATTTCCTCCAGGCCTTGTGTTTAAATTTGTGACAGTTCAGTATTTCCTCCAGGCCTTGTGTTAAAATTTCTGACAGTTCAGTATTTCCTCCAGGCCTTGTGTTTAAAGTTGTGGCAGTTCAGTATTTCCTCCAGGCCTTGTGTTTAAATTTGTGACATCTCAGTATTCCCTCCAGGCACTGTGTTTAAATTTGTGACAGTTCAGTATTTCCTCCAGGCCTTGTGTTTAAATTTGTGGCAGTTCAGTATTTCCTCCAGGCCTAGTGTTTAAATTTGTGACAGTTCAGTATTTCCTCCAGGCCTTGTGTTTAAATTTGTGACAGTTCAGTATTCCCTCCATGCCTAGTGTTTAAAGTTGTGGCAGTTCAGTATTTCCTCCAGGCCTAGTGTTTATATTTGTGACAGTTCAGTATTTCCTCCAGGCCTTGTGTTTAAATTTGTGACTGTTCAGTATTTCCTCCAGGCCCTATGTTTAAAGTTGTGACAGTTCAGTATTTCCCTCCAGGCCTTGTGTTTAAATTTGTGACAGTTCAGTATTTCCTCCAGGCCTTGTGTTTAAATTTGTGACAGTTCAGTATTTCCTCCAGGCCTTGTGTTTAAATTTGTGACAGTTCAGTATTTCCTCCAGGCCTTGTGTTTAAATTTGTGAGAATTCAGTATTTCCTCCAGGCCTTGTGTTTAAATTTGTGACAGTTCAGTATTTCCTCCAGGCCTTGTGTTTAAATTTGTGACAGTTCAGCATTTCCTCCAGGCCTTGTGTTTAAATTTGTGAGAGTTCAGTATTTCCTCCAGTCCCTGTGTTTAAATTTGTGACAGTTCAGTATTTCCTCCAGGCCTTGTGTTTAAATTTGTGACAGTTCAGTATTCCCTCCAGGCCCTGTGTTTAAATTTGTGACAGTTCAGTATTTCCTCCAGACCCTGTGTTTAAATTTGTGACAGTTCAGTATTTCCTCCAGGCCTTGTGTTTAAATTTGTGACAGTTCAGTATTCCCTCCAGGCCCTGTGTTTAAATTTGTGACAGTTCAGTATTTCCTCCAGGCCTTGTGTTTAAATTTGTGACAGTTCAGTATTTCCTCCAGGCCTTGTGTTTAAATTTGTGACAGTTCAGTATTTCCTCCAGGCCTTGTGTTTAAATTTGTGACAGTTCAGCATTTCCTCCAGGCCTTGTGTTTAAATTTGTGAGAGTTCAGTATTTCCTCCAGTCCCTGTGTTTAAATTTGTGACAGTTCAGTATTTCCTCCAGACCCTGTGTTTAAATTTGTGACAGTTCAGTATTTCCTCCAGGCCTTGTGTTTAAATTTGTGACAGTTCAGTATTCCCTCCAGGCCCTGTGTTTAAATTTGTGACAGTTCAGTATTTCCTCCAGGCCTTGTGTTTAAATTTGTGACAGTTCAGTATTTCCTCCAGGCCTTGTGTTTAAATTTGTGACAGTTCAGTATTCCCTCCAGGCCCTGTGTTTAAATTTGTGACAGTTCAGTATTTCCTCCAGGCCTTGTGTTTAAATTTGTGACAGTTCAGTATTTCCTCCAAGCCTTGTGTTTAAATTTGTGACAGTTCAGTATTTACTCCAGGCCCTGTGTTTAAATTTGTGACAGTTCAGTATTTCTTCCAGGCCCTGTGTTTAAATTTGTGACAGTTCAGTATTTCCTCCAGTCCTTGTGTTTAAATTTGTGACAGTTCAGTATTTCCTCCAGGCCTTGTGTTTAAATTTGTGACAGTTCAGTATTTCTTCCAGGCCCTGTGTTTAAATTTGTGACAGTTCAGTATTTTCTCCAGGCCTTGTGTTTAAATTTGAAACAGTTCAGTATTTCCTCCAGGCCTTGTGTTTAAATTTGTGACAGTTCAGTATTTCCTCCAGGCCTTGTGTTTAAATTTGTGACAGTTCAGTATTTCCTCCAGGCCTTGTGTTTAAATTTGTGACAGTTCAGTATTTCCTCCAGGCCTTGTGTTTAAATTTGTGAGAATTCAGTATTTCCTCCAGGCCTTGTGTTTAAATTTGTGACAGTTCAGTATTTCCTCCAGGCCTTGTGTTTAAATTTGTGACAGTTCAGCATTTCCTCCAGGCCTTGTGTTTAAATTTGTGACAGTTCCGTATTTCCTCCAGGCCTTGTGTTTAAATTTGTGACAGTTCAGTATTCCCTCCAGGCACTGTGTTTAAATTTGTGACAGTTCAGTATTCCCTCCAGGCCTTGTGTTTAAATTTGTGACAGTTCAGTATTTCCCTCCAGGCCCTGTGTTTAAATTTGTGACAGTTCAGTATTTCCTCCAGACCTTGTGTTTAAATTTGTGACAGTTCAGTATTTCCTCCAGGCCTTGTGTTTAAATTTGTGACAGTTCAGTATTTCCTCCAGGCCCTGTGTTTAAATTTGTGACAGTTCAGTATTTCCTCCAGGCCTTGTGTTTAAATTTGTGACAGTTCAGTATTTCCTCCAGGCCTTGTGTTTAAATTTGTGACAGTTCAGTATTCCCTCCAGGCCTTGTGTTTAAATTTGTGACAGTTCAGTATTTCCTCCAGGCCTTGTGTTTAAATTTGTGACAGTTCAGTATTTCCTCCAGGCCTTGTGTTTAAATTTGTGACAGTTCAGTATTTCCTCCAGGCCTTGTGTTTAAATTTGTGACAGTTCAGTATTTCCTCCAGGCCTTGTGTTAAAATTTCTGACAGTTCAGTATTTCCTCCAGGCCTTGTGTTTAAATTTGTGAGAGTTCAGTATTTCCTCCAGGCCTTGTGTTTAAATTTGTGGCAGTTCAGTATTTCCTCCAGGCCTTGTGTTTAAATTTGTGACATCTCAGTATTCCCTCCAGGCACTGTGTTTAAATTTGTGACAGTTCAGTATTTCCTCCAGGCCTTGTGTTTAAATTTGTGACAGTTCAGTATTTCCTCCAGGCCCTGTGTTAAAATTTCTGACAGTTCAGTATTTCCTCCAGGCCTTGTGTTTAAAGTTGTGGCAGTTCAGTATTTCCTCCAGGCCTTGTGTTTAAATTTGTGACATCTCAGTATTCCCTCCAGGCACTGTGTTTAAATTTGTGACAGTTCAGTATTTCCTCCAGGCCTTGTGTTTAAATTTGTGGCAGTTCAGTATTTCCTCCAGGCCTAGTGTTTAAATTTGTGACAGTTCAGTATTTCCTCCAGGCCTTGTGTTTAAATTTGTGACAGTTCAGTATTTCCCTCCAGGCCTTGTGTTTAAATTTGTGACAGTTCAGTATTTCCTCCAGGCCTTGTGTTTAAATTTGACACAGTTCAGTATTTCCTCCAGGCCCTGTGTTTAAATTTGTGACAGTTCAGTATTTCCTCCAGGCCTTGTGTTTAAATTTGTGACAGTTCAGTATTTCCTCCAGGCCTTGTGTTTAAATTTGACACAGTTCAGTATTTCCTCCAGGCCTTGTGTTTAAATTTGTGACAGTTCAGTATTTCCTCCAGGTCTTGTGTTTAAATTTGTGAGAATTCAGTATTTCCTCGAGGGCTTGTGTTTAAATTTGTGACAGTTCAGTATTTCCTCCAGGCCTTGTGTTTAAATTTGTGACAGTTCAGCATTTCCTCCAGGCCTTGTGTTTAAATTTGTGAGAGTTCAGTATTTCCTCCAGGCCTTGTGTTTAAATTTGTGACAGTTCAGTATTTCCTCCAGGCCCTGTGTTTAAATTTGTGACAGTTCAGTATTTCCTCCAGGCCTTGTGTTTAAATTTGTGACAGTTCAGTATTTCCTCCAGGCCTTGTGTTTAAATTTGTGACAGTTCAGCATTTCCTCCAGGCCTTGTGTTTAAAGTTGTGACAGTTCAGTATTTCCTCCAGGCCTTGTGTTTAAATTTGTGACAGTTCAGTATTTCCTCCATGCCTTGTGTTTAAATTTGTGACAGTTCAGTATTTCCTCCAGGCCTTGTGTTTAAATTTGTGACAGTTCAGTATTTCCTCCAGGCCTTGTGTTTAAATTTGTGACAGTTCAGTATTTCCTCCAGGCCTTGTGTTTAAATTTGTGACAGTTCAGTATTTCCTCCAGGCCTTGTGTTTAAATTTGTGACAGTTCAGTATTTCCTCCAGGCCTTGTGTTTAAATTTGTGACAGTTCAGTATTTCCTCCAGGCCTTGTGTTTAAATTTGTGACAGTTCAGTATTTCCTCCAGGCCTTGTGTTTAAATTTGTGACAGTTCAGTATTTCCTCCAGGCCTTGTGTTTAAATTTGTGACAGTTCAGTATTTCCTCCAGGCCTTGTGTTTAAATTTGTGACAGTTCAGTATTTCCTCCAGGCCTTGTGTTTAAATTTGTGACAGTTCAGTATTTCCTCCAGGCCTTGTGTTTAAATTTGTGACAGTTCAGTATTTCCTCCAGGCCTTGTGTTTAAATTTGTGACAGTTCAGTATTTCCTCCAGGCCCTGTGTTTAAAGTTGTGGCAGTTCAGTATTTCCTCCAGGCCTTGTGTTTAAATTTGTGACATCTCAGTATTCCCTCCAGGCACTGTGTTTAAATTTGTGACAGTTCAGTATTTCCTCCAGGCCTTGTGTTTAAATTTGTGGCAGTTCAGTATTTCCTCCAGGCCTAGTGTTTAAATTTGTGACAGTTCAGTATTTCCTCCAGGCCTTGTGTTTAAATTTGTGACAGTTCAGTATTTCCCTCCAGGCCTTGTGTTTAAATTTGTGACAGTTCAGTATTTCCTCCAGGCCTTGTGTTTAAATTTGACACAGTTCAGTATTTCCTCCAGGCCCTGTGTTTAAATTTGTGACAGTTCAGTATTTCCTCCAGGCCTTGTGTTTAAATTTGTGACAGTTCAGTATTTCCTCCAGGCCTTGTGTTTAAATTTGACACAGTTCAGTATTTCCTCCAGGCCTTGTGTTTAAATTTGTGACAGTTCAGTATTTCCTCCAGGTCTTGTGTTTAAATTTGTGAGAATTCAGTATTTCCTCGAGGGCTTGTGTTTAAATTTGTGACAGTTCAGTATTTCCTCCAGGCCTTGTGTTTAAATTTGTGACAGTTCAGCATTTCCTCCAGGCCTTGTGTTTAAATTTGTGAGAGTTCAGTATTTCCTCCAGGCCTTGTGTTTAAATTTGTGACAGTTCAGTATTTCCTCCAGGCCCTGTGTTTAAATTTGTGACAGTTCAGTATTTCCTCCAGGCCTTGTGTTTAAATTTGTGACAGTTCAGTATTTCCTCCAGGCCTTGTGTTTAAATTTGTGACAGTTCAGCATTTCCTCCAGGCCTTGTGTTTAAAGTTGTGACAGTTCAGTATTTCCTCCAGGCCTTGTGTTTAAATTTGTGACAGTTCAGTATTTCCTCCATGCCTTGTGTTTAAATTTGTGACAGTTCAGTATTTCCTCCAGGCCTTGTGTTTAAATTTGTGACAGTTCAGTATTTCCTCCAGGCCTTGTGTTTAAATTTGTGACAGTTCAGTATTTCCTCCAGGCCTTGTGTTTAAATTTGTGACAGTTCAGTATTTCCTCCAGGCCTTGTGTTTAAATTTGTGACAGTTCAGTATTTCCTCCAGGCCTTGTGTTTAAATTTGTGACAGTTCAGTATTTCCTCCAGGCCTTGTGTTTAAATTTGTGACAGTTCAGTATTTCCTCCAGGCCTTGTGTTTAAATTTGTGACAGTTCAGTATTTCCTCCAGGCCTTGTGTTTAAATTTGTGACAGTTCAGTATTTCCTCCAGGCCTTGTGTTTAAATTTGTGACAGTTCAGTATTTCCTCCAGGCCTTGTGTTTAAATTTGTGACAGTTCAGTATTTCCTCCAGGCCTTGTGTTTAAATTTGTGACAGTTCAGTATTTCCTCCAGGCCTTGTGTTTAAATTTGTGACAGTTCAGTATTTCCTCCAGGCCCTGTGTTTAAATTTGTGACAGTTCAGTATTTCCTCCAGGCCCTGTGTTTAAATTTGTGACAGTTCAGTATTTCCTCCAGGCCTTGTGTTTAAATTTGTGACAGTTCAGTATTTCCTCCAGGCCTTGTGTTTAAATTTGTGACAGTTCAGTATTCCCTCCAGGCCTTGTGTTTAAATTTGTGACAGTTCAGTATTTCCTCCAGGCCTTGTGTTTAAATTTGTGACAGTTCAGTATTCCCTCCAGGCCCTGTGTTTAAATTTGTGACAGTTCAGTATTTCCTCCAGGCCTTGTGTTTAAATTTGTGACAGTTCAGTATTTACTCCAGGCCCTGTGTTTAAATTTGTGACAGTTCAGTATTTTCTCCAGGCCTTGTGTTTAAATTTGAAACAGTTCAGTATTTCCTCCAGGCCTTGTGTTTAAATTTGTGACAGTTCAGTATTTCCTCCAGGCCTTGTGTTTAAATTTCTGACAGTTCAGTATTTAATCCAGGCCCTGTGTTTAAATTTGTGACAGTTCAGTATTTCCTCCAGGCCTTGTGTTTAAATTTGTGAGAATTCAGTATTTCCTCCAGGCCTTGTGTTTAAATTTGTGACAGTTCAGTATTTCCTCCAGGCCTTGTGTTTAAATTTGTGACAGTTCAGTATTTCCTCCAGGCCTTGTGTTTAAATTTGTGAGAATTCAGTATTTCCTCCAGGCCTTGTGTTTAAATTTGTGACAGTTCAGTATTTCCTCCAGGCCTTGTGTTTAAATTTGTGACAGTTCAGCATTTCCTCCAGGCCTTGTGTTTAAATTTGTGACAGTTCCGTATTTCCTCCAGGCCTTGTGTTTAAATTTGTGACAGTTCAGTATTCCCTCCAGGCACTGTGTTTAAATTTGTGACAGTTCAGTATTTCCTCCAGGCCCTGTGTTTAAATTTGTGACAGTTCAGTATTTCCTCCAGACCTTGTGTTTAAATTTGTGACAGTTCAGTATTTCCTCCAGGCCTTGTGTTTAAATTTGTGACAGTTCAGTATTTCCTCCAGGCCCTGTGTTTAAATTTGTGACAGTTCAGTATTTCCTCCAGGCCTTGTGTTTAAATTTGTGACAGTTCAGTATTCCCTCCAGGCCTTGTGTTTAAATTTGTGACAGTTCAGTATTTCCTCCAGGCCTTGTGTTTAAATTTGTGACAGTTCAGTATTTCCTCCAGGCCTTGTGTTTAAATTTCTGACAGTTCAGTATTTCCTCCAGGAATTGTGTTTAAATTTGTGACAGTTCAGTATTTCCTCCAGGCCTTGTGTTAAAATTTCTGACAGTTCAGTATTTCCTCCAGGCCTTGTGTTTAAAGTTGTGGCAGTTCAGTATTTCCTCCAGGCCTTGTGTTTAAATTTGTGGCAGTTCAGTATTTCCTCCAGGCCTTGTGTTTAAATTTGTGACATCTCAGTATTCCCTCCAGGCACTGTGTTTAAATTTGTGACAGTTCAGTATTTCCTCCAGGCCTTGTGTTTAAATTTGTGACAGTTCAGTATTTCCTCCAGGCCTTGTGTTTAAATTTGTGGCAGTTCAGTATTTCCTCCAGGCCTTGTGTTTAAATTTGTGACATCTCAGTATTCCCTCCAGGCACTGTGTTTAAATTTGTGACAGTTCAGTATTTCCTCCAGGCCTTGTGTTTAAATTTGTGACATCTCAGTATTCCCTCCAGGCACTGTGTTTAAATTTGTGACAGTTCAGTATTTCCTCCAGGCCCTGTGTTTAAATTTGTGACAGTTCAGTATTTCCTCCAGGCCTTGTGTTAAAATTTCTGACAGTTCAGTATTTCCTCCAGGCCTTGTGTTTAAAGTTGTGGCAGTTCAGTATTTCCTCCAGGCCTTGTGTTTAAATTTGTGACATCTCAGTATTCCCTCCAGGCACTGTGTTTAAATTTGTGACAGTTCAGTATTTCCTCCAGGCCTTGTGTTTAAATTTGTGGCAGTTCAGTATTTCCTCCAGGCCTTGTGTTTAAATTTGTGACAGTTCAGTATTTCCTCCAGGCCTTGTGTTTAAATTTGTGACAGTTCAGTATTTCCCTCCAGGCCTTGTGTTTAAATTTGTGACAGTTCAGTATTTCCTCCAGGCCTTGTGTTTAAATTTGACACAGTTCAGTATTTCCTCCAGGCCCTGTGTTTAAATTTGTGACAGTTCAGTATTTCCTCCAGGCCTTGTGTTTAAATTTGACACAGTTCAGTATTTCCTCCAGGCCTTGTGTTTAAATTTGAGACAGTTCAGTATTTCCTCCAGGTCTTGTGTTTAAATTTGTGAGAATTCAGTATTTCCTCGAGGGCTTGTGTTTAAATTTGTGACAGTTCAGTATTTCCTCCAGGCCTTGTGTTTAAATTTGTGACAGTTCAGCATTTCCTCCAGGCCTTGTGTTTAAATTTGTGAGAGTTCAGTATTTCCTCCAGGCCTTGTGTTTAAATTTGTGACAGTTCAGTATTTCCTCCAGGCCCTGTGTTTAAATTTGTGACAGTTCAGTATTTCCTCCAGGCCTTGTGTTTAAATTTGTGACAGTTCAGTATTTCCTCCAGGCCCTGTGTTTAAATTTGTGACAGTTCAGTATTTCCTCCATGCCTTGTGTTTAAATTTGTGACAGTTCAGTATTTCCTCCAGGCCTTGTGTTTAAATTTGTGACAGTTCAGTATTTACTCCAGGCCCTGTGTTTAAATTTGTGACAGTTCAGTATTTTCTCCAGGCATTGTGTTTAAATTTGTAACAGTTCAGTATTTCCTCCAGGCCTTGTGTTTAAATTTGTGACAGTTCAGTATTTCCTCCAGGCCTTGTGTTTAAATTTGTGACAGTTCAGTATTTCCTCCAGGCCTTGTGTTTAAATTTGTGACAGTTCAGTATTTCCTCCAGGCCTTGTGTTTAAATTTGTGACAGTTCAGTATTTCCTCCAGGCCCTGTGTTTAAATTTGTGACAGTTCAGTATTTCCTCCAGGCCCTGTGTTTAAATTTGTGACAGTTCAGTATTTCCTCCAGGCCTTGTGTTTAAATTTGTGAGAATTCAGTATTTCCTCCAGGCCTTGTGTTTAAATTTGTGACAGTTCAGTATTTCCTCCAGGCCTTGTGTTTAAATTTGTGACAGTTCAGTATTTCCTCCAGGCCTTGTGTTTAAATTTGTGAGAATTCAGTATTTCCTCCAGGCCTTGTGTTTAAATTTGTGACAGTTCAGTATTTCCTCCAGGCCTTGTGTTTAAATTTGTGACAGTTCAGTATTTCCTCCAGGCCTTGTGTTTAAATTTGTGACAGTTCAGTATTTCCTCCAGGCCTTGTGTTTAACTTTGTGACAGTTCAGTATTCCCTCCAGGCCTTGTGTTTAAATTTGTGAGAATTCAGTATTTCCTCCAGGCCCTGTGTTTAAATTTGTGACAGTTCAGTATTTCCTCCAGGCCTTGTGTTTAAATTTGTGACAGTTCAGTATTTCCTCCAGGCCTTGTGTTTAAATTTGTGAGAATTCAGTATTTCCTCCAGGCCTTGTGTTTAAATTTGTGACAGTTCAGTATTTCCTCCAGGCCTTGTGTTTAAATTTGTGACAGTTCAGTATTTCCTCCAGGCCTTGTGTTTAAATTTGTGACAGTTCAGTATTTCCTCCAGGCCTTGTGTTTAACTTTGTGACAGTTCAGTATTCCCTCCAGGCCTTGTGTTTAAATTTGTGAGAATTCAGTATTTCCTCCAGGCCCTGTGTTTAAATTTGTGACAGTTCAGTATTTCCTCCAGGCCTTGTGTTTAACTTTGTGACAGTTCAGTATTCCCTCCAGGCCTTGTGTTTAAATTTGTGACAGTTCAGTATTTCCTCCAGGCCTTGTGTTTAACTTTGTGACAGTTCAGTATTCCCTCCAGGCCTTGTGTTTAAATTTGTGACAGTTCAGTATTTCCTCCACGCCTTGTGTTTAAATTTGTGACAGTTCAGTATTTCCTCCAGGCCTTGTGTTTAAATTTGTGACAGTTCAGTATTTCCTCCAGGCCTTGTGTTTAAATTTGTGACAGTTCAGTATTTCCTCCAGGCCTTGTGTTTAAATTTGTGAGAATTCAGTATTTCCTCCAGGCCTTGTGTTTAAATTTGTGACAGTTCAGTATTTCCTCCAGGCCTTGTGTTTAAATTTGTGACAGTTCAGTATTTCCTCCAGGCCTTGTGTTTAAATTTGTGACAGTTCAGTATTTCCTCCAGGCCCTGTGTTTAAATTTGTGACAGTTCAGTATTTCCTCCAGGCCTTGTGTTTAAATTTGTGACAGTTCAGTATTTCCTCCAGGCCTTGTGTTTAAATTTGTGACAGTTCAGTATTCCCTCCAGGCCCTGTGTTTAAATTTGTGACAGTTCAGTATTTCCTCCAGGCCTTGTGTTTAAATTTGTGACAGTTCAGTATTCCCTCCAGGCACTGTGTTTAAATTTGTGACAGTTCAGTATTTCCTCCAGGCCCTGTGTTTAAATTTGTGACAGTTCAGTATTTCCTCCAGGCCTTGTGTTTAAATTTGTGACAGTTCAGTATTCCCTCCAGGCACTGTGTTTAAATTTGTGACAGTTCAGTATTTCCTCCAGGCCATGTGAATAAAGTTGTGGCAGTTCAGTATTTCCTCCAGGCCTAGAGTTTAAATTTGTGACAGTTCAGTATTTCCTCCAGGCCTTGTGTTTAAATTTGTGACAGTTCAGTATTTCCTCCAGGCCTTGTGTTTAAATTTGTGACAGTTCAGTATTTCCTCCAGGCCTTGTGTTTAAATTTGTGACAGTTCAGTATTTCCTCCAGGCCTTGTGTTTAAATTTGTGACAGTTCAGTATTTCCTCCAGGCCTTGTGTTTAAATTTGTGACAGTTCAGTATTTCCTCCAGGCCTTGTGTTTAAATTTGTGACAGTTCAGTATTTCCTCCAGGACTTGTGTTTAAATTTGTGACAGTTCAGTATTTCCTCCAGGCCCTGTGTTTAAATTTGTGACAGTTCAGTATTTCCTCCAGGCCTTGTGTTTAAATTTGTGACAGTTCAGTATTTCCTCCAGGCCTTGTGTTTAAATTTGTGACAGTTCAGTATTTCCTCCAGGCCTTGTGTTTAAATTTGTGACAGTTCAGTATTTCCTCCAGGCCTTGTGTTTAAATTTGTGACAGTTCAGTATTTCCTCCAGGACTTGTGTTTAAATTTGTGACAGTTCAGTATTTCCTCCAGGCCTTGTGTTTAAATTTGTGACAGTTCAGTATTCCCTCCAGGCCTTGTGTTTAAATTTGTGACAATTCAGTATTTCCTCCAGACCCTGTGTTTAAATTTGTGACTGTTCAGTATTTCCTCCAGGCCTTGTGTTTAAATTTGTGACAGTTCAGTATTTCCTCCAGGACTTGTGTTTAAATTTGTGACAGTTCAGTATTTCCTCCAGGCCTTGTGTTTAAATTTGTGACAGTTCAGCATTTCCTCCAGGCCTTGTGTTTAAATTTGTGAGAGTTCAGTATTTCCTCCAGGCCTTGTGTTTAAATTTGTGACAGTTCAGTATTTCCCTCCAGGCCTAGTGTTTAAATTTGTGACAGTTCAGTATTTCCTCCAGGCCCTGTGTTTAAATTTGTGACAGTTCAGTATTTCCTCCAGGCCCTGTGTTTAAATTTGTGACAGTTCAGTATTTCCTCCAGGCCTTGTGTTTAAATTTGTGACAGTTCAGTATTTCCTCCAGGCCCTGTGTTTAAATTTGTGACAGTTCAGTATTTCCTCCAGGCCTTGTGTTTAAATTTGTGACAGTTCAGTATTTCCTCCAGGCCTTGTGTTTAAATTTGTGACAGTTCAGTATTCCCTCCAGGCCTTGTGTTTAAATTTGTGACAGTTCAGTATTTCCTCCAGGCCATGTGTTTAAATTTGTGACAGTTCAGTATTTCCTCCAGGCCTTGTGTTTAAATTTGTGACAGTTCAGTATTTCCTCCAGGCCTTGTGTTTCAATTTGTGACAGTTCAGTATTTCCTCCAGGCCTTGTGTTAAAATTTCTGACAGTTCAGTATTTCCTCCAGGCCTTGTGTTTAAAGTTGTGGCAGTTCAGTATTTCCTCCAGGCCTTGTGTTTAAATTTGTGACAGTTCAGTATTTCCTCCAGGCCTTGTGTTAAAATTTCTGACAGTTCAGTATTTCCTCCAGGCCTTGTGTTTAAAGTTGTGGCAGTTCAGTATTTCCTCCAGGCCTTGTGTTTAAATTTGTGACATCTCAGTATTCCCTCCAGGCCCTGTATTTAAATTTGTGACAGTTCAGTATTTCCCTCCAGGCCTCGTGTTTCAATTTGTGACAGTTCAGTATTTCCTCCAGGCCCTGTGTTTAAATTTGTGACAGTTCAGTATTTCCTCCAGGCCCTGTGTTTAAATTTGTGACAGTTCAGTATTTCCTCCAGGCCTTGTGTTTAAATTTGTGACAGTTCAGTATTTCCTCCAGGCCCTGTGTTTAAATTTGTGACAGTTCAGTATTTCCTCCAGGCCTTGTGTTTAAATTTGTGACAGTTCAGTATTCCCTCCAGGCCTTGTGTTTAAATTTGTGACAGTTCAGTATTTCCTCCAGGCCATGTGTTTAAATTTGTGACAGTTCAGTATTTCCTCCAGGCCTTGTGTTTAAATTTGTGACATCTCAGTATTCCCTCCAGGCCCTGTATTTAAATTTGTGACAGTTCAGTATTTCCCTCCAGGCCTAGTGTTTAAATTTGTGACAGTTCAGTATTTCCTCCAGGCCCTGTGTTTAAATTTGTGACAGTTCAGTATTTCCTCCAGGCCCTGTGTTTAAATTTGTGACAGTTCAGTATTTCCTCCAGGCCTTGTGTTTAAATTTGTGACAGTTCAGTATTTCCTCCAGGCCCTGTGTTTAAATTTGTGACAGTTCAGTATTTCCTCCAGGCCTTGTGTTTAAATTTGTGACAGTTCAGTATTCCCTCCAGGCCTTGTGTTTAAATTTGTGACAGTTCAGTATTTCCTCCAGGCCATGTGTTTAAATTTGTGACAGTTCAGTATTTCCTCCAGGCCTTGTGTTTAAATTTGTGACAGTTCAGTATTTCCTCCAGGCCTTGTGTTTCAATTTGTGACAGTTCAGTATTCCCTCCAGGCCTTGTGTTAAAATTTCTGACAGTTCAGTATTTCCTCCAGGCCTTGTGTTTAAAGTTGTGGCAGTTCAGTATTTCCTCCAGGCCTTGTGTTTAAATTTGTGACATCTCAGTATTCCCTCCAGGCACTGTGTTTAAATTTGTGACAGTTCAGTATTTCCTCCAGGCCTTGTGTTTAAATTTGTGACAGTTCAGTATTTCCTCCAGGCCTTGTGTTAAAATTTCTGACAGTTCAGTATTTCCTCCAGGCCTTGTGTTTAAAGTTGTGGCAGTTCAGTATTTCCTCCAGGCCTTGTGTTTAAATTTGTGACATCTCAGTATTCCCTCCAGGCCCTGTATTTAAATTTGTGACAGTTCAGTATTTCCTCCAGGCCTTGTGTTTAGATTTGTGACAGTTCAGTATTTCCTCCAGGCCTTGTGTTTAAAGTTGTGGCAGTTCAGTATTTCCTCCAGGCCTTGTGTTTAAAGTTGTGGCAGTTCAGTATTTCCTCCAGGCCTTGTGTTTAAATTTGTGGCAGTTCAGTATTTCCTCCAGGCCTTGTGTTTAAATTTGTGACAGTTCAGTATTTCCTCCAGGCCTTGTGTTTAGATTTGTGACAGTTCAGTATTCCCTCCATGCCTAGTGTTTAAAGTTGTGGCAGTTCAGTATTTCCTCCAGGCCTAGTGTTTAAATTTGTGACAGTTCAGTATTTCCTCCAGGCCTTGTGTTTAAATTTGTGACTGTTCAGTATTTCCTCCAGGCCCTATGTTTAAAGTTGTGACAGTTCAGTATTTCCCTCCAGTCCTTGTGTTTAAATTTGTGACAGTTCAGTATTTCCTCCAGGCCTTGTGTTTAAATTTGTGACAGTTCAGTATTTCCTCCAGGCCTTGTGTTTAAATTTGTGACAGTTCAGTATTTCCTCCAGGCCTTGTGTTTAAATTTGTGAGAATTCAGTATTTCCTCCAGGCCTTGTGTTTAAATTTGTGACAGTTCAGTATTTCCTCCAGGCCTTGTGTTTAAATTTGTGACAGTTCAGCATTTCCTCCAGGCCTTGTGTTTAAATTTGTGAGAGTTCAGTATTTCCTCCAGTCCCTGTGTTTAAATTTGTGACAGTTCAGTATTTCCTCCAGGCCTTGTGTTTAAATTTGTGACAGTTCAGTATTTCCTCCAGGCCTTGTGTTTAAATTTGTGACAGTTCAGTATTTCCTCCAGGCCTTGTGTTTAAATTTGTGACAGTTCAGTATTTCCTCCAGGCCCTGTGTTTAAATTTGTGACAGTTCAGTATTTCCTCCAGGCCTTGTGTTTAAATTTGTGACAGTTCAGTATTTCCTCCAGGCCCTGTGTTTAAATTTGTGACAGTTCAGTATTTCCTCCAGGCCTTGTGTTTAAATTTGTGACAGTTCAGTATTTCCTCCAGGCCTTGTGTTTAAATTTGTGACAGTTCAGTATTTCCTCCAGGCCCTGTGTTTAAATTTGTGACAGTTCAGTATTTCCTCCAGGCCTTGTGTTTAAATTTGTGAGAATTCAGTATTTCCTCCAGGCCTTGTGTTTAAATTTGTGACAGTTCAGTATTTCCTCCAGGCCTTGTGTTTAAATTTGTGACAGTTCAGTATTTCCTCCAGGCCTTGTGTTTAAATTTGTGAGAATTCAGTATTTCCTCCAGGCCTTGTGTTTAAATTTGTGACAGTTCAGTATTTCCTCCAGGCCTTGTGTTTAAATTTGTGACAGTTCAGTATTCCCTCCAGGCCCTGTGTTTAAATTTGTGACAGTTCAGTATATACTCCAGGCCCTGTGTTTAAATTTGTGACAGTTCAGTCTTTACTCCAGGCCTTGTGTTTAAATTTGTGACAGTTCAGTATTTCCCTCCAGGCCTTGTGTTTAAATTTGTGACAGTTCAGTATTTCCTCCAGGCCCTGTGTTTAAATTTGTGACAGTTCAGTATTTCCTCCAGGCCTTGTGTTTAAATTTGTGACAGTTCAGCATTTCCTCCAGGCCTTGTGTTTAAATTTGTGAGAATTCAGTATTTCCTCCAGGCCTTGTGTTTAAATTTGTGACAGTTCAGTATTTCCTCCAGGCCTTGTGTTTAAATTTGTGACAGTTCAGTATTTCCTCCAGGCACTGTGTTTAAATTTGTGACAGTTCAGTATTCCCTCCAGGCCTTGTGTTTAAATTTGTGACAGTTCAGTATTTCCCTCCAGGCCTAGTGTTTAAATTTGTGACAGTTCAGTATTTCCTCCAGGCCTTGTGTTTAAATTTGTGACAGTTCAGTATTTCCTCCAGGCCTTGTGTTTAAATTTGTGACAGTTCAGTATTTCCTCCAGGCCCTGTGTTTAAATTTGTGACAGTTCAGTATTTCCTCCAAGCCCTGTGTTTAATTTTGTGACAGTTCAGTATTTCCTCCAGGCCTTGTGTTTAAATTTGTAACAGTTCAGTATTTCCTCCAGGCCTTGTGTTTAAATTTGTGACAGTTCAGTATTTCCTCCAGGCCCTGTGTTTAAATTTGTGACAGTTCAGTATTTCCTCCAGGCCTTGTGTTTAAATTTGTGACAGTTCAGTATTCCCTCCAGGCCTTGTGTTTAAATTTGTGACAATTCAGTATTTCCTCCAGACCCTGTGTTTAAATTTGTGACTGTTCAGTATTTCCTCCAGGCCTTGTGTTTAAATTTGTGACAGTTCAGTATTTCCTCCAGGACTTGTGTTTAAATTTGTGACAGTTCAGTATTTCCTCCAGGCCTTGTGTTTAAATTTGTGACAGTTCAGCATTTCCTCCAGGCCTTGTGTTTAAATTTGTGAGAGTTCAGTATTTCCTCCAGGCCTTGTGTTTAAATTTGTGACAGTTCAGTATTTCCCTCCAGGCCTAGTGTTTAAATTTGTGACAGTTCAGTATTTCCTCCAGGCCCTGTGTTTAAATTTGTGACAGTTCAGTATTTCCTCCAGGCCCTGTGTTTAAATTTGTGACAGTTCAGTATTTCCTCCAGGCCTTGTGTTTAAATTTGTGACAGTTCAGTATTTCCTCCAGGCCCTGTGTTTAAATTTGTGACAGTTCAGTATTTCCTCCAGGCCTTGTGTTTAAATTTGTGACAGTTCAGTATTTCCTCCAGGCCTTGTGTTTAAATTTGTGACAGTTCAGTATTCCCTCCAGGCCTTGTGTTTAAATTTGTGACAGTTCAGTATTTCCTCCAGGCCATGTGTTTAAATTTGTGACAGTTCAGTATTTCCTCCAGGCCTTGTGTTTAAATTTGTGACAGTTCAGTATTTCCTCCAGGCCTTGTGTTTCAATTTGTGACAGTTCAGTATTTCCTCCAGGCCTTGTGTTAAAATTTCTGACAGTTCAGTATTTCCTCCAGGCCTTGTGTTTAAAGTTGTGGCAGTTCAGTATTTCCTCCAGGCCTTGTGTTTAAATTTGTGACAGTTCAGTATTTCCTCCAGGCCTTGTGTTAAAATTTCTGACAGTTCAGTATTTCCTCCAGGCCTTGTGTTTAAAGTTGTGGCAGTTCAGTATTTCCTCCAGGCCTTGTGTTTAAATTTGTGACATCTCAGTATTCCCTCCAGGCCCTGTATTTAAATTTGTGACAGTTCAGTATTTCCCTCCAGGCCTAGTGTTTAAATTTGTGACAGTTCAGTATTTCCTCCAGGCCCTGTGTTTAAATTTGTGACAGTTCAGTATTTCCTCCAGGCCCTGTGTTTAAATTTGTGACAGTTCAGTATTTCCTCCAGGCCTTGTGTTTAAATTTGTGACAGTTCAGTATTTCCTCCAGGCCCTGTGTTTAAATTTGTGACAGTTCAGTATTTCCTCCAGGCCTTGTGTTTAAATTTGTGACAGTTCAGTATTCCCTCCAGGCCTTGTGTTTAAATTTGTGACAGTTCAGTATTTCCTCCAGGCCATGTGTTTAAATTTGTGACAGTTCAGTATTTCCTCCAGGCCTTGTGTTTAAATTTGTGACATCTCAGTATTCCCTCCAGGCCCTGTATTTAAATTTGTGACAGTTCAGTATTTCCCTCCAGGCCTAGTGTTTAAATTTGTGACAGTTCAGTATTTCCTCCAGGCCCTGTGTTTAAATTTGTGACAGTTCAGTATTTCCTCCAGGCCCTGTGTTTAAATTTGTGACAGTTCAGTATTTCCTCCAGGCCTTGTGTTTAAATTTGTGACAGTTCAGTATTTCCTCCAGGCCCTGTGTTTAAATTTGTGACAGTTCAGTATTTCCTCCAGGCCTTGTGTTTAAATTTGTGACAGTTCAGTATTCCCTCCAGGCCTTGTGTTTAAATTTGTGACAGTTCAGTATTTCCTCCAGGCCATGTGTTTAAATTTGTGACAGTTCAGTATTTCCTCCAGGCCTTGTGTTTAAATTTGTGACAGTTCAGTATTTCCTCCAGGCCTTGTGTTTCAATTTGTGACAGTTCAGTATTCCCTCCAGGCCTTGTGTTAAAATTTCTGACAGTTCAGTATTTCCTCCAGGCCTTGTGTTTAAAGTTGTGGCAGTTCAGTATTTCCTCCAGGCCTTGTGTTTAAATTTGTGACATCTCAGTATTCCCTCCAGGCACTGTGTTTAAATTTGTGACAGTTCAGTATTTCCTCCAGGCCTTGTGTTTAAATTTGTGACAGTTCAGTATTTCCTCCAGGCCTTGTGTTAAAATTTCTGACAGTTCAGTATTTCCTCCAGGCCTTGTGTTTAAAGTTGTGGCAGTTCAGTATTTCCTCCAGGCCTTGTGTTTAAATTTGTGACATCTCAGTATTCCCTCCAGGCCCTGTATTTAAATTTGTGACAGTTCAGTATTTCCTCCAGGCCTTGTGTTTAGATTTGTGACAGTTCAGTATTTCCTCCAGGCCTTGTGTTTAAAGTTGTGGCAGTTCAGTATTTCCTCCAGGCCTTGTGTTTAAAGTTGTGGCAGTTCAGTATTTCCTCCAGGCCTTGTGTTTAAATTTGTGGCAGTTCAGTATTTCCTCCAGGCCTTGTGTTTAAATTTGTGACAGTTCAGTATTTCCTCCAGGCCTTGTGTTTAGATTTGTGACAGTTCAGTATTCCCTCCATGCCTAGTGTTTAAAGTTGTGGCAGTTCAGTATTTCCTCCAGGCCTAGTGTTTAAATTTGTGACAGTTCAGTATTTCCTCCAGGCCTTGTGTTTAAATTTGTGACTGTTCAGTATTTCCTCCAGGCCCTATGTTTAAAGTTGTGACAGTTCAGTATTTCCCTCCAGTCCTTGTGTTTAAATTTGTGACAGTTCAGTATTTCCTCCAGGCCTTGTGTTTAAATTTGTGACAGTTCAGTATTTCCTCCAGGCCTTGTGTTTAAATTTGTGACAGTTCAGTATTTCCTCCAGGCCTTGTGTTTAAATTTGTGAGAATTCAGTATTTCCTCCAGGCCTTGTGTTTAAATTTGTGACAGTTCAGTATTTCCTCCAGGCCTTGTGTTTAAATTTGTGACAGTTCAGCATTTCCTCCAGGCCTTGTGTTTAAATTTGTGAGAGTTCAGTATTTCCTCCAGTCCCTGTGTTTAAATTTGTGACAGTTCAGTATTTCCTCCAGGCCTTGTGTTTAAATTTGTGACAGTTCAGTATTTCCTCCAGGCCTTGTGTTTAAATTTGTGACAGTTCAGTATTTCCTCCAGGCCTTGTGTTTAAATTTGTGACAGTTCAGTATTTCCTCCAGGCCCTGTGTTTAAATTTGTGACAGTTCAGTATTTCCTCCAGGCCTTGTGTTTAAATTTGTGACAGTTCAGTATTTCCTCCAGGCCCTGTGTTTAAATTTGTGACAGTTCAGTATTTCCTCCAGGCCTTGTGTTTAAATTTGTGACAGTTCAGTATTTCCTCCAGGCCTTGTGTTTAAATTTGTGACAGTTCAGTATTTCCTCCAGGCCCTGTGTTTAAATTTGTGACAGTTCAGTATTTCCTCCAGGCCTTGTGTTTAAATTTGTGAGAATTCAGTATTTCCTCCAGGCCTTGTGTTTAAATTTGTGACAGTTCAGTATTTCCTCCAGGCCTTGTGTTTAAATTTGTGACAGTTCAGTATTTCCTCCAGGCCTTGTGTTTAAATTTGTGAGAATTCAGTATTTCCTCCAGGCCTTGTGTTTAAATTTGTGACAGTTCAGTATTTCCTCCAGGCCTTGTGTTTAAATTTGTGACAGTTCAGTATTCCCTCCAGGCCCTGTGTTTAAATTTGTGACAGTTCAGTATATACTCCAGGCCCTGTGTTTAAATTTGTGACAGTTCAGTCTTTACTCCAGGCCTTGTGTTTAAATTTGTGACAGTTCAGTATTTCCCTCCAGGCCTTGTGTTTAAATTTGTGACAGTTCAGTATTTCCTCCAGGCCCTGTGTTTAAATTTGTGACAGTTCAGTATTTCCTCCAGGCCTTGTGTTTAAATTTGTGACAGTTCAGCATTTCCTCCAGGCCTTGTGTTTAAATTTGTGAGAATTCAGTATTTCCTCCAGGCCTTGTGTTTAAATTTGTGACAGTTCAGTATTTCCTCCAGGCCTTGTGTTTAAATTTGTGACAGTTCAGTATTTCCTCCAGGCACTGTGTTTAAATTTGTGACAGTTCAGTATTCCCTCCAGGCCTTGTGTTTAAATTTGTGACAGTTCAGTATTTCCCTCCAGGCCTAGTGTTTAAATTTGTGACAGTTCAGTATTTCCTCCAGGCCTTGTGTTTAAATTTGTGACAGTTCAGTATTTCCTCCAGGCCTTGTGTTTAAATTTGTGACAGTTCAGTATTTCCTCCAGGCCCTGTGTTTAAATTTGTGACAGTTCAGTATTTCCTCCAAGCCCTGTGTTTAATTTTGTGACAGTTCAGTATTTCCTCCAGGCCTTGTGTTTAAATTTGTAACAGTTCAGTATTTCCTCCAGGCCTTGTGTTTAAATTTGTGACAGTTCAGTATTTCCTCCAGGCCCTGTGTTTAAATTTGTGACAGTTCAGTATTTCCTCCAGGCCTTGTGTTTAAATTTGTGACAGTTCAGTATTTCCTCCAGGCCTTGTGTTTAAATTTGTGACAGTTCAGTATTTCCTCCAGGCCTTGTGTTAAAATTTCTGACAGTTCAGTATTTCCTCCAGGCCTTGTGTTTAAAGTTGTGGCAGTTCAGTATTTCCTCCAGGCCTTGTGTTTAAAGTTGTGGCAGTTCAGTATTTCCTCCAGTCCTTGTGTTTAAATTTGTGACATCTCAGTATTCCCTCCAGGCACTGTGTTTAAATTTGTGACAGTTCAGTATTTCCTCCAGGCCTTGTGTTTAAATTTGTGGCAGTTCAGTATTTCCTCCAGGCCTAGTGTTTAAATTTGTGACAGTTCAGTATTTCCTCCAGGCCTTGTGTTTAAATTTGTGACAGTTCAGTATTTCCTCCAGGCCTTGTGTTTAAATTTGTGACAGTTCAGTATTTCCCTCCAGTCCTTGTGTTTAAATTTGTGACAGTTCAGTATTTCCTCCAGGCCTTGTGTTTAAATTTGACACAGTTCAGTATTTCCTCCAGGCCTTGTGTTTAAATTTGTGACAGTTCAGTATTTCCTCCAGGTCTTGTGTTTAAATTTGTGAGAGTTCAGTATTTCCTCCAGGCCTTGTGTTTAAATTTGTGACAGTTCAGTATTACCTCCAGGCCCTGTGTTTAAATTTGTGACAGTTCAGTATTTCCTCGAGGGCTTGTGTTTAAATTTGTGACAGTTCAGTATTTCCTCCAGGCCTTGTGTTTAAATTTGTGACAGTTCAGTATTTCCTCCAGGCCCTGTGTTTAAATTTGTGAGAGTTCAGTATTTCCTCCAGGCCTTGTGTTTAACTTTGTGACAGTTCAGTATTTCCCCCAGGCCCTGTGTTTAAATTTGTGACAGTTCAGTTTTTCCTCCAGGCCTTGTGTTTAAATTTGTGAGAATTCAGCATTTCCTCCAGGCCTTGTGTTTAAATTTGTGACAGTTCAGTATTTCCTCCAGGCCTTGTGTTTAAATTTGTGACAGTTCAGCATTTCCTCCAGGCCTTGTGTTTAAATTTGTGACAGTTCAGTATTTCCTCCAGGCCTTGTGTTTAAATTTGTGAGAATTCAGTATTTCCTCCAGGCCTTGTGTTTAAATTTGTGACAGTTCAGTATTTCCTCCAGGCCTTGTGTTTAAATTTGTGACAGTTCAGTATTTCCTCCAGGCCTTGTGTTTAAATTTGTGACAGTACAGTATTTCCTCCAGGCCTTGTGTTTAAATTTGTGACAGTTCAGTATTTCCTCCAGGCCTTGTGTTTAAATTTGTGACAGTTCAGTATTCCCTCCAGGCACTGTGTTTAAATTTGTGAGAATTCAGTATTTCCTCCAGGCCTTGTGTTTAAATTTGTGACAGTTCAGTATTTCCTCCAGGCCTTGTGTTTAAATTTGTGAGAATTCAGTATTTCCTCCAGGCCTTGTGTTTAAATTTGTGACAGTTCAGTATTTCCTCCAGGCCTTGTGTTTAAATTTGTGAGAATTCAGTATTTCCTCCAGGCCTTGTGTTTAAATTTGTGACAGTTCAGTATTTCCTCCAGGCCTTGTGTTTAAATTTGTGACAGTTCAGTATTTCCTCCAGGCCTTGTGTTTAAATTTGTGACAGTACAGTATTTCCTCCAGGCCTTGTGTTTAAATTTGTGACAGTTCAGTATTCCCTCCAGGCACTGTGTTTAAATTTGTGACAGTTCTGTATTTCCTCCAGGCCCTGTGTTTAAATTTGTGACAGTTCAGTATTTCCTCCAGGCCTTGTGTTTAAATTTGTGACAGTTCAGTATTCCCTCCAGGCACTGTGTTTAAATTTGTGACAGTTCAGTATTTCCTCCAGGCCCTGTGAATAAAGTTGTGGCAGTTCAGTATTTCCTCCAGGCTCTGTGTTTAAATTTGTGACAGTTCTGTATTTCCTCCAGGCCCTGTGTTTAAATTTGTGACAGTTCAGTATTTCCTCCAGGCCTTGTGTTTAAATTTGTGACAGTTCAGTATTCCCTCCAGGCACTGTGTTTAAATTTGTGACAGTTCAGTATTTCCTCCAGGCCCCGTGAATAAAGTTGTGGCAGTTCAGTATTTCCTCCAGGCCTTGTGTTTAAAGTTGTGGCAGTTCAGTATTTCCTCCAGGCCTAGTGTTTAAATTTGTGACAGTTCAGTATTTCCTCCAGGCCTTGTGTTTAAATTTGTGAGAGTTCAGTATTTCCTCCAGGCCTTGTGTTTAAATTTGTGACAGTTCAGTATTTCCTCCAGGCCCTGTGTTTAAATTTGTGACAGTTCAGTATTTCCTCCAGGCCTTGTGTTTAAATTTGTGACTGCTCAGTATTTCCTCCAGGCCCTGTGTTTAAATTTGTGACAGTTCAGTATTTCCTCCATGCCTTGTGTTTAAATTTGTGACAGTTCAGTATTTCCTCCAGGCCTTGTGTTTAAATTTGTGACAGTTCAGTATTTACTCCAGGCCCTGTGTTTAAATTTGTGACAGTTCAGTATTTTCTCCAGGCCTTGTGTTTAAATTTGTAACAGTTCAGTATTTCCTCCAGGCCTTGTGTTTAAATTTGTGACAGTTCAGTATTTCCTCCAGGCCTTGTGTTTAAATTTGTGACAGTTCAGTATTTCCTCCAGGCCCTGTGTTTAAATTTGTGACAGTTCAGTATTTCCTCCAGGCCTTGTGTTTAAATTTGTGAGAATTCAGTATTTCCTCCAGGCCTTGTGTTTAAATTTGTGACAGTTCAGTATTTCCTCCAGGCCTTGTGTTTAAATTTGTGACAGTTCAGTATTTCCTCCAGGCCTTGTGTTTAAATTTGTGAGAATTCAGTATTTCCTCCAGGCCTTGTGTTTAAATTTGTGACAGTTCAGCATTTCCTCCAGGCCTTGTGTTTAAATTTGTGACAGTTCAGTATTTCCTCCAGGCCTTGTGTTTAAATTTGTGAGAATTCAGTATTTCCTCCAGGCCTTGTGTTTAAATTTGTGACAGTTCAGTATTTCCTCCAGGCCTTGTGTTTAAATTTGTGACAGTTCAGTATTTCCTCCAGGCCTTGTGTTTAAATTTGTGACAGTTCAGTATTTCCTCCAGGCCTTGTGTTTAAATTTGTGACAGTTCAGCATTTCCTCCAGGCCTTGTGTTTAAATTTGTGACAGTTCAGTATTTCCTCCAGGCCTTGTGTTTAAATTTGTGAGAATTCAGTATTTCCTCCAGGCCTTGTGTTTAAATTTGTGACAGTTCAGTATTTCCTCCAGGCCTTGTGTTTAAATTTGTGACAGTTCAGTATTTCCTCCAGGCCTTGTGTTTAAATTTGTGACAGTGCAGTATTTCCTCCAGGCCCTGTGTTTAAATTTGTGACAGTTCAGTATTTCCTCCAGGCCCTGTGTTTAAATTTGTGACAGTTCAGTATTTACTCCAGGCCTTGTGTTTAAATTTGTGACAGTTCAGTATTTCCTCCAGGCCCTGTGTTTAAATTTGTGACAGTTCAGTATTTCCTCCAGGCCTTGTGTTTAAATTTGTGACAGTTCAGTATTTCCTCCAGGCCTTGTGTTTAAATTTGTGACAGTTCAGTATTCCCTCCAGGCCTTGTGTTTAAATTTGTGACAGTTCAGTATTTCCTCCAGGCCTTGTGTTTAAATTTGTGACAGTTCAGGATTTCCTCCAGGCCTTGTGTTTAAATTTGTGACAGTTCAGTATTTCCTCCAGGCCCTGTGTTTAAATTTGTGACAGTTCAGTATTTCCTCCAGGCCTTGTGTTTAAATTTGTGACAGTTCAGTATTTCCTCCAGGCCTTGTGTTTCAATTTGTGACAGTTCAGTATTTCCTCCAGGCCTTGTGTTAAAATTTCTGACAGTTCAGTATTTCCTCCAGGCCTTGTGTTTAAAGTTGTGGCAGTTCAGTATTTCCTCCAGGCCTTGTGTTTAAATTTGTGACATCTCAGTATTCCCTCCAGGCACTGTGTTTAACTTTGTGACAGTTCAGTATTTCCTCCAGGCCTTGTGTTTAAATTTGTGACAGTTCAGTATTTCCTCCAGGCCTTGTGTTAAAATTTCTGACAGTTCAGTATTTCCTCCAGGCCTTGTGTTTAAAGTTGTGGCAGTTCAGTATTTCCTCCAGGCCTTGTGTTTAAATTTGTGACATCTCAGTATTCCCTCCAGGCACTGTGTTTAAATTTGTGACAGTTCAGTATTTCCTCCAGGCCTTGTGTTTAAATTTGTGGCAGTTCAGTATTTCCTCCAGGCCTAGTGTTTAAATTTGTGACAGTTCAGTATTTCCTCCAGGCCTTGTGTTTAAATTTGTGACAGTTCAGTATTCCCTCCATGCCTAGTGTTTAAAGTTGTGGCAGTTCAGTATTTCCTCCAGGCCTAGTGTTTAAATTTGTGACAGTTCAGTATTTCCTCCAGGCCTTGTGTTTAAATTTGTGACTGTTCAGTATTTCCTCCAGGCCTTGTGTTTAAATTTGTGACAGTTCAGTATTTCCTCCAGGCCTTGTGTTTAAATTTGTGACAGTTCAGTATTTCCTCCAGGCCTTGTGTTTAAATTTGTGAGAATTCAGTATTTCCTCCAGGCCTTGTGTTTAAATTTGTGACAGTTCAGTATTTCCTCCAGGCCTTGTGTTTAAATTTGTGACAGTTCAGCATTTCCTCCAGGCCTTGTGTTTAAATTTGTGAGAGTTCAGTATTTCCTCCAGTCCCTGTGTTTAAATTTGTGACAGTTCAGTATTTCCTCCAGGCCTTGTGTTTAAATTTGTGACAGTTCAGTATTTCCTCCAGGCCTTGTGTTTAAATTTGTGACAGTTCAGTATTTCCTCCAGGCCCTGTGTTTAAATTTGTGACAGTTCAGTATTTCCTCCAGGCCCTGTGTTTAAATTTGTGACAGTTCAATATTTCCTCCAGGCCTTGTGTTTAAATTTGTGACAGTTCAGTATTTCCTCCAGGCCCTGTGTTTAAATTTGTGACAGTTCAGTATTTCCTCCAGGCCTTGTGTTTAAATTTGTGACAGTTCAGTATTTCCTCCAGGCCTTGTGTTTAAATTTGTGACAGTTCAGTATTTACTCCAGGCCCTGTGTTTAAATTTGTGACAGTTCAGTATTTTCTCCAGGCCTTGTGTTTAAATTTGAAACAGTTCAGTATTTCCTCCAGGCCTTGTGTTTAAATTTGTGACAGTTCAGTATTTCCTCCAGGCCTTGTGTTTAAATTGTGACAGTTCAGTATTTCCTCCAGGCCCTGTGTTTAAATTTGTGAGAGTTCAGTATTTCCTCCAGGCCTTGTGTTTAAATTTGTGAGAATTCAGTATTTCCTCCAGGCCTTGTGTTTAAATTTGTGACAGTTCAGTATTTCCTCCAGGCCTTGTGTTTAAATTTGTGACAGTTCAGTATTTCCTCCAGGCCTTGTGTTTAAATTTGTGACAGTTCAGTATTTCCTCCAGGCCTTGTGTTTAAATTTGTGACAGTTCAGCATTTCCTCCAGGCCTTGTGTTTAAATTTGTGAGAGTTCAGTATTTCCTCCAGGCCTTATGTTTAAATTTGTGACAGTTCAGTATTTCCTCCAGGCCCTGTGTTTAAATTTGTGACAGTTCAGTATTTACTCCAGGCCCTGTGTTTAAATTTGTGACAGTTCAGTATTTTCTCCAGGCCTTGTGTTTAAATTTGTAACAGTTCAGTATTTCCTCCAGGCCTTGTGTTTAAATTTGTGACAGTTCAGTATTTCCTCCAGGCCTTGTGTTTAAATTTGTGACAGTTCAGCATTTCCTCCAGGCCTTGTGTTTAAATTTGTGAGAGTTCAGTATTTCCTCCAGGCCTTATGTTTAAATTTGTGACAGTTCAGTATTCCCTCCAGGCCTTGTGTTTAAATTTGTGACAGTTCAGTATTCCCTCCAGGCCTTGTGTTAAAATTTCTGACAGTTCAGTATTTCCTCCAGGCCTTGTGTTTAAAGTTGTGGCTGTTCAGTATTTCCTCCAGGCCTTGTGTTTAAATTTGTGACATCTCAGTATTCCCTCCAGGCCCTGTGATTAAATTTGTGACAGTTCAGTATTTTCTCCAGGCCTTGTGTTTAAATTTGTAACAGTTCAGTATTTCCTCCAGGCCTTGTGTTTAAATTTGTGACAGTTCAGTATTTCCTCCAGGCCTTGTGTTTAAATTTGTGACAGTTCAGTACTTCCTCCAGGCCTTGTGTTTAAATTTGTGACAGTTCAGTATTTCCTCCAGGCCTTGTGTTTAAATTTGTGACAGTTCAGTACTTCCTCCAGGCCTTGTGTTTAAATTTGTGAGAATTCAGTATTTCCTCCAGGCCTTGTGTTTAAATTTGTGACAGTTCAGTATTTCCTCCAGGCCTTGTGTTTAAATTTGTGACAGTTCAGCATTTCCTCCAGGCCTTGTGTTTAAATTTGTGAGAGTTCAGTATTTCCTCCAGGCCTTGTGTTTAAATTTGTGACAGTTCAGCATTTCCTCCAGGCCTTGTGTTTAAATTTGTGACAGTTCAGTATTCCCTCCAGGCACTGTGTTTAAATTTGTGACAGTTCAGTATTTCCTCCAGGCCCTGTGTATAAAGTTGTGGCAGTTCAGTATTTCCTCCAGGCCTAGTGTTTAAATTTGTGACAGTTCAGTATTTCCTCCAGGCCTTGTGTTTAAATTTGTGACAGTTCAGTATTTCCTCCAGGACTTGTGTTTAAATTTGTGACAGTTCAGTATTTCCTCCAGGCCTTGTGTTTAAATTTGTGACAGTTCAGTATTTCCTCCAGGCCTTGTGTTTAAATTTGTGACAGTTCAGTATTTCCCTCCAGGCCTTGTGTTTAAATTTGTGACAGTTCAGTATTTCCTCCAGGCCTTGTGTTTAAATTTGTGACAGTTCAGTATTTCCTCCAGGCCTTGTGTTTAAATTTGTGACAGTTCAGTATTTCCCTCCAGGCCTTGTGTTTAAATTTGTCACAGTTCAGTATTTCCCTCCAGGCCTAGTGTTTAAATTTGTTACAGTTCAGTATTCCCTCCAGGCCTTGTGTTTAAATTTGTGACAGTTCAGTATTTCCTCCAGGCCTTGTGTTTAAATTTGTGACAGTTCAGTATTCCCTCCAGGCCTTGTGTTTAAATTTGTGACAGTTCAGTATTTCCTCCAGGCCTTGTGTTTAAATTTGTGACAGTTCAGTATTTCCTCCAGGCCTCGTGATAAATTTGTGACAGTTCAGTATTTCCTCCAGGCCTTGTGTTTAAATTTGTGACAGTTCAGTATTCCCTCCAGGCCTTGTGTTTAAATTTGTGACAGTTCAGTATTCCCTCCAGGCCTTGTGTTAAAATTTCTGACAGTTCAGTATTTCCTCCAGGCCTTGTGTTTAAAGTTGTGGCAGTTCAGTATTTCCTCCAGGCCTTGTGTTTAAATTTGTGACATCTCAGTATTCCCTCCAGGCACTGTGTTTAAATTTGTGGCAGTTCAGTATTTCCTCCAGGCCTTGTGTTTAAATGTGTGGCAGTTCAGTATTTCCACCAGGCCTAGTGTTTAAATTTGTGACAGTTCAGTATTTCCTCCAGGCCTTGTGTTTAAATTTGTGACAGTTCAGTATTCCCTCCATGCCTAGTGTTTAAAGTTGTGGCAGTTCAGTATTTCCTCCAGGCCTAGTGTTTAAATTTGTGACAGTTCAGTATTTCCTCCAGGCCTTGTGTTTAAATTTGTGGCAGTTCAGTATTTCCTCCAGGCCTTGTGTTTAAATTTGTGACAGTTCAGTATTTCCTCCAGGCCTTGTGTTTAAATTTGTGACAGTTCAGTATTTCCTCCAGGCCTTGTGTTTAAATTTGTGACAGTTCAGTATTTCCTCCAGGCCTTGTGTTTAAATTTGTGACAGTTCAGCATTTCCTCCAGGCCTTCTGTTTAAATTTGTGAGAGTTCAGTATTTCCTCCAGGCCTTGTGTTTAAATTTGTGACAGTTCAGCATTTCCTCCAGGCCTTGTGTTTAAATTTGTGACAGTTCAGTATTCCCTCCAGGCACTGTGTTTAAATTTGTGACAGTTCAGTATTTCCTCCAGGCCCTGTGTTTAAATTTGTGACAGTTCAGTATTTCCTCCAGGCCTTGTGTTTAAATTTGTGACAGTTCAGTATTTCCTCCAGGCCTTGTGTTTAAATTTGTGACAGTTCAGTATTCCCTCCAGGCCTTGTGTTTAAATTTGTGACAGTTCAGTATTCCCTCCAGGACTTGTGTTTAAATTTGTGACAGTTCAGTATTTCCTCCAGGCCTTGTGTTTAAATTTGTGACAGTTCAGTATTTCCTCCAGGCCTTGTGTTTAAATTTGTGACAGTTCAGTATTCCCTCCAGGCCTTGTGTTTAAATTTGTGACAGTTCAGTATTTCCCTCCAGGCCTAGTGTTTAAATTTGTGACAGTTCAGTATTTCCTCCAGGCCCTGTGTTTAAATTTGTGACAGTTCAGTATTTCCTCCAGGCCCTGTGTTTAAATTTGTGACAGTTCAGTATTTCCTCCAGGCCTTGAGTTTAAATTTGTGACAGTTCAGTATTTCCTCCAGGCCCTGTGTTTAAATTTGTGACAGTTCAGTATTTCCTCCAGGCCTTGTGTTTAAATTTGTGACAGTTCAGTATTTCCTCCAGGCCTTGTGTTTAAATTTGTGACAGTTCAGTATTCCCTCCAGGCCTTGTGTTTAAATTTGTGACAGTTCAGTATTTCCTCCAGGCCTTGTGTTTAAATTTGTGACAGTTCAGTATTTCCTCCAGGCCTTGTGTTTAAATTTGTGACAGTTCAGTATTTCCTCCAGGCCTTGTGTTTAAATTTGTGACAGTTCAGTATTTCCTCCAGGCCTTGTGTTTAAATTTGTGACAGTTCAGTATTTCCTCCAGGCCTTGTGTTTAAAGTTGTGACAGTTCAGTATTTCCTCCAGGCCTTGTGTTTAAATTTGTGGCAGTTCAGAATTTCCTCCAGGCCTTGTGTTTAAATTTGTGACAGTTCAGTATTTCCTCCAGGCCTTGTGTTTAAATTTGTGACAGTTCAGTATTTCCTCCAGGCCTTGTGTTTAAATTTGTGACAGTTCAGTATTTCCTCCAGGCCTTGTGTTAAAATTTCTGACAGTTCAGTATTTCCTCCAGGCCTTGTGTTTAAAGTTGTGGCAGTTCAGTATTTCCTCCAGGCCTTGTGTTTAAATTTGTGACATCTCAGTATTCCCTCCAGGCACTGTGTTTAAATTTGTGACAGTTCAGTATTTCCTCCAGGCCTTGTGTTTAAATTTGTGGCAGTTCAGTATTTCCTCCAGGCCTAGTGTTTAAATTTGTGACAGTTCAGTATTTCCTCCAGGCCTTGTGTTTAAATTTGTGACAGTTCAGTATTCCCTCCATGCCTAGTGTTTAAAGTTGTGGCAGTTCAGTATTTCCTCCAGGCCTAGTGTTTATATTTGTGACAGTTCAGTATTTCCTCCAGGCCTTGTGTTTAAATTTGTGACTGTTCAGTATTTCCTCCAGGCCCTATGTTTAAAGTTGTGACAGTTCAGTATTTCCCTCCAGGCCTTGTGTTTAAATTTGTGACAGTTCAGTATTTCCTCCAGGCCTTGTGTTTAAATTTGTGACAGTTCAGTATTTCCTCCAGGCCTTGTGTTTAAATTTGTGACAGTTCAGTATTTCCTCCAGGCCTTGTGTTTAAATTTGTGAGAATTCAGTATTTCCTCCAGGCCTTGTGTTTAAATTTGTGACAGTTCAGTATTTCCTCCAGGCCTTGTGTTTAAATTTGTGACAGTTCAGCATTTCCTCCAGGCCTTGTGTTTAAATTTGTGAGAGTTCAGTATTTCCTCCAGTCCCTGTGTTTAAATTTGTGACAGTTCAGTATTTCCTCCAGGCCTTGTGTTTAAATTTGTGACAGTTCAGTATTTCCTCCAGGCCTTGTGTTTAAATTTGTGACAGTTCAGTATTTCCTCCAGGCCTTGTGTTTAAATTTGTGACAGTTCAGTATTTCCTCCAGGCCTTGTGTTTAAATTTGTGACAGTTCAGTATTCCCTCCAGGCCCTGTGTTTAAATTTGTGACAGTTCAGTATTTCCTCCAGGCCTTGTGTTTAAATTTGTGACAGTTCAGTATTTCCTCCAAGCCTTGTGTTTAAATTTGTGACAGTTCAGTATTTACTCCAGGCCCTGTGTTTAAATTTGTGACAGTTCAGTATTTCTTCCAGGCCCTGTGTTTAAATTTGTGACAGTTCAGTATTTCCTCCAGTCCTTGTGTTTAAATTTGTGACAGTTCAGTATTTCCTCCAGGCCTTGTGTTTAAATTTGTGACAGTTCAGTATTTCTTCCAGGCCCTGTGTTTAAATTTGTGACAGTTCAGTATTTTCTCCAGGCCTTGTGTTTAAATTTGAAACAGTTCAGTATTTCCTCCAGGCCTTGTGTTTAAATTTGTGACAGTTCAGTATTTCCTCCAGGCCTTGTGTTTAAATTTGTGACAGTTCAGTATTTCCTCCAGGCCTTGTGTTTAAATTTGTGACAGTTCAGTATTTCCTCCAGGCCTTGTGTTTAAATTTGTGAGAATTCAGTATTTCCTCCAGGCCTTGTGTTTAAATTTGTGACAGTTCAGTATTTCCTCCAGGCCTTGTGTTTAAATTTGTGACAGTTCAGCATTTCCTCCAGGCCTTGTGTTTAAATTTGTGACAGTTCCGTATTTCCTCCAGGCCTTGTGTTTAAATTTGTGACAGTTCAGTATTCCCTCCAGGCACTGTGTTTAAATTTGTGACAGTTCAGTATTCCCTCCAGGCCTTGTGTTTAAATTTGTGACAGTTCAGTATTTCCCTCCAGGCCCTGTGTTTAAATTTGTGACAGTTCAGTATTTCCTCCAGACCTTGTGTTTAAATTTGTGACAGTTCAGTATTTCCTCCAGGCCTTGTGTTTAAATTTGTGACAGTTCAGTATTTCCTCCAGGCCCTGTGTTTAAATTTGTGACAGTTCAGTATTTCCTCCAGGCCTTGTGTTTAAATTTGTGACAGTTCAGTATTTCCTCCAGGCCTTGTGTTTAAATTTGTGACAGTTCAGTATTCCCTCCAGGCCTTGTGTTTAAATTTGTGACAGTTCAGTATTTCCTCCAGGCCTTGTGTTTAAATTTGTGACAGTTCAGTATTTCCTCCAGGCCTTGTGTTTAAATTTGTGACAGTTCAGTATTTCCTCCAGGCCTTGTGTTTAAATTTGTGACAGTTCAGTATTTCCTCCAGGCCTTGTGTTAAAATTTCTGACAGTTCAGTATTTCCTCCAGGCCTTGTGTTTAAATTTGTGAGAGTTCAGTATTTCCTCCAGGCCTTGTGTTTAAATTTGTGGCAGTTCAGTATTTCCTCCAGGCCTTGTGTTTAAATTTGTGACATCTCAGTATTCCCTCCAGGCACTGTGTTTAAATTTGTGACAGTTCAGTATTTCCTCCAGGCCTTGTGTTTAAATTTGTGACAGTTCAGTATTTCCTCCAGGCCCTGTGTTAAAATTTCTGACAGTTCAGTATTTCCTCCAGGCCTTGTGTTTAAAGTTGTGGCAGTTCAGTATTTCCTCCAGGCCTTGTGTTTAAATTTGTGACATCTCAGTATTCCCTCCAGGCACTGTGTTTAAATTTGTGACAGTTCAGTATTTCCTCCAGGCCTTGTGTTTAAATTTGTGGCAGTTCAGTATTTCCTCCAGGCCTAGTGTTTAAATTTGTGACAGTTCAGTATTTCCTCCAGGCCTTGTGTTTAAATTTGTGACAGTTCAGTATTTCCCTCCAGGCCTTGTGTTTAAATTTGTGACAGTTCAGTATTTCCTCCAGGCCTTGTGTTTAAATTTGACACAGTTCAGTATTTCCTCCAGGCCCTGTGTTTAAATTTGTGACAGTTCAGTATTTCCTCCAGGCCTTGTGTTTAAATTTGTGACAGTTCAGTATTTCCTCCAGGCCTTGTGTTTAAATTTGACACAGTTCAGTATTTCCTCCAGGCCTTGTGTTTAAATTTGTGACAGTTCAGTATTTCCTCCAGGTCTTGTGTTTAAATTTGTGAGAATTCAGTATTTCCTCGAGGGCTTGTGTTTAAATTTGTGACAGTTCAGTATTTCCTCCAGGCCTTGTGTTTAAATTTGTGACAGTTCAGCATTTCCTCCAGGCCTTGTGTTTAAATTTGTGAGAGTTCAGTATTTCCTCCAGGCCTTGTGTTTAAATTTGTGACAGTTCAGTATTTCCTCCAGGCCCTGTGTTTAAATTTGTGACAGTTCAGTATTTCCTCCAGGCCTTGTGTTTAAATTTGTGACAGTTCAGTATTTCCTCCAGGCCTTGTGTTTAAATTTGTGACAGTTCAGCATTTCCTCCAGGCCTTGTGTTTAAAGTTGTGACAGTTCAGTATTTCCTCCAGGCCTTGTGTTTAAATTTGTGACAGTTCAGTATTTCCTCCATGCCTTGTGTTTAAATTTGTGACAGTTCAGTATTTCCTCCAGGCCTTGTGTTTAAATTTGTGACAGTTCAGTATTTCCTCCAGGCCTTGTGTTTAAATTTGTGACAGTTCAGTATTTCCTCCAGGCCTTGTGTTTAAATTTGTGACAGTTCAGTATTTCCTCCAGGCCTTGTGTTTAAATTTGTGACAGTTCAGTATTTCCTCCAGGCCTTGTGTTTAAATTTGTGACAGTTCAGTATTTCCTCCAGGCCTTGTGTTTAAATTTGTGACAGTTCAGTATTTCCTCCAGGCCTTGTGTTTAAATTTGTGACAGTTCAGTATTTCCTCCAGGCCTTGTGTTTAAATTTGTGACAGTTCAGTATTTCCTCCAGGCCTTGTGTTTAAATTTGTGACAGTTCAGTATTTCCTCCAGGCCTTGTGTTTAAATTTGTGACAGTTCAGTATTTCCTCCAGGCCTTGTGTTTAAATTTGTGACAGTTCAGTATTTCCTCCAGGCCTTGTGTTTAAATTTGTGACAGTTCAGTATTTCCTCCAGGCCCTGTGTTTAAATTTGTGACAGTTCAGTATTTCCTCCAGGCCCTGTGTTTAAATTTGTGACAGTTCAGTATTTCCTCCAGGCCTTGTGTTTAAATTTGTGACAGTTCAGTATTTCCTCCAGGCCTTGTGTTTAAATTTGTGACAGTTCAGTATTCCCTCCAGGCCTTGTGTTTAAATTTGTGACAGTTCAGTATTTCCTCCAGGCCTTGTGTTTAAATTTGTGACAGTTCAGTATTCCCTCCAGGCCCTGTGTTTAAATTTGTGACAGTTCAGTATTTCCTCCAGGCCTTGTGTTTAAATTTGTGACAGTTCAGTATTTACTCCAGGCCCTGTGTTTAAATTTGTGACAGTTCAGTATTTTCTCCAGGCCTTGTGTTTAAATTTGAAACAGTTCAGTATTTCCTCCAGGCCTTGTGTTTAAATTTGTGACAGTTCAGTATTTCCTCCAGGCCTTGTGTTTAAATTTCTGACAGTTCAGTATTTAATCCAGGCCCTGTGTTTAAATTTGTGACAGTTCAGTATTTCCTCCAGGCCTTGTGTTTAAATTTGTGAGAATTCAGTATTTCCTCCAGGCCTTGTGTTTAAATTTGTGACAGTTCAGTATTTCCTCCAGGCCTTGTGTTTAAATTTGTGACAGTTCAGTATTTCCTCCAGGCCTTGTGTTTAAATTTGTGAGAATTCAGTATTTCCTCCAGGCCTTGTGTTTAAATTTGTGACAGTTCAGTATTTCCTCCAGGCCTTGTGTTTAAATTTGTGACAGTTCAGCATTTCCTCCAGGCCTTGTGTTTAAATTTGTGACAGTTCCGTATTTCCTCCAGGCCTTGTGTTTAAATTTGTGACAGTTCAGTATTCCCTCCAGGCACTGTGTTTAAATTTGTGACAGTTCAGTATTTCCTCCAGGCCCTGTGTTTAAATTTGTGACAGTTCAGTATTTCCTCCAGACCTTGTGTTTAAATTTGTGACAGTTCAGTATTTCCTCCAGGCCTTGTGTTTAAATTTGTGACAGTTCAGTATTTCCTCCAGGCCCTGTGTTTAAATTTGTGACAGTTCAGTATTTCCTCCAGGCCTTGTGTTTAAATTTGTGACAGTTCAGTATTCCCTCCAGGCCTTGTGTTTAAATTTGTGACAGTTCAGTATTTCCTCCAGGCCTTGTGTTTAAATTTGTGACAGTTCAGTATTTCCTCCAGGCCTTGTGTTTAAATTTCTGACAGTTCAGTATTTCCTCCAGGAATTGTGTTTAAATTTGTGACAGTTCAGTATTTCCTCCAGGCCTTGTGTTAAAATTTCTGACAGTTCAGTATTTCCTCCAGGCCTTGTGTTTAAAGTTGTGGCAGTTCAGTATTTCCTCCAGGCCTTGTGTTTAAATTTGTGGCAGTTCAGTATTTCCTCCAGGCCTTGTGTTTAAATTTGTGACATCTCAGTATTCCCTCCAGGCACTGTGTTTAAATTTGTGACAGTTCAGTATTTCCTCCAGGCCTTGTGTTTAAATTTGTGACAGTTCAGTATTTCCTCCAGGCCTTGTGTTAAAATTTCTGACAGTTCAGTATTTCCTCCAGGCCTTGTGTTTAAAGATGTGGCAGTTCAGTATTTCCTCCAGGCCTTGTGTTTAAATTTGTGACATCTCAGTATTCCCTCCAGGCACTGTGTTTAAATTTGTGACAGTTCAGTATTTCCTCCAGGCCTTGTGTTTAAATTTGTGGCAGTTCAGTATTTCCTCCAGGCCTAGTGTTTAAATTTGTGACAGTTCAGTATTTCCTCCAGGCCTTGTGTTTAAATTTGTGACAGTTCAGTATTTCCTCCAGGCCTTGTGTTTAAATTTGACACAGTTCAGTATTTCCTCCAGGCCCTGTGTTTAAATTTGTGACAGTTCAGTATTTCCTCCAGGCCTTGTGTTTAAATTTGTGACAGTTCAGTATTTCCTCCAGGCCTTGTGTTTAAATTTGACACAGTTCAGTATTTCCTCCAGGCCTTGTGTTTAAATTTGAGACAGTTCAGTATTTCCTCCAGGTCTTGTGTTTAAATTTGTGAGAATTCAGTATTTCCTCGAGGGCTTGTGTTTAAATTTGTGACAGTTCAGTATTTCCTCCAGGCCTTGTGTTTAAATTTGTGACAGTTCAGCATTTCCTCCAGGCCTTGTGTTTAAATTTGTGACAGTTCAGTATTTCCTCCAGGCCCTGTGTTTAAATTTGTGACAGTTCAGTATTTCCTCCAGGCCTTGTGTTTAAATTTGTGACAGTTCAGTATTTCCTCCAGGCCCTGTGTTTAAATTTGTGACAGTTCAGTATTTCCTCCAGACCCTGTGTTTAAATTTGTGACAGTTCAGTATTTCCTCCATGCCTTGTGTTTAAATTTGTGACAGTTCAGTATTTCCTCCAGGCCTTGTGTTTAAATTTGTGACAGTTCAGTATTTACTCCAGGCCCTGTGTTTAAATTTGTGACAGTTCAGTATTTTCTCCAGGCATTGTGTTTAAATTTGTAACAGTTCAGTATTTCCTCCAGGCCTTGTGTTTAAATTTGTGACAGTTCAGTATTTCCTCCAGGCCTTGTGTTTAAATTTGTGACAGTTCAGTATTTCCTCCAGGCCCTGTGTTTAAATTTGTGACAGTTCAGTATTTCCTCCAGGCCTTGTGTTTAAATTTGTGAGAATTCAGTATTTCCTCCAGGCCTTGTGTTTAAATTTGTGACAGTTCAGTATTTCCTCCAGGCCTTGTGTTTAAATTTGTGACAGTTCAGTATTTCCTCCAGGCCTTGTGTTTAAATTTGTGAGAATTCAGTATTTCCTCCAGGCCCTGTGTTTAAATTTGTGACAGTTCAGTATTTCCTCCAGGCCTTGTGTTTAAAGTTGTGGCAGTTCAGTATTTCCTCCAGGCCTTGTGTTTAAATTTGTGGCAGTTCAGTATTTCCTCCAGGCCTTGTGTTTAAATTTGTGACATCTCAGTATTCCCTCCAGGCACTGTGTTTAAATTTGTGACAGTTCAGTATTTCCTCCAGGCCTTGTGTTTAAAGTTGTGGCAGTTCAGTATTTCCTCCAGGCCTTGTGTTTAAATTTGTGGCAGTTCAGTATTTCCTCCAGGCCTTGTGTTTAAATTTGTGACATCTCAGTATTCCCTCCAGGCACTGTGTTTAAATTTGTGACAGTTCAGTATTTCCTCCAGGCCTTGTGTTTAAATTTGTGACAGTTCAGTATTTCCTCCAGGCCTTGTGTTTAAATTTGTGGCAGTTCAGTATTTCCTCCAGGCCTTGTGTTTAAATTTGTGACATCTCAGTATTCCCTCCAGGCACTGTGTTTAAATTTGTGACAGTTCAGTATTTCCTCCAGGCCTTGTGTTTAAATTTGTGACATCTCAGTATTCCCTCCAGGCACTGTGTTTAAATTTGTGACAGTTCAGTATTTCCTCCAGGCCCTGTGTTTAAATTTGTGACAGTTCAGTATTTCCTCCAGGCCTTGTGTTAAAATTTCTGACAGTTCAGTATTTCCTCCAGGCCTTGTGTTTAAAGTTGTGGCAGTTCAGTATTTCCTCCAGGCCTTGTGTTTAAATTTGTGACATCTCAGTATTCCCTCCAGGCACTGTGTTTAAATTTGTGACAGTTCAGTATTTCCTCCAGGCCTTGTGTTTAAATTTGTGGCAGTTCAGTATTTCCTCCAGGCCTTGTGTTTAAATTTGTGACAGTTCAGTATTTCCTCCAGGCCTTGTGTTTAAATTTGTGACAGTTCAGTATTTCCCTCCAGGCCTTGTGTTTAAATTTGTGACAGTTCAGTATTTCCTCCAGGCCTTGTGTTTAAATTTGACACAGTTCAGTATTTCCTCCAGGCCCTGTGTTTAAATTTGTGACAGTTCAGTATTTCCTCCAGGCCTTGTGTTTAAATTTGACACAGTTCAGTATTTCCTCCAGGCCTTGTGTTTAAATTTGAGACAGTTCAGTATTTCCTCCAGGTCTTGTGTTTAAATTTGTGAGAATTCAGTATTTCCTCGAGGGCTTGTGTTTAAATTTGTGACAGTTCAGTATTTCCTCCAGGCCTTGTGTTTAAATTTGTGACAGTTCAGCATTTCCTCCAGGCCTTGTGTTTAAATTTGTGAGAGTTCAGTATTTCCTCCAGGCCTTGTGTTTAAATTTGTGACAGTTCAGTATTTCCTCCAGGCCCTGTGTTTAAATTTGTGACAGTTCAGTATTTCCTCCAGGCCTTGTGTTTAAATTTGTGACAGTTCAGTATTTCCTCCAGGCCCTGTGTTTAAATTTGTGACAGTTCAGTATTTCCTCCATGCCTTGTGTTTAAATTTGTGACAGTTCAGTATTTCCTCCAGGCCTTGTGTTTAAATTTGTGACAGTTCAGTATTTACTCCAGGCCCTGTGTTTAAATTTGTGACAGTTCAGTATTTTCTCCAGGCATTGTGTTTAAATTTGTAACAGTTCAGTATTTCCTCCAGGCCTTGTGTTTAAATTTGTGACAGTTCAGTATTTCCTCCAGGCCTTGTGTTTAAATTTGTGACAGTTCAGTATTTCCTCCAGGCCTTGTGTTTAAATTTGTGACAGTTCAGTATTTCCTCCAGGCCTTGTGTTTAAATTTGTGACAGTTCAGTATTTCCTCCAGGCCCTGTGTTTAAATTTGTGACAGTTCAGTATTTCCTCCAGGCCTTGTGTTTAAATTTGTGACAGTTCAGTATTTCCTCCAGGCCCTGTGTTTAAATTTGTGACAGTTCAGTATTTCCTCCAGGCCTTGTGTTTAAATTTGTGAGAATTCAGTATTTCCTCCAGGCCTTGTGTTTAAATTTGTGACAGTTCAGTATTTCCTCCAGGCCTTGTGTTTAAATTTGTGACAGTTCAGTATTTCCTCCAGGCCTTGTGTTTAAATTTGTGAGAATTCAGTATTTCCTCCAGGCCTTGTGTTTAAATTTGTGACAGTTCAGTATTTCCTCCAGGCCTTGTGTTTAAATTTGTGACAGTTCAGTATTTCCTCCAGGCCTTGTGTTTAAATTTGTGACAGTTCAGTATTTCCTCCAGGCCTTGTGTTTAACTTTGTGACAGTTCAGTATTCCCTCCAGGCCTTGTGTTTAAATTTGTGAGAATTCAGTATTTCCTCCAGGCCCTGTGTTTAAATTTGTGACAGTTCAGTATTTCCTCCAGGCCTTGTGTTTAAATTTGTGACAGTTCAGTATTTCCTCCAGGCCTTGTGTTTAAATTTGTGAGAATTCAGTATTTCCTCCAGGCCTTGTGTTTAAATTTGTGACAGTTCAGTATTTCCTCCAGGCCTTGTGTTTAAATTTGTGACAGTTCAGTATTTCCTCCAGGCCTTGTGTTTAAATTTGTGACAGTTCAGTATTTCCTCCAGGCCTTGTGTTTAACTTTGTGACAGTTCAGTATTCCCTCCAGGCCTTGTGTTTAAATTTGTGAGAATTCAGTATTTCCTCCAGGCCCTGTGTTTAAATTTGTGACAGTTCAGTATTTCCTCCAGGCCTTGTGTTTAACTTTGTGACAGTTCAGTATTCCCTCCAGGCCTTGTGTTTAAATTTGTGACAGTTCAGTATTTCCTCCAGGCCTTGTGTTTAACTTTGTGACAGTTCAGTATTCCCTCCAGGCCTTGTGTTTAAATTTGTGACAGTTCAGTATTTCCTCCACGCCTTGTGTTTAAATTTGTGACAGTTCAGTATTTCCTCCAGGCCTTGTGTTTAAATTTGTGACAGTTCAGTATTTCCTCCAGGCCTTGTGTTTAAATTTGTGACAGTTCAGTATTTCCTCCAGGCCTTGTGTTTAAATTTGTGAGAATTCAGTATTTCCTCCAGGCCTTGTGTTTAAATTTGTGACAGTTCAGTATTTCCTCCAGGCCTTGTGTTTAAATTTGTGACAGTTCAGTATTTCCTCCAGGCCTTGTGTTTAAATTTGTGACAGTTCAGTATTTCCTCCAGGCCCTGTGTTTAAATTTGTGACAGTTCAGTATTTCCTCCAGGCCTTGTGTTTAAATTTGTGACAGTTCAGTATTTCCTCCAGGCCTTGTGTTTAAATTTGTGACAGTTCAGTATTCCCTCCAGGCCCTGTGTTTAAATTTGTGACAGTTCAGTATTTCCTCCAGGCCTTGTGTTTAAATTTGTGACAGTTCAGTATTCCCTCCAGGCACTGTGTTTAAATTTGTGACAGTTCAGTATTTCCTCCAGGCCCTGTGTTTAAATTTGTGACAGTTCAGTATTTCCTCCAGGCCTTGTGTTTAAATTTGTGACAGTTCAGTATTCCCTCCAGGCACTGTGTTTAAATTTGTGACAGTTCAGTATTTCCTCCAGGCCATGTGAATAAAGTTGTGGCAGTTCAGTATTTCCTCCAGGCCTAGAGTTTAAATTTGTGACAGTTCAGTATTTCCTCCAGGCCTTGTGTTTAAATTTGTGACAGTTCAGTATTTCCTCCAGGCCTTGTGTTTAAATTTGTGACAGTTCAGTATTTCCTCCAGGCCTTGTGTTTAAATTTGTGACAGTTCAGTATTTCCTCCAGGCCTTGTGTTTAAATTTGTGACAGTTCAGTATTTCCTCCAGGCCTTGTGTTTAAATTTGTGACAGTTCAGTATTTCCTCCAGGCCTTGTGTTTAAATTTGTGACAGTTCAGTATTTCCTCCAGGACTTGTGTTTAAATTTGTGACAGTTCAGTATTTCCTCCAGGCCCTGTGTTTAAATTTGTGACAGTTCAGTATTTCCTCCAGGCCTTGTGTTTAAATTTGTGACAGTTCAGTATTTCCTCCAGGCCTTGTGTTTAAATTTGTGACAGTTCAGTATTTCCTCCAGGCCTTGTGTTTAAATTTGTGACAGTTCAGTATTTCCTCCAGGCCTTGTGTTTAAATTTGTGACAGTTCAGTATTTCCTCCAGGACTTGTGTTTAAATTTGTGACAGTTCAGTATTTCCTCCAGGCCTTGTGTTTAAATTTGTGACAGTTCAGTATTCCCTCCAGGCCTTGTGTTTAAATTTGTGACAATTCAGTATTTCCTCCAGACCCTGTGTTTAAATTTGTGACTGTTCAGTATTTCCTCCAGGCCTTGTGTTTAAATTTGTGACAGTTCAGTATTTCCTCCAGGACTTGTGTTTAAATTTGTGACAGTTCAGTATTTCCTCCAGGCCTTGTGTTTAAATTTGTGACAGTTCAGCATTTCCTCCAGGCCTTGTGTTTAAATTTGTGAGAGTTCAGTATTTCCTCCAGGCCTTGTGTTTAAATTTGTGACAGTTCAGTATTTCCCTCCAGGCCTAGTGTTTAAATTTGTGACAGTTCAGTATTTCCTCCAGGCCCTGTGTTTAAATTTGTGACAGTTCAGTATTTCCTCCAGGCCCTGTGTTTAAATTTGTGACAGTTCAGTATTTCCTCCAGGCCTTGTGTTTAAATTTGTGACAGTTCAGTATTTCCTCCAGGCCCTGTGTTTAAATTTGTGACAGTTCAGTATTTCCTCCAGGCCTTGTGTTTAAATTTGTGACAGTTCAGTATTTCCTCCAGGCCTTGTGTTTAAATTTGTGACAGTTCAGTATTCCCTCCAGGCCTTGTGTTTAAATTTGTGACAGTTCAGTATTTCCTCCAGGCCATGTGTTTAAATTTGTGACAGTTCAGTATTTCCTCCAGGCCTTGTGTTTAAATTTGTGACAGTTCAGTATTTCCTCCAGGCCTTGTGTTTCAATTTGTGACAGTTCAGTATTTCCTCCAGGCCTTGTGTTAAAATTTCTGACAGTTCAGTATTTCCTCCAGGCCTTGTGTTTAAAGTTGTGGCAGTTCAGTATTTCCTCCAGGCCTTGTGTTTAAATTTGTGACATCTCAGTATTCCCTCCAGGCACTGTGTTTAAATTTGTGACAGTTCAGTATTTCCTCCAGGCCTTGTGTTAAAATTTCTGACAGTTCAGTATTTCCTCCAGGCCTTGTGTTTAAAGTTGTGGCAGTTCAGTATTTCCTCCAGGCCTTGTGTTTAAATTTGTGACATCTCAGTATTCCCTCCAGGCCCTGTATTTAAATTTGTGACAGTTCAGTATTTCCTCCAGGCCTTGTGTTAAAATTTCTGACAGTTCAGTATTTCCTCCAGGCCTTGTGTTTAAAGTTGTGGCAGTTCAGTATTTCCTCCAGGCCTTGTGTTTAAATTTGTGACATCTCAGTATTCCCTCCAGGCCCTGTATTTAAATTTGTGACAGTTCAGTATTTCCCTCCAGGCCTAGTGTTTAAATTTGTGACAGTTCAGTATTTCCTCCAGGCCCTGTGTTTAAATTTGTGACAGTTCAGTATTTCCTCCAGGCCCTGTGTTTAAATTTGTGACAGTTCAGTATTTCCTCCAGGCCTTGTGTTTAAATTTGTGACAGTTCAGTATTTCCTCCAGGCCCTGTGTTTAAATTTGTGACAGTTCAGTATTTCCTCCAGGCCTTGTGTTTAAATTTGTGACAGTTCAGTATTCCCTCCAGGCCTTGTGTTTAAATTTGTGACAGTTCAGTATTTCCTCCAGGCCATGTGTTTAAATTTGTGACAGTTCAGTATTTCCTCCAGGCCTTGTGTTTAAATTTGTGACATCTCAGTATTCCCTCCAGGCCCTGTATTTAAATTTGTGACAGTTCAGTATTTCCCTCCAGGCCTAGTGTTTAAATTTGTGACAGTTCAGTATTTCCTCCAGGCCCTGTGTTTAAATTTGTGACAGTTCAGTATTTCCTCCAGGCCCTGTGTTTAAATTTGTGACAGTTCAGTATTTCCTCCAGGCCTTGTGTTTAAATTTGTGACAGTTCAGTATTTCCTCCAGGCCCTGTGTTTAAATTTGTGACAGTTCAGTATTTCCTCCAGGCCTTGTGTTTAAATTTGTGACAGTTCAGTATTCCCTCCAGGCCTTGTGTTTAAATTTGTGACAGTTCAGTATTTCCTCCAGGCCATGTGTTTAAATTTGTGACAGTTCAGTATTTCCTCCAGGCCTTGTGTTTAAATTTGTGACAGTTCAGTATTTCCTCCAGGCCTTGTGTTTCAATTTGTGACAGTTCAGTATTCCCTCCAGGCCTTGTGTTAAAATTTCTGACAGTTCAGTATTTCCTCCAGGCCTTGTGTTTAAAGTTGTGGCAGTTCAGTATTTCCTCCAGGCCTTGTGTTTAAATTTGTGACATCTCAGTATTCCCTCCAGGCACTGTGTTTAAATTTGTGACAGTTCAGTATTTCCTCCAGGCCTTGTGTTTAAATTTGTGACAGTTCAGTATTTCCTCCAGGCCTTGTGTTAAAATTTCTGACAGTTCAGTATTTCCTCCAGGCCTTGTGTTTAAAGTTGTGGCAGTTCAGTATTTCCTCCAGGCCTTGTGTTTAAATTTGTGACATCTCAGTATTCCCTCCAGGCCCTGTATTTAAATTTGTGACAGTTCAGTATTTCCTCCAGGCCTTGTGTTTAGATTTGTGACAGTTCAGTATTTCCTCCAGGCCTTGTGTTTAAATTTGTGGCAGTTCAGTATTTCCTCCAGGCCTTGTGTTTAAAGTTGTGGCAGTTCAGTATTTCCTCCAGGCCTTGTGTTTAAATTTGTGGCAGTTCAGTATTTCCTCCAGGCCTTGTGTTTAAATTTGTGACAGTTCAGTATTTCCTCCAGGCCTTGTGTTTAGATTTGTGACAGTTCAGTATTCCCTCCATGCCTAGTGTTTAAAGTTGTGGCAGTTCAGTATTTCCTCCAGGCCTAGTGTTTAAATTTGTGACAGTTCAGTATTTCCTCCAGGCCTTGTGTTTAAATTTGTGACTGTTCAGTATTTCCTCCAGGCCCTATGTTTAAAGTTGTGACAGTTCAGTATTTCCCTCCAGTCCTTGTGTTTAAATTTGTGACAGTTCAGTATTTCCTCCAGGCCTTGTGTTTAAATTTGTGACAGTTCAGTATTTCCTCCAGGCCTTGTGTTTAAATTTGTGACAGTTCAGTATTTCCTCCAGGCCTTGTGTTTAAATTTGTGAGAATTCAGTATTTCCTCCAGGCCTTGTGTTTAAATTTGTGACAGTTCAGTATTTCCTCCAGGCCTTGTGTTTAAATTTGTGACAGTTCAGCATTTCCTCCAGGCCTTGTGTTTAAATTTGTGAGAGTTCAGTATTTCCTCCAGTCCCTGTGTTTAAATTTGTGACAGTTCAGTATTTCCTCCAGGCCTTGTGTTTAAATTTGTGACAGTTCAGTATTTCCTCCAGGCCTTGTGTTTAAATTTGTGACAGTTCAGTATTTCCTCCAGGCCTTGTGTTTAAATTTGTGACAGTTCAGTATTTCCTCCAGGCCCTGTGTTTAAATTTGTGACAGTTCAGTATTTCCTCCAGGCCTTGTGTTTAAATTTGTGACAGTTCAGTATTTCCTCCAGGCCCTGTGTTTAAATTTGTGACAGTTCAGTATTTCCTCCAGGCCTTGTGTTTAAATTTGTGACAGTTCAGTATTTCCTCCAGGCCTTGTGTTTAAATTTGTGACAGTTCAGTATTTCCTCCAGGCCCTGTGTTTAAATTTGTGACAGTTCAGTATTTCCTCCAGGCCTTGTGTTTAAATTTGTGAGAATTCAGTATTTCCTCCAGGCCTTGTGTTTAAATTTGTGACAGTTCAGTATTTCCTCCAGGCCTTGTGTTTAAATTTGTGACAGTTCAGTATTTCCTCCAGGCCTTGTGTTTAAATTTGTGAGAATTCAGTATTTCCTCCAGGCCTTGTGTTTAAATTTGTGACAGTTCAGTATTTCCTCCAGGCCTTGTGTTTAAATTTGTGACAGTTCAGTATTCCCTCCAGGCCCTGTGTTTAAATTTGTGACAGTTCAGTATATACTCCAGGCCCTGTGTTTAAATTTGTGACAGTTCAGTCTTTACTCCAGGCCTTGTGTTTAAATTTGTGACAGTTCAGTATTTCCCTCCAGGCCTTGTGTTTAAATTTGTGACAGTTCAGTATTTCCTCCAGGCCCTGTGTTTAAATTTGTGACAGTTCAGTATTTCCTCCAGGCCTTGTGTTTAAATTTGTGACAGTTCAGCATTTCCTCCAGGCCTTGTGTTTAAATTTGTGAGAATTCAGTATTTCCTCCAGGCCTTGTGTTTAAATTTGTGACAGTTCAGTATTTCCTCCAGGCCTTGTGTTTAAATTTGTGACAGTTCAGTATTTCCTCCAGGCACTGTGTTTAAATTTGTGACAGTTCAGTATTCCCTCCAGGCCTTGTGTTTAAATTTGTGACAGTTCAGTATTTCCCTCCAGGCCTAGTGTTTAAATTTGTGACAGTTCAGTATTTCCTCCAGGCCTTGTGTTTAAATTTGTGACAGTTCAGTATTTCCTCCAGGCCTTGTGTTTAAATTTGTGACAGTTCAGTATTTCCTCCAGGCCCTGTGTTTAAATTTGTGACAGTTCAGTATTTCCTCCAAGCCCTGTGTTTAATTTTGTGACAGTTCAGTATTTCCTCCAGGCCTTGTGTTTAAATTTGTAACAGTTCAGTATTTCCTCCAGGCCTTGTGTTTAAATTTGTGACAGTTCAGTATTTCCTCCAGGCCCTGTGTTTAAATTTGTGACAGTTCAGTATTTCCTCCAGGCCTTGTGTTTAAATTTGTGACAGTTCAGTATTTCCTCCAGGCCTTGTGTTTAAATTTGTGACAGTTCAGTATTTCCTCCAGGCCTTGTGTTAAAATTTCTGACAGTTCAGTATTTCCTCCAGGCCTTGTGTTTAAAGTTGTGGCAGTTCAGTATTTCCTCCAGGCCTTGTGTTTAAAGTTGTGGCAGTTCAGTATTTCCTCCAGGCCTTGTGTTTAAATTTGTGACATCTCAGTATTCCCTCCAGGCACTGTGTTTAAATTTGTGACAGTTCAGTATTTCCTCCAGGCCTTGTGTTTAAATTTGTGGCAGTTCAGTATTTCCTCCAGGCCTAGTGTTTAAATTTGTGACAGTTCAGTATTTCCTCCAGGCCTTGTGTTTAAATTTGTGACAGTTCAGTATTTCCTCCAGGCCTTGTGTTTAAATTTGTGACAGTTCAGTATTTCCCTCCAGTCCTTGTGTTTAAATTTGTGACAGTTCAGTATTTCCTCCAGGCCTTGTGTTTAAATTTGACACAGTTCAGTATTTCCTCCAGGCCTTGTGTTTAAATTTGTGACAGTTCAGTATTTCCTCCAGGTCTTGTGTTTAAATTTGTGAGAGTTCAGTATTTCCTCCAGGCCTTGTGTTTAAATTTGTGACAGTTCAGTATTACCTCCAGGCCCTGTGTTTAAATTTGTGACAGTTCAGTATTTCCTCGAGGGCTTGTGTTTAAATTTGTGACAGTTCAGTATTTCCTCCAGGCCTTGTGTTTAAATTTGTGACAGTTCAGTATTTCCTCCAGGCCCTGTGTTTAAATTTGTGACAGTTCAGTATTTCCTCCAGGCCTTGTGTTTAACTTTGTGACAGTTCAGTATTTCCCCCAGGCCCTGTGTTTAAATTTGTGACAGTTCAGTTTTTCCTCCAGGCCTTGTGTTTAAATTTGTGAGAATTCAGCATTTCCTCCAGGCCTTGTGTTTAAATTTGTGACAGTTCAGTATTTCCTCCAGGCCTTGTGTTTAAATTTGTGACAGTTCAGCATTTCCTCCAGGCCTTGTGTTTAAATTTGTGACAGTTCAGTATTTCCTCCAGGCCTTGTGTTTAAATTTGTGACAGTTCAGCATTTCCTCCAGGCCTTGTGTTTAAATTTGTAACAGTTCAGTATTTCCTCCAGGCCTTGTGTTTAAATTTGTGACAGTTCAGTATTTCCTCCAGGCCTTGTGTTTAAATTTGTGAGAATTCAGTATTTCCTCCAGGCCTTGTGTTTAAATTTGTGACAGTTCAGTATTTCCTCCAGGCCTTGTGTTTAAATTTGTGACAGTTCAGTATTTCCTCCAGGCCTTGTGTTTAAATTTGTGACAGTACAGTATTTCCTCCAGGCCTTGTGTTTAAATTTGTGACAGTTCAGTATTTCCTCCAGGCCTTGTGTTTAAATTTGTGACAGTTCAGTATTCCCTCCAGGCACTGTGTTTAAATTTGTGAGAATTCAGTATTTCCTCCAGGCCTTGTGTTTAAATTTGTGACAGTTCAGTATTTCCTCCAGGCCTTGTGTTTAAATTTGTGAGAATTCAGTATTTCCTCCAGGCCTTGTGTTTAAATTTGTGACAGTTCAGTATTTCCTCCAGGCCTTGTGTTTAAATTTGTGAGAATTCAGTATTTCCTCCAGGCCTTGTGTTTAAATTTGTGACAGTTCAGTATTTCCTCCAGGCCTTGTGTTTAAATTTGTGACAGTTCAGTATTTCCTCCAGGCCTTGTGTTTAAATTTGTGACAGTACAGTATTTCCTCCAGGCCTTGTGTTTAAATTTGTGACAGTTCAGTATTCCCTCCAGGCACTGTGTTTAAATTTGTGACAGTTCTGTATTTCCTCCAGGCCCTGTGTTTAAATTTGTGACAGTTCAGTATTTCCTCCAGGCCTTGTGTTTAAATTTGTGACAGTTCAGTATTCCCTCCAGGCACTGTGTTTAAATTTGTGACAGTTCAGTATTTCCTCCAGGCCCTGTGAATAAAGTTGTGGCAGTTCAGTATTTCCTCCAGGCTCTGTGTTTAAATTTGTGACAGTTCTGTATTTCCTCCAGGCCCTGTGTTTAAATTTGTGACAGTTCAGTATTTCCTCCAGGCCTTGTGTTTAAATTTGTGACAGTTCAGTATTCCCTCCAGGCACTGTGTTTAAATTTGTGACAGTTCAGTATTTCCTCCAGGCCCCGTGAATAAAGTTGTGGCAGTTCAGTATTTCCTCCAGGCCTTGTGTTTAAAGTTGTGGCAGTTCAGTATTTCCTCCAGGCCTAGTGTTTAAATTTGTGACAGTTCAGTATTTCCTCCAGGCCTTGTGTTTAAATTTGTGAGAGTTCAGTATTTCCTCCAGGCCTTGTGTTTAAATTTGTGACAGTTCAGTATTTCCTCCAGGCCCTGTGTTTAAATTTGTGACAGTTCAGTATTTCCTCCAGGCCTTGTGTTTAAATTTGTGACTGCTCAGTATTTCCTCCAGGCCTTGTGTTTAAATTTGTGACAGTTCAGTATTTACTCCAGGCCTTGTGTTTAAATTTGTGACTGCTCAGTATTTCCTCCAGGCCTTGTGTTTAAATTTGTGACAGTTCAGTATTTACTCCAGGCCTTGTGTTTAAATTTGTGACAGTTCAGTATTTCCTCCAGGCCCCGTGAATAAAGTTGTGGCAGTTCAGTATTTCCTCCAGGCCTTGTGTTTAAAGTTGTGGCAGTTCAGTATTTCCTCCAGGCCTAGTGTTTAAATTTGTGACAGTTCAGTATTTCCTCCAGGCCTTGTGTTTAAATTTGTGAGAGTTCAGTATTTCCTCCAGGCCTTGTGTTTAAATTTGTGACAGTTCAGTATTTCCTCCAGGCCCTGTGTTTAAATTTGTGACAGTTCAGTATTTCCTCCAGGCCTTGTGTTTAAATTTGTGACTGCTCAGTATTTCCTCCAGGCCTTGTGTTTAAATTTGTGACAGTTCAGTATTTACTCCAGGCCCTGTGTTTAAATTTGTGACAGTTCAGTATTTTCTCCAGGCCTTGTGTTTAAATTTGTAACAGTTCAGTATTTCCTCCAGGCCTTGTGTTTAAATTTGTGACAGTTCAGTATTTCCTCCAGGCCTTGTGTTTAAATTTGTGACAGTTCAGTATTTCCTCCAGGCCCTGTGTTTAAATTTGTGACAGTTCAGTATTTCCTCCAGGCCTTGTGTTTAAATTTGTGAGAATTCAGTATTTCCTCCAGGCCTTGTGTTTAAATTTGTGACAGTTCAGTATTTCCTCCAGGCCTTGTGTTTAAATTTGTGACAGTTCAGTATTTCCTCCAGGCCTTGTGTTTAAATTTGTGAGAATTCAGTATTTCCTCCAGGCCTTGTGTTTAAATTTGTGACAGTTCAGCATTTCCTCCAGGCCTTGTGTTTAAATTTGTGACAGTTCAGTATTTCCTCCAGGCCTTGTGTTTAAATTTGTGAGAATTCAGTATTTCCTCCAGGCCTTGTGTTTAAATTTGTGACAGTTCAGTATTTCCTCCAGGCCTTGTGTTTAAATTTGTGACAGTTCAGTATTTCCTCCAGGCCTTGTGTTTAAATTTGTGACAGTTCAGTATTTCCTCCAGGCCTTGTGTTTAAATTTGTGACAGTTCAGCATTTCCTCCAGGCCTTGTGTTTAAATTTGTGACAGTTCAGTATTTCCTCCAGGCCTTGTGTTTAAATTTGTGAGAATTCAGTATTTCCTCCAGGCCTTGTGTTTAAATTTGTGACAGTTCAGTATTTCCTCCAGGCCTTGTGTTTAAATTTGTGACAGTTCAGTATTTCCTCCAGGCCTTGTGTTTAAATTTGTGACAGTGCAGTATTTCCTCCAGGCCCTGTGTTTAAATTTGTGACAGTTCAGTATTTCCTCCAGGCCCTGTGTTTAAATTTGTGACAGTTCAGTATTTACTCCAGGCCTTGTGTTTAAATTTGTGACAGTTCAGTATTTCCTCCAGGCCCTGTGTTTAAATTTGTGACAGTTCAGTATTTCCTCCAGGCCTTGTGTTTAAATTTGTGACAGTTCAGTATTTCCTCCAGGCCTTGTGTTTAAATTTGTGACAGTTCAGTATTCCCTCCAGGCCTTGTGTTTAAATTTGTGACAGTTCAGTATTTCCTCCAGGCCTTGTGTTTAAATTTGTGACAGTTCAGGATTTCCTCCAGGCCTTGTGTTTAAATTTGTGACAGTTCAGTATTTCCTCCAGGCCCTGTGTTTAAATTTGTGACAGTTCAGTATTTCCTCCAGGCCTTGTGTTTAAATTTGTGACAGTTCAGTATTTCCTCCAGGCCTTGTGTTTCAATTTGTGACAGTTCAGTATTTCCTCCAGGCCTTGTGTTAAAATTTCTGACAGTTCAGTATTTCCTCCAGGCCTTGTGTTTAAAGTTGTGGCAGTTCAGTATTTCCTCCAGGCCTTGTGTTTAAATTTGTGACATCTCAGTATTCCCTCCAGGCACTGTGTTTAACTTTGTGACAGTTCAGTATTTCCTCCAGGCCTTGTGTTTAAATTTGTGACAGTTCAGTATTTCCTCCAGGCCTTGTGTTAAAATTTCTGACAGTTCAGTATTTCCTCCAGGCCTTGTGTTTAAAGTTGTGGCAGTTCAGTATTTCCTCCAGGCCTTGTGTTTAAATTTGTGACATCTCAGTATTCCCTCCAGGCACTGTGTTTAAATTTGTGACAGTTCAGTATTTCCTCCAGGCCTTGTGTTTAAATTTGTGGCAGTTCAGTATTTCCTCCAGGCCTAGTGTTTAAATTTGTGACAGTTCAGTATTTCCTCCAGGCCTTGTGTTTAAATTTGTGACAGTTCAGTATTCCCTCCATGCCTAGTGTTTAAAGTTGTGGCAGTTCAGTATTTCCTCCAGGCCTAGTGTTTAAATTTGTGACAGTTCAGTATTTCCTCCAGGCCTTGTGTTTAAATTTGTGACTGTTCAGTATTTCCTCCAGGCCTTGTGTTTAAATTTGTGACAGTTCAGTATTTCCTCCAGGCCTTGTGTTTAAATTTGTGACAGTTCAGTATTTCCTCCAGGCCTTGTGTTTAAATTTGTGAGAATTCAGTATTTCCTCCAGGCCTTGTGTTTAAATTTGTGACAGTTCAGTATTTCCTCCAGGCCTTGTGTTTAAATTTGTGACAGTTCAGCATTTCCTCCAGGCCTTGTGTTTAAATTTGTGAGAGTTCAGTATTTCCTCCAGTCCCTGTGTTTAAATTTGTGACAGTTCAGTATTTCCTCCAGGCCTTGTGTTTAAATTTGTGACAGTTCAGTATTTCCTCCAGGCCTTGTGTTTAAATTTGTGACAGTTCAGTATTTCCTCCAGGCCCTGTGTTTAAATTTGTGACAGTTCAGTATTTCCTCCAGGCCCTGTGTTTAAATTTGTGACAGTTCAATATTTCCTCCAGGCCTTGTGTTTAAATTTGTGACAGTTCAGTATTTCCTCCAGGCCCTGTGTTTAAATTTGTGACAGTTCAGTATTTCCTCCAGGCCTTGTGTTTAAATTTGTGACAGTTCAGTATTTCCTCCAGGCCTTGTGTTTAAATTTGTGACAGTTCAGTATTTACTCCAGGCCCTGTGTTTAAATTTGTGACAGTTCAGTATTTTCTCCAGGCCTTGTGTTTAAATTTGAAACAGTTCAGTATTTCCTCCAGGCCTTGTGTTTAAATTTGTGACAGTTCAGTATTTCCTCCAGGCCTTGTGTTTAAATTGTGACAGTTCAGTATTTCCTCCAGGCCCTGTGTTTAAATTTGTGAGAGTTCAGTATTTCCTCCAGGCCTTGTGTTTAAATTTGTGAGAATTCAGTATTTCCTCCAGGCCTTGTGTTTAAATTTTTGACAGTTCAGTATTTCCTCCAGGCCTTGTGTTTAAATTTGTGACAGTTCAGTATTTCCTCCAGGCCTTGTGTTTAAATTTGAGAGAATTCAGTATTTCCTCCAGGCCTTGTGTTTAAATTTGTGACAGTTCAGTATTTCCTCCAGGCCTTGTGTTTAAATTTGTGACAGTTCAGCATTTCCTCCAGGCCTTGTGTTTAAATTTGTGAGAATTCAGTATTTCCTCCAGGCATTGTGTTTAAATTTGTGACAGTTCAGTATTTCCTCCAGGCCTTGTGTTTAAATTTGTGACAGTTCAGTATTTCCTCCAGGCACTGTGTTTACATTTGTGACAGTTCAGTATTCCCTCCAGGCCTTGTGTTTAAATTTGTGACAGTTCAGTATTTCCCTCCAGGCCTAGTGTTTAAATTTGTGACAGTTCAGTATTTCCTCCAGGCCTTGTGTTTAAATTTGTGATAGTTCAGTATTTCCTCCAGGCCTTGTGTTTAAATTTGTGACAGTTCAGTATTTCCTCCAGGCCCTGTGTTTAAATTTGTGACAGTTCAGTATTTCCTCCAAGCCCTGTGTTTAAATTTGTGACAGTTCAGTATTTCCTCCAGGCCTTGTGTTTAAATTTGTGACAGTTCAGTATTTCCTCCAGGCCTTGTGTTTAAATTTGTGACAGTTCAGTATTTCCTCCAGGCCCTGTGTTTAAATTTGTGACAGTTCAGTATTTCCTCCAGGCCTTGTGTTTAAATTTGTGACAGTTCAGTATTTCCTCCAGGCCTTGTGTTTAAATTTGTGACAGTTCAGTATTTCCTCCAGGCCTTGTGTTAAAATTTCTGACAGTTCAGTATTTCCTCCAGGCCTTGTGTTTAAAGTTGTGGCAGTTCAGTATTTCCTCCAGGCCTTGTGTTTAAAGTTGTGGCAGTTCAGTATTTCCTCCAGGCCTTGTGTTTAAATTTGTGACATCTCAGTATTCCCTCCAGGCACTGTGTTTAAATTTGTGACAGTTCAGTATTTCCTCCAGGCCTTGTGTTTAAATTTGTGGCAGTTCAGTATTTCCTCCAGGCCTAGTGTTTAAATTTGTGACAGTTCAGTATTTCCTCCAGGCCTTGTGTTTAAATTTGTGACAGTTCAGTATTTCCTCCAGGCCTTGTGTTTAAATTTGTGACAGTTCAGTATTTCCCTCCAGGCCTTGTGTTTAAATTTGTGACAGTTCAGTATTTCCTCCAGGCCTTGTGTTTAAATTTGACACAGTTCAGTATTTCCTCCAGGCCTTGTGTTTAAATTTGTGACAGTTCAGTATTTCCTCCAGGTCTTGTGTTTAAATTTGTGAGAGTTCAGTATTTCCTCCAGGCCTTGTGTTTAAATTTGTGACAGTACAGTATTACCTCCAGGCCCTGTGTTTAAATTTGTGACAGTTCAGTATTTCCTCGAGGGCTTGTGTTTAAATTTGTGACAGTTCAGTATTTCCTCCAGGCCTTGTGTTTAAATTTGTGACAGTTCAGCATTTCCTCCAGGCCTTGTGTTTAAATTTGTGAGAGTTCAGTATTTCCTCCAGGCCTTGTGTTTAAATTTGTGACAGTTCAGTATTTCCTCCAGGCACTGTGTTTAAATTTGTGACAGTTCAGTATTTCCTCCAGGCCTTGTGTTTAAATTTGACACAGTTCAGGATTCCCTCCAGGCACTGTGTTTAAATTTGTGACAGTTCAGTATTTCCTCCAGGCACTGTGTTTACATTTGTGACAGTTCAGTATTCCCTCCAGGCCTTGTGTTTAAATTTGTGACAGTTCAGTATTTCCCTCCAGGCCTTGTGTTTAAATTTGTGACAGTTCAGTATTTCCTCCAGGCCTTGTGTTTAAATTTGTGACAGTTCAGTATTTCCTCCAGGCCTTGTGTTTAAATTTGTGACAGTTCAGTATTTCCTGCAGGTCTTGTGTTTAAATTTGTGAGAGTTCAGTATTTCCTCCAGGCCTTGTGTTTAAATTTGTGACAGTTCAGTATTACCTCCAGGCCCTGTGTTTAAATTTGTGACAGTTCAGTATTTCCTCGAGGGCTTGTGTTTAAATTTGTGACAGTTCAGTATTTCCTCCAGGCCTTGTGTTTAAATTTGTGACAGTTCAGCATTTCCTCCAGGCCTTGTGTTTAAATTTGTGAGAGTTCAGTATTTCCTCCAGGCCTTGTGTTTAAATTTGTGACAGTTCAGTATTTTCTCCAGGCCTTGTGTTTAAATTTGTAACAGTTCAGTATTTCCTCCAGGCCTTGTGTTTAAATTTGTGACAGTTCAGTATTTCCTCCAGGCCTTGTGTTTAAATTTGTGACAGTTCAGTATTTCCTCCAGGCCCTGTGTTTAAATTTGTGACAGTTCAGTATTTCCTCCAGGCCTTGTGTTTAAATTTGTGAGAATTCAGTATTTCCTCCAGGCCTTGTGTTTAAATTTGTGACAGTTCAGTATTTCCTCCAGGCCTTGTGTTTAAATTTGTGACAGTTCAGTATTTCCTCCAGGCCTTGTGTTTAAATTTGTGAGAATTCAGTATTTCCTCCAGGCCTTGTGTTTAAATTTGTGACAGTTCAGTATTTCCTCCAGGCCTTGTGTTTAAATTTGTGACAGTTCAGCATTTCCTCCAGGCCTTGTGTTTAAATTTGTGACAGTTCAGTATTTCCTCCAGGCCTTGTGTTTAAATTTGTGACAGTCCAGTATTTCCTCCAGGCCTTGTGTTTAAATTTGTGAGAATTCAGTATTTCCTCCAGGCCTTGTGTTTAAATTTGTGACAGTTCAGTATTTCCTCCAGGCCTTGTGTTTAAATTTGTGACAGTTCAGTATTTCCTCCAGGCCTTGTGTTTAAATTTGTGACAGTACAGTATTTCCTCCAGGCCTTGTGTTTAAATTTGTGACAGTTCAGTATTCCCTCCAGGCACTGTGTTTAAATTTGTGACAGTTCTGTATTACCTCCAGGCCCTGTGTTTAAATTTGTGACAGTTCAGTATTTCCTCCAGGCCTTGTGTTTAAATTTGTGACAGTTCAGTATTCCCTCCAGGCACTGTGTTTAAATTTGTGACAGTTCAGTATTTCCTCCAGGCCCTGTGAATAAAGTTGTGGCAGTTCAGTATTTCCTCCAGGCTCTGTGTTTAAATTTGTGACAGTTCTGTATTTCCTCCAGGCCCTGTGTTTAAATTTGTGACAGTTCAGTATTTCCTCCAGGCCTTGTGTTTAAATTTGTGACAGTTCAGTATTCCCTCCAGGCACTGTGTTTAAATTTGTGACAGTTCAGTATTTCCTCCAGGCCCTGTGAATAAAGTTGTGGCAGTTCAGTATTTCCTCCAGGCCTTGTGTTTAAAGTTGTGGCAGTTCAGTATTTCCTCCAGGCCTAGTGTTTAAATTTGTGACAGTTCAGTATTTCCTCCAGGCCTTGTGTTTAAATTTGTGAGAGTTCAGTATTTCCTCCAGGCCTTGTGTTTAAATTTGTGACAGTTCAGTATTTCCTCCAGGCCCTGTGTTTAAATTTGTGACAGTTCAGTATTTCCTCCAGGCCTTGTGTTTAAATTTGTGACTGTTCAGTATTTCCTCCAGGCCCTGTGTTTAAATTTGTGACAGTTCAGTATTTCCTCCATGCCTTGTGTTTAAATTTGTGACTGTTCAGTATTTCCTCCAGGCCTTGTGTTTAAATTTGTGACAGTTCAGTATTTACTCCAGGCCTTGTGTTTAAATTTGTGACAGTTCAGTATTTTCTCCAGGCCTTGTGTTTAAATTTGTAACAGTTCAGTATTTCCTCCAGGCCTTGTGTTTAAATTTGTGACAGTTCAGTATTTCCTCCAGGCCTTGTGTTTAAATTTGTGACAGTTCAGTATTTCCTCCAGGCCCTGTGTTTAAATTTGTGACAGTTCAGTATTTCCTCCAGGCCTTGTGTTTAAATTTGTGAGAATTCAGTATTTCCTCCAGGCCTTGTGTTTAAATTTGTGACAGTTCAGTATTTCCTCCAGGCCTTGTGTTTAAATTTGTGACAGTTCAGTATTTCCTCCAGGCCTTGTGTTTAAATTTGTGACAGTTCAGCATTTCCTCCAGGCCTTGTGTTTAAATTTGTGACAGTTCAGTATTTCCTCCAGGCCTTGTGTTTAAATTTGTGAGAATTCAGTATTTCCTCCATGCCTTGTGTTTAAATTTGTGACAGTTCAGTATTTCCTCCAGGCCTTGTGTTTAAATTTGTGACAGTTCAGTATTTCCTCCAGGCCTTGTGTTTAAATTTGTGACAGTGCAGTATTTCCTCCAGGCCTTGTGTTTAAATTTGTGACAGTTCAGTATTCCCTCCAGGCACTGTGTTTAAATTTGTGACAGTTCTGTATTTCCTCCAGGCCCTGTGTTTAAATTTGTGACAGTTCAGTATTTCCTCCAGGCCTTGTGTTTAAATTTGTGACAGTTCAGTATTCCCTCCAGGCACTGTGTTTAAATTTGTGACAGTTCAGTGTTTCCTCCAGGCCTTGTGTTTAAATTTGTGACAGTTCAGTATTTCCTCCAGGCCTTGTGTTTAAATTTGTGACAGTTCAGTATTTCCTCCAGGCCTTGTGTTTAAATTTGTGACAGTTCAGTATTTCCTCCAGACCCTGTGTTTAAATTTGTGACTGTTCAGTATTTCCTCCAGGCCTTGTGTTTAAATTTGTGACTGTTCAGTATTTCCTCCAGACCCTGTGTTTAAATTTGTGACTGTTCAGTATTTCCTCCAGACCTTGTGTTTAAATTTGTGAAAGTTCAGTATTTCCTCCAGGCCTTGTGTTTAAATTTGTGACAGTTCAGTATTTCCTCCAGGCCTTGTGTTTAAATTTGTGACAGTTCAGTATTTCCTCCAGACCCTGTGTTTAAATTTGTGACTGTTCAGTATTTCCTCCAGACCCTGTGTTTAAATTTGTGACAGTTCAGTATTCCCTACAGGCCTTGTGTTTAAATTTGTGACAGTTCAGTATTCCCTCCAGGCCCTGTGTTTAAATTTGTGACAGTTCAGTATTTCCTCCAGGCCTTGTGTTTAAATTTGTGACAGTTCAGTATTTCCTCCAGCCCCTGTGTTTAAATTTGTGACAGTTCAGTATTTCCTCCAGGCCTTGTGTTTAAATTTGTGACAGTTCAGTATTTCCTCCAGGCCCTGTGTTTAAATTTGTGGCAGTTCAGTATTTCCTCCAGGCCTTGTGTTTAAATTTGTGACAATTCAGTATTTCCTCCAGGCCTTGTGTTTAAATTTGTGACAGTTCAGTATTTCCTCCAGGCCTTGTGTTTAAATTTGTGACAGTTCAGTATTTCCTCCAGGCCTTGTGTTTAAATTTGTGACAGTTCAGCATTTCCTCCAGGCCTTGTGTTTAAATTTGTGACAGTTCAGTATTTCCTCCAGGCCCTGTGTTTAAATTTGTGACAGTTCAGTATTTCCTCCAGGCCCTGTGTTTAAATTTGTGACAGTTCAGTATTTCCTCCAGGCCTTGTGTTTAAATTTGTGACAGTTCAGTATTCCCTCCAGGCCTTGTGTTTAAATTTGTGACAGTTCAGTATTCCCTCCAGGCCTTGTGTTTAAATTTGTGACAGTTCAGTATTTCCTCCAGGCCTTGTGTTTAAATTTGTGACAGTTCAGTATTTCCTCCAGGCCTTGTGTTTAAATTTGTGACAGTTCAGTATTTCCTCCAGGCCTTGTGTTTAAATTTGTGACAGTTCAGTATTTCCTCCAGGCCTTGTGTTTAAATTTGTGACAGTTCAGTATTTCCTCCAGGCCTTGTGTTTAAATTTGTGACAGTTCAGTATTTCCTCCAGGCCTTGTGTTTAAATTTGTGACAGTTCAGTATTTCCTCCAGGCCTTGTGTTTAAATTTGTGACAGTTCAGTATTTCCTCCAGGCCTTGTGTTTAAATTTGTGACAGTTCAGTATTTCCTCCAGGCCTTGTGTTTAAATTTGTGACAGTTCAGTATTTCCTCCAGGCCTTGTGTTTAAATTTGTGACAGTTCAGTATTTCCTCCAGGCCTTGTGTTTAAATTTGTGACAGTTCAGGATTTCCTCCAGGCCTTGTGTTTAAATTTGTGACAGTTCAGTATTTCCTCCAGGCCTTGTGTTTAAATTTGTGACAGTTCAGTATTTCCTCCAGGCCTTGTGTTTAAATTTGTGACAGTTCAGTATTTCCTCCAGGCCTTGTGTTTAAATTTGTGACAGTTCAGTATTTCCTCCAGGCCTTGTGTTTAAATTTGTGACAGTTCAGTATTCCCTCCAGGCCTTGTGTTTAAATTTGTGACAGTTCAGTATTCCCTCCAGGCCTTGTGTTTAAATTTGTGACAGTTCAGTATTTCCTCCAGGCCTTGTGTTTAAATTTGTGACAGTTCAGTATTTCCTCCAGGCCTTGTGTTTAAATTTGTGACAGTTCAGTATTTCCTCCAGGCCTTGTGTTTAAATTTGTGACAGTTCAGTATTTCCTCCAGGCCTTGTGTTTAAATTTGTGAGAGTTCAGTATTCCCTCCAGGCCTTGTGTTTAAATTTGTGACAGTTCAGTATTTCCTCCAGGCCTTGTGTTTAAATTTGTGACAGTTCAGTATTCCCTCCAGGCCTTGTGTTTAAATTTGTGACAGTTCAGTATTCCCTCCAGGCCTTGTGTTTAAATTTGTGACAGTTCAGTATTTCCTCCAGGCCTTGTGTTTAAATTTGTGACAGTTCAGTATTTCCTCCAGGCCTTGTGTTTAAATTTGTGACAGTTCAGTATTTCCTCCAGGCCTTGTGTTTAAATTTGTGACAGTTCAGTATTCCCTCCAGGCCTTGTGTTTAAATTTGTGACAGTTCAGTATTTCCTCCAGGCCTTGTGTTTAAATTTGTGACAGTTCAGTATTTCCTCCAGGCCTTGTGTTTAAATTTGTGACAGTTCAGTATTCCCTCCAGGCACTGTGTTTAAATTTGTGACAGTTCTGTATTTCCTCCAGGCCCTGTGTTTAAATTTGTGACAGTTCAGTATTTCCTCCAGGCCTTGTGTTTAAATTTGTGACAGTTCAGTATTCCCTCCAGGCACTGTGTTTAAATTTGTGACAGTTCAGTATTTCCTCCAGGCCCTGTGAATAAAGTTGTGGCAGTTCAGTATTTCCTCCAGGCCTTGTGTTTAAATTTGTGACAGTTCAGTATTTCCTCCAGGCCTTGTGTTTAAATTTGTGACAGTTCAGTATTCCCTCCAGGCCTTGTGTTTAAATTTGTGACAGTTCAGTATTTCCTCCAGGCCTTGTGTTTAAATTTGTGACAGTTCAGTATTTCCTCCAGGCCTTGTGTTTAAATTTGTGACAGTTCAGTATTTCCTCCAGGCCTTGTGTTAAAATTTCTGACAGTTCAGTATTTCCTCCAGGCCTTGTGTTTAAAGTTGTGGCAGTTCAGTATTTCCTCCAGGCCTTGTGTTTAAATTTGTGACAGTTCAGAATTTCCTCCAGGCCTTGTGTTTAAATTTGTGACAGTTCAGTATTTCCTCCAGGCCTTGTGTTTAAATTTGTGACAGTTCAGTATTCCCTCCAGGCCCTGTGTTTAAATTTGTGACAGTTCAGTATTTCCTCCAGGCCCTGTGTTTAAATTTGTGGCAGTTCAGTATTTCCTCCAGGCCTTGTGTTTAAATTTGTGGCAGTTCAGTATTTCCTCCAGGCCTAGTGTTTAAATTTGTGACAGTTCAGTATTTCCTCCAGGCCTTGTGTTTAAATTTGTGACAGTTCAGTATTCCCTCCAGGCCTAGTGTTTAAAGTTGTGGCAGTTCAGTATTTCCTCCAGGCCTAGTGTTTAAATTTGTGACAGTTCAGTATTTCCTCCAGGCCTTGTGTTTAAATTTGTGACAGTTCAGTATTTCCTCCAGGCCTTGTGTTTAAATTTGTGACAGTTCAGTATTCCCTCCAGGCACTGTGTTTAAATTTGTGGCAGTTCAGTATTTCCTCCAGGCCTTGTGTTTAAATTTGTGGCAGTTCAGTATTTCCTCCAGGCCTTGTGTTTAAATTTGTGACAGTTCAGTATTTCCTCCAGGCCCTGTGTTTAAATTTGTGGCAGTTCAGTATTTCCTCCAGGCCTTGTGTTTAAATTTGTGGCAGTTCAGTATTTCCTCCAGGCCTAGTGTTTAAATTTGTGACAGTTCAGTATTTCCTCCAGGCCTTGTGTTTAAATTTGTGACAGTTCAGTATTCCCTCCAGGCCTAGTGTTTAAAGTTGTGGCAGTTCAGTATTTCCTCCAGGCCTAGTGTTTAAATTTGTGACAGTTCAGTATTTCCTCCAGGCCTTGTGTTTAAATTTGTGACAGTTCAGTATTTCCTCCAGGCCTTGTGTTTAAATTTGTGACAGTTCAGTATTCCCTCCAGGCACTGTGTTTAAATTTGTGGCAGTTCAGTATTTCCTCCAGGCCTTGTGTTTAAATTTGTGGCAGTTCAGTATTTCCTCCAGGCCTTGTGTTTAAATTTGTGACAGTTCAGTATTTCCTCCAGGCCTTGTGTTTAAATTTGTGACAGTTGAGTATTCCCTCCAGGCCTAGTGTTTAAAGTTGTGGCAGTTCAGTATTTCCTCCAGGCCCTGTGTTTAAATTTGTGACAGTTCAGTATTTCCTCCAGGCCTTGTGTTTAAATTTGTGACTGTTCAGTATTTCCTCCAGGCCCTATGTTTAAAGTTGTGACAGTTCAGTATTTCCCTCCAGGCCTTGTGTTTAAATTTGTGACAGTTCAGTATTTCCTCCAGGCCTTGTGTTTAAATTTGTGACAGTTCAGTATTTCCTCCAGGCCCTGTGTTTAAATTTGTGACAGTTCAGTATTTCCTCCAGGCCTTGTGTTTAAATTTGTAACTGTTCAGTATTTCCTCCAGGCCTTGTGTTTAAATTTGTGACTGTTCAGTATTTCATCCAGGCCTTGTGTTTAAATTTGTGACAGTTCAGTATTTCCTCCAGGCCTTGTGTTTAAATTTGTGACAGTTCAGTATTTCCTCCAGGCCTTGTGTTTAAATTTGTGACAGTTCAGTATTTCCTCCAGGCCTTGTGTTTAAAATTGTGAGAATTCAGTATTTCCTCCAGGCCTTGTGTTTAAATTTGTGACAGTTCAGCATTTCCTCCAGGCCTTGTGTTTAAATTTGTGAGAGTTCAGTATTTCCTCCAGACCTTGTGTTTAAATTTGTGACAGTTCAGTATTTCCTCCAGGCCTTGTGTTTAAATTTGTGACAGTTCAGTATTTCCTCCAGGCCTAGTGTTTAAATTTGTGACAGTTCAGTATTTCCTCCAGGCCTTGTGTTTAAATTTGTGACAGTTCAGTATTTCCTCCAGGCCTAGTGTTTAAATTTGTGACAGTTCAGTATTTCCTCCAGGCCTTGTGTTTAAATTTGTGACAGTTCAGTATTTCCTCCAGGCCTTGTGTTTAAATTTGTGACAGTTCAGTATTCCCTCCAGGCCTTGTGTTTAAATTTGTGACTGTTCAGTATTTCCTCCAGGCCCTATGTTTAAAGTTGTGACAGTTCAGTATTTCCCTCCAGGCCTTGTGTTTAAATTTGTGACAGTTCAGTATTTCCTCCAGGCCTTGTGTTTAAATTTGTGACAGTTCAGTATTTCCTCCAGGCCTTGTGTTTAAATTTGTAACTGTTCAGTATTTCCTCCAGGCCTTGTGTTTAAATTTGTGACTGTTCAGTATTTCCCTCCAGGCCTAGTGTTTAAATTTGTGACAGTTCAGTATTTCATCCAGGCCTTGTGTTTAAATTTGTGACAGTTCAGTATTTCCTCCAGGCCTTGTGTTTAAATTTGTGACAGTTCAGTATTTCCTCCAGGCCTTGTGTTTAAATTTGTGACTGTTCAGTATTTCCCTCCAGGCCTAGTGTTTAAATTTGTGACTGTTCAGTATTTCCCTCCAGGCCTAGTGTTTAAATTTGGGACAGTTCAGTATTTCCTCCAGTCCCTGTGTTTAAATTTGTGACAGTTCAGTATTTCATCCAGGCCTTGTGTTTAAATTTGTGACAGTTCAGTATTTCCTCCAGGCCTTGTGTTTAAATTTGTGACAGTTCAGTATTTCCTCCAGGCCTTGTGTTTAAATTTGTGACAGTTCAGTATTTCCTCCAGGCCTTGTGTTTAAAATTGTGAGAATTCAGTATTTCCTCCAGGCCTTGTGTTTAAATTTGTGACAGTTCAGCATTTCCTCCAGGCCTTGTGTTTAAATTTGTGAGAGTTCAGTATTTCCTCCAGGCCTTGTGTTTAAATTTGTGACAGTTCAGCATTTTCTCCAGGCCTTGTGTTTAAATTTGTGACAGTTCAGTATTTCCTCCAGGCCTTGTGTTTAAATTTGTGACAGTTCAGTATTTCCTCCAGGCCTTGTGTTTAAATTTGTGACAGTTCAGTATTTCCTCCAGACCCTGTGTTTTAATTTGTAACAGTTCAGTATTCCCTCCAGGCCTTGTGTTTAAATTTGTGACAGTTCAGTATTTACTCCAGGCCCTGTGTTTAAATTTGTGACAGTTCAGTATTTTCTCCAGGCCTTGTGTTTAAATTTGTAACAGTTCAGTATTTCCTCCAGGCCTTGTGTTTAAATTTGTGACAGTTCAGTATTTCCTCCAGGCCTTGTGTTTAAATTTGTGACAGTTCAGTATTTCCTCCAGGCCTTGTGTTTAAATTTGTGACAGTTCAGTATTCCCTCCAGGCCCTGTGTTTAAATTTGTGACAGTTCAGTATTTTCTCCAGGCCTTGTGTTTAAATTTGTAACAGTTCAGTATTTCCTCCAGGCCTTGTGTTTAAATTTGTGACAGTTCAGTATTTCCTCCAGGCCTTGTGTTTAAATTTGTGACAGTTCAGTATTTCCTCCAGGCCTTGTGTTTAAATTTGTGACAGTTCAGTATTTCCTCCAGGCCTTGTGTTTAAATTTGTGAGAATTCAGTATTTCCTCCAGGCCTTGTGTTTAAATTTGTGACAGTTCAGTATTTCCTCCAGGCCTTGTGTTTAAATTTGTGACAGTTCAGTATTTCCTCCAGGCCTTGTGTTTAAATTTGTGACAGTTCAGTATTTCCTCCAGGCCTTGTGTTTAAATTTGTGACAGTTCAGTATTTCCTCCAGGCCTTGTGTTTAAATTTGTGACAGTTCAGTATTTCCTCCAGGCACTGTGTTTAAATTTGTGACAGTTCAGTATTTCCTCCAGGCCTTGTGTTTAAATTTGTGACAGTTCAGTATTTCCTCCAGGCCTAGTGTTTAAATTTGTGACAGTTCAGTATTTCCTCCAGGCCTTGTGTTTAAATTTGTGACAGTTCAGTATTCCCTCCAGGCCTAGTGTTTAAAGTTGTGGCAGTTCAGTATTTCCTCCAGGCCCTGTGTTTAAATTTGTGACAGTTCAGTATTTCCTCCAGGCCTTGTGTTTAAATTTGTGACTGTTCAGTATTTCCTCCAGGCCCTATGTTTAAAGTTGTGACAGTTCAGTATTTCCCTCCAGGCCTTGTGTTTAAATTTGTGACAGTTCAGTATTTCCTCCAGGCCTTGTGTTTAAATTTGTGACAGTTCAGTATTTCCTCCAGGCCCTGTGTTTAAATTTGTGACAGTTCAGTATTTCCTCCAGGCCTTGTGTTTAAATTTGTAACTGTTCAGTATTTCCTCCAGGCCTTGTGTTTAAATTTGTGACTGTTCAGTATTTCCCTCCAGGCCTAGTGTTTAAATTTGTGACAGTTCAGTATTTCCTCCAGGCCTTGTGTTTAAATTTGTGACAGTTCAGTATTTCCTCCAGGCACTGTGTTTAAATTTGTGACAGTTCAGTATTTCCTCCAGGCCTTGTGTTTAAATTTGTGACAGTTCAGTATTTCCTCCAGGCCTAGTGTTTAAATTTGTGACAGTTCAGTATTTCCTCCAGGCCTTGTGTTTAAATTTGTGACAGTTCAGTATTCCCTCCAGGCCTAGTGTTTAAAGTTGTGGCAGTTCAGTATTTCCTCCAGGCCCTGTGTTTAAATTTGTGACAGTTCAGTATTTCCTCCAGGCCTTGTGTTTAAATTTGTGACTGTTCAGTATTTCCTCCAGGCCCTATGTTTAAAGTTGTGACAGTTCAGTATTTCCCTCCAGGCCTTGTGTTTAAATTTGTGACAGTTCAGTATTTCCTCCAGGCCTTGTGTTTAAATTTGTGACAGTTCAGTATTTCCTCCAGGCCTTGTGTTTAAATTTGTGACAGTTCAGTATTTCCTCCAGGCCTTGTGTTTAAATTTGTGACAGTTCAGTATTTCCTCCAGGCCTTGTGTTTAAATTTGTGACAGTTCAGTATTTCCTCCAGGCCCTGTGTTTAAATTTGTGACAGTTCAGTATTTCCTCCAGGCCTTGTGTTTAAATTTGTAACTGTTCAGTATTTCCTCCAGGCCTTGTGTTTAAATTTGTGACTGTTCAGTATTTCCCTCCAGGCCTAGTGTTTAAATTTGTGACAGTTCAGTATTTCATGCAGGCCTTGTGTTTAAATTTGTGACAGTTCAGTATTTCCTCCAGGCCTTGTGTTTAAATTTGTGACAGTTCAGTATTTCCTCCAGGCCTTGTGTTTAAATTTGTGACAGTTCAGTATTCCCTCCAGGCCTAGTGTTTAAAGTTGTGGCAGTTCAGTATTTCCTCCAGGCCTAGTGTTTAAATTTGTGACAGTTCAGTATTTCCTCCAGGCCTTGTGTTTAAATTTGTGACAGTTCAGTATTTCCTCCAGGCCTTGTGTTTAAATTTGTGACAGTTCAGTATTCCCTCCAGGCACTGTGTTTAAATTTGTGGCAGTTCAGTATTTCCTCCAGGCCTTGTGTTTAAATTTGTGGCAGTTCAGTATTTCCTCCAGGCCTTGTGTTTAAATTTGTGACAGTTCAGTATTTCCTCCAGGCCTTGTGTTTAAATTTGTGACAGTTGAGTATTCCCTCCAGGCCTAGTGTTTAAAGTTGTGGCAGTTCAGTATTTCCTCCAGGCCCTGTGTTTAAATTTGTGACAGTTCAGTATTTCCTCCAGGCCTTGTGTTTAAATTTGTGACTGTTCAGTATTTCCTCCAGGCCCTATGTTTAAAGTTGTGACAGTTCAGTATTTCCCTCCAGGCCTTGTGTTTAAATTTGTGACAGTTCAGTATTTCCTCCAGGCCTTGTGTTTAAATTTGTGACAGTTCAGTATTTCCTCCAGGCCCTGTGTTTAAATTTGTGACAGTTCAGTATTTCCTCCAGGCCTTGTGTTTAAATTTGTAACTGTTCAGTATTTCCTCCAGGCCTTGTGTTTAAATTTGTGACTGTTCAGTATTTCATCCAGGCCTTGTGTTTAAATTTGTGACAGTTCAGTATTTCCTCCAGGCCTTGTGTTTAAATTTGTGACAGTTCAGTATTTCCTCCAGGCCTTGTGTTTAAATTTGTGACAGTTCAGTATTTCCTCCAGGCCTTGTGTTTAAAATTGTGAGAATTCAGTATTTCCTCCAGGCCTTGTGTTTAAATTTGTGACAGTTCAGCATTTCCTCCAGGCCTTGTGTTTAAATTTGTGAGAGTTCAGTATTTCCTCCAGACCTTGTGTTTAAATTTGTGACAGTTCAGTATTTCCTCCAGGCCTTGTGTTTAAATTTGTGACAGTTCAGTATTTCCTCCAGGCCTAGTGTTTAAATTTGTGACAGTTCAGTATTTCCTCCAGGCCTTGTGTTTAAATTTGTGACAGTTCAGTATTTCCTCCAGGCCTAGTGTTTAAATTTGTGACAGTTCAGTATTTCCTCCAGGCCTTGTGTTTAAATTTGTGACAGTTCAGTATTTCCTCCAGGCCTTGTGTTTAAATTTGTGACAGTTCAGTATTCCCTCCAGGCCTTGTGTTTAAATTTGTGACTGTTCAGTATTTCCTCCAGGCCCTATGTTTAAAGTTGTGACAGTTCAGTATTTCCCTCCAGGCCTTGTGTTTAAATTTGTGACAGTTCAGTATTTCCTCCAGGCCTTGTGTTTAAATTTGTGACAGTTCAGTATTTCCTCCAGGCCTTGTGTTTAAATTTGTAACTGTTCAGTATTTCCTCCAGGCCTTGTGTTTAAATTTGTGACTGTTCAGTATTTCCCTCCAGGCCTAGTGTTTAAATTTGTGACAGTTCAGTATTTCATCCAGGCCTTGTGTTTAAATTTGTGACAGTTCAGTATTTCCTCCAGGCCTTGTGTTTAAATTTGTGACAGTTCAGTATTTCCTCCAGGCCTTGTGTTTAAATTTGTGACTGTTCAGTATTTCCCTCCAGGCCTAGTGTTTAAATTTGTGACTGTTCAGTATTTCCCTCCAGGCCTAGTGTTTAAATTTGGGACAGTTCAGTATTTCCTCCAGTCCCTGTGTTTAAATTTGTGACAGTTCAGTATTTCATCCAGGCCTTGTGTTTAAATTTGTGACAGTTCAGTATTTCCTCCAGGCCTTGTGTTTAAATTTGTGACAGTTCAGTATTTCCTCCAGGCCTTGTGTTTAAATTTGTGACAGTTCAGTATTTCCTCCAGGCCTTGTGTTTAAAATTGTGAGAATTCAGTATTTCCTCCAGGCCTTGTGTTTAAATTTGTGACAGTTCAGCATTTCCTCCAGGCCTTGTGTTTAAATTTGTGAGAGTTCAGTATTTCCTCCAGGCCTTGTGTTTAAATTTGTGACAGTTCAGCATTTTCTCCAGGCCTTGTGTTTAAATTTGTGACAGTTCAGTATTTCCTCCAGGCCTTGTGTTTAAATTTGTGACAGTTCAGTATTTCCTCCAGGCCTTGTGTTTAAATTTGTGACAGTTCAGTATTTCCTCCAGACCCTGTGTTTTAATTTGTAACAGTTCAGTATTCCCTCCAGGCCTTGTGTTTAAATTTGTGACAGTTCAGTATTTACTCCAGGCCCTGTGTTTAAATTTGTGACAGTTCAGTATTTTCTCCAGGCCTTGTGTTTAAATTTGTGACAGTTCAGTATTTTCTCCAGGCCTTGTGTTTAAATTTGTAACAGTTCAGTATTTCCTCCAGGCCTTGTGTTTAAATTTGTGACAGTTCAGTATTTCCTCCAGGCCTTGTGTTTAAATTTGTGACAGTTCAGTATTTCCTCCAGGCCTTGTGTTTAAATTTGTGACAGTTCAGTATTCCCTCCAGGCCCTGTGTTTAAATTTGTGACAGTTCAGTATTTTCTCCAGGCCTTGTGTTTAAATTTGTAACAGTTCAGTATTTCCTCCAGGCCTTGTGTTTAAATTTGTGACAGTTCAGTATTTCCTCCAGGCCTTGTGTTTAAATTTGTGACAGTTCAGTATTTCCTCCAGGCCTTGTGTTTAAATTTGTGACAGTTCAGTATTTCCTCCAGGCCTTGTGTTTAAATTTGTGAGAATTCAGTATTTCCTCCAGGCCTTGTGTTTAAATTTGTGACAGTTCAGTATTTCCTCCAGGCCTTGTGTTTAAATTTGTGACAGTTCAGTATTTCCTCCAGGCCTTGTGTTTAAATTTGTGACAGTTCAGTATTTCCTCCAGGCCTTGTGTTTAAATTTGTGACAGTTCAGTATTTCCTCCAGGCCTTGTGTTTAAATTTGTGACAGTTCAGTATTTCCTCCAGGCACTGTGTTTAAATTTGTGACAGTTCAGTATTTCCTCCAGGCCTTGTGTTTAAATTTGTGACAGTTCAGTATTTCCTCCAGGCCTAGTGTTTAAATTTGTGACAGTTCAGTATTTCCTCCAGGCCTTGTGTTTAAATTTGTGACAGTTCAGTATTCCCTCCAGGCCTAGTGTTTAAAGTTGTGGCAGTTCAGTATTTCCTCCAGGCCCTGTGTTTAAATTTGTGACAGTTCAGTATTTCCTCCAGGCCTTGTGTTTAAATTTGTGACTGTTCAGTATTTCCTCCAGGCCCTATGTTTAAAGTTGTGACAGTTCAGTATTTCCCTCCAGGCCTTGTGTTTAAATTTGTGACAGTTCAGTATTTCCTCCAGGCCTTGTGTTTAAATTTGTGACAGTTCAGTATTTCCTCCAGGCCCTGTGTTTAAATTTGTGACAGTTCAGTATTTCCTCCAGGCCTTGTGTTTAAATTTGTAACTGTTCAGTATTTCCTCCAGGCCTTGTGTTTAAATTTGTGACTGTTCAGTATTTCCCTCCAGGCCTAGTGTTTAAATTTGTGACAGTTCAGTATTTCATGCAGGCCTTGTGTTTAAATTTGTGACAGTTCAGTATTTCCTCCAGGCCTTGTGTTTAAATTTGTGACAGTTCAGTATTTCCTCCAGGCCTTGTGTTTAAATTTGTGACAGTTCAGTATTTCCCTCCAGGCCTAGTGTTTAAATTTGTGACTGTTCAGTATTTCCCTCCAGGCCTAGTGTTTAAATTTGGGACAGTTCAGTATTTCCTCCAGTCCCTGTGTTTAAATTTGTGACAGATCAGTATTTCATCCAGGCCTTGTGTTTAAATTTGTGACAGTTCAGTATTTCCTCCAGGCCTTGTGTTTAAATTTGTGACAGTTCAGTATTTCCTCCAGGCCTTGTGTTTAAATTTGTGACAGTTCAGTATTTCCTCCAGGCCTTGTGTTTAAAATTGTGAGAATTCAGTATTTCCTCCAGGCCTTGTGTTTAAATTTGTGACAGTTCAGCATTTCCTCCAGGCCTTGTGTTTAAATTTGTGAGAGTTCAGTATTTCCTCCAGGCCTTGTGTTTAAATTTGTGACAGTTCAGCATTTTCTCCAGGCCTTGTGTTTAAATTTGTGACAGTTCAGTATTTCCTCCAGGCCTTGTGTTTAAATTTGTGACAGTTCAGTATTTCCTCCAGGCCTTGTGTTTAAATTTGTGACAGTTCAGTATTTCCTCCAGGCCTTGTGTTTAAATTTGTGACAGTTCAGTATTTCCTCCAGACCCTGTGTTTTAATTTGTAACAGTTCAGTATTCCCTCCAGGCCTTGTGTTTAAATTTGTGACAGTTCAGTATTTACTCCAGGCCCTGTGTTTAAATTTGTGACAGTTCAGTATTTTCTCCAGGCCTTGTGTTTAAATTTGTGAGGCCTTGTGTTTAAATTTGTAACAGTTCAGTATTTCCTCCAGGCCTTGTGTTTAAATTTGTGACAGTTCAGTATTTCCTCCAGGCCTTGTGTTTAAATTTGTGACAGTTCAGTATTTCCTCCAGGCCTTGTGTTTAAATTTGTGACAGTTCAGTATTCCCTCCAGGCCCTGTGTTTAAATTTGTGACAGTTCAGTATTTTCTCCAGGCCTTGTGTTTAAATTTGTAACAGTTCAGTATTTCCTCCAGGCCTTGTGTTTAAATTTGTGACAGTTCAGTATTTCCTCCAGGCCTTGTGTTTAAATTTGTGACAGTTCAGTATTTCCTCCAGGCCTTGTGTTTAAATTTGTGACAGTTCAGTATTTCCTCCAGGCCTTGTGTTTAAATTTGTAACAGTTCAGTATTTCCTCCAGGCCTTGTGTTTAAATTTGTGACAGTTCAGTATTTCCTCCAGGCCTTGTGTTTAAATTTGTGACAGTTCAGTATTTCCTCCAGGCCTTGTGTTTAAATTTGTGACAGTTCAGTATTTCCTCCAGGCCTTGTGTTTAAATTTGTGACAGTTCAGTATTTCCTCCAGGCCTTGTGTTTAAATTTGTGACAGTTCAGTATTTCCTCCAGGCCTTGTGTTTAAATTTGTGACAGTTCAGTATTTCCTCCAGGCCTTGTGTTTAAATTTGTGACAGTTCAGTATTTCCTCCAGGCACTGTGTTTAAATTTGTGACAGTTCAGTATTTCCTCCAGGCCTTGTGTTTAAATTTGTGACAGTTCAGTATTTCCTCCAGGCCTTGTGTTTAAATTTGTGACAGTTCAGTATTTCCTCCAGGCCTTGTGTTTAAATTTGTGACAGTTCAGTATTTCCTCCAGGCCTTGTGTTTAAATTTGTGACAGTTCAGTATTTCCTCCAGGCCTTGTGTTTAAATTTGTGACAGTTCAGTATTTCCTCCAGGCCTTGTGTTTAAATTTGTGACAGTTCAGTATTTCCTCCAGGCCTTGTGTTTAAATTTGTGACAGTTCAGTATTTCCTCCAGGCCTTGTGTTTAAATTTGTGACAGTTCAGTATTTCCTCCAGGCACTGTGTTTAAATTTGTGACAGTTCAGTATTTCCTCCAGGCCTTGTGTTTAAATTTGTGACAGTTCAGTATTTCCTCCAGGCCTTGTGTTTAAATTTGTGACAGTTCAGTATTTCCTCCAGGCCTTGTGTTTAAATTTGTGACAGTTCAGTATTTCCTCCAGGCCTTGTGTTTAAATTTGTGACAGTTCAGTATTCCCTCCAGGCCTTGTGTTTAAATTTGTGACAGTTCAGTATTTCCTCCAGGCCCTGTGTTTAAATTTGTGACAGTTCAGTATTTCCTCCAGGCCTTGTGTTTAAATTTGTGACAGTTCAGTATTTCCTCCAGGCCTTGTGTTTAAATTTGTGACAGTTCAGTATTTCCTCCAGGCCTTGTGTTTAAATTTGTGACAGTTCAGTATTTCCTCCAGGCCTTGTGTTTAAATTTGTGACAGTTCAGTATTTCCTCCAGGCCTTGTGTTTAAATTTGTGACAGTTCAGTATTCCCTCCAGGCCTTGTGTTTAAATTTGTGACAGTTCAGTATTTCCTCCAGACCCTGTGTTTAGATTTAGATTTAGATTTAGATATACAGCACTGAAACAGGCCCTTCGGCCCACCGAGTCTGTGCCGACCATTAACCACCCATTTATACTAATTCTACACTAATCCCATATTTCTACCACATCCTCACGTGTCCCTATATTCCCCTACCACCTACCTATACTAGTGACAATTTATAATGTCCAATTTACCTATCAACCTGCAAGTCTTTTGGCATGTGGGAGGAAACCGGAGCACCCGGAGGAAACCCACGCAGACACAGGGAGAACTTACAAACTCCACACAGGCAGGACCCAGAATTGATCCCGGGTCGCTGGAGCTGTGAGGCTGCAGTGCTAACCACTGCACCACTCTGCCGCCCTTAATTTGTGACAGTTCAGTATTTCCCCCAGGACCTGTCTTTGAAGTTGTGACAGCTCAGTATTTCGCCCAGGCACTTTATAGACCATTGTGACAGTTCAGTGTTTCCCCCAGGCCCTGTGTTTAAAGTTATGACAGCTCAGTCTTTCCCCCAGGACCTTTCTTTAAAGTTGTGACAGATTAGCTTTTCATCCAGGCCCTGTGTTTACAGTTGTGACAGCTCAGTATTTCACCCAGGGCTGTGTTTACAGTTGTGACAGTTCAGTATTTCCCCCAGGCCCGGTGTTTACAGTTGTGACAGCTCAGTATTTCCCCCAGGCCCGGTGTTTACAGTTGTGACAGCTCAGTATTTCCCCCAGGCCCGGTGTTTACAGTTGTGACAGCTCAGTATTTCCCCCAGGACCTGTCTTTAAAGTTGTGACATTTCAGTGTTTCCCCCAGGCCCTGTATTTAAAGCTGTGACAGCTCAGTATTTCCCCAGGACCTTTCTTTAAAGTTGTGACAGATTAGCGTTTCATCCAGGCCCTGTGTTTAAAGTTGTGACAGTTCAGTATTTCCCCCAGGACCTGTGTTTAAAGTTGTGACAGCTCAGTATTTCCCCCAGGGCTGTGTTTACAGTTGTGACAGTTCAGTATTTCCCCCAGGCCCGGTGTTTACAGTTGTGACAGCTCAGTATTTCTTCCAGGCCCTGTGTTTACAATTGTGACAGCTCAGTATTTCCCCCAAGACCTGTGTTTAAAGTTGTGACAGTTCAGTATTTCCCCCAAGACCTGTGTTTAAAGCTGTGACAGTTCAGTATTTCCCCCAAGACCTGTGTTTAATGTTGTGACAGTTCAGTATTTCCCCCAAGACCTGTGTTTAAAGCTGTGACAGTTCAGTATTTCCACCAAGACCTGTGTTTAAAGCTGTGACAGTTCAGTATTTCCACCAAGACCTGTGTTTAATGTTGTGACCGCTCAGAATTTCCCACAGGACGTGTGCTTAAAGATGTGACAGCTCGGTATTTATCCCAGGACCTTTGTTCACAATTGTGACAGCTCAGTATTTCCCCCAGGACCTGAGTTTCAAGTTGCGACAGTTCAGTATTTCCCCCAGGACCTGTGTTTAAATTTGTGACAGCTCAGTATTTCACCCAGGACCTGTGTTTAAAGTTGTGACAGCTCAGTATTTCCCCCAGGACCTGTGTTTAAAGTTGTGACAGCTCAGTATTTCCCCCAGGACCTGTGTTTAAATTTGTGACAGCTCAGTATTTCCCCCAAGACCTGTGTTTAAAGTTGTGACAGTTCAGTATTTCCCCCAAGACCTGTGTTTAAAGTTGTGACAGCTCAGTATTTCCCCCAGGACCTGTGTTTAAAGTTGTGACAGCTCAGTATTTCCCCCAGGCCCTGTGTTTACAATTGTGACAGTTCAGTATTTCCCCCAGGACCTGTGTTTAAAGTTGTGACAGCTCAGTATTTCCCCCAGTACCTGTGTTTAAAGTTGTGACAGCTCAGTATTTCCCCCAGTACCTGTGTTTCAAGTTGTGACAGCTCAGTATTTCCCCCAGGACCTGTGTTTCAAGTTGTGACAGCTCAGTATTTCCCCCAGGACCTGTCTTTAAAGTTGTGACAGCTCAGTATTTCCCCCAGGACCTGTCTTTAAAGTTGTGACAGCTCATTAGTTGCCCCAGTACCTGTGTTTAATGCTGTTACAGTTCAGAGTTTCCCCCAAGACCTGTGTTTAAAGTTGTGACAGCTCAGTATTTCCCCCAGGACCTGTGTTTCAAGTTGTGACAGCTCAGTATTTCCCCCAGGACCTGTGTTTAATGCTGTTACAGTTCAGTGTTTCCCCCAGTACCTGTGTTTAAAGTTGTGACAGCTCAGTATTTCCTCCAGGACCTGTCTTTAAAGTTGTGACAGCTCATTAGTTGCCCCAGTACCTGTGTTTAATGCTGTTACAGTTCAGAGTTTCCCCCAAGACCTGTGTTTAAAGTTGTGACAACTCAGTATTTCCCACAGGACCTTTCTTTAAAGTTGTGACAGCTCAGTATTTCCCGCAGAACCTGTGTTTAAAGTTGTGACAGTTCAGTGTTTCCCCCATGCCCTGTGTCTACAATTGTGAAAGCTCAGTATTTCCCCCAAGACATGTGTTTAAATTTGTTACAGCTCAGTATTTCTTCCAGGCCCTGTGTTTACAATTGTGACAGCTCAGCATTTCCCCCAGGACCTGTGTTTCAAGTTGTGACAGCTCAGTATTTCCCCCAGGACCTGTGTTTAATGCTGTTACAGTTCAGTGTTTCCCCCAGTACCTGTGTTTAAAGTTGTGACAGCTCAGTATTTCCCCCAGGACCTGTGTTTACAATTGTGACAGTTCAGTATTTCCCCCAGGACCTGCGTTTCAAGTTGTGACAGCTCAGTATTTCCCCCAGGACCTGTGTTTCAAGTTGTGACAGCTCAGTATTTCCCCCAGGACCTGTGTTTAAAGTTGTGACAGCTCAGTATTTCCCCCAGGACCTGTGTTTAATGCTGTTACAGTTCAGTGTTTCCCCCAGTACCTGTGTTTAAAGTTGTGACAGCTCAGTATTTCCTCCAGGACCTGTCTTTAAAGTTGTGACAGCTCATTAGTTGCCCCAGTACCTGTGTTTAATGCTGTTACAGTTCAGAGTTTCCCCCAAGACCTGTGTTTAAAGTTGTGACAGCTCAGTATTTCCCACAGGACCTTTCTTTAAAGTTGTGACAGCTCAGTATTTCCCGCAGAACCTGTGTTTAAAGTTGTGACAGTTCAGTGTTTCCCCCATGCCCTGTGTCTACAATTGTGAAAGCTCAGTATTTCCCCCAAGACATGTGTTTAAATTTGTTACAGCTCAGTATTTCTTCCAGGCCCTGTGTTTACAATTGTGACAGCTCAGTATTTCCCCCAGGACCTGTGTTTCAAGTTGTGACAGCTCAGTATTTCCCCCAGGACCTGTGTTTAATGCTGTTACAGTTCAGTGTTTCCCCCAGTACCTGTGTTTAAAGTTGTGACAGCTCAGTATTTCCCCCAGGCCCTGTGTTTAATGCTGTTACAGTTCAGTGTTTCCCCCAAGACCTGTGTTAAAAGTTGTGCCAGCTCAGTATTTCTTCCAGGCCCTGTGTTTACAATTGTAACAGTTCAGTATTACCCCCCGGACCTGTAATTAAAGTTATGACAGTTCAGTATTACCCCCAGGACCTGTAATTAAAGTTGTGACAGCTCAGTATTTCCCCCAGGCCCTGTGTTTAAAATTGTGACAGCTCAGTGTTTCCCCCATAACCTGTGTTTAAAGTTGTGACAGCTCAGTATTTCCTCCAGGCCTTGTGATACAGTTGCGACAGATCCATGTTTCCTCCAGGCCCTGTGTTTACAGTTGTGACAGCTCAATATTTCCTCCAGGCCCAGTGTTTACAGTTGCGACAGTTCAGAATTTCACCCAGGCCCTGTGTTTACAGTTGTGACAGCTCAGTATTTCCCTCAGGACATGTTTTGATATTTGCGACAGCTCGGTATTTCCCCCAGGACCTGTCTTTAAAGTTGCGACAGCTCACTATTTCCCCCATGACCTGTCTTTAAAGTTGTGACTGTTCAGTATTTCCTCCAGGCCTTGTGTTTAAATTTGTGACAGTTCAGTATTTCCTCCAGGCCTTGTGTTTAAATTTGTGACAGTTCAGTATTTCCTCCAGGCCCTGTGTTTAAATTTGTGACAGTTCAGTATTTCCTCCAGGCCTTGTGTTTAAATTTGTGACAGTTCAGTATTTACTCCAGGCCTTGTGTTTAAATTTGTGACAGTTCAGTATTTCCTCCAGGCCCTGTGTTTAAATTTGTGACAGTTCAGTAATTCCTCCAGGCCTTGTGTTTAAATTTGTGACAGTTCAGTATTTCCTCCAGGCCCTGTGTTTAAATTTGTGACAGTTCAGTAATTCCTCCAGGCCTTGTGTTTAAATTTGTGACAGTTCAGTATTTCCTCCAGGCCCTGTGTTTAAATTTGTGACAGTTCAGTAATTCCTCCAGGCCTTGTGTTTAAATTTGTGACAGTTCAGTAATTCCTCCAGGCCTTGTGTTTAAATTTGTGACAGTTCAGTATTTCCTCCAGGCCCTGTGTTTAAATTTGTGACAGTTCAGTAATTCCTCCAGGCCTTGTGTTTAAATTTGTGACAGTTCAGTATTTCCTCCAGGCCTTGTGTTTAAATTTGTGACAGTTCAGTATTTACTCCAGGCCTTGTGTTTAAATTTGTGACAGTTCAGTATTTACTCCAGGCCTTGTGTTTAAATTTGTGACAGTTCAGTATTTCCTCCAGGCCTTGTGTTTAAATTTGTGAGAGTTCAGTATTTACTCCAGGCCCTGTGTTTAAATTTGTGACAGTTCAGTATTTCCTCCAGGCCCTGTGTTTAAAGTTGTGACAGTTCAGTATTTCCTCCAGGCCTTGTGTTTAAATTTGTGACAGTTCAGTATTCCCTCCAGGCCTTATGTTTAAATGTGTGACAGTTCAGTATTTCCTCCAGGCCCTGTGTTTAAATTTGTGACAGTTCAGTATTTCCTCCAGGCCTTGTGTTTAAATTTGTGACAGTTCAGTAATTCCTCCAGGCCTTATGTTTAAATGTGTGACAGTTCAGTATTCCCTCCAGGCCTTGTGTTTAAATTTGTAACAGTTCAGTATTTCCTCCAGGCCTTGTGTTTAAATTTGTGACAGTTCAGTATTTCCTCCAGGCCCTGTGTTTAAATTTGTGACAGTTCAGTATTTCCTCCAGGCCTTGTGTTTAAATTTGTGACAGTTCAGTATTTCCTCCAGGCCTTGTGTTTAAATTTGTGACAGTTCAGTATTTCCTCCAGGCCTTGTGTTTAAATTTGTGACAGTTCAGTAATTCCTCCAGGCCTTGTGTTTAAATTTGTGACAGTTCAGTATTTCCTCCAGGCCTTGTGTTTAAATTTGTGACAGTTCAGTATTTCCTCCAGGCCCTGTGTTTAAATTTGTGACAGTTCAGTATTTCCTCCAGGCCTTGTGTTTAAATTTGTGACAGTTCAGTATTTCCTCCAGGCCTTGTGTTTAAATTTGTGACAGTTCAGTATTTCCTCCAGGCCTTGTGTTTAAATTTGTGACAGTTCAGTAATTCCTCCAGGCCTTGTGTTTAAATTTGTGACAGTTCAGTATTTCCTCCAGGCCTTGTGTTTAAATTTGTGACAGTTCAGTATTTCCTCCAGGCCCTGTGTTTAAATTTGTGACAGTTCAGTAATTCCTCCAGGCCTTGTGTTTAAATGTGTGACAGTTCAGTATTTCCTCCAGGCCCTGTGTTTAAATTTGTGACAGTTCAGTATTTCCTCCAGGCCTTGTGTTTAAATTTGTGACAGTTCAGTATTTCCTCCAGGCCTTGTGTTTAAATTTGTGACAGTTCAGTATTTCCTCCAGGCCTTGTGTTTAAATTTGTGACAGTTCAGTATTTACTCCAGGCCTTGTGTTTAAATGTGTGACTGTTCAGTATTTCCTCCAGGCCTTGTGTTTAAATTTGTGACAGTTCAGTATTTCCTCCAGGCCTTGTGTTTAAATTTGTGACAGTTCAGTATTTCCTCCAGGCCTTGTGTTTAAATTTGTAACAGTTCAGTATTCCCTCCAGGCCTTATGTTTAAATGTGTGACAGTTCAGTATTTCCTCCAGGCCTTGTGTTTAAATTTGTGACAGTTCAGTATTTCCTCCAGGCCTTGTGTTTAAATTTGTGACAGTTCAGTAATTCCTCCAGGCCTTGTGTTTAAATTTGTGACAGTTCAGTATTCCCTCCAGGCCTTATGTTTAAATGTGTGACAGTTCAGTATTTCCTCCAGGCCTTGTGTTTAAATTTGTGACAGTTCAGTAATTCCTCCAGGCCTTGTGTTTAAATGTGTGACAGTTCAGTATTTCCTCCAGGCCTTGTGTTTAAATTTGTGACAGTTCAGTATTTCCTCCAGGCCTTGTGTTTAAATTTGTGACAGTTCAGTAATTCCTCCAGGCCTTGTGTTTAAATGTGTGACAGTTCAGTATTTCCTCCAGGCCTTGTGTTTAAATTTGTGACAGTTCAGTAATTCATCCAGACCCTGTGTTTAAATTTGTGACAGTTCAGTATTTCCTCCAGGCCTTGTGTTTAAATTTGTGACAGTTCAGTAATTCCTCCAGGCCTTGTGTTTAAATGTGTGACAGTTCAGTATTTCCTCCAGGCCTTGTGTTTAAATTTGTGACAGTTCAGTAATTCATCCAGACCCTGTGTTTAAATTTGTGACAGTTCAGTATTTCCTCCAGGCCTTGTGTTTAAATTTGTGACAGTTCAGTAATTCATCCAGACCCTGTGTTTAAATTTGTGAGAGTTCAGTATTTCCTCCAGGCCCTGTGTTTAAATTTGTAACAGTTCAGTATTTCCTCCAGGCCTTGTGTTTAAATTTGTGACAGTTCAGTATTTCCTCCAGGCCCTGTGTTTAAATTTGTGACAGTTCAGTATTTCCTCCAGGCCTTGTGTTTAAATTTGTGACAGTTCAGTATTTCCTCCAGGCCCTGTGTTTAAATTTGTGACAGTTCAGTATTTCCTCCAGGCCTTGTGTTTAAATTTGTGACAGTTCAGTATTTCCTCCAGGCCTTGTGTTTAAATTTGTGGCAGTTCAGTATTTCCTCCAGGCCTTGTGTTTAAATTTGTGACAGTTCAGTATTTCCTCCAGGCCTTGTGTTTAAATTTGTAACAGTTCAGTATTTCCTCCAGGCCTTGTGTTTAAAGTTGTGGCAGTTCAGTATTTCCTCCAGGCCTTGTGTTTAAATTTGTGACAGTTCAGTATTTCCTCCAGGCCTTGTGTTTAAATTTGTGACAGTTCAGTATTTCCTCCAGGCCTTGTGTTTAAATTTGTGACAGTTCAGTATTTCCTCCAGGCCTTGTGTTTAAATTTGTGACAGTTCAGTATTTCCTCCTGCCCCTGTGTTTAAAGTTGTGGCAGTTCAGTATTTCCTCCAGGCCTTGTGTTTAAATTTGTGACAGTTCAGTATTTCCTCCAGGCCTTGTGTTTAAATTTGTGACAGTTCAGTATTTCCTCCAGGCCCTGTGTTTAAATTTGTGACAGTTCAGTATTTCCTCCAGGCCTTGTGTTTAAATTTGTGACAGTTCAGTATTTCCTCCAGGCCTTGTGTTTAAATTTGTGACAGTTCAGTATTTCCTCCAGGCCTTGTGTTTAAATTTGTGACAGTTCAGTATTTCCTCCAGGCCTTGTGTTTAAATTTGTGACAGTTCAGTATTTCCTCCAGGCCTTGTGTTTAAATGTGTGACAGTTCAGTATTTCCTCCAGGCCCTGTGTTTAAATTTGTGACAGTTCAGTATTTCCTCCAGGCCTTGTGTTTAAATTTGTGACAGTTCAGTATTTCCTCCAGGCCCTGTGTTTAAATTTGTGACAGTTCAGTATTCCCTCCAGGCCTTGTGTTTAAATTTGTGACAGTTCAGTATTTCCTCCAGGCCTTGTGTTTAAATTTGTGACAGTTCAGTATTTCCTCCAGGCCCTGTGTTTAAATTTGTGACAGTTCAGTATTCCCTCCAGGCCTTGTGTTTAAATTTGTGACAGTTCAGTATTTCCTCCAGGCCTTGTGTTTAAATTTGTGACAGTTCAGTATTTCCTCCAGGCCCTGTGTTTAAATTTGTGACAGTTCAGTATTTCCTCCAGGCCTTGTGTTTAAATTTGTGACAGTTCAGTATTTCCTCCAGGCCTTGTGTTTAAATTTGTGACAGTTCAGTATTTCCTCCAGGCCTTGTGTTTAAATTTGTGACAGTTCAGTATTCCCTCCAGGCCTTGTGTTTAAATTTGTGACAGTTCAGTATTTCCTCCAGACCTTGTGTTTAAATTTGTGACAGTTCAGTATTTCCTCCAGGCCTTGTGTTTAAATTTGTGACAGTTCAGTATTTCCTCCAGGCCCTGTGTTTAAATTTGTGACAGTTCAGTATTTCCTCCAGGCCTTGTGTTTAAATTTGTGACAGTTCAGTATTTCCTCCAGGCCTTGTGTTTAAATTTGTGACAGTTCAGTATTTCCTCCAGGCCTTGTGTTTAAATTTGTGACAGTTCAGTATTTCCTCCAGGCCTTGTGTTTAAATTTGTGAGAATTCAGTATTTCCTCCAGGCCTTGTGTTTAAATTTGTGACAGTTCAGTATTTCCTCCAGGCCTTGTGTTTAAATTTCTGACAGTTCAGTATTTCCTCCAGGCCTTGTGTTTAAAGTTGTGGCAGTTCAGTATTTCCTACAGACCCCATGTTTAAATTTGTGACAGTTCAGTCTTTCCTCCAGGCCCTGTGTTTAAATTTGTGACAGTTCAGTATTTCCTCCAGGCCTTGTGTTTAAATTTGTGACAGTTCAGTCTTTCCTCCAGACCCCGTGTTTAAATTTGTGACAGTTCAGTCTTTCCTCCAGGCCCTGTGTTTAAATTTGTGACAGTTCAGTATTTCCTCCAGGCCCTGTGTTTAAATTTGTGACAGTTCAGTATTTCCTCCAGACCCAGTGTTTAAATTTGTGACAGTTCAGTATTTCCTCCAGGCCCTGTGTTTAAATTTGTGACAGTTCAGTATTTCCTCCAGACCCCGTGTTTAAATTTGTGACAGTTCAGTCTTTCCTCCAGGCCCTGTGTTTAAATTTCTGGCAGTTCAGTATTTCCTCCAGGCCTTGTGTTTAAATTTGTGACAGTTCAGTCTTTCCTCCAGACCCCGTGTTTAAATTTGTGACTGTTCAGTCTTTCCTCCAGGCCCCGTGTTTAAATTTGTGACAGTTCAGTCTTTCCTCCAGGCCCTGTGTTTAAATTTGTGACAGTTCAGTATTTTCTCCAGGCCTTGTGTTTAAATTTGTGACAGTTCAGTATTTCCTCCAGGCCCTGTGTTTAAATTTGTGGCAGTTCAGTATTTCCTCCAGGCCTTGTGTTTAAATTTGTGACAGTTCAGTCTTTCCTCCAGACCCCGTGTTTAAATTTGTGACAGTTCAGTCTTTCCTCCAGACCCCGTGTTTAAATTTTTGACAGTTCAGTCTTTCCTCCAGGCCCTGTGTTTAAATTTGTGACAGTTCAGTATTTTCTCCAGGCCTTGTGTTTAAATTTGTGACAGTTCAGTATTTCCTCCAGGCCTTGTGTTTAAATTTTTGACAGTTCAGTATTTCCTCCAGGCCTTGTGTTTAAATTTGTGACAGTTCAGTATTTCCTCCAGGCCTTGTGTTTAAAGTTGTGACAGTTCAGTATTTCCTCCAGGCCTTGTGTTTAAATTTGTGACAGTTCAGTATTTCCTCCAGGCCTTGTGTTTAAAGTTGTGACAGTTCAGTATTTCCTCCAGGCCTTGTGTTTAAATTTGTGACAGTTCAGTATTTTCTCCAGGCCTTGTGTTTAAATTTGTGACAGTTCAGTATTTCCTCCAGGCCTTGTGTTTAAATTTGTGACAGTTCAGTATTTCCTCCAGGCCTTGTGTTTAAATTTGTGACAGTTCAGTATTTCCTCCAGGCCTTGTGTTTAAATTTGTGACAGTTCAGTATTTCCCCCAGGCCGTGTGTTTAAATTTGTGACAGTTCAGTCTTTCCTCCAGGCCCTGTGTTTAAATTTGTGACAGTTCAGTATTTCCTCCAGGCACTGTGTTTAAATTTGTGACAGTTCAGTATTTCCTCCAGGCCTTGTGTTTAAATTTGTGACAGTTCAGTATTTCCTCCAGGCCCTGTGTTTAAATTTGTGACAGTTCAGTATTTCCTCCAGGCACTGTGTTTAAATTTGTGACAGTTCAGTATTTCCTCCAGGCCTTGTGTTTAAATTTGTGACAGTTCAGTATTTCCCCCAGGCCCTGTGTTTAAATTTGTGACAGTTCAGTATTTCCTCCAGGCCCTGTGTTTAAATTTGTGACAGTTCAGTCTTTCCTCCAGACCCCGTGTTTAAATTTGTGACAGTTCAGTCTTTCCTCCAGGCCCTGTGTTTAAATTTGTGACAGTTCAGTATTTACTCCAGGCCCTGTGTTTAAATTTGTGACAGTTCAGTATTTCCTCCAGGCCTTGTGTTTAAATTTGTGACAGTTCAGTATTTCCTCCAGGCCTTGTGTTTAAATTTGTGACAGTTCAGTATTTCCTCCAGGCCTTGTGTTTAAATTTGTGGCAGTTCAGTATTTCCTCCAGGCCTTGTGTTTAAATTTGTAACAGTTCAGTATTCCCTCCAGCCCCTGTGTTTAAATTTGTGACAGTTCAGTATTTCCTCCAGGACCTGTGTTTAAATTTGTGACAGTTCAGTATTTCCCTCCAGGCCTTGTGTTTAAATTTGTGACAGTTCAGTATTTCCTCCAGGACCTGTGTTTAAATTTGTGACAGTTCAGTATTTCCCTCCAGGCCTTGTGTTTAAATTTGTGACAGTTCAGTATTTCCTCCAGGCCTTGTGTTTAAATTTGTGACAGTTCAGTATTTCTTCCAGGCCTTGTGTTTAAATTTGTGACAGTTCAGTATTTCCTCCAGGCCTTGTGTTTAAATTTGTGACAGTTCAGTATTTCCTCCAGGACTTGTGTTTAAATTTGTGACAGTTCAGTATTTCCTCCAGGCCCTGTGTTTAAAGTTGTGGCAGTTCAGTATTTTCTCCAGGCCTTGTGTTTAAATTTGTGACAGTTCAGTATTTCCTCCAGGCCTTGTGTTTAGATTTGTGACAGTTCAGTATTTCCTCCAGGCCTTGTGTTTAAATTTGTGACAGTTCAGTATTTCCTCCAGGCCTTGTGTTTAAATTTGTGACAGTTCAGTATTTTCTCCAGGCCTTGTGTTTAAATTTGTGACAGTTCAGTATTTCCTCCAGGCCTTGTGTTTAAATTTGTGACAGTTCAGTATTTTCTCCAGGCCTTGTGTTTAAATTTGTGACAGTTCAGTATTTCCTCCAGGCCTTGTGTTTAAATTTGTGACAGTTCAGTATTTCCTCCAGGCCCTGTGTTTAAATTTTTGACAGTTCAGTATTTCCTCCAGGCCTTGTGTTTAAATTTGTGACAGTTCAGTATTTCCTCCAGGCCCTGTGTTTAAATTTGTGACAGCTCAGTATTTCCTCCAGGCCCTGTGTTTAAATTTGTGACTGTTCAGTATTTCCTCCAGGCCCTGTGTTTAAATTTGTGACAGTTCAGTATTTCCTCCAGGCACTGTGTTTAAATTTGTGACAGTTCAGTATTTCCTCCAGGCCTTGTGTTTAAATTTGTAACAGTTCAGTATTTCCTCCAGGCCTTGTGTTTAAATTTGTAACAGTTCAGTATTTCCTCCAGGCCTTGTGTTTAAATTTGTAACAGTTCAGTATTTCCTCCAGGCCTTGTGTTTAAATTTGTGACAGTTCAGTATTTCCTCCAGGCCTTGTGTTTAAATTTGTGACAGTTCAGTATTTCCCTCCAGGCCTTGTGTTTAAATTTGTGACAGTTCAGTATTTCCTCCAGGCCTTGTGTTTAAATTTGTGACAGTTCAGTATTTCCTCCAGTCCCTGTGTTTAAATTTGTGACAGTTCAGTATTTCCTCCAGGCCTTGTGTTTAAATTTGTGACAGTTCAGTATTTCCCTCCAGGCCTTGTGTTTAAATTTGTGACAGTTCAGTATTTCCCTCCAGGCCTTGTGTTTAAATTTGTAACAGTTCAGTATTTCCTCCAGGCCTTGTGTTTAAATTTGTGACAGTTCAGTATTTCCTCCAGGCCTTGTGTTTAAATTTGTGACAGTTCAGTATTTCCTCCAGGCCTTGTGTTTAAATTTGTGACAGTTCAGTATTTCCCTCCAGGCCTTGTGTTTAAAGTTGTGACAGTTCAGTATTTCCTCCAGGCCTTGTGTTTAAATTTGTGACAGTTCAGTATTTCCTCCAGGCCCTGTGTTTAAATTTGTGACAGTTCAGTATTTCCTCCAGGCCTTGTGTTTAAATTTGTGACAGTTCAGTATTTCCCTCCAGGCCTTGTGTTTAAAGTTGTGACAGTTCAGTATTTCCTCCAGGCCTTGTGTTTAAATTTGTGACAGTTCAGTATTTCCCTCCAGGCCTTGTGTTTAAAGTTGTGACAGTTCAGTATTTCCTCCAGGCCTTGTGTTTAAATTTGTGACAGTTCAGTATTTCCTCCAGGCCCTGTGTTTAAATTTGTGACAGTTCAGTATTTCCTCCAGGCCTTGTGTTTAAATTTGTGACGGTTCAGTATTTCCCTCCAGGCCTTGTGTTTAAAGTTGTGACAGTTCAGTATTTCCTCCAGGCCTTGTGTTTAAATTTGTGACAGTTCAGTATTTCCTCCAGGCCTTGTGTTTAAATTTGTGACGGTTCAGTATTTCCTCCAGGCCCTGTGTTTAAAGTTGTGGCAGTTCAGTATTTCCTCCAGGCCTTGTGTTTAAATTTGTGACAGTTCAGTATTTCCTCCAGGCCTTGTGTTTAAATTTGTGACAGTTCAGTATTTCCTCCAGGCCTTGTGTTTAAATTTGTGACAGTTCAGTATTTCCTCCAGGCCTTGTGTTTAAATTTGTGACAGTTCAGTATTTTCTCCAGGCCTTGTGTTTAAATTTGTGACAGTTCAGTATTTCCTCCAGGCCTTGTGTTTAAATTTGTGACAGTTCAGTATTTCCTCCAGGCCCTGTGTTTAAATTTTTGACAGTTCAGTATTTCCTCCAGGCCTTGTGTTTAAATTTGTGACAGTTCAGTATTTCCTCCAGGCCTTGTGTTTAAATTTGTGACAGCTCAGTATTTCCTCCATGCCCTGTGTTTAAATTTGTGACTGTTCAGTATTTCCTCCAGGCCCTGTGTTTAAATTTGTGACAGCTCAGTATTTCCTCCAGGCCCTGTGTTTAAATTTGTGACAGTTCAGTATTTCCTCCAGGCCCTGTGTTTAAATTTGTGACAGTTCAGTATTTCCTCCAGGCACTGTGTTTAAATTTGTGACAGTTCAGTATTTCCTCCAGGCCTTGTGTTTAAATTTGTAACAGTTCAGTATTTCCTCCAGGCCTTGTGTTTAAATTTGTGACAGTTCAGTATTTCCTCCAGGCCCTGTGTTTAAATTTGTGACAGTTCAGTATTTCCTCCAGGCACTGTGTTTAAATTTGTGACAGTTCAGTATTTCCTCCAGGCCTTGTGTTTAAATTTGTAACAGTTCAGTATTTCCTCCAGGCCTTGTGTTTAAATTTGTGACAGTTCAGTATTTCCTCCAGGCCTTGTGTTTAAATTTGTGACAGTTCAGTATTTCCTCCAGGCCTTGTGTTTAAATTTGTGACAGTTCAGTATTTCCTCCAGGCCTTGTGTTTAAATTTGTGACAGTTCAGTATTTCCTCCAGGCCTTGTGTTTAAATTTGTGACAGTTCAGTATTTCCTCCAGGCCTTGTGTTTAAATTTGTGACAGTTCAGTATTTCCTCCAGGCCTTGTGTTTAAATTTGTGACAGTTCAGTATTTCCTCCAGGCCTTGTGTTTAAATTTGTGACAGTTCAGTATTTCCTCCAGGCCTTGTGTTTAAATTTGTAACAGTTCAGTATTTTCTCCAGGCCTTGTGTTTAAATTTGTGACAGTTCAGTATTTCCTCCAGGCCTTGTGTTTAAATTTGTGACAGTTCAGTATTTCCTCCAGGCCTTGTGTTTAAATTTGTGACAGTTCAGTATTTCCTCCAGGCCTTGTGTTTAAATTTGTGACAGTTCAGTATTTCCTCCAGGCCTTGTGTTTAAATTTGTGACTGTTCAGTATTTCCTCCAGGCCTTGTGTTTAAATTTGTGACAGTTCAGTATTTCCTCCAGGCCTTGTGTTTAAATTTGTGACAGTTCAGTATTTCCTCCAGGCCCTGTGTTTAAATTTGTGACAGATCAGTATTCCCTCCAGGCCTTGTGTTTAAATTTGTGACAGGTCAGTATTTCCTCCAGGCCTTGTGTTTAAATTTGTGACAGTTCAGTATTTCCTCCAGGCCTTGTGTTTAAATTTGTGACATTTCAGTATTTTCTCCAGGCCCTGTGTTTAAATTTGTGACAGTTCAGTATTTCCTCCAGGCCTTGTGTTTAAATTTGTGACAGTTCAGTATTTCCTCCAGGCCCTGTGTTTAAATTTTTGACAGTTCAGTATTTCCTCCAGGCCTTGTGTTTAAATTTGTGACAGTTCAGTATTTCCTCCAGGCCTTGTGTTTAAATTTGTGACAGTTCAGTATTTCCTCCAGGCCCTGTGTTTAAATTTGTGACAGTTCAGTATTTCCTCCAGGCCCTGTGTTTAAATTTGTGACTGTTCAGTATTTCCTCCAGGCCCTGTGTTTAAATTTGTGACAGCTCAGTATTTCCTCCAGGCCCTGTGTTTAAATTTGTGACTGTTCAGTATTTCCTCCAGTCCCTGTGTTTAAATTTGTGACAGTTCAGTATTTCCTCCAGGCGTTGTGTTTAAATTTGTGACAGTTCAGTATTTCCTCCAGGCCTTGTGTTTAAATTTGTGACTGTTCAGTATTTCCTCCAGGCCTTGTGTTTAAATTTGTGACAGTTCAGTATTTCCTCCAGGCCTTGTGTTTAAATTTGTGACAGTTCAGTATTTCCTCCAGGCCCTGTGTTTAAATTTGTGACAGATCAGTATTCCCTCCAGGCCTTGTGTTTAAATTTGTGACAGTTCAGTATTTCCTCCAGGCCTTGTGTTTAAATTTGTGACAGTTCAGTATTTTCTCCAGGCCTTGTGTTTAAATTTGTGACAGTTCAGTATTTCCTCCAGGCCTTGTGTTTAAATTTGTGACAGTTCAGTATTTCCTCCAGGCCCTGTGTTTAAATTTTTGACAGTTCAGTATTTCCTCCAGGCCTTGTGTTTAAATTTGTGACAGTTCAGTATTTCCTCCAGGCCTTGTGTTTAAATTTGTGACAGCTCAGTATTTCCTCCAGGCCCTGTGTTTAAATTTGTGACTGTTCAGTATTTCCTCCAGGCCCTGTGTTTAAATTTGTGACAGCTCAGTATTTCCTCCAGGCCCTGTGTTTAAATTTGTGACTGTTCAGTATTTCCTCCAGGCCCTGTGTTTAAATTTGTGACAGTTCAGTATTTCCTCCAGGCCTTGTGTTTAAATTTGTAACAGTTCAGTTTTTCCTCCAGGCCTTGTGTTTAAATTTGTGACAGTTCAGTATTTCCTCCAGGCCTTGTGTTTAAATTTGTGACAGTTCAGTATTTCCTCCAGGCCTTGTGTTTAAATTTGTGACAGTTCAGTATTTCCTCCAGGCCTTGTGTTTAAATTTGTGACAGTTCAGTATTTCCTCCAGGCCTTGTGTTTAAATTTGTGACAGTTCAGTATTTCCTCCAGGCCCTGTGTTTAAAGTTGTGGCAGTTCAGTATTTCCTCCAGGCCTTGTGTTTAAATTTGTGACTGTTCAGTATTTCCTCCAGGCCTTGTGTTTAAATTTGTGACAGTTCAGTATTTCCTCCAGGCCTTGTGTTTAAATTTGTGACAGTTCAGTATTTCCTCCAGGCCTTGTGTTTAAATTTGTGACAGTTCAGTATTTTCTCCAGGCCTTGTGTTTAAATTTGTGACAGTTCAGTATTTCCTCCAGGCCTTGTGTTTAAATTTGTGACAGTTCAGTATTTCCTCCAGGCCTTGTGTTTAAATTTGTGACAGTTCAGTATTTCCTCCAGGCCTTGTGTTTAAATTTGTGACAGTTCAGTATTTTCTCCAGGCCTTGTGTTTAAATTTGTGACAGTTCAGTATTTCCTCCAGGCCTTGTGTTTAAATTTGTGATAGTTCAGTATTTCCTCCAGGCCTTGTGTTTAAATTTGTGACAGTTCAGTATTTCCTCCAGGCCTTGTGTTTAAATTTGTGACAGTTCAGTATTTCCTCCAGGCCTTGTGTTTAAATTTGTGACAGTTCAGTATTTCCTCCAGGCCCTGTGTTTAAATTTTTGACAGTTCAGTATTTCCTCCAGGCCTTGTGTTTAAATTTGTGACAGTTCAGTATTTCCTCCAGGCCTTGTGTTTAAATTTGTGACAGCTCAGTATTTCCTCCAGGCCCTGTGTTTAAATTTGTGACAGTTCAGTATTTCCTCCAGGCCTTGTGTTTAAATTTGTGACAGTTCAGTATTTCCTCCAGGCCCTGTGTTTAAATTTGTGACAGATCAGTATTCCCTCCAGGCCTTGTGTTTAAATTTGTGACAGTTCAGTATTTCCTCCAGGCCTTGTGTTTAAATTTGTGACAGTTCAGTATTTCCTCCAGGCCTTGTGTTTAAATTTGTGACAGTTCAGTATTTCCTCCAGGCCTTGTGTTTAAATTTGTGACAGTTCAGTATTTCCTCCAGGCCTTGTGTTTAAATTTGTGATAGTTCAGTATTTCCTCCAGGCACTGTGTTTAAATTTGTAACAGTTCAGTATTTCCTCCAGGCCTTGTGTTTAAATTTGTGACAGTTCAGTATTTCCTCCAGGCCTTGTGTTTAAATTTGTGACAGTTCAGTATTTCCTCCAGGCCTTGTGTTTAAATTTGTGACAGTTCAGTATTCCCTCCAGGCCTTGTGTTTAAATTTGTAACAGTTCAGTATTTCCTCCAGGCCTTGTGTTTAAATTTGTGACAGTTCAGTATTTCCTCCAGGCCTTGTGTTTAAATTTGTGACAGTTCAGTATTTCCTCCAGGCCTTGTGTTTAAATTTGTAACAGTTCAGTATTTCCTCCAGGCCTTGTGTTTAAATTTGTGACAGTTCAGTATTTCCTCCAGGCCTTGTGTTTAAATTTGTGACAGTTCAGTATTTCCTCCAGGCCTTGTGTTTAAATTTGTGACAGTTCAGTATTTCCTCCAGGCCTTGTGTTTAAATTTGTGACAGTTCAGTATTTCCTCCAGGCCTTGTGTTTAAATTTGTGACAGTTCAGTATTTCCTCCAGGCCTTGTGTTTAAATTTGTGACAGTTCAGTATTTCCTCCAGGCCCTGTGTTTAAATTTGTGACAGTTCAGTATTTCCTCCAGGCCTTGTGTTTAAATTTGTGACAGTTCAGTATTTCCTCCAGGCCTTGTGTTTAAATTTGTGACAGTTCAGTATTTCCTCCAGGCCTTGTGTTTAAATTTGTGACAGTTCAGTATTTCCTCCAGGCCTTGTGTTTAAATTTGTGACAGTTCAGTATTTCCTCCAGGCCTTGTGTTTAAATTTGTGACAGTTCAGTATTTCCTCCAGGCCTTGTGTTTAAATTTGTGACAGTTCAGTATTTCCTCCAGGCCTTGTGTTTAAATTTGTAACAGTTCAGTATTTCCTCCAGGCCTTGTGTTTAAATTTGTGACAGTTCAGTATTTCCTCCAGGCCTTGTGTTTAAATTTGTGACAGTTCAGTATTTCCTTCAGGCCTTGTGTTTAAATTTGTGACAGTTCAGTATTTCCTCCAGGCCCTGTGTTTAAATTTGTGACAGTTCAGTATTACCCCCAGGACCTGTAATTAAAGTTGTGACAGATCAGTATTTCCCCCAGGCCCTGTGTTTAAAATTGTGACAGCTCAGTGTTTCCCCCAGGCCCTGTGATTACGTTTCTGGCAGCTCAGTATTTCCCCCATAACCTGTGTTTAAAGTTGTGACAGCTCAGTATTTCCTCCAGGCCCTGTGATACAGTTGCGACAGATCCATGTTTCCTCCAGGCCCTGTGTTTACAGTTGCGACAGTTCAGAATTTCACCCAGGCCCTGTGTTTACAGTTGCGACAGCTCGGTATTTCCCCCAGGACCTGTCTTTAAAGTTGCGACAGCTCGGTATTTCCCCCAGGACATGTTTTTATATTTGTGACAGCTCGGTATTTCCCCCAGGCCCTGTGTTTAAATTTGTGACAGTTCAGTATTTCATCCAGGCCTTGTGTTTAAAGTTGTGACTGTTCAGTATTTCCTCCAGGCCTTGTGTTTAAAGTTGTGGCAGTTCAGTATGTCCTCCAGGCCTTGTGTTTGAATTGGTGACAGTTCAGTATTTCCTCCAGGCCTTGTGTTTAAATTTTTGACAGTTCAGTATTTCCTCCAGGCCTTGTGTTTAAAGTTGTGACAGTTCAGTATTTCCTCCAGGCCTTGTGTTTAAATTTGTGACAGTTCAGTATTTCCTCCAGGCCTTGTGTTTAAATTTGTAACAGTTCAGTATTTCCTCCAGGCCTTGTGTTTAAATTTGTGACAGTTCAGTATTTCCTCCAGGCCTTGTGTTTAAATTTGTGACAGTTCAGTATTTCCTCCAGGCCTTGTGTTTAAATTTGTGACAGTTCAGTATTTCCTCCAGGCCCTGTGTTTAAATTTGTGACAGATCAGTATTCCCTCCAGGCCTTGTGTTTAAATTTGTGACAGTTCAGTATTTCCTCCAGGCCTTGTGTTTAAATTTGTGACAGTTCAGTATTTCCTCCAGGCCTTGTGTTTAAATTTGTGACAGTTCAGTATTTCCTCCAGGCCCTGTGTTTAAATTTGTGACAGCTCAGTATTTCCTCCAGGCCTTGTGTTTAAATTTGTGACAGTTCAGTATTTCCTCCAGGCCTTGTGTTTAAATTTGTGATAGTTCAGTATTTCCTCCAGGCACTGTGTTTAAATTTGTAACAGTTCAGTATTTCCTCCAGGCCTTGTGTTTAAATTTGTGACAGTTCAGTATTTCCTCCAGTCCCTGTGTTTAAATTTGTGACAGTTCAGTAGTTCCTCCAGGCCTTGTGTTTAAATTTGTGACAGTTCAGTATTTCCTCCAGGACTTGTGTTTAAATTTGTGACAGTTCAGTATTTCCTCCAGGCCTTGTGTTTAAATTTGTGACAGTTCAGTATTCCCTCCAGGCCTTGTGTTTAAATTTGTAACAGTTCAGTATTTCCTCCAGGCCTTGTGTTTAAATTTGTGACAGTTCAGTATTCCCTACAGACCTTGTGTTTAAATTTGTGACAGTTCAGTATTTCCTCCAGGCCTTGTGTTTAAATTTGTAACAGTTCAGTATTTCCTCCAGGCCTTGTGTTTAAATTTGTGACAGTTCAGTATTTCCTCCAGGCCTTGTGTTTAAATTTGTGACAGTTCAGTATTTCCTCCAGGCCTTGTGTTTAAATTTGTGACAGTTCAGTATTTCCTCCAGGCCTTGTGTTTAAATTTGTGACAGTTCAGTATTTCCTCCAGGCCTTGTGTTTAAATTTGTGACAGTTCAGTATTTCCTCCAGGCCTTGTGTTTAAATTTGTGACAGTTCAGTATTTCCTTCAGGCCTTGTGTTTAAATTTGTGACAGTTCAGTATTTCCTCCAGGCCCTGTGTTTAAATTTGTGACAGTTCAGTATTTCCCCCCGGACCTGTAATTAAAGTTGTGACAGATCAGTATTTCCCCCAGGCCCTGTGTTTAAAATTGTGACAGCTCAGTGTTTCCCCCAGGCCCTATGATTACGTTTCTGGCAGCTCAGTATTTCCCCCATAACCTGTGTTTAAAGTTGTGACAGCTCAGTATTTCCTCCAGGCCCTGTGATACAGTTGCGACAGATCCATGTTTCCTCCAGGCCCTGTGTTTACAGTTGCGACAGTTCAGAATTTCACCCAGGCCCTGTGTTTACAGTTGCGACAGCTCGGTATTTCCCCCAGGACCTGTCTTTAAAGTTGCGACAGCTCAGTATTTCCCCCAGGACATGTTTTTATATTTGTGACAGCTCGGTATTTCCCCCAGGCCCTGTGTTTAAATTTGTGACAGTTCAGTATTTCATCCAGGCCTTGTGTTTAAAGTTGTGACTGTTCAGTATTTCCTCCAGGCCTTGTGTTTAAAGTTGTGGCAGTTCAGTATGTCCTCCAGGCCTTGTGTTTGAATTGGTGACAGTTCAGTATTTCCTCCAGGCCTTGTGTTTAAATTTTTGACAGTTCAGTATTTCCTCCAGACCTTGTGTTTAAATTTGTGACAGTTCAGTATTTCCTCCTGGCCTTGTGTTTAAATTTGTAACAGTTCAGTATTTCCTCCAGGCCTTGTGTTTAAAGTTGTGACAGTTCAGTATTTCCTCCAGGCCTTGTGTTTAAATTTGTGACAGTTCAGTATTTCCTCCAGGCCTTGTGTTTAAATTTGTGACAGTTCAGTATTTCCTCCAGACCCTGTGTTTAAATTGGTGACAGTTCAGTATTTCCTCCAGGCCTTGTGTTTAAATTTTTGACAGTTCAGTATTTCCTCCAGGCCTTGTGTTTAAATTTGTGACAGTTCAGTATTTCCTCCAGGCCTTGTGTTTAAATTTGTGACAGTTCAGTATTTCCTCCAGACCCTGTGTTTAAATTTGTGACAGTTCAGTATTTCCTCCAGGCCTTGTGTTTAAATTTGTGACAGTTCAGTATTTCCTCCAGGCCTTGTGTTTAAATTTGTGACAGTTCAGTATTTCCTCCAGGCCTTGTGTTTAAATATGTGACAGTTCAGTATTTCCTCCAGACCCTGTGTTTAAATTTGTGACAGTTCAGTATTTCCTCCATGCCCTGTGTTTAAATTTGTGACAGTTCAGTATTTCCTCCAGGCCTTGTGTTTAAATTTGTGACAGTTCAGTATTTCCTCCAGACCCTGTGTTTAAATTTGTGACAGTTCAGTATTTCCTCCAGGCCTTGTGTTTAAAGTTGTGGCAGTTCAGTATTTCCTCCAGGCCTTGTGTTTAAATTTGTGACAGTTCAGTATTTCCTCCAGGCCTTGTGTTTAAATTTGTGACAGTTCAGTATTTCCTCCAGGCCTTGTGTTTAAAGTTGTGGCAGTTCAGTATTTCCTCCAGGCCTTGTGTTTAAATTTGTGACAGTTCAGTATATCCTCCAGGCCCTGTGTTTAAATTTGTGACAGTTCAGTATTTCCTCCAGGCCTTGTGTTTAAAGTTGTGGCAGTTCAGTATTCCCTCCAGGCCCTGTGTTTAAATTTGTGACAGTTCAGTATTTCCGCCAGGCCTTGTGTTTAAATTTGTGACAGTTCAGTATTTCCTCCAGGCCTTGTGTTTAAATTTGTGACAGTTCAGTATTTCCTCCAGGCCTTGTGTTTAAATTTGTGACAGTTCAGTATTTCCTCCAGGCCTTGTGTTTAAATTTGTGACAGTTCAGTATTTCCTCCAGGCCCTGTGTTTAAATTTGTGACAGTTCAGTATTCCCTCCAGGCCTTGTGTTTAAATTTGTGACAGTTCAGTATTTACTCCAGGCCTTGTGTTTAAATTTGTGACAGTTCAGTATTTCCTCCAGGCCTTGTGTTTAAATTTGTGACAGTTCAGTATTTCCACCAGGCCTAGTGTTTAAATTTGTGACAGTTCAGTATTTCCTCCAGGCCTAGTGTTTAAATTTGTGACAGTTCAGTATTTCCTCCAGGCCTAGTGCTTAAATTTGTGACAGTTCAGTATTTCCTCCAGGCCTTGTGTTTAAAGTTGTGGCAGTTCAGTATTTCCTCCAGGCCTTGTGTTTAAATTTGTGACAGTTCAGTATTTCCTCCAGGCCTTGTGTTTAAAGTTGTGGCAGTTCAGTATTTCCTCCAGGCCTTGTGTTTAAATTTGTGACAGTTCAGTATTTCCTCCAGGCCTTGTGTTTAAAGTTGTGGCAGTTCAGTATTTCCTCCAGGCCTTGTGTTTAAATTTGTGACAGTTCAGTATTTCCTCCAGGCCTTGTGTTTAAAGTTGTGGCAGTTCAGTATTTCCTCCAGGCCTTGTGTTTAAATTTGTGACAGTTCAGTGTTTCCGCCAGGCCTAGTGTTTAAATTTGTGACAGTTCAGTATTTCCTCCAGGCCTAGTGTTTAAATTTGTGACAGTTCAGTATTTCCTCCAGGCCTAGTGTTTAAATTTGTGACAGTTCAGTATTTCCTCCAGGCCTTGTGTTTAAAGTTGTGGCAGTTCAGTATTACCTCCAGGCCTTGTGTTTAAATTTGTGACAGTTCAGTATTTCCTCCAGGCCTTGTGTTTAAATTTGTGACAGTTCAGTATTTCCTCCAGGCCCTGTGTTTAAATTTGTGACAGTTCAGTATTTCCTCCAGGCCTTGTGTTTAAAATTGTGGCAGTTCAGTATTCCCTCCAGGCACTGTGTTTAAATTTGTGACAGTTCAGTATTTCCTCCAGGCCTTGTGTTTAAATTTGTGACAGTTCAGTATTTCCTCCAGGCCTTGTGTTTAAATTTGTGGCAGTTCAGTATTTCCTCCAGGCCTTGTGTTTAAATTTGTGACAGTTCAGTATTTCCTCCAAGCCTTGTGTTTAAATTTCTGACAGTTCAGTATTTCCTCCAGGCCTTGTGTTTAAATTTGTGACAGTTCAGTATTTCCTCCAGGCCTTGTGTTTAAATTTGTGGCAGTTCAGTATTTCCTCCAGGCCTTGTGTTTAAATTTGTGACAGTTCAGTATTTCCTCCAGGCCTTGTGTTTAAATTTCTGACAGTTCAGTATTTCCTCCAGGCCTTGTGTTTAAAGTTGTGGCAGTTCAGTATTCCCTCCAGGCCCTGTGTTTAAATTTGTGACAGTTCAGTATTTCCTCCAGGCCTAGTGTTTAAATTTGTGACAGTTCAGTATTTACTCCAGGCCCTGTGTTTAAATTTGTGACAGTTCAGTATTCCCTCCAGGCCTTGTGTTTAAATTTGTGACAGTTCAGTATTTCCTCCAGGCCTTGTGTTTAAATTTGTGACAGTTCAGTATTCCCTGCTGGCCTTGTGTTTAAATTTGTGACAGTTCAGTATTCCCTCCAGGCCTTGTGTTTAAATTTGTGGCAGTTCAGTATTCCCTCCAGGCCCTGTGTTTAAATTTGTGACAGTTCAGTACTTCCTCCAGGCCTAGTGTTTAAATTTGTGACAGTTCAGTATTTCCTCCAGGCCTTGTGTTTAAATTTGTGACAGTTCAGTATTTCCTCCAGGCCTTGTGTTTAAATTTGTGACAGTTCAGTATTTCCTCCAGGCCTTGTGTTTAAATTTGTGACAGTTCAGTATTTTCTCCAGGCCTTGTGTTTAAATTTGTGACAGTTCAGTATTTCCTCCAGGCCTTGTGTTTAAAGTTGTGACAGTTCAGTATTCCCTCCAGGCCTTGTGTTTAAATTTGTGGCAGTTCAGTATTCCCTCCAGGCCCTGTGTTTAAATTTGTGACAGTTCAGTATTTCCTCCAGGCCTAGTGTTTAAATTTGTGACAGTTCAGTATTTCCTCCAGGCCTTGTGTTTAAATTTGTGACAGTTCAGTATTTCCTCCAGGCCTTGTGTTTAAATTTGTGACAGTTCAGTATTTCCTCCAGGCCTTGTGTTTAAATTTGTGACAGTTCAGTATTTCATCCAGGCCTTGTGTTTAAATTTGTGACAGTTCAGTATTTCATCCAGGCCTTGTGTTTAAATTTGTGACAGTTCAGTATTTCCTCCAGGCCTTGTGTTTAAATTTGTGACAGTTCAGTATTTCCTCCAGGCCTTGTGTTTAAATTTGTGACAGTTCAGTATTTCCTCCAGGCCCTGTGTTTAAATTTGTGACAGTTCAGTATTCCCTCCAGGCCTTGTGTTTAAATTTGTGACAGTTCAGTGTTTACTCCAGGCCTTGTGTTTAAATTTGTGACAGTTCAGTATTTCCTCCAGGCCTTGTGTTTAAATTTGTGACAGTTCAGTATTTCCGCCAGGCCTAGTTTTTAAATTTGTGACAGTTCAGTATTTCCTCCAGGCCTAGTGTTTAAATTTGTGACAGTTCAGTATTTCCTCCAGGCCTAGTGTTTAAATTTGTGACAGTTCAGTATTTCCTCCAGGCCTTGTGTTTAAAGTTGTGGCAGTTCAGTATTTCCTCCAGGCCTTGTGTTTAAATTTGTGACAGTTCAGTATTTCCTCCAGGCCTTGTGTTTAAAGTTGTGGCAGTTCAGTATTTCCTCCAGGCCTTGTGTTTAAATTTGTGACAGTTCAGTATTTCCTCCAGGCCTTGTGTTTAAAGTTGTGGCAGTTCAGTATTTCCTCCAGGCCTTGTGTTTAAATTTGTGACAGTTCAGTATTTCCTCCAGGCCTTGTGTTTAAAGTTGTGGCAGTTCAGTATTTCCTCCAGGCCTTGTGTTTAAATTTGTGACAGTTCAGTATTTCCGCCAGGCCTAGTGTTTAAATTTGTGACAGTTCAGTATTTCCTCCAGGCCTAGTGTTTAAATTTGTGACAGTTCAGTATTTCCTCCAGGCCTAGTGTTTAAATTTGTGACAGTTCAGTATTTCCTCCAGGCCTTGTGTTTAAAGTTGTGGCAGTTCAGTATTACCTCCAGGCCTTGTGTTTAAATTTGTGACAGTTCAGTATTTCCTCCAGGCCTTGTGTTTAAATTTGTGGCAGTTCAGTATTTCCTCCAGGCCTTGTGTTTAAATTTGTGACAGTTCAGTATTTCCTCCAGGCCCTGTGTTTAAAGTTGTGGCAGTTCAGTATTACCTCCAGGCCTTGTGTTTAAATTTGTGACAGTTCAGTATTTCCTCCAGGCCTTGTGTTTAAATTTGTGACAGTTCAGTATTTCCTCCAGGCCCTGTGTTTAAATTTGTGACAGTTCAGTATTTCCTCCAGGCCTTGTGTTTAAATTTGTGACAGTTCAGTATTTCCTCCAGGTCTTGTGTTTAAATTTGTGGCAGTTCAGTATTTCCTCCAGGCCTTGTGTTTAAATTTGTGACAGTTCAGTATTTCCTCCAGGCCTTGTGTTTAAATTTCTGACAGTTCAGTATTTCCTCCAGGCCTTGTGTTTAAATTTGTGACAGTTCAGTATTTCCTCCAGGCCTTGTGTTTAAATTTGTGGCAGTTCAGTATTTCCTCCAGGCCTTGTGTTTAAATTTGTGACAGTTCAGTATTTCCTCCAGGCCTTGTGTTTAAATTTCTGACAGTTCAGTATTTCCTCCAGGCCTTGTGTTTAAAGTTGTGGCAGTTCAGTATTCCCTCCAGGCCCTGTGTTTAAATTTGTGACAGTTCAGTATTTCCTCCAGGCCTAGTGTTTAAATTTGTGACAGTTCAGTATTTCCTCCAGGCCTTGTGTTTAAATTTGTGACAGCTCAGTATTCCCTGCTGGCCTTGTGTTTAAATTTGTGACAGTTCAGTATTCCCTCCAGGCCTTGTGTTTAAATTTGTGACAGTTCAGTACTTCCTCCAGGCCTAGTGTTTAAATTTGTGACAGTTCAGTATTTCCTCCAGGCCTTGTGTTTAAATTTGTGACAGTTCAGTATTTCCTCCAGGCCTTGTGTTTAAATTTGTGACAGTTCAGTATTTCCTCCAGGCCTTGTGTTTAAATTTGTGACAGTTCAGTATTTTCTCCAGGCCTTGTGTTTAAATTTGTGACAGTTCAGTATTTCCTCCAGGCCTTGTGTTTAAAGTTGTGACAGTTCAGTATTTCCTCCAGGCCTTGTGTTTAAATTTGTGACAGTTCAGTATTTCCTCCAGGCCTTGTGTTTAAATTTGTGACAGTTCAGTATTTCCTCCAGGCCTTGTGTTTAAATTTGTGACAGTTCAGTATTTCCTCCAGGCCTTGTGTTTAAATTTGTGACAGTTCAGTATTTCCTCCAGGCCTTGTGTTTAAATTTGTGACAGTTCAGTATTCCCTCCAGGCCTTGTGTTTAAATTTGTGACAGTTCAGTATTTCCTCCAGGCCTTCTGTTTAAATTTCTGACAGCTCAGTATTCCCTCCAGGCCCTGTGTTTAAATTTGTGACAGTTCAGTATTTCCTCCAGGCCCTGTGTTTAAATTTGTGACAGTTCAGTATTACCTCCAGGCCTTGTGTTTAAATTTGTGACAGTTCAGTAATTCCTCCAGCCCCTGTGTTTAAATTTGTAACAGTTCAGTATTTCCTCCAGGCCCTGTGTTTAAATTTGTGACAGTTCAGTATTTCCTCCAGACCCTGTGTTTAAATTTGTGACAGTTCAGTATTCCCTCCAGGCCTTGTGTTTAAATGTGTGACAGTTCAGTATTTCCTCCAGACCCTGTGTTTAAATTTGTGACAGTTCAGTATTTCCTCCAGGCCTTGTGTTTAAATGTGTGACAGTTCAGTATTTCCTCCAGGCCTTGTGTTTAAATGTGTGACAGTTCAGTATTTCCTCCAGACCCTGTGTTTAAATTTGTGACAGTTCAGTATTTCCTCCAGGCCTTGTGTTTAAATTTGTGACAGTTCAGTATTTCCTCCAGGCCTTGTGTTTAAATTTGTGACAGTTCAGTATTTCCTCCAGGCCTTGTGTTTAAATTTGTGACAGTTCAGTATTTCCTCCAGGCCCTGTGTTTAAATTTGTGACAGTTCAGTATTTCCTCCAGGCCCTGTGTTTAAATTTGTGACAGTTCAGTATTTCCTCCAGGCCTTGTGTTTAAATTTGTGACAGTTCAGTATTTCCTCCAGGCCTTGTGCTTAAATTTGTGACAGTTCAGTATTTCCTCCAGGCCCTGTGTTTAAATTTGTGACAGTTCAGTATTTCCTCCAGGCCCTGTGTTTAAATTTGTGACAGTTCAGTATTTCCTCCAGGCCTTGTCTTTAAATTTGTGACAGTTCAGTATTTCCTCCAGGCCTTGTGTTTAAATTTGTGACTGTTCAGTCTTTCCCCCAGGACCTGTGTTTAAATTTGTGACAGTTCAGTATTTCCCTCAAGGCCTTGTGTTTAAAGTTGTGACAGTTCAGTATTTCCCTCCAGGCCCTGTGTTTAAATTTGTGACAGTTCAGTATTTCCTCCAGTCCCTGTGTTTAAATTTGTGACAGTTCAGTATTTCCTCCAGGCCTTGTGTTTAAATTTGTGACAGTTCAGTATTTCCTCCAGGCCTTGTGTTTAAATTTGTGACAGTTCAGTATTTCCTCCAGGCCTTGTGTTTAAATTTGTGACAGTTCAGTATTTCCTCCAGTCCCTGTGTTTAAATTTGTGACAGTTCAGTATTTCCTCCAGGCCCTGTGTTTAAATTTGTAACAGTTCAGTATTTCCTCCAGGCCCTGTGTTTAAATTTGTGACAGTTCAGTATTTCCTCCAGGCCCTGTGTTTAAATTTGTGACAGTTCAGTATTGCCTCCAGGCCTTGTGTTTAAATTTGTGACAGTTCAGTATTTCCTCCAGGCCCTGTGTTTAAATTTGTGACAGTTCAGTATTGCCTCCAGGCCCTGTGTTTAAATTTGTGACAGTTCAGTATTTCCTCCAGACCCTGTGTTTAAATTTGTAACAGTTCAGTATTTCCTCCAGGCCCTGTGTTTAAATTTGTAACAGTTCAGTATTTCCTCCAGGCCCTGTGTTTAAATTTGTGACAGTTCAGTATTTACTCCAGGCCTTGTGTTTAAATTTGTGACAGTTCAGTATTTCCTCCAGGCCTTGTGTTTAAATTTGTGACAGTTCAGTATTTCCTCCAGGCCTTGTGTTTAAATTTGTGACAGTTCAGTAATTCCTCCACGCCTTGTGTTTAAATTTGTGACAGTTCAGTCTTTCCTCCAGGCCTTGTGTTTAAATTTGTGACAGTTCAGTGTTCCCTCCAGGCCTTGTGTTTAAATTTGTGACAGTTCAGTATTTCCTCCAGGCCTTGTGTTTAAATTTGTGACAGTTCAGTATTTCCTCCAGGCCTTGTGTTTAAATTTGTGACAGTTCAGTATTTCCTCCAGGCCTTGTGTTTAAATTTGTGACAGTTCAGTATTCCCTCCAGGCCTTGTGTTTAAATTTGTGACAGTTCAGTATTTCCTCCAGGCCCTGTGTTTAAATTTGTGACAGTTCAGTATTTCCTCCAGGCCCTGTGTTTAAATTTGTGACAGTTCAGTATTTCCTCCAGGCCTTGTGTTTAAATTTGTGACAGTTCAGTATTTCCTCCAGGCCTTGTGTTTAAATTTGTGACAGTTCAGTATTTCCTCCAGGCCTTGTGTTTAAATTTGTGACAGTTCAGTATTCCCTCCAGGCCTTGTGTTTAAATTTGTGACAGTTCAGTATTTCCTCCAGGCCCTGTGTTTAAATTTGTGACAGTTCAGTATTTCCTCCAGGCCTTGTGTTTAAATTTGTGACAGTTCAGTATTTCCTCCAGGCCTTGTGTTTAAATTTGTGACAGTTCAGTATTTCCTCCAGGCCTTGTGTTTAAATTTGTGACAGTTCAGTATTTCCTCCAGGCCCTGTGTTTAAATTTGTGACAGTTCAGTATTCCCTCCAGGCCTTGTGTTTAAATTTGTGCCTGTTCAGCATTTTCTCCAGGCCTTGTGTTTAAATTTGTGACAGTTCAGTATTTCCTCCAGGCCTTGTGTTTAAATTTGTGACAGTTCAGTATTCCCTCCAGGCCTTGTGTTTAAATTTGTCACAGTTCAGTATTTCCCTCCAGGCCTTGTGTTTAAATTTGTGACAGTTCAGTATTCCCTCCAGGCCCTGTGTTTTAATTTGTGACAGTTCAGTATTCCCTCCAGGCCTTGTGTTTAAATTTGTGACAGTTCAGTATTCCCTCCAGGCCCTGTGTTTAAATTTGTGACAGTTCAGTATTTCCTCCAGGCCTTGTGTTTAAATTTGTGACAGTTCAGTATTTCCTCCAGGCCTTGTGTTTAAATTTGTGACAGTTCAGTATTCCCTCCAGGCCTTGTGTTTAAATTTGTGACAGTTCAGTATTTCCTCCAGGCCTTGTGTTTAAATTTGTGACAGTTCAGTATTTCCTCCAGGCCTTGTGTTTAAATTTGTGACAGTTCAGTATTTCCTCCAGGCCTTGTGTTTAAATTTGTGACAGTTCAGAATTCCCTCCAGGCCCTGTGTTTAAATTTGTGACAGTTCAGTATTTCCTCCAGGCCTTGTGTTTAAATTTGTGACAGTTCAGTATTCCCTCCAGGCCCTGTGTTTAAATTTGTGACAGTTCAGTATTTCCTCCAGGCCTTGTGTTTAAATTTGTGACAGTTCAGTATTTCCTCCAGGCCTTGTGTTTAAATTTGTGACAGTTCAGTATTCCCTCCAGGCCCTGTGTTTAAATTTGTGACAGTTCAGTATTTCCTCCAGGCCTTGTGTTTAAATTTGTGACAGTTCAGTATTTCCTCCAGGCCTTGTGTTTAAATTTGTGATAGTTCAGTATTTCCTCCAGGCCCTGTGTTTAAATTTGTGACAGTTCAGTATTTCCTCCAGGCCCTGTGTTTAAATTTGTGACAGTTCAGTATTTCCTCCAGGCCCTGTGTTTACAATTGTGACAGTTCAGTATTTCCTCCAGGCCTTGTGTTTAAATTTGTGACAGTTCAGTATTCCCTCCAGGCCTTGTGTTTAAATTTGTGACAGTTCAGTATTTCCCTCCAGGCCTTGTGTTTAAATTTGTGACAGTTCAGTATTCCCTCCAGGCCTTGTGTTTAAATTTGTCACAGTTCAGTATTTCCCTCCAGGCCTTGTGTTTAAATTTTTGACAGTTCAGTATTCCCTCCAGGCCCTGTGTTTAAATTTGTGACAGTTCAGTATTCCCTCCAGGCCCTGTGTTTAAATTTGTGACAGTTCTGTATTCCCTCCAGGCCTTGTGTTTAAATTTGTGACAGTTCAGTATTTCCTCCAGGCCTTGTGTTTAAATTTGTGACAGTTCAGTATTTCCTCCAGGCCTTGTGTTTAAATTTGTGACAGTTCAGTATTTCCTCCAGGCCTTGTGTTTAAATTTGTGACAGTTCAGTATTTCCTCCAGGCCTTGTGTTTAAATTTGTGACAGTTCAGTATTTCCTCCAGGCCTTGTGTTTAAATTTGTGACAGTTCAGTATTCCCTCCAGGCCCTGTGTTTAAATTTGTGACAGTTCAGTATTCCCTCCAGGCCTTGTGTTTAAATTTGTGACAGTTCAGTATTTCCTCCAGGCCTTGTGTTTAAATTTGTGACAGTTCAATAATTCCTCCAGCCCCTGTGTTTAAATTTGTGACAGTTCAGTATTCCCTCCAGGCCTTGTGTTTAAATTTGTGACAGTTCAGTATTCCCTCCAGGCCCTGTGTTTAAATTTGTGACAGTTCAGTATTCCCTCCAGGCCTTGTGTTTAAATTTGTGACAGTTCAGTATTTCCTCCAGGCCTTGTGTTTAAATTTGTGACAGTTCAATAATTCCTCCAGCCCCTGTGTTTAAATTTGTGCCTGTTCAGCATTTTCTCCAGGCCTTGTGTTTAAATTTGTGACAGTTCAGTATTTCCTCCAGGCCTTGTGTTTAAATTTGTGACAGTTCAGTATTCCCTCCAGGCCTTGTGTTTAAATTTGTCACAGTTCAGTATTTCCCTCCAGGCCTTGTGTTTAAATTTGTGACAGTTCAGTATTCCCTCCAGGCCCTGTGTTTTAATTTGTGACAGTTCAGTATTCCCTCCAGGCCTTGTGTTTAAATTTGTGACAGTTCAGTATTCCCTCCAGGCCCTGTGTTTAAATTTGTGACAGTTCAGTATTTCCTCCAGGCCTTGTGTTTAAATTTGTGACAGTTCAGTATTTCCTCCAGGCCTTGTGTTTAAATTTGTGACAGTTCAGTATTTCCTCCAGGCCCTGTGTTTAAATTTGTGACAGTTCAGTATTTCCTCCAGGCCTTGTGTTTAAATTTGTGACAGTTCAGTATTTCCTCCAGGCCTTGTGTTTAAATTTGTGACAGTTCAGTATTTCCTCCAGGCCTTGTGTTTAAATTTGTGACAGTTCAGTATTTCCTCCAGGCCTTGTGTTTAAATTTGTGACAGTTCAGTATTTCCTCCAGGCCCTGTGTTTAAATTTGTGACAGTTCAGTATTCCCTCCAGGCCTTGTGTTTAAATTTGTGACAGTTCAGTATTCCCTCCAGGCCCTGTGTTTAAATTTGTGACAGTTCAGTATTCCCTCCAGGCCTTGTGTTTAAATTTGTGACAGTTCAGTATTTCCTCCAGGCCTTGTGTTTAAATTTGTGACAGTTCAATAATTCCTCCAGCCCCTGTGTTTAAATTTGTGCCTGTTCAGCATTTTCTCCAGGCCTTGTGTTTAAATTTGTGACAGTTCAGTATTTCCTCCAGGCCTTGTGTTTAAATTTGTGACAGTTCAGTATTCCCTCCAGGCCTTGTGTTTAAATTTGTCACAGTTCAGTATTTCCCTCCAGGCCTTGTGTTTAAATTTGTGACAGTTCAGTATTCCCTCCAGGCCCTGTGTTTTAATTTGTGACAGTTCAGTATTCCCTCCAGGCCTTGTGTTTAAATTTGTGACAGTTCAGTATTCCCTCCAGGCCCTGTGTTTAAATTTGTGACAGTTCAGTATTTCCTCCAGGCCTTGTGTTTAAATTTGTGACAGTTCAGTATTTCCTCCAGGCCTTGTGTTTAAATTTGTGACAGTTCAGTATTTCCTCCAGGCCTTGTGTTTAAATTTGTGACAGTTCAGTATTTCCTCCAGGCCTTGTGTTTAAATTTGTGACAGTTCAGTATTCCCTCCAGGCCCTGTGTTTAAATTTGTGACAGTTCAGTATTTCATCCAGGCCTTGTGTTTAAATTTGTGACAGTTCAGTATTCCCTCCAGGCCCTGTGTTTAAATTTGTGACAGTTCAGTATTCCCTCCAGGCCTTGTGTTTAAATTTGTGACAGTTCAGTATTTCCTCCAGGCCTTGTGTTTAAATTTGTGACAGTTCAGTATTTCCTCCAGGCCTTGTGTTTAAATTTGTGACAGTTCAGTATTCCCTCCAGGCCCTGTGTTTAAATTTGTGACAGTTCAGTATTTCCTCCAGGCCTTGTGTTTAAATTTGTGACAGTTCAGTATTTCCTCCAGGCCTTGTGTTTAAATTTGTGACAGTTCAGTATTTCCTCCAGGCCTTGTGTTTAAATTTGTGACAGTTCAGTATTTCCTCCAGGCCCTGTTTTTAAATTTGTGACAGTTCAGTATTTCCTCCAGGCCTTGTGTTTAAATTTGTGACAGTTCAGTATTTACTCCAGGCCTTGTGTTTAAATTTGTGACAGTTCAGTATTTCCTCCAGGCCTTGTGTTTAAATTTGTGACAGTTCAGTATTTCCTCCAGGCCCTGTGATTAAATTTGTGACAGTTCAGTATTTCCTCCAGGCCCTGTGTTTAAATTTGTGACAGTTCAGTATTTCCTCCAGGCCTTGTGTTTAAATTTGTGACAGTTCAGTATTCCCTCCAGGCCTTGTGTTTAAATTTGTGACAGTTCAGTATTTCCTCCAGGCCTTGTGTTTAAATTTGTGACAGTTCAGTATTTCCTCCAGGCCTTGTGTTTAAATTTGTGACAGTTCAGTATTTCCTCCAGACCCTGTGTTTAAATTTGTGACAGTTCAGTATTTCCTCCAGGCCCTGTGATTAAATTTGTGACAGTTCAGTATTTCCTCCAGGCCCTGTGTTTAAATTTGTGACAGTTCAGTATTTCCTCCAGGCCTTGTGTTTAAATTTGTGACAGTTCAGTATTTCCTCCAGGCCTTGTGTTTAAATTTGTGACAGTTCAGTATTCCCTCCAGGCCTTGTGTTTAAATTTGTGACAGTTCAGTATTTCCTCCAGGCCCTGTGTTTAAATTTGTGACAGTTCAGTATTTCCTCCAGGCCCTGTGTTTAAATTTGTGGCAGTTCAGTATTTCCTGCAGGCCTTGTGTTTAAATTTGTGACAGTTCAGTATTTCCTCCAGACCCCGTGTTTAAATTTGTGACAGTTCAGTATTTCCTCCAGGCCCTGTGTTTAAATTTGTGACAGTTCAGTATTTCCTCCAGGCCCTGTGTTTAAATTTGTGGCAGTTCAGTATTTCCTCCAGGCCTTGTGTTTAAATTTGTGACTGTTCAGTATTTCCTCCAGACCCCGTGTTTAAATTTGTGACAGTTCAGTATTTCCTCCAGGCCTTGTGTTTAAATTTGTGACAGTTCAGTATTTCCTCCAGGCCTTGTGTTTAAATTTGTGACAGTTCAGTATTTCCTCCAGGCCTTGTGTTTAAATTTGTGACAGTTCAGTATTTCCTCCAGGCCTTGTGTTTAAATTTGTGACAGTTCAGTATTTCCTCCAGTCCCTGTGTTTAAATTTGTGACAGTTCAGTATTTCCTCCAGGCCTTGTGTTTAAATTTGTGACAGTTCAGTATTTCCCTCCAGGCTCTGTGTTTAAATTTGTGACAGTTCAGTATTTCCTCCAGGCCCTGTGTTTAAATTTGTGACAGTTCAGTATTCCCTCCAGGCCTTGTGTTTAAATTTGTGACTGTTCAGTATTTCCTCCAGGCCTTGTGTTTAAATTTGTGACAGTTCAGTATTTCCTCCAGGCCTTGTGTTTAAATTTGTGACAGTTCAGTATTCCCTCCAGGCCTTGTGTTTAAATTTGTGACAGTTCAGTATTTCCCTCCAGGCCTTGTGTTTAAATTTGTGACAGTTCAGTATTCCCTCCAGGCCTTGTGTTTAAATTTGTCACAGTTCAGTATTTCCCTCCAGGCCTTGTGTTTAAATTTGTGACAGTTCAGTATTCCCTCCAGGCCCTGTGTTTTAATTTGTGACAGTTCAGTATTCCCTCCAGGCCTTGTGTTTAAATTTGTGACAGTTCAGTATTCCCTCCAGGCCCTGTGTTTAAATTTGTGACAGTTCAGTATTCCCTCCAGGCCTTGTGTTTAAATTTGTGACAGTTCAGTATTTCCTCCAGGCCTTGTGTTTAAATTTGTGACAGTTCAGTATTTCCTCCAGGCCTTGTGTTTAAATTTGTGACAGTTCAGTATTCCCTCCAGGCCCTGTGTTTAAATTTGTGACAGTTCAGTATTTCCTCCAGGCCTTGTGTTTAAATTTGTGACAGTTCAGTATTTCCTCCAGGCCTTGTGTTTAAATTTGTGACAGTTCAGTATTCCCTCCAGGCCCTGTGTTTAAATTTGTGACAGTTCAGTATTTCCTCCAGGCCTTGTGTTTAAATTTGTGACAGTTCAGTATTTCCTCCAGGCCTTGTGTTTAAATTTGTGACAGTTCAGTATTTCCTCCAGGCCTTGTGTTTAAATTTGTGACAGTTCAGTATTTCCTCCAGGCCTTGTGTTTAAATTTGTGACAGTTCAGTATTCCCTCCAGGCCTTGTGTTTAAATTTGTGACAGTTCAGTATTTCCTCCAGGCCTTGTGTTTAAATTTGTGACAGTTCAGTATTCCCTCCAGGCCCTGTGTTTAAATTTGTGACAGTTCAGTATTCCCTCCAGGCCTTGTGTTTAAATTTGTGACAGTTCAATAATTCCTCCAGCCCCTGTGTTTAAATTTGTGACAGTTCAGTATTCCCTCCAGGCCTTGTGTTTAAATTTGTGCCTGTTCAGCATTTTCTCCAGGCCTTGTGTTTAAATTTGTGACAGTTCAGTATTTCCTCCAGGCCTTGTGTTTAAATTTGTGACAGTTCAGTATTTCCTCCAGGCCTTGTGTTTAAATTTGTGACAGTTCAGTATTTCCTCCAGGCCTTGTGTTTAAATTTGTGACAGTTCAGTATTTCATCCAGGCCTTGTGTTTAAATTTGTGACAGTTCAGTATTTCATCCCGGCCTTGTGTTTAAATTTGTGACAGTTCAGTATTTCCTCCAGGCCTTGTGTTTAAATTTGTGACAGTTCAGTATTTCCTCCAGGCCTTGTGTTTAAATTTGTGACAGTTCAGTATTTCCTCCAGGCCTTGTGTTTAAATTTGTGACAGTTCAGTATTTCCTCCAGGCCTTGTGTTTAAATTTGTGACAGTTCAGTATTTCCTCCAGGCCCTGTGTTTAAATTTGTGACAGTTCAGTATTTCCTCCAGGCCCTGTGTTTAAATTTGTGACAGTTCAGTATTTCCTCCAGGCCCTGTGTTTAAATTTGTGCCTGTTCAGCATTTTCTCCAGGCCTTGTGTTTAAATTTGTGACAGTTCAGTATTTCCTCCAGGCCTTGTGTTTAAATTTGTGACAGTTCAGTATTTCCTCCAGGCCCTGTGTTTAAATTTGTGACAGTTCAGTATTCTCTCCAGGCCTTGTGTTTAAAGTTGTGACAGTTCAGTATTTCCTCCAGGCCTTGTGTTTAAATTTGTGACAGTTCAGTATTCCCTCCAGGCCTTGTGTTTAAATTTGTGACAGTTCAGTATTTCCCTCCAGGCCTTGTGTTTAAATTTGTGACAGTTCAGTATTCCCTCCAGGCCTTGTGTTTAAATTTGTCACAGTTCAGTATTTCCCTCCAGGCCCTGTGTTTAAATTTGTGACAGTTCAGTATTTCCTCCAGGCCTTGTGTTTTAATTTGTGACAGTTCAGTATTTCCTCCAGGCCCTGTGTTTAAATTTGTGACAGTTCAGTATTTCCTCCAGGCCTTGTGTTTAAATTTGTGACAGTTCAGTATTCCCTCCAGGCCTTGTGTTTAAATTTGTGACAGTTCAGTATTCCCTCCAGGCCTTGTGTTTAAATTTGTGACAGTTCAGTATTTCCCTCCAGGCCTTGTGTTTAAATTTGTGACAGTTCAGTATTCCCTCCAGGCCTTGTGTTTAAATTTGTCACAGTTCAGTATTTCCCTCCAGGCCCTGTGTTTAAATTTGTGACAGTTCAGTATTTCCTCCAGGCCTTGTGTTTTAATTTGTGACAGTTCAGTATTTCCTCCAGGCCCTGTGTTTAAATTTGTGACAGTTCAGTATTTCCTCCAGGCCTTGTGTTTAAATTTGTGACAGTTCAGTATTCCCTCCAGGCCTTGTGTTTAAATTTGTGACAGTTCAGTATTCCCTCCAGGCCCTGTGTTTAAATTTGTGACAGTTCAGTATTTCCTCCAGGCCCTGTGTTTAAATTTGTGGCAGTTCAGTATTTCCTCCAGGCCTTGTGTTTAAATTTGTGACAGTTCAGTATTTCCTCCAGGCCTTGTGTTTAAATTTGTGACAGTTCAGTATTTCCTCCAGGCCTTGTGTTTAAATTTGTGACAGTTCAGTATTTCCTCCAGGCCTTGTGTTTAAATTTGTGACAGTTCAGTATTTCCTCCAGGCCTTGTGTTTAAATTTGTGACAGTTCAGTATTTCCTCCAGTCCCTGTGTTTAAATTTGTGACAGTTCAGTATTTCCTCCAGGCCTTGTGTTTAAATTTGTGACAGTTCAGTATTTCCATCCAGGCTCTGTGTTTAAATTTGTGACAGTTCAGTATTTCCTCCAGGCCCTGTGTTTAAATTTGTGACAGTTCAGTATTCCCTCCAGGCCTTGTGTTTAAATTTGTGACTGTTCAGTATTTCCTCCAGGCCTTGTGTTTAAATTTGTGACAGTTCAGTATTTCCTCCAGGCCTTGTGTTTAAATTTGTGACAGTTCAGTATTCCCTCCAGGCCTTGTGTTTAAATTTGTGACAGTTCAGTATTTCCCTCCAGGCCTTGTGTTTAAATTTGTGACAGTTCAGTATTCCCTCCAGGCCTTGTGTTTAAATTTGTCACAGTTCAGTATTTCCCTCCAGGCCTTGTGTTTAAATTTGTGACAGTTCAGTATTCCCTCCAGGCCCTGTGTTTTAATTTGTGACAGTTCAGTATTCCCTCCAGGCCTTGTGTTTAAATTTGTGACAGTTCAGTATTTCCTCCAGGCCTTGTGTTTAAATTTGTGACAGTTCAGTATTCCCTCCAGGCCTTGTGTTTAAATTTGTGACAGTTCAGTATTTCCTCCAGGCCTTGTGTTTAAATTTGTGACAGTTCAGTATTTCCTCCAGGCCTTGTGTTTAAATTTGTGACAGTTCAGTATTTCCTCCAGGCCTTGTGTTTAAATTTGTGACAGTTCAGTATTTCCTCCAGGCCTTGTGTTTAAATTTGTGACAGTTCAGTATTCCCTCCAGGCCCTGTGTTTAAATTTGTGACAGTTCAGTATTTCCTCCAGGCCTTGTGTTTAAATTTGTGACAGTTCAGTATTTCCTCCAGGCCTTGTGTTTAAATTTGTGACAGTTCAGTATTCCCTCCAGGCCCTGTGTTTAAATTTGTGACAGTTCAGTATTCCCTCCAGGCCTTGTGTTTAAATTTGTGACAGTTCAGTATTTCCTCCAGGCCTTGTGTTTAAATTTGTGACAGTTCAGTATTTCCTCCAGGCCTTGTGTTTAAATTTGTGACAGTTCAGTATTTCCTCCAGGCCTTGTGTTTAAATTTGTGACAGTTCAGTATTTCCTCCAGGCCTTGTGTTTAAATTTGTGACAGTTCAGTATTCCCTCCAGGCCCTGTGTTTAAATTTGTGACAGTTCAGTATTTCCTCCAGGCCTTGTGTTTAAATTTGTGACAGTTCAGTATTCCCTCCAGGCCCTGTGTTTAAATTTGTGACAGTTCAGTATTCGCTCCAGGCCTTGTGTTTAAATTTGTGACAGTTCAGTATTTCCTCCAGGCCTTGTGTTTAAATTTGTGACAGTTCAGTATTTCCTCCAGGCCTTGTGTTTAAATTTGTGACAGTTCAGTATTTCCTCCAGGCCTTGTGTTTAAATTTGTGACAGTTCAGTATTTCCTCCAGGCCTTGTGTTTAAATTTGTGACAGTTCAGTATTCCCTCCAGGCCTTGTGTTTAAATTTGTGACAGTTCAGTATTTCCTCCAGGCCTTGTGTTTAAATTTGTGACAGTTCAGTATTCCCTCCAGGCCCTGTGTTTAAATTTGTGACAGTTCAGTATTCCCTCCAGGCCTTGTGTTTAAATTTGTGACAGTTCAATAATTCCTCCAGCCCCTGTGTTTAAATTTGTGACAGTTCAGTATTCCCTCCAGGCCTTGTGTTTAAATTAGTGCCTGTTCAGCATTTTCTCCAGGCCTTGTGTTTAAATTTGTGACAGTTCAGTATTTCCTCCAGGCCTTGTGTTTAAATTTGTGACAGTTCAGTATTTCCTCCAGGCCTTGTGTTTAAATTTGTGACAGTTCAGTATTTCCTCCAGGCCTTGTGTTTAAATTTGTGACAGTTCAGTATTTCATCCAGGCCTTGTGTTTAAATTTGTGACAGTTCAGTATTCCCTCCAGGCCTTGTGTTTAAATTTGTGACAGTTCAGTATTTCCTCCAGGCCCTGTGTTTAAATTTGTGACAGTTCAGTATTTCCTCCAGGCCCTGTGTTTAAATTTGTGACAGTTCAGTATTTCCTCCAGGCCCTGTGTTTAAATTTGTGCCTGTTCAGCATTTTCTCCAGGCCTTGTGTTTAAATTTGTGACAGTTCAGTATTTCCTCCAGGCCTTGTGTTTAAATTTGTGACAGTTCAGTATTTCCTCCAGGCCCTGTGTTTAAATTTGTGACAGTTCAGTATTCTCTCCAGGCCTTGTGTTTAAAGTTGTGACAGTTCAGTATTTCCTCCAGGCCTTGTGTTTAAATTTGTGACAGTTCAGTATTCCCTCCAGGCCTTGTGTTTAAATTTGTGACAGTTCAGTATTTCCCTCCAGGCCTTGTGTTTAAATTTGTGACAGTTCAGTATTCCCTCCAGGCCTTGTGTTTAAATTTGTCACAGTTCAGTATTTCCCTCCAGGCCCTGTGTTTAAATTTGTGACAGTTCAGTATTTCCTCCAGGCCTTGTGTTTTAATTTGTGACAGTTCAGTATTTCCTCCAGGCCCTGTGTTTAAATTTGTGACAGTTCAGTATTTCCTCCAGGCCTTGTGTTTAAATTTGTGACAGTTCAGTATTCCCTCCAGGCCTTGTGTTTAAATTTGTGACAGTTCAGTATTCCCTCCAGGCCTTGTGTTTAAATTTGTGACAGTTCAGTATTTCCCTCCAGGCCTTGTGTTTAAATTTGTGACAGTTCAGTATTCCCTCCAGGCCTTGTGTTTAAATTTGTCACAGTTCAGTATTTCCCTCCAGGCCCTGTGTTTAAATTTGTGACAGTTCAGTATTTCCTCCAGGCCTTGTGTTTTAATTTGTGACAGTTCAGTATTTCCTCCAGGCCCTGTGTTTAAATTTGTGACAGTTCAGTATTTCCTCCAGGCCTTGTGTTTAAATTTGTGACAGTTCAGTATTCCCTCCAGGCCTTGTGTTTAAATTTGTGACAGTTCAGTATTCCCTCCAGGCCCTGTGTTTAAATTTGTGACAGTTCAGTATTTCCTCCAGGCCCTGTGTTTAAATTTGTGGCAGTTCAGTATTTCCTCCAGGCCTTGTGTTTAAATTTGTGACAGTTCAGTATTTCCTCCAGGCCTTGTGTTTAAATTTGTGACAGTTCAGTATTTCCTCCAGGCCTTGTGTTTAAATTTGTGACAGTTCAGTATTTCCTCCAGGCCTTGTGTTTAAATTTGTGACAGTTCAGTATTTCCTCCAGGCCTTGTGTTTAAATTTGTGACAGTTCAGTATTTCCTCCAGTCCCTGTGTTTAAATTTGTGACAGTTCAGTATTTCCTCCAGGCCTTGTGTTTAAATTTGTGACAGTTCAGTATTTCCATCCAGGCTCTGTGTTTAAATTTGTGACAGTTCAGTATTTCCTCCAGGCCCTGTGTTTAAATTTGTGACAGTTCAGTATTCCCTCCAGGCCTTGTGTTTAAATTTGTGACTGTTCAGTATTTCCTCCAGGCCTTGTGTTTAAATTTGTGACAGTTCAGTATTTCCTCCAGGCCTTGTGTTTAAATTTGTGACAGTTCAGTATTCCCTCCAGGCCTTGTGTTTAAATTTGTGACAGTTCAGTATTTCCCTCCAGGCCTTGTGTTTAAATTTGTGACAGTTCAGTATTCCCTCCAGGCCTTGTGTTTAAATTTGTCACAGTTCAGTATTTCCCTCCAGGCCTTGTGTTTAAATTTGTGACAGTTCAGTATTCCCTCCAGGCCCTGTGTTTTAATTTGTGACAGTTCAGTATTCCCTCCAGGCCTTGTGTTTAAATTTGTGACAGTTCAGTATTTCCTCCAGGCCTTGTGTTTAAATTTGTGACAGTTCAGTATTCCCTCCAGGCCTTGTGTTTAAATTTGTGACAGTTCAGTATTTCCTCCAGGCCTTGTGTTTAAATTTGTGACAGTTCAGTATTTCCTCCAGGCCTTGTGTTTAAATTTGTGACAGTTCAGTATTTCCTCCAGGCCTTGTGTTTAAATTTGTGACAGTTCAGTATTTCCTCCAGGCCTTGTGTTTAAATTTGTGACAGTTCAGTATTCCCTCCAGGCCCTGTGTTTAAATTTGTGACAGTTCAGTATTTCCTCCAGGCCTTGTGTTTAAATTTGTGACAGTTCAGTATTTCCTCCAGGCCTTGTGTTTAAATTTGTGACAGTTCAGTATTCCCTCCAGGCCCTGTGTTTAAATTTGTGACAGTTCAGTATTCCCTCCAGGCCTTGTGTTTAAATTTGTGACAGTTCAGTATTTCCTCCAGGCCTTGTGTTTAAATTTGTGACAGTTCAGTATTTCCTCCAGGCCTTGTGTTTAAATTTGTGACAGTTCAGTATTTCCTCCAGGCCTTGTGTTTAAATTTGTGACAGTTCAGTATTTCCTCCAGGCCTTGTGTTTAAATTTGTGACAGTTCAGTATTCCCTCCAGGCCCTGTGTTTAAATTTGTGACAGTTCAGTATTTCCTCCAGGCCTTGTGTTTAAATTTGTGACAGTTCAGTATTCCCTCCAGGCCCTGTGTTTAAATTTGTGACAGTTCAGTATTCGCTCCAGGCCTTGTGTTTAAATTTGTGACAGTTCAGTATTTCCTCCAGGCCTTGTGTTTAAATTTGTGACAGTTCAGTATTTCCTCCAGGCCTTGTGTTTAAATTTGTGACAGTTCAGTATTTCCTCCAGGCCTTGTGTTTAAATTTGTGACAGTTCAGTATTTCCTCCAGGCCTTGTGTTTAAATTTGTGACAGTTCAGTATTCCCTCCAGGCCTTGTGTTTAAATTTGTGACAGTTCAGTATTTCCTCCAGGCCTTGTGTTTAAATTTGTGACAGTTCAGTATTCCCTCCAGGCCCTGTGTTTAAATTTGTGACAGTTCAGTATTCCCTCCAGGCCTTGTGTTTAAATTTGTGACAGTTCAATAATTCCTCCAGCCCCTGTGTTTAAATTTGTGACAGTTCAGTATTCCCTCCAGGCCTTGTGTTTAAATTAGTGCCTGTTCAGCATTTTCTCCAGGCCTTGTGTTTAAATTTGTGACAGTTCAGTATTTCCTCCAGGCCTTGTGTTTAAATTTGTGACAGTTCAGTATTTCCTCCAGGCCTTGTGTTTAAATTTGTGACAGTTCAGTATTTCCTCCAGGCCTTGTGTTTAAATTTGTGACAGTTCAGTATTTCATCCAGGCCTTGTGTTTAAATTTGTGACAGTTCATTATTTCATCCAGGCCTTGTGTTTAAATTTGTGACAGTTCAGTATTTCCTCCAGGCCTTGTGTTTAAATTTGTGACAGTTCAGTATTTCCTCCAGGCCTTGTGTTTAAATTTGTGACAGTTCAGTATTTCCTCCAGGCCTTGTGTTTAAATTTGTGACAGTTCAGTATTTCCTCCAGGCCCTGTGTTTAAATTTGTGACAGTTCAGTATTTCCTCCAGGCCCTGTGTTTAAATTTGTGACAGTTCTGTATTTCCTCCAGGCCCTGTGTTTAAATTTGTGCCTGTTCAGCATTTTCTCCAGGCCTTGTGTTTAAATTTGTGACAGTTCAGTATTTCCTCCAGGCCTTGTGTTTAAATTTGTGACAGTTCAGTATTTCCTCCAGGCCCTGTGTTTAAATTTGTGACAGTTCAGTATTCTCTCCAGGCCTTGTGTTTAAAGTTGTGACAGTTCAGTATTTCCTCCAGGCCTTGTGTTTAAATTTGTGACAGTTCAGTATTCCCTCCAGGCCTTGTGTTTAAATTTGTGACAGTTCAGTATTTCCCTCCAGGCCTTGTGTTTAAATTTGTGACAGTTCAGTATTCCCTCCAGGACTTGTGTTTAAATTTGTCACAGTTCAGTATTTCCCTCCAGGCCTTGTGTTTAAATTTGTGACAGTTCAGTATTTCCTCCAGGCCTTGTGTTTTAATTTGTGACAGTTCAGTATTTCCTCCAGGCCCTGTGTTTAAATTTGTGACAGTTCAGTATTTCCTCCAGGCCTTGTGTTTAAATTTGTGACAGTTCAGTATTCCCTCCAGGCCTTGTGTTTAAATTTGTGACAGTTCAGTATTCCCTCCAGGCCCTGTGTTTAAATTTGTGACAGTTCAGTATTTCCTCCAGGCCCTGTGTTTAAATTTGTGACAGTTCAGTATTTCCTCCAGGCCTTGTGTTTAAATTTGTGACAGTTCAGTATTCCCTCCAGGCCTTGTGTTTAAATTTGTGACAGTTCAGTATTCCCTCCAGGCCCTGTGTTTAAATTTGTGACAGTTCAGTATTCCCTCCAGGCCTTGTGTTTAAATTTGTGACAGTTCAGTATTTCCTCCAGGCCTTGTGTTTAAATTTGTGACAGTTCAGTATTTCCCTCCAGGCCTTGTGTTTAAATTTGTGACAGTTCAGTATTCCCTCCAGGCCTTGTGTTTAAATTTGTCACAGTTCAGTATTTCCCTCCAGGCCCTGTGTTTAAATTTGTGACAGTTCAGTATTTCCTCCAGGCCTTGTGTTTAAATTTGTGACAGTTCAGTATTTCCTCCAGGCCCTGTGTTTAAATTTGTGACAGTTCAGTATTTCCTCCAGGCCTTGTGTTTAAATTTGTGACAGTTCAGTATTCCCTCCAGGCCTTGTGTTTAAATTTGTGACAGTTCAGTATTCCCTCCAGGCCCTGTGTTTAAATTTGTGACAGTTCAGTATTCCCTCCAGGCCCTGTGTTTAAATTTGTGACAGTTCAGTATTCCCTCCAGGCCTTGTGTTTAAATTTGTGACAGTTCAGTATTTCCTCCAGGCCTTGTGTTTAAATTTGTGACAGTTCAGTATTCCCTCCAGGCCTTGTGTTTAAATTTGTGACAGTTCAGTATTCCCTCCAGGCCTTGTGTTTTAATTTGTGACAGTTCAGTATTTCCTCCAGGCCTTGTGTTTAAATTTGTGACAGTTCAGTATTCCCTCCAGGCCTTGTGTTTAAATTTGTGACAGTTCAGTATTTACTCCAGGCCTTGTGTTTAAATTTGTGACAGTTCAGTATTCCCTCCAGGCCTTGTGTTTAAATTTGTGACAGTTCAGTATTCCCTCCAGGCCTTGTGTTTTAATTTGTGACAGTTCAGTATTTCCTCCAGGCCTTGTGTTTAAATTTGTGACAGTTCAGTATTCCCTCCAGGCCTTGTGTTTAAATTTGTGACAGTTCAGTATTCCCTCCAGGCCTTGTGTTTAAATTTGTGACAGTTCAGTACTTCCTCCAGGCCTTGTGTTTAAATTTGTGACAGTTCAGTATTCCCTCCAGGCCTTGTGTTTAAATTTGTGACAGTTCAGTATTCCCTCCAGGCCTTGTGTTTTAATTTGTGACAGTTCAGTATTTCCTCCAGGCCTTGTGTTTAAATTTGTGACAGTTCAGTATTCCCTCCAGGCCTTGTGTTTAAATTTGTGACAGTTCAGTATTCCCTCCAGGCCTTGTGTTTAAATTTGTGACAGTTCAGTATTCCCTCCAGGCCTTGTGTTTTAATTTGTGACAGTTCAGTATTCCCTCCAGGCCTTGTGTTTTAATTTGTGACAGTTCAGTATTCCCTCCAGGCCTTGTGTTTAAATTTGTCACAGTTCAGTATTTCCTTCCAGGCCTTGTGTTTAAATTTGTGACAGTTCAGTATTCCCTCCAGGCCTTGTGTTTTAATTTGTGACAGTTCAGTATTTCCTCCAGGCCTTGTGTTTAAATTTGTGACAGTTCAGTATTTCCTCCAGGCCTTGTGTTTAAATTTGTGACAGTTCAGTATTTCCTCCTGGCCTTGTGTTTAAATTTGTGACAGTTCAGTATTCCCTCCAGGCCTTGTGTTTAAATTTGTGACAGTTCAGTATTCCCTCCAGGCCTTGTGTTTAAATTTGTGACAGTTCAGTATTTCCTCCAGGCCTTGTGTTTAAATTTGTGACAGTTCAGTATTTCCTCCTGGCCTTGTGTTTAAATTTGTGACAGTTCAGTATTCCCTCCAGGCCTTGTGTTTAAATTTGTGACAGTTCAGTATTTCCTCCAGGCCTTGTGTTTAAATTTGTGACAGTTCAGTATTTCCTCCTGGCCTTGTGTTTAAATTTGTGACAGTTCAGTATTCCCTCCAGGCCTTGTGTTTAAATTTGTGACAGTTCAGTATTTCCTCCAGGCCTTGTGTTTAAATTTGTGACAGTTCAGTATTTCCTCCTGGCCTTGTGTTTAAATTTGTGACAGTTCAGTATTTCCTCCAGGCCTTGTGTTTAAATTTGTGACAGTTCAGTATTTCCTCCAGGCCCTGTGTTTAAATTTGTGACAGTTCAGTATTTCCTCCAGGCCTAGTGTTTAAATTTGTGACAGTTCAGTATTTCCTCCAGGCCTTGTGTTTAAATTTGTGACAGTTCAGTATTTCCTCCAGGCCTTGTGTTTAAATTTGTGACAGTTCAGTATTTCCTCCAGGCCCTGTGTTTAAATTTGTGACAGTTCAGTATTCCCTCCAGACCCTGTGTTTAAATTTGTGACTGTTCAGTATTTCCTCCAGGCCTTGTGTTTAAATTTGTGACAGTTCAGTATTTCCTCCTGGCCTTGTGTTTAAATTTGTGACAGTTCAGTATTCCCTCCAGGCCTTGTGTTTAAATTTGTGACAGTTCAGTATTTCCTCCAGGCCTTGTGTTTAAATTTGTGACAGTTCAGTATTTCCTCCAGGCCTTGTGTTTAAATTTGTGACAGTTCAGTATTTCCTCCAGGCCTTGTGTTTAAATTTGTGACAGTTCAGTATTTCCTCCAGGCCTTGTGTTTAAATTTGTGACAGTTCAGTATTTCCTCCAGGCCTTGTGTTTAAATTTGTGACAGTTCAGTATTTCCTCCAGGCCTTGTGTTTAAATTTGTGACAGTTCAGTATTTCCTCCAGGCCTTGTGTTTAATTTTGTGACAGTTCAGTATTCCCTCCAGGCCCTGTGTTTAAATTTGTGACAGTTCAGTATTCCCTCCAGGCCTTGTGTTTAAATTTGTGACAGTTCAGTATTTCCTCCAGGCCTTGTGTTTAAATTTGTGACAGTTCAGTATTCCCTCCAGGCCCTGTGTTTAAATTTGTGACAGTTCAGTATTTCCTCCAGGCCTTGTGTTTAAATTTGTGACAGTTCAGTATTTCCTCCAGGCCTTGTGTTTAAATTTGTGACAGTTCAGTATTTCCTCCAGGCCTTGTGTTTAAATTTGTGACAGTTCAGTATTTCCCCCAGGCCTTGTGTTTAAATTTGTGACAGTTCAGTATTTCCTCCAGGCCTTGTGTTTAAATTTGTGACAGTTCAGTATTTCCTCCAGGCCTTGTGTTTAAATTTCTGACAGTTCAGTATTTCCTCCAGGCCTTGTGTTTAAATTTGTGACAGTTCAGTATTTCCTCCAGGCCTTGTGTTTAAATTTGTGACAGTTCAGTATTTCCTCCAGGCCCTGTTTTTAAATTTGTGACAGTTCAGTATTTCCTCCAGGCCTTGTGTTTAAAGTTGTGACAGTTCAGTATTTACTCCAGGCCTTGTGTTTAAATTTGTGACAGTTCAGTATTTCCTCCAGGCCCTGTGATTAAATTTGTGACAGTTCAGTATTTCCTCCAGGCCCTGTGTTTAAATTTGTGACAGTTCAGTATTTCCTCCAGGCCTTGTGTTTAAATTTGTGACAGTTCAGTATTCCCTCCAGGCCTTGTGTTTAAATTTGTGACAGTTCAGTATTTCCTCCAGGCCCTGTGTTTAAATTTGTGACAGTTCAGTATTTCCTCCAGGCCCTGTGTTTAAATTTGTGGCAGTTCAGTATTTCCTCCAGGCCTTGTGTTTAAATTTGTGACAGTTCAGTATTTCCTCCAGACCCCGTGTTTAAATTTGTGACAGTTCAGTATTTCCTCCAGGCCCTGTGTTTAAATTTGTGACAGTTCAGTATTTCCTCCAGGCCCTGTGTTTAAATTTGTGGCAGTTCAGTATTTCCTCCAGGCCTTGTGTTTAAATTTGTGACAGTTCAGTATTTCCTCCAGACCCTGTGTTTAAATTTGTGACAGTTCAGTATTTCCTCCAGGCCTTGTGTTTAAATTTGTGACAGCTCAGTATTTCCCTCCAGGCCCTGTGTTTAAATTTGTGACAGTTCAGTATTTCCTCCAGGCCTTGTGTTTAAATTTGTGACAGTTCAGTATTTCCCTCCAGGCCTTGTGTTTAAATTTGTGACAGTTCAGTATTCCCTCCAGGCCTTGTGTTTAAATTTGTGACAGTTCAGTATTTCCCTCCAGGCCTTGTGTTTAAATTTGTGACAGTTCAGTATTTCCTCCAGGCCTTGTGTTTAAATTTGTGACAGTTCAGTATTCCCTCCAGGCCTTGTGTTTAAAGTTGTGACAGTTCAGTATTTCCCTCCAGGCCTTGTGTTTAAATTTGTGACAGTTCAGTATTCCCTCCAGGCCTTGTGTTTAATTTTGTCACAGTTCAGTATTTCCCTCCAGGCCTTGTGTTTAAATTTGTGACAGTTCAGTATTCCCTCCAGGCCCTGTGTTTTAATTTGTGACAGTTCAGTATTCCATCCAGGCCTTGTGTTTAAATTTGTGACAGTTCAGTATTCCCTCCAGGCCCTGTGTTTAAATTTGTGACAGTTCAGTATTCCCTCCAGGCCTTGTGTTTAAATTTGTGACAGTTCAGTATTTCCTCCAGGCCTTGTGTTTAAATTTGTGACAGTTCAGTATTTCCTCCAGGCCTTGTGTTTAAATTTGTGACAGTTCAGTATTTCCTCCAGGCCTTGTGTTTAAATTTGTGACAGTTCAGTATTCCCTCCAGGCCCTGTGTTTAAATTTGTGACAGTTCAGTATTTCCTCCAGGCCTTGTGTTTAAATTTGTGACAGTTCAGTATTCCCTCCAGGCCCTGTGTTTAAATTTGTGACAGTTCAGTATTCCCTCCAGGCCCTGTGTTTAAATTTGTGACAGTTCAGTATTCCCTCCAGGCCTTGTGTTTAAATTTGTGACAGTTCAATAATTCCTCCAGCCCCTGTGTTTAAATTTGTGACAGTTCAGTATTCCCTCCAGGCCTTGTGTTTAAATTTGTGACAGTTCAGTATTTCCTCCAGGCCCTGTGTTTAAATTTGTGACAGTTCAGTATTCCCTCCAGGCCCTGTGTTTAAATTTGTGACAGTTCAGTATTTCCTCCAGGCCTTGTGTTTAAATTTGTGACAGTTCAGTATTCCCTCCAGGCCCTGTGTTTAAATTTGTGACAGTTCAGTATTTCCTCCAGGCCCTGTGTTTAAATTTGTGACAGTTCAGTATTTCCTCCAGGCCTAGTGTTTAAATTTGTGACAGTTCAGTATTTCCTCCAGGCCTTGTGTTTAAATTTGTGACAGTTCAGTATTTCCTCCAGGCCTTGTGTTTAAATTTGTGACAGTTCAGTATTTCCTCCAGGCCCTGTGTTTAAATTTGTGACAGTTCAGTATTCCCTCCAGACCCTGTGTTTAAATTTGTGACTGTTCAGTATTTCCTCCAGGCCTTGTGTTTAAATTTGTGACAGTTCAGTATTTCCTCCTGGCCTTGTGTTTAAATTTGTGACAGTTCAGTATTCCCTCCAGGCCTTGTGTTTAAATTTGTGACAGTTCAGTATTTCCTCCAGGCCTTGTGTTTAAATTTGTGACAGTTCAGTATTTCCTCCAGGCCTTGTGTTTAAATTTGTGACAGTTCAGTATTTCCTCCAGGCCTTGTGTTTAAATTTGTGACAGTTCAGTATTTCCTCCAGGCCTTGTGTTTAAATTTGTGACAGTTCAGTATTTCCTCCAGGCCTTGTGTTTAAATTTGTGACAGTTCAGTATTTCCTCCAGGCCTTGTGTTTAAATTTGTGACAGTTCAGTATTTCCTCCAGGCCTTGTGTTTAATTTTGTGACAGTTCAGTATTCCCTCCAGGCCCTGTGTTTAAATTTGTGACAGTTCAGTATTCCCTCCAGGCCTTGTGTTTAAATTTGTGACAGTTCAGTATTTCCTCCAGGCCTTGTGTTTAAATTTGTGACAGTTCAGTATTCCCTCCAGGCCCTGTGTTTAAATTTGTGACAGTTCAGTATTTCCTCCAGGCCTTGTGTTTAAATTTGTGACAGTTCAGTATTTCCTCCAGGCCTTGTGTTTAAATTTGTGACAGTTCAGTATTTCCTCCAGGCCTTGTGTTTAAATTTGTGACAGTTCAGTATTTCCCCCAGGCCTTGTGTTTAAATTTGTGACAGTTCAGTATTTCCTCCAGGCCTTGTGTTTAAATTTGTGACAGTTCAGTATTTCCTCCAGGCCTTGTGTTTAAATTTCTGACAGTTCAGTATTTCCTCCAGGCCTTGTGTTTAAATTTGTGACAGTTCAGTATTTCCTCCAGGCCTTGTGTTTAAATTTGTGACAGTTCAGTATTTCCTCCAGGCCCTGTTTTTAAATTTGTGACAGTTCAGTATTTCCTCCAGGCCTTGTGTTTAAAGTTGTGACAGTTCAGTATTTACTCCAGGCCTTGTGTTTAAATTTGTGACAGTTCAGTATTTCCTCCAGGCCCTGTGATTAAATTTGTGACAGTTCAGTATTTCCTCCAGGCCCTGTGTTTAAATTTGTGACAGTTCAGTATTTCCTCCAGGCCTTGTGTTTAAATTTGTGACAGTTCAGTATTCCCTCCAGGCCTTGTGTTTAAATTTGTGACAGTTCAGTATTTCCTCCAGGCCCTGTGTTTAAATTTGTGACAGTTCAGTATTTCCTCCAGGCCCTGTGTTTAAATTTGTGGCAGTTCAGTATTTCCTCCAGGCCTTGTGTTTAAATTTGTGACAGTTCAGTATTTCCTCCAGACCCCGTGTTTAAATTTGTGACAGTTCAGTATTTCCTCCAGGCCCTGTGTTTAAATTTGTGACAGTTCAGTATTTCCTCCAGGCCCTGTGTTTAAATTTGTGGCAGTTCAGTATTTCCTCCAGGCCTTGTGTTTAAATTTGTGACAGTTCAGTATTTCCTCCAGACCCTGTGTTTAAATTTGTGACAGTTCAGTATTTCCTCCAGGCCTTGTGTTTAAATTTGTGACAGCTCAGTATTTCCCTCCAGGCCCTGTGTTTAAATTTGTGACAGTTCAGTATTTCCTCCAGGCCTTGTGTTTAAATTTGTGACAGTTCAGTATTTCCCTCCAGGCCTTGTGTTTAAATTTGTGACAGTTCAGTATTCCCTCCAGGCCTTGTGTTTAAATTTGTGACAGTTCAGTATTTCCCTCCAGGCCTTGTGTTTAAATTTGTGACAGTTCAGTATTTCCTCCAGGCCTTGTGTTTAAATTTGTGACAGTTCAGTATTCCCTCCAGGCCTTGTGTTTAAAGTTGTGACAGTTCAGTATTTCCCTCCAGGCCTTGTGTTTAAATTTGTGACAGTTCAGTATTCCCTCCAGGCCTTGTGTTTAATTTTGTCACAGTTCAGTATTTCCCTCCAGGCCTTGTGTTTAAATTTGTGACAGTTCAGTATTCCCTCCAGGCCCTGTGTTTTAATTTGTGACAGTTCAGTATTCCATCCAGGCCTTGTGTTTAAATTTGTGACAGTTCAGTATTCCCTCCAGGCCCTGTGTTTAAATTTGTGACAGTTCAGTATTCCCTCCAGGCCTTGTGTTTAAATTTGTGACAGTTCAGTATTTCCTCCAGGCCTTGTGTTTAAATTTGTGACAGTTCAGTATTTCCTCCAGGCCTTGTGTTTAAATTTGTGACAGTTCAGTATTTCCTCCAGGCCTTGTGTTTAAATTTGTGACAGTTCAGTATTCCCTCCAGGCCCTGTGTTTAAATTTGTGACAGTTCAGTATTTCCTCCAGGCCTTGTGTTTAAATTTGTGACAGTTCAGTATTCCCTCCAGGCCCTGTGTTTAAATTTGTGACAGTTCAGTATTCCCTCCAGGCCCTGTGTTTAAATTTGTGACAGTTCAGTATTCCCTCCAGGCCTTGTGTTTAAATTTGTGACAGTTCAATAATTCCTCCAGCCCCTGTGTTTAAATTTGTGACAGTTCAGTATTCCCTCCAGGCCTTGTGTTTAAATTTGTGACAGTTCAGTATTTCCTCCAGGCCCTGTGTTTAAATTTGTGACAGTTCAGTATTCCCTCCAGGCCCTGTGTTTAAATTTGTGACAGTTCAGTATTTCCTCCAGGCCTTGTGTTTAAATTTGTGACAGTTCAGTATTCCCTCCAGGCCCTGTGTTTAAATTTGTGACAGTTCAGTATTTCCTCCAGGCCCTGTGTTTAAATTTGTGACAGTTCAGTATTTCCTCCAGCCCCTGTGTTTAAATTTGTGACAGTTCAGTATTCCCTCCAGGCCTTGTGTTTAAATTTGTGCCTGTTCAGCATTTTCTCCAGGCCTTGTGTTTAAATTTGTGACAGTTCAGTATTTCCTCCAGGCCTTGTGTTTAATTTTGTGACAGTTCAGTATTTCCTCCAGGCCCTGTGTTTAAATTTGTGACAGTTCAGTATTCCCTCCAGACCCTGTGTTTAAATTTGTGACTGTTCAGTATTTCCTCCAGGCCTTGTGTTTAAATTTGTGACAGTTCAGTATTTCCTCCTGGCCTTGTGTTTAAATTTGTGACAGTTCAGTATTCCCTCCAGGCCTTGTGTTTAAATTTGTGACAGTTCAGTATTTCCTCCAGGCCTTGTGTTTAAATTTGTGACAGTTCAGTATTTCCTCCAGGCCTTGTGTTTAAATGTGTGACAGTTCACTATTTCCTCCAGGCCTTGTGTTTAAATTTGTGACAGTTCAGTATTTCCTCCAGGCCTTGTGTTTAAATTTGTGACAGTTCAGTATTCCCTCCAGGCCTTGTGTTTAAATTTGTGCCTGTTCAGCATTTTCTCCAGGCCTTGTGTTTAAATTTGTGACAGTTCAGTATTTCCTCCAGGCCTTGTGTTTAATTTTGTGACAGTTCAGTATTTCCTCCAGGCCCTGTGTTTAAATTTGTGACAGTTCAGTATTCCCTCCAGACCCTGTGTTTAAATTTGTGACTGTTCAGTATTTCCTCCAGGCCTTGTGTTTAAATTTGTGACAGTTCAGTATTTCCTCCTGGCCTTGTGTTTAAATTTGTGACAGTTCAGTATTCCCTCCAGGCCTTGTGTTTAAATTTGTGACAGTTCAGTATTTCCTCCAGGCCTTGTGTTTAAATTTGTGACAGTTCAGTATTTCCTCCAGGCCTTGTGTTTAAATTTGTGACAGTTCAGTATTTCCTCCAGGCCTTGTGTTTAAATTTGTGACAGTTCAGTATTTCCTCCAGGCCCTGTGTTTAAATTTGTGACAGTTCAGTATTTCCTCCAGGCCCTGTGTTTAAATTTGTGACAGTTCAGTATTTCCTCCAGGCCTTGTGTTTAAATTTGTGACAGTTCAGTATTTCCTCCAGGCCTTGTGTTTAAATTTGTGACAGTTCAGTATTTCCTCCAGGCCTTGTGTTTAAATTTGTGACAGTTCAGTATTTCCTCCAGGCCTTGTGTTTAAATTTGTGACAGTTCAGTATTTCCTCCAGGCCTTGTGTTTAAATTTGTGACAGTTCAGTATTTCCTCCAGGCCTTGTGTTTAATTTTGTGACAGTTCAGTATTCCCTCCAGGCCCTGTGTTTAAATTTGTGACAGTTCAGTATTCCCTCCAGGCCTTGTGTTTAAATTTGTGACAGTTCAGTATTTCCTCCAGGCCTTGTGTTTAAATTTGTGACAGTTCAGTATTCCCTCCAGGCCCTGTGTTTAAATTTGTGACAGTTCAGTATTTCCTCCAGGCCTTGTGTTTAAATTTGTGACAGTTCAGTATTTCCTCCAGGCCTTGTGTTTAAATTTGTGACAGTTCAGTATTTCCTCCAGGCCTTGTGTTTAAATTTGTGACAGTTCAGTATTTCCCCCAGGCCTTGTGTTTAAATTTGTGACAGTTCAGTATTTCCTCCAGGCCTTGTGTTTAAATTTGTGACAGTTCAGTATTTCCTCCAGGCCTTGTGTTTAAATTTCTGACAGTTCAGTATTTCCTCCAGGCCTTGTGTTTAAATTTGTGACAGTTCAGTATTTCCTCCAGGCCTTGTGTTTAAATTTGTGACAGTTCAGTATTTCCTCCAGGCCCTGTTTTTAAATTTGTGACAGTTCAGTATTTCCTCCAGGCCTTGTGTTTAAAGTTGTGACAGTTCAGTATTTACTCCAGGCCTTGTGTTTAAATTTGTGACAGTTCAGTATTTCCTCCAGGCCCTGTGATTAAATTTGTGACAGTTCAGTATTTCCTCCAGGCCCTGTGTTTAAATTTGTGACAGTTCAGTATTTCCTCCAGGCCTTGTGTTTAAATTTGTGACAGTTCAGTATTCCCTCCAGGCCTTGTGTTTAAATTTGTGACAGTTCAGTATTTCCTCCAGGCCCTGTGTTTAAATTTGTGACAGTTCAGTATTTCCTCCAGGCCCTGTGTTTAAATTTGTGGCAGTTCAGTATTTCCTCCAGGCCTTGTGTTTAAATTTGTGACAGTTCAGTATTTCCTCCAGGCCCTGTGTTTAAATTTGTGGCAGTTCAGTATTTCCTCCAGGCCCTGTGTTTAAATTTGTGACAGTTCAGTATTTCCTCCAGGCCCTGTGTTTAAATTTGTGGCAGTTCAGTATTTCCTCCAGGCCCTGTGTTTAAATTTGTGACAGTTCAGTATTTCCTCCAGGCCCTGTGTTTAAATATGTGGCAGTTCAGTATTTCCTCCAGGCCTTGTGTTTAAATTTGTGACAGTTCAGTATTTCCTCCAGACCCCGTGTTTAAATTTGTGACAGTTCAGTATTTCCTCCAGGCCCTGTGTTTAAATTTGTGACAGTTCAGTATTTCCTCCAGGCCCTGTGTTTAAATTTGTGGCAGTTCAGTATTTCCTCCAGGCCTTGTGTTTAAATTTGTGACAGTTCAGTATTTCCTCCAGACCCTGTGTTTAAATTTGTGACAGTTCAGTATTTCCTCCAGGCCTTGTGTTTAAATTTGTGACAGCTCAGTATTTCCCTCCAGGCCCTGTGTTTAAATTTGTGACAGTTCAGTATTTCCTCCAGGCCTTGTGTTTAAATTTGTGACAGTTCAGTATTTCCCTCCAGGCCTTGTGTTTAAATTTGTGACAGTTCAGTATTCCCTCCAAGCCTTGTGTTTAAATTTGTGACAGTTCAGTATTTCCCTCCAGGCCTTGTGTTTAAATTTGTGACAGTTCAGTATTTCCTCCAGGCCTTGTGTTTAAATTTGTGACAGTTCAGTATTTCCTCCAGGCCCTGTGTTTAAATTTGTGACAGTTCAGTATTCCCTCCAGGCCTTGTGTTTAAATTTGTGACAGTTCAGTATTTCCTCCAGGCCCTGTGTTTATATTTGTGACAGTTCAGTATTTCCTCCAGGCCCTGTGTTTAAATTTGTGACAGTTCAGTATTCCCTCCAGGCCCTGTGTTTAAATTTGTGACAGTTCAGTATTTCCTCCAGGCCTTGTGTTTAAATTTGTGACAGTTCAGTATTCCCTCCAGGCCCTGTGTTTAAATTTGTGACAGTTCAGTATTTCCTCCAGGCCCTGTGTTTAAATTTGTGACAGTTCAGTATTTCCTCCAGCCCCTGTGTTTAAATTTGTGACAGTTCAGTATTCCCTCCAGGCCTTGTGTTTAAATTTGTGCCTGTTCAGCATTTTCTCCAGGCCTTGTGTTTAAATTTGTGACAGTTCAGTATTCCCTCCAGGCCTTGTGTTTAAATTTGTGACAGTTCAGTATTCCCTCCAGGCCTTGTGTTTAAATTTGTGACAGTTCAGTATTTCCTCCAGGCCTTGTGTTTAAATTTGTGACAGTTCAGTATTTCCTCCAGGCCTTGTGTTTAAATTTGTGACAGTTCAGTATTTCCTCCAGGCCTTGTGTTTAAATTTGTGACAGTTCAGTATTGCATCCAGGCCTTGTGTTTAAATTTGTGACAGTTCAGTATTTCATCCAGGCCTTGTGTTTAAATTTGTGACAGTTCAGTATTTCCTCCAGCCCCTGTGTTTAAATTTGTAACAGTTCAGTATTTCTTCCAGGCCTTGTGTTTAAATTTGTGACAGTTCAGTATTTCCTCCAGGCCTTGTGTTTAAATTTGTGACAGTTCAGTATTTCCTCCAGGCCCTGTGTTTAAATTTGTGACAGTTCAGTATTTCCTCCAGGCCCTGTGTTTAAATTTGTGACAGTTCAGTATTTCCTCCAGGCCCTGTGTTTAAATTTGTGACAGTTCAGTATTTCCTCCAGGCCTTGTGTTTAAATTTGTGACAGTTCAGTATTTCCTCCAGGCCTTGTGTTTAAATTTGTGACAGTTCAGTATTCCCTCCAGGCCTTGTGTTTAAATTTGTGACAGTTCAGTATTTCCCTCCAGGCCTTGTGTTTAAATTTGTGACAGTTCAGTATTTCCTCCAGGCCTTGTGTTTAAATTTGTGACAGTTCAGTATTCCCTCCAGGCCTTGTGTTTAAATTTGTGACAGTTCAGTATTTCCTCCAGGCCTTGTGTTTTAATTTGTGACAGTTCAGTATTCCCTCCAGGCCTTGTGTTTAAATTTGTGACAGTTCAGTATTTCCCTCCAGGCCTTGTGTTTAAATTTGTGACAGTTCAGTATTCCCTCCAGGCCCTGTGTTTAAATTTGTGACAGTTCAGTATTCCCTCCAGGCCCTGTGTTTAAATTTGTGACAGTTCAGTATTCCCTCCAGGCCTTGTGTTTAAATTTGTGACAGTTCAGTATTTCCTCCAGGCCTTGTGTTTAAATTTGTGACAGTTCAGTATTTCCTCCAGGCCTTGTGTTTAAATTTGTGACAGTTCAGTATTCCCTCCAGGCCTTGTGTTTAAATTTGTGACAGTTCAGTATTTCCTCCAGGCCTTGTGTTTAAATTTGTGACAGTTCAGTATTCCCTCCAGGCCCTGTGTTTAAATTTGTGACAGTTCAGTATTCCCTCCAGGCCTTGTGTTTAAATTTGTGACAGTTCAGTATTTCCTCCAGGCCTTGTGTTTAAATTTGTGACAGTTCAATAATTCCTCCAGCCCCTGTGTTTAAATTTGTGACAGTTCAGTATTTCCTCCAGGCCTTGTGTTTAAATTTGTGACAGTTCAGTATTTCCTCCAGGCCTTGTGTTTAAATTTGTGACAGTTCAGTATTTCCTCCAGGCCTTGTGTTTAAATTTGTGACAGTTCAGTATTCCCTCCAGGCCTTGTGTTTAAATTTGTGACAGTTCAGTATTTCCTCCAGGCCTTGTGTTTAAATTTGTGACAGTTCAATAATTCCTCCAGGCCTTGTGTTTAAATTTGTGACAGTTCAGTATTCCCTCCAGGCCTTGTGTTTAAATTTGTGACAGTTCAGTATTCCCTCCAGGCCTTGTGTTTAAATTTGTGACAGTTCAGTATTTCCTCCAGGCCTTGTGTTTAAATTTGTGACAGTTCAGTATTCCCTCCAGGCCCTGTGTTTAAATTTGTGACAGTTCAGTATTTCCTCCAGGCCTTGTGTTTAAATTTGTGACAGTTCAGCATTTCCTCCAGGCCTTGTGTTTAAATTTGTGACAGTTCAGTATTTCCTCCAGGCCTTGTGTTTAAATTTGTGACAGTTCAGTATTCCCTCCAGGCCTTGTGTTTAAATTTGTGACAGTTCAGTATTTCCTCCAGGCCTTGTGTTTAAATTTGTGACAGTTCAATAATTCCTCCAGGCCTTGTGTTTAAATTTGTGACAGTTCAGTATTCCCTCCAGGCCTTGTGTTTAAATTTGTGACAGTTCAGTATTCCCTCCAGGCCTTGTGTTTAAATTTGTGACAGTTCAGTATTTCCTCCAGGCCTTGTGTTTAAATTTGTGACAGTTCAGTATTCCCTCCAGGCCTTGTGTTTAAATTTGTGACAGTTCAATAATTCCTCCAGGCCTTGTGTTTAAATTTGTGACAGTTCAGTATTCCCTCCAGGCCTTGTGTTTAAATTTGTGACAGTTCAGTATTCCCTCCAGGCCTTGTGTTTAAATTTGTCACAGTTCAGTATTTCCCTCCAGGCCTTGTGTTTAAATTTGTGACAGTTCAGTATTCCCTCCAGGCCCTGTGTTTTAATTTGTGACAGTTCAGTATTCCCTCCAGGCCTTGTGTTTAAATTTGTGACAGTTCAGTATTCCCTCCAGGCCCTGTGTTTAAATTTGTGACAGTTCAGTATTCCCTCCAGGCCCTGTGTTTAAATTTGTGACAGTTCAGTATTTCCTCCAGGCCTTGTGTTTAAATTTGTGACAGTTCAGTATTTCCTCCAGGCCTTGTGTTTAAATTTGTGACAGTTCAGTATTTCCTCCAGGCCTTGTGTTTAAATTTGTGACAGTTCAGTATTCCCTCCAGGCCCTGTGTTTAAATTTGTGACAGTTCAGTATTTCCCTCCAGGCCTTGTGTTTAAATTTGTGACAGTTCAGTATTCCCTGCAGGCCCTGTGTTTAAATTTGTGACAGTTCAGTATTTCCTCCAGGCCTTGTGTTTAAATTTGTGACAGTTCAGTATTTCCTCCAGGCCTTGTGTTTAAATTTGTGACAGTTCAGTATTCCCTCCAGGCCCTGTGTTTAAATTTGTGACAGTTCAGTATTTCCTCCAGGCCTTGTGTTTAAATTTGTGACAGTTCAGTATTTCCTCCAGGCCTTGTGTTTAAATTTGTGACAGTTCAGTATTTCCTCCAGGCCTTGTGTTTAAATTTGTGACAGTTCAGTATTCCCTCCAGGCCCTGTGTTTAAATTTGTGACAGTTCAGTATTCCCTCCAGGCCTTGTGTTTAAATTTGTGACAGTTCAGTATTTCCTCCAGGCCTTGTGTTTAAATTTGTGACAGTTCAGTATTTCCTCCAGGCCTTGTGTTTAAATTTGTGACAGTTCAGTATTTCCTCCAGGCCTTGTGTTTAAATTTGTGACAGTTCAGTATTCCCTCCAGGCCTTGTGTTTAAATTTATGACAGTTCAGTATTTCCTCCAGGCCTTGTGTTTAAATTTGTGACAGTTCAATAATTACTCCAGCCCCTGTGTTTAAATTTGTGACAGTTCAGTATTTCCTCCAGGCCCTGTGTTTAAATTTGTGACAGTTCAGTATTTCCTCCAGGCCTTGTGTTTAAATTTGTGACAGTTCAGTATTCCCTCCAGGCCTTGTGTTTAAATTTGTGCCTGTTCAGCATTTTCTCCAGGCCTTGTGTTTAAATTTGTGACAGTTCAGTATTTCCTCCAGGCCTTGTGTTTAAATTTGTGACAGTTCAGTATTTCCTCCAGGCCTTGTGTTTAAATTTGTGACAGTTCAGTATTTCCTCCAGGCCTTGTGTTTAAATTTGTGACAGTTCAGTATTTCATCCAGGCCTTGTGTTTAAATTTGTGACAGTTCAGTATTTCATCCAGGCCTTGTGTTTAAATTTGTGACAGTTCAGTATTTCCTCCAGGCCTTGTGTTTAAATTTGTGACAGTTCAGTATTTCCTCCAGGCCTTGTGTTTAAATTTGTGACAGTTCAGTATTTCCTCCAGGCCTTGTGTTTAAATTTGTGACAGTTCAGTATTTCCTCCAGGCCTTGTGTTTAAATTTGTGACAGTTCAGTATTTCCCCCAGGACCTGTGTTTCAAGTTGTGACAGCTCAGTATTTCCCCCAGGACCTGTGTTTAAAGTTGTGACAGCTCAGTATTTCCCCCAGGACCTGTGTTTAATGCTGTTACAGTTCAGTATTCCCTCCAGGCCCTGTGTTTAAATTTGTGACAGTTCAGTATTCCCTCCAGGCCTTGTGTTTAAATTTGTGACAGTTCAATAATTCCTCCAGGCCTTGTGTTTAAATTTGTGACAGTTCAGTATTCCCTCCAGGCCTTGTGTTTAAATTTGTGACAGTTCAGTATTCCCTCCAGGCCCTGTGTTTTAATTTGTGACAGTTCAGTATTCCCTCCAGGCCTTGTGTTTAAATTTGTGACAGTTCAGTATTCCCTCCAGGCCCTGTGTTTTAATTTGTGACAGTTCAGTATTCCCTCCAGGCCTTGTGTTTAAATTTGTGACAGTTCAGTATTCCCTCCAGGCCCTGTGTTTAAATTTGTGACAGTTCAGTATTCCCTCCAGGCCTTGTGTTTAAATTTGTGACAGTTCAGTATTTCCTCCAGGCCTTGTGTTTAAATTTGTGACAGTTCAGTATTTCCTCCAGGCCTTGTGTTTAAATTTGTGACAGTTCAGTATTCCCTCCAGGCCCTGTGTTTAAATTTGTGACAGTTCAGTATTTCCTCCAGGCCTTGTGTTTAAATTTGTGACAGTTCAGTATTCCCTCCAGGCCCTGTGTTTAAATTTGTGACAGTTCAGTATTTCCTCCAGGCCTTGTGTTTAAATTTGTGACAGTTCAGTATTTCCTCCAGGCCTTGTGTTTAAATTTGTGACAGTTCAGTATTCCCTCCAGGCCCTGTGTTTAAATTTGTGACAGTTCAGTATTTCCTCCAGGCCTTGTGTTTAAATTTGTGACAGTTCAGTATTTCCTCCAGGCCTTGTGTTTAAATTTGTGACAGTTCAGTATTTCCTCCAGGCCTTGTGTTTAAATTTGTGACAGTTCAGTATTCCCTCCAGGCCCTGTGTTTAAATTTGTGACAGTTCAGTATTCCCTCCAGGCCTTGTGTTTAAATTTGTGACAGTTCAGTATTTCCTCCAGGCCTTGTGTTTAAATTTGTGACAGTTCAGTATTTCCTCCAGGCCTTGTGTTTAAATTTGTGACAGTTCAGTATTTCCTCCAGGCCTTGTGTTTAAATTTGTGACAGTTCAGTATTCCCTCCAGGCCTTGTGTTTAAATTTATGACAGTTCAGTATTTCCTCCAGGCCTTGTGTTTAAATTTGTGACAGTTCAATAATTACTCCAGCCCCTGTGTTTAAATTTGTGACAGTTCAGTATTTCCTCCAGGCCCTGTGTTTAAATTTGTGACAGTTCAGTATTTCCTCCAGGCCTTGTGTTTAAATTTGTGACAGTTCAGTATTCCCTCCAGGCCTTGTGTTTAAATTTGTGCCTGTTCAGCATTTTCTCCAGGCCTTGTGTTTAAATTTGTGACAGTTCAGTATTTCCTCCAGGCCTTGTGTTTAAATTTGTGACAGTTCAGTATTTCATCCAGGCCTTGTGTTTAAATTTGTGACAGTTCAGTATTTCATCCAGGCCTTGTGTTTAAATTTGTGACAGTTCAGTATTTCCTCCAGGCCTTGTGTTTAAATTTGTGACAGTTCAGTATTTCCTCCAGGCCTTGTGTTTAAATTTGTGACAGTTCAGTATTTCCTCCAGGCCTTGTGTTTAAATTTGTGACAGTTCAGTATTTCCTCCAGGCCTTGTGTTTAAATTTGTGACAGTTCAGTATTTCCCCCAGGACCTGTGTTTCAAGTTGTGACAGCTCAGTATTTCCCCCAGGACCTGTGTTTAATGCTGTTACAGTTCAGTGTTTCCCCCAGTACCTGTGTTTAAAGTTGTGATAGCTCAGTATTTCCTCCAGGACCTGTCTTTAAAGTTGTGACAGCTCATTAGTTGCCCCAGTACCTGTGTTTAATGCTGTTACAGTTCAGTGTTTCCCCCAGTACCTGTGTTTAAAGTTGTGACAGCTCAGTATTTCCTCCAGGACCTGTCTTTAAAGTTGTGACAGCTCATTAGTTGCCCCAGTACCTGTGTTTAATGCTGTTACAGTTCAGAGTTTCCCCCAAGACCTGTGTTTAAAGTTGTGACAGCTCAGTATTTCCCACAGGACCTTTCTTTAAAGTTGTGACAGCTCAGTATTTCCCGCAGAACCTGTGTTTAAAGTTGTGACAGTTCAGTGTTTCCCCCATGCCCTGTGTCTACAATTGTGAAAGCTCAGTATTTCCCCCAAGACATGTGTTTAAATTTGTTACAGCTCAGTATTTCTTCCAGGCCCTGTGTTTACAATTGTGACAGCTCAGTATTTCCCCCAGGACCTGTGTTTCAAGTTGTGACAGCTCAGTATTTCCCCCAGGACCTGTGTTTAATGCTGTTACAGTTCAGTGTTTCCCCCAGTACCTGTGTTTAAAGTTGTGACAGCTCAGTATTTCCCCCAGGACCTGTGTTTAATGCTGTTACAGTTCAGTGTTTCCCCCAAGACCTGTGTTAAAAGTTGTGCCAGCTCAGTATTTCTTCCAGGCCCTGTGTTTACAATTGTAACAGTTCAGTATTACCCCCAGGACCTGTAATTAAAGTTGTGACAGCTCAGTATTTCCCCCAGGCCCTGTGTTTAAAATTGTGACAGCTCAGTGTTACCCCCATAACCTGTGTTTAAAGTTGTGACAGCTCAGTATTTCCTCCAGGCCCTGTGATACAGTTGCGACAGATCCATGTTTCCTCCAGGCCCTGTGTTTACCGTTGTGACAGCTCAATATTTCCTCCAGGCCCAGTGTTTACAGTTGCGACAGTTCAGAATTTCACCCAGGCCCTGTGTTTACAGTTGTGACAGCTCAGTATTTCCTCCAGGCCTTGTGTTTAAATTTGTGAGAGTTCAGTATTTCCTCCAGGCCTTGTGTTTAAAGTTGTGACAGTTCAGTATTTCCTCCAGGCCTTGTGTTTAAATTTGTGACAGTTCAGTATTCCCTCCAGGCCTTATGTTTAAATGTGTGACAGTTCAGTATTTCCTCCAGGCCTTGTGTTTAAATTTGTGACAGTTCAGTATTTCCTCCAGGCCCTGTGTTTAAATTTGTGACAGTTCAGTATTTCCTCCAGGCCTTGTGTTTAAATTTGTGACAGTTCAGTATTCCCTCCAGGCCTTGTGTTTAAATTTGTGACAGTTCAGTATTTCCTCCAGGCCCTGTGTTTAAATTTGTGACAGTTCAGTATTTCCTCCAGGCCCTGTGTTTAAATTTGTGGCAGTTCAGTATTTCCTCCAGGCCTTGTGTTTAAATTTGTGACAGTTCAGTATTTCCTCCAGGCCCTGTGTTTAAATTTGTGGCAGTTCAGTATTTCCTCCAGGCCCTGTGTTTAAATTTGTGACAGTTCAGTATTTCCTCCAGGCCCTGTGTTTAAATTTGTGGCAGTTCAGTATTTCCTCCAGGCCCTGTGTTTAAATTTGTGACAGTTCAGTATTTCCTCCAGGCCCTGTGTTTAAATTTGTGGCAGTTCAGTATTTCCTCCAGGCCTTGTGTTTAAATTTGTGACAGTTCAGTATTTCCTCCAGACCCCGTGTTTAAATTTGTGACAGTTCAGTATTTCCTCCAGGCCCTGTGTTTAAATTTGTGACAGTTCAGTATTTCCTCCAGGCCCTGTGTTTAAATTTGTGGCAGTTCAGTATTTCCTCCAGGCCTTGTGTTTAAATTTGTGACAGTTCAGTATTTCCTCCAGACCCTGTGTTTAAATTTGTGACAGTTCAGTATTTCCTCCAGGCCTTGTGTTTAAATTTGTGACAGCTCAGTATTTCCCTCCAGGCCCTGTGTTTAAATTTGTGACAGTTCAGTATTTCCTCCAGGCCTTGTGTTTAAATTTGTGACAGTTCAGTATTTCCCTCCAGGCCTTGTGTTTAAATTTGTGACAGTTCAGTATTCCCTCCAAGCCTTGTGTTTAAATTTGTGACAGTTCAGTATTTCCCTCCAGGCCTTGTGTTTAAATTTGTGACAGTTCAGTATTTCCTCCAGGCCTTGTGTTTAAATTTGTGACAGTTCAGTATTTCCTCCAGGCCCTGTGTTTAAATTTGTGACAGTTCAGTATTCCCTCCAGGCCTTGTGTTTAAATTTGTGACAGTTCAGTATTTCCTCCAGGCCCTGTGTTTAAATTTGTGACAGTTCAGTATTTCCTCCAGGCCCTGTGTTTAAATTTGTGACAGTTCAGTATTCCCTCCAGGCCCTGTGTTTAAATTTGTGACAGTTCAGTATTTCCTCCAGGCCTTGTGTTTAAATTTGTGACAGTTCAGTATTCCCTCCAGGCCCTGTGTTTAAATTTGTGACAGTTCAGTATTTCCTCCAGGCCCTGTGTTTAAATTTGTGACAGTTCAGTATTTCCTCCAGCCCCTGTGTTTAAATTTGTGACAGTTCAGTATTCCCTCCAGGCCTTGTGTTTAAATTTGTGCCTGTTCAGCATTTTCTCCAGGCCTTGTGTTTAAATTTGTGACAGTTCAGTATTCCCTCCAGGCCTTGTGTTTAAATTTGTGACAGTTCAGTATTCCCTCCAGGCCTTGTGTTTAAATTTGTGACAGTTCAGTATTTCCTCCAGGCCTTGTGTTTAAATTTGTGACAGTTCAGTATTTCCTCCAGGCCTTGTGTTTAAATTTGTGACAGTTCAGTATTTCCTCCAGGCCTTGTGTTTAAATTTGTGACAGTTCAGTATTGCATCCAGGCCTTGTGTTTAAATTTGTGACAGTTCAGTATTTCATCCAGGCCTTGTGTTTAAATTTGTGACAGTTCAGTATTTCCTCCAGCCCCTGTGTTTAAATTTGTAACAGTTCAGTATTTCCTCCAGGCCTTGTGTTTAAATTTGTGACAGTTCAGTATTTCCTCCAGGCCTTGTGTTTAAATTTGTGACAGTTCAGTATTTCCTCCAGGCCCTGTGTTTAAATTTGTGACAGTTCAGTATTTCCTCCAGGCCCTGTGTTTAAATTTGTGACAGTTCAGTATTTCCTCCAGGCCCTGTGTTTAAATTTGTGACAGTTCAGTATTTCCTCCAGGCCTTGTGTTTAAATTTGTGACAGTTCAGTATTTCCTCCAGGCCTTGTGTTTAAATTTGTGACAGTTCAGTATTCCCTCCAGGCCTTGTGTTTAAATTTGTGACAGTTCAGTATTTCCCTCCAGGCCTTGTGTTTAAATTTGTGACAGTTCAGTATTTCCTCCAGGCCTTGTGTTTAAATTTGTGACAGTTCAGTATTCCCTCCAGGCCTTGTGTTTAAATTTGTGACAGTTCAGTATTTCCTCCAGGCCTTGTGTTTTAATTTGTGACAGTTCAGTATTCCCTCCAGGCCTTGTGTTTAAATTTGTGACAGTTCAGTATTTCCCTCCAGGCCTTGTGTTTAAATTTGTGACAGTTCAGTATTCCCTCCAGGCCCTGTGTTTAAATTTGTGACAGTTCAGTATTCCCTCCAGGCCCTGTGTTTAAATTTGTGACAGTTCAGTATTCCCTCCAGGCCTTGTGTTTAAATTTGTGACAGTTCAGTATTTCCTCCAGGCCTTGTGTTTAAATTTGTGACAGTTCAGTATTTCCTCCAGGCCTTGTGTTTAAATTTGTGACAGTTCAGTATTCCCTCCAGGCCTTGTGTTTAAATTTGTGACAGTTCAGTATTTCCTCCAGGCCTTGTGTTTAAATTTGTGACAGTTCAGTATTCCCTCCAGGCCCTGTGTTTAAATTTGTGACAGTTCAGTATTCCCTCCAGGCCTTGTGTTTAAATTTGTGACAGTTCAGTATTTCCTCCAGGCCTTGTGTTTAAATTTGTGACAGTTCAATAATTCCTCCAGCCCCTGTGTTTAAATTTGTGACAGTTCAGTATTTCCTCCAGGCCTTGTGTTTAAATTTGTGACAGTTCAGTATTTCCTCCAGGCCTTGTGTTTAAATTTGTGACAGTTCAGTATTTCCTCCAGGCCTTGTGTTTAAATTTGTGACAGTTCAGTATTCCCTCCAGGCCTTGTGTTTAAATTTGTGACAGTTCAGTATTTCCTCCAGGCCTTGTGTTTAAATTTGTGACAGTTCAATAATTCCTCCAGGCCTTGTGTTTAAATTTGTGACAGTTCAGTATTCCCTCCAGGCCTTGTGTTTAAATTTGTGACAGTTCAGTATTCCCTCCAGGCCTTGTGTTTAAATTTGTGACAGTTCAGTATTTCCTCCAGGTCTTGTGTTTAAATTTGTGACAGTTCAGTATTCCCTCCAGGCCCTGTGTTTAAATTTGTGACAGTTCAGTATTTCCTCCAGGCCTTGTGTTTAAATTTGTGACAGTTCAGCATTTCCTCCAGGCCTTGTGTTTAAATTTGTGACAGTTCAGTATTTCCTCCAGGCCTTGTGTTTAAATTTGTGACAGTTCAGTATTCCCTCCAGGCCTTGTGTTTAAATTTGTGACAGTTCAGTATTTCCTCCAGGCCTTGTGTTTAAATTTGTGACAGTTCAATAATTCCTCCAGGCCTTGTGTTTAAATTTGTGACAGTTCAGTATTCCCTCCAGGCCTTGTGTTTAAATTTGTGACAGTTCAGTATTCCCTCCAGGCCTTGTGTTTAAATTTGTGACAGTTCAGTATTTCCTCCAGGCCTTGTGTTTAAATTTGTGACAGTTCAGTATTCCCTCCAGGCCTTGTGTTTAAATTTGTGACAGTTCAATAATTCCTCCAGGCCTTGTGTTTAAATTTGTGACAGTTCAGTATTCCCTCCAGGCCTTGTGTTTAAATTTGTGACAGTTCAGTATTCCCTCCAGGCCTTGTGTTTAAATTTGTCACAGTTCAGTATTTCCCTCCAGGCCTTGTGTTTAAATTTGTGACAGTTCAGTATTCCCTCCAGGCCCTGTGTTTTAATTTGTGACAGTTCAGTATTCCCTCCAGGCCTTGTGTTTAAATTTGTGACAGTTCAGTATTCCCTCCAGGCCCTGTGTTTAAATTTGTGACAGTTCAGTATTCCCTCCAGGCCCTGTGTTTAAATTTGTGACAGTTCAGTATTTCCTCCAGGCCTTGTGTTTAAATTTGTGACAGTTCAGTATTTCCTCCAGGCCTTGTGTTTAAATTTGTGACAGTTCAGTATTTCCTCCAGGCCTTGTGTTTAAATTTGTGACAGTTCAGTATTCCCTCCAGGCCCTGTGTTTAAATTTGTGACAGTTCAGTATTTCCCTCCAGGCCTTGTGTTTAAATTTGTGACAGTTCAGTATTCCCTGCAGGCCCTGTGTTTAAATTTGTGACAGTTCAGTATTTCCTCCAGGCCTTGTGTTTAAATTTGTGACAGTTCAGTATTTCCTCCAGGCCTTGTGTTTAAATTTGTGACAGTTCAGTATTCCCTCCAGGCCCTGTGTTTAAATTTGTGACAGTTCAGTATTTCCTCCAGGCCTTGTGTTTAAATTTGTGACAGTTCAGTATTTCCTCCAGGCCTTGTGTTTAAATTTGTGACAGTTCAGTATTTCCTCCAGGCCTTGTGTTTAAATTTGTGACAGTTCAGTATTCCCTCCAGGCCCTGTGTTTAAATTTGTGACAGTTCAGTATTCCCTCCAGGCCTTGTGTTTAAATTTGTGACAGTTCAGTATTTCCTCCAGGCCTTGTGTTTAAATTTGTGACAGTTCAGTATTTCCTCCAGGCCTTGTGTTTAAATTTGTGACAGTTCAGTATTTCCTCCAGGCCTTGTGTTTAAATTTGTGACAGTTCAGTATTCCCTCCAGGCCTTGTGTTTAAATTTATGACAGTTCAGTATTTCCTCCAGGCCTTGTGTTTAAATTTGTGACAGTTCAATAATTACTCCAGCCCCTGTGTTTAAATTTGTGACAGTTCAGTATTTCCTCCAGGCCCTGTGTTTAAATTTGTGACAGTTCAGTATTTCCTCCAGGCCTTGTGTTTAAATTTGTGACAGTTCAGTATTCCCTCCAGGCCTTGTGTTTAAATTTGTGCCTGTTCAGCATTTTCTCCAGGCCTTGTGTTTAAATTTGTGACAGTTCAGTATTTCCTCCAGGCCTTGTGTTTAAATTTGTGACAGTTCAGTATTTCCTCCAGGCCTTGTGTTTAAATTTGTGACAGTTCAGTATTTCCTCCAGGCCTTGTGTTTAAATTTGTGACAGTTCAGTATTTCATCCAGGCCTTGTGTTTAAATTTGTGACAGTTCAGTATTTCATCCAGGCCTTGTGTTTAAATTTGTGACAGTTCAGTATTTCCTCCAGGCCTTGTGTTTAAATTTGTGACAGTTCAGTATTTCCTCCAGGCCTTGTGTTTAAATTTGTGACAGTTCAGTATTTCCTCCAGGCCTTGTGTTTAAATTTGTGACAGTTCAGTATTTCCTCCAGGCCTTGTGTTTAAATTTGTGACAGTTCAGTATTTCCCCCAGGACCTGTGTTTCAAGTTGTGACAGCTCAGTATTTCCCCCAGGACCTGTGTTTAAAGTTGTGACAGCTCAGTATTTCCCCCAGGACCTGTGTTTAATGCTGTTACAGTTCAGTATTCCCTCCAGGCCCTGTGTTTAAATTTGTGACAGTTCAGTATTCCCTCCAGGCCTTGTGTTTAAATTTGTGACAGTTCAATAATTCCTCCAGGCCTTGTGTTTAAATTTGTGACAGTTCAGTATTCCCTCCAGGCCTTGTGTTTAAATTTGTGACAGTTCAGTATTCCCTCCAGGCCCTGTGTTTTAATTTGTGACAGTTCAGTATTCCCTCCAGGCCTTGTGTTTAAATTTGTGACAGTTCAGTATTCCCTCCAGGCCCTGTGTTTTAATTTGTGACAGTTCAGTATTCCCTCCAGGCCTTGTGTTTAAATTTGTGACAGTTCAGTATTCCCTCCAGGCCCTGTGTTTAAATTTGTGACAGTTCAGTATTCCCTCCAGGCCTTGTGTTTAAATTTGTGACAGTTCAGTATTTCCTCCAGGCCTTGTGTTTAAATTTGTGACAGTTCAGTATTTCCTCCAGGCCTTGTGTTTAAATTTGTGACAGTTCAGTATTCCCTCCAGGCCCTGTGTTTAAATTTGTGACAGTTCAGTATTTCCTCCAGGCCTTGTGTTTAAATTTGTGACAGTTCAGTATTCCCTCCAGGCCCTGTGTTTAAATTTGTGACAGTTCAGTATTTCCTCCAGGCCTTGTGTTTAAATTTGTGACAGTTCAGTATTTCCTCCAGGCCTTGTGTTTAAATTTGTGACAGTTCAGTATTCCCTCCAGGCCCTGTGTTTAAATTTGTGACAGTTCAGTATTTCCTCCAGGCCTTGTGTTTAAATTTGTGACAGTTCAGTATTTCCTCCAGGCCTTGTGTTTAAATTTGTGACAGTTCAGTATTTCCTCCAGGCCTTGTGTTTAAATTTGTGACAGTTCAGTATTCCCTCCAGGCCCTGTGTTTAAATTTGTGACAGTTCAGTATTCCCTCCAGGCCTTGTGTTTAAATTTGTGACAGTTCAGTATTTCCTCCAGGCCTTGTGTTTAAATTTGTGACAGTTCAGTATTTCCTCCAGGCCTTGTGTTTAAATTTGTGACAGTTCAGTATTTCCTCCAGGCCTTGTGTTTAAATTTGTGACAGTTCAGTATTCCCTCCAGGCCTTGTGTTTAAATTTATGACAGTTCAGTATTTCCTCCAGGCCTTGTGTTTAAATTTGTGACAGTTCAATAATTACTCCAGCCCCTGTGTTTAAATTTGTGACAGTTCAGTATTTCCTCCAGGCCCTGTGTTTAAATTTGTGACAGTTCAGTATTTCCTCCAGGCCTTGTGTTTAAATTTGTGACAGTTCAGTATTCCCTCCAGGCCTTGTGTTTAAATTTGTGCCTGTTCAGCATTTTCTCCAGGCCTTGTGTTTAAATTTGTGACAGTTCAGTATTTCCTCCAGGCCTTGTGTTTAAATTTGTGACAGTTCAGTATTTCATCCAGGCCTTGTGTTTAAATTTGTGACAGTTCAGTATTTCATCCAGGCCTTGTGTTTAAATTTGTGACAGTTCAGTATTTCCTCCAGGCCTTGTGTTTAAATTTGTGACAGTTCAGTATTTCCTCCAGGCCTTGTGTTTAAATTTGTGACAGTTCAGTATTTCCTCCAGGCCTTGTGTTTAAATTTGTGACAGTTCAGTATTTCCTCCAGGCCTTGTGTTTAAATTTGTGACAGTTCAGTATTTCCCCCAGGACCTGTGTTTCAAGTTGTGACAGCTCAGTATTTCCCCCAGGACCTGTGTTTAATGCTGTTACAGTTCAGTGTTTCCCCCAGTACCTGTGTTTAAAGTTGTGATAGCTCAGTATTTCCTCCAGGACCTGTCTTTAAAGTTGTGACAGCTCATTAGTTGCCCCAGTACCTGTGTTTAATGCTGTTACAGTTCAGTGTTTCCCCCAGTACCTGTGTTTAAAGTTGTGACAGCTCAGTATTTCCTCCAGGACCTGTCTTTAAAGTTGTGACAGCTCATTAGTTGCCCCAGTACCTGTGTTTAATGCTGTTACAGTTCAGAGTTTCCCCCAAGACCTGTGTTTAAAGTTGTGACAGCTCAGTATTTCCCACAGGACCTTTCTTTAAAGTTGTGACAGCTCAGTATTTCCCGCAGAACCTGTGTTTAAAGTTGTGACAGTTCAGTGTTTCCCCCATGCCCTGTGTCTACAATTGTGAAAGCTCAGTATTTCCCCCAAGACATGTGTTTAAATTTGTTACAGCTCAGTATTTCTTCCAGGCCCTGTGTTTACAATTGTGACAGCTCAGTATTTCCCCCAGGACCTGTGTTTCAAGTTGTGACAGCTCAGTATTTCCCCCAGGACCTGTGTTTAATGCTGTTACAGTTCAGTGTTTCCCCCAGTACCTGTGTTTAAAGTTGTGACAGCTCAGTATTTCCCCCAGGACCTGTGTTTAATGCTGTTACAGTTCAGTGTTTCCCCCAAGACCTGTGTTAAAAGTTGTGCCAGCTCAGTATTTCTTCCAGGCCCTGTGTTTACAATTGTAACAGTTCAGTATTACCCCCAGGACCTGTAATTAAAGTTGTGACAGCTCAGTATTTCCCCCAGGCCCTGTGTTTAAAATTGTGACAGCTCAGTGTTACCCCCATAACCTGTGTTTAAAGTTGTGACAGCTCAGTATTTCCTCCAGGCCCTGTGATACAGTTGCGACAGATCCATGTTTCCTCCAGGCCCTGTGTTTACCGTTGTGACAGCTCAATATTTCCTCCAGGCCCAGTGTTTACAGTTGCGACAGTTCAGAATTTCACCCAGGCCCTGTGTTTACAGTTGTGACAGCTCAGTATTTCCTCCAGGCCTTGTGTTTAAATTTGTGAGAGTTCAGTATTTCCTCCAGGCCTTGTGTTTAAAGTTGTGACAGTTCAGTATTTCCTCCAGGCCTTGTGTTTAAATTTGTGACAGTTCAGTATTCCCTCCAGGCCTTATGTTTAAATGTGTGACAGTTCAGTATTTCCTCCAGGCCTTGTGTTTAAATTTGTGACAGTTCAGTAATTCCTCCAGGCCTTGTGTTTAAATTTGTGACAGTTCAGTATTTCCTCCAGGCCTTGTGTTTAAATTTGTGACAGTTCAGTATTTCCTCCAGGCCCTGTGTTTAAATTTGTGACAGTTCAGTAATTCCTCCAGGCCTTGTGTTTAAATGTGTGACAGTTCAGTATTTCCTCCAGGCCTTGTGTTTAAATTTGTGACAGTTCAGTATTTCCTCCAGGCCTTGTGTTTAAATTTGTGACAGTTCAGTATTTACTCCAGGCCCTGTGTTTAAATTTGTGACAGTTCAGTATTTCCTCCAGGCCTTGTGTTTAAATTTGTGACAGATCAGTATTTACTCCAGGCCCTGTGTTTAAATTTGTGACAGTTCAGTATTTCCTCCAGGCCCTGTGTTTAAATTTGTGACAGTTCAGTATTTCCTCCAGGCCTTGTGTTTAAATGTGTGACAGTTCAGTATTTCCTCCAGGCCTTGTGTTTAAATTTGTGACAGTTCAGTATTTCCTCCAGGCCTTGTGTTTAAATTTGTGACAGTTCAGTATTTACTCCAGGCCTTGTGTTTAAATTTGTGACAGTACAGTATTTCCTCCAGGCCCTGTGTTTAAATTTGTGACAGTTCAGTAATTCCTCCAGGCCTTGTGTTTAAATGTGTGACAGTTCAGTATTTCCTCCAGGCCTTGTGTTTAAATTTGTGACAGTTCAGTATTTCCTCCAGGCCTTGTGTTTAAATGTGTGACAGTTCAGTATTTCCTCCAGGCCTTGTGTTTAAATTTGTGACAGTTCAGTATTTCCTCCAGGCCTTGTGTTTAAATTTGTGACAGTTCAGTATTTCCTCCAGGCCTTGTGTTTAAATTTGTGACAGTTCAGTATTTCCTCCAGGCCTAGTGTTTAAATTTGTGACAGTTCAGTATTTCCTCCAGGCCTTGTGTTTAAATTTGTGACAGTTCAGTATTCCCTCCAGGCCTTATGTTTAAATGTGTGACAGTTCAGTATTTCCTCCAGGCCTTGTGTTTAAATTTGTGACAGTTCAGTATTTCCTCCAGGCCTTGTGTTTAAATGTGTGACAGTTCAGTATTTCCTCCAGGCCCTGTGTTTAAATTTGTGACAGTTCAGTATTTCCTCCAGGCCTTGTGTTTAAATTTGTGACAGTTCAGTAATTCCTCCAGGCCTTGTGTTTAAATTTGTGACAGTTCAGTATTCCCTCCAGGCCTTATGTTTAAATGTGTGACAGTTCAGTATTTCCTCCAGGCCTTGTGTTTAAATGTGTGACAGTTCAGTATTTCCTCCAGGCCTTGTGTTTAAATTTGTGACAGTTCAGTAATTCATCCAGACCCTGTGTTTAAATTTGTGACAGTTCAGTATTTCCTCCAGGCCTTGTGTTTAAATTTGTGACAGTTCAGTATTTCCTCCAGGCCTTGTGTTTAAATTTGTGACAGTTCAGTATTTCCTCCAGGCCCTGTGTTTAAATTTGTGACAGTTCAGTATTTCCTCCAGGCCTTGTGTTTAAATTTGTGACAGTTCAGTATTTCCTCCAGGCCTTGTGTTTAAATTTGTGACAGTTCAGTCTTTCCTCCAGGCCCTGTGTTTAAATTTGTGACAGTTCAGTATTTCCTCCAGGCCTTGTGTTTAAATTTGTGACAGTTCAGTATTTCCTCCAGGCCCTGTGTTTAAATTTGTGACAGTTCAGTATTTCCTCCAGGCCCTGTGTTTAAATTTGTGACAGTTCAGTATTTCCTCCAGGCCTTGTGTTTAAATTTGTGACAGTTCAGTATTCCCTCCAGGCCTAATGTTTAAAATTGTGACAGTTCAGTATTTCCTCCAGGCCTTGTGTTTAAATTTGTGGCAGTTCAGTATTTCCTCCAGGCCTTGTGTTTAAATTTGTGACAGTTCAGTATTTCCTCCAGGCCTTGTGTTTAAATTTGTAACAGTTCAGTATTTCCTCCAGGCCTTGTGTTTAAAGTTGTGGCAGTTCAGTATTTCCTCCAGGCCTTGTGTTTAAATTTGTGACAGTTCAGTATTTCCTCCAGGCCTTGTGTTTAAATTTGTGACAGTTCAGTATTTCCTCCAGGCCTTGTGTTTAAATTTGTAACAGTTCAGTATTTCCTCCAGGCCTTGTGTTTAAAGTTGTGGCAGTTCAGTATTTCCTCCAGGCCTTGTGTTTAAATTTGTGACAGTTCAGTATTTCCTCCAGGCCTTGTGTTTAAATTTGTGACAGTTCAGTATTTCCTCCAGGCCCTGTGTTTAAATTTGTGACAGTTCAGTATTTCCTCCAGGCCTTGTGTTTAAATTTGTGACAGTTCAGTATTTCCTCCAGGCCTTGTGTTTAAATTTGTGACAGTTCAGTATTTCCTCCAGGCCTTGTGTTTAAATTTGTGACAGTTCAGTATTTCCTCCAGGCCTTGTGTTTAAATTTGTAACAGTTCAGTATTTCCTCCAGACCCTGTGTTTAAATTTGTAACAGTTCAGTATTTCCTCCAGGCCTTGTGTTTAAATTTGTGACAGTTCAGTATTTCCTCCAGGCCTTGTGTTTAAATTTGTGACAGTTCAGTATTTCCTCCAGGCCTTGTGTTTAAATTTGTGACAGTTCAGTATTTCCTCCAGGCCCTGTGTTTAAATTTGTGACAGTTCAGTATTTCCTCCAGGCCCTGTGTTTAAATTTGTGACAGTTCAGTATTTCCTCCAGGCCCTGTGTTTAAATTTGTGACAGTTCAGTATTTCCTCCAGGCCTTGTGTTTAAATTTGTGACAGTTCAATATTCCCTCCAGGCCTTATGTTTAAATTTGTGACAGTTCAGTATTTCCTCCAGGCCTTGTGTTTAAATTTGTGGCAGTTCAGTATTTCCTCCAGGCCTTGTGTTTAAATTTGTGACAGTTCAGTATTTCCTCCAGGCCTTGTGTTTAAATTTGTAACAGTTCAGTATTTCCTCCAGGCCTTGTGTTTAAAGTTGTGACAGTTCAGAATTCCCTCCAGGCCTTGTGTTTAAATTTGTGACAGTTCAGTATTTCCTCCAGGCCTTGTGTTTAAATTTGTGGCAGTTCAGTATTTCCTCCAGACCCTGTGTTTAAATTTGTGACAGTTCAGTATTTCCCTCCAGGCCTTGTGTTTAAATTTGTGACTGTTCAGTATTTCCTCCAGGCCTTGTGTTTAAATTTGTGACAGTTCAGTATTTCCTCCAGGCCTTGTGTTTAAATTTGTGACAGTTCAGTATTTCCTCCAGGCCTTTTCTTTAAAGTTGTGGCAGTTCAGTATTTCCTCCAGGCCTTGTGTTTAAATTTGTGACAGTTCAGTATTTCCTCCAGGCCCTGTGTTTAAATTTGTGACAGTTCAGTATTTCCTCCAGGCCTTGTGTTTAAATTTGTGACAGTTCAGTATTTCCTCCAGGCCCTGTGTTTAAATTTGTGACAGTTCAGTATTTCCTCCAGGCCTTGTGATTAAATTTGCGACAGTTCAGTATTTCCTCCAGGCCCTGTGTTTAAATTTGTGACAGTTCAGTATTTCCTCCAGGCCTTGTGTTTAAATTTGTGACAGTTCAGTATTTCCTCCAGGCCTTGTGTTTAAATTTGTGACAGTTCAGTATTTCCTACAGGCACTGTGTTTAAATTTGTGACAGTTCAGTATTTCCTCCAGGCCTTGTGTTTAAATTTGTGACAGTTCAGTATTTCCTCCAGGCCCTGTGTTTAAATTTGTGACAGTTCAGTATTTCCTCCAGGCCTTGTGTTTAAATTTGTGACAGTTCAGTATTTCCTCCAGGCCCTGTGTTTAAATTTGTGACAGTTCAGTATTTCCTCCAGGCCTTGTGTTTAAATTTGTGACAGTTCAGTATTTCCTCCAGGCCCTGTGTTTAAATTTGTGACAGTTCAGTATTTCCTCCAGGCCTTGTGTTTAAATTTGTGACAGTTCAGTATTTCCTCCAGGCCTTGTGTTTAAATTTGTGACAGTTCAGTATTTCCTCCAGGCCCTGTGTTTAAATTTGTGACAGTTCAGTATTTCCTCCAGGCCTTGTGTTTAAATTTGTGACAGTTCAGTATTTCCTCCAGGCCTTGTGTTTAAATTTGTGACAGTTCAGTATTTCCCTCCAGGCCTTGTGTTTAAATTTGTGACAGTTCAGTATTTCCTCCAGGCCCAGTGTTTAAATTTGTGACAGTTCAGTATTTCCTCCAGGCCTTTTCTTTAAAGTTGTGGCAGTTCAGTATTTCCTCCAGGCCCTGTGTTTAAATTTGTGACAGTTCAGTATTCCCTCCAGGCCTTATGTTTAAATTTGTGACAGTTCAGTATTTCCTCCAGGCCTTGTGTTTAAATTTGTGACAGTTCAGTATTTCCTCCAGGCCCTTGTGTTTAAATTTGTGACAGTTCAGTATTTCCTCCAGGCCTTGTGTTTAAATTTGTGACAGTTCAGTATTTCCTCCAGGTCCTGTGTTTAAGTTGTGGCAGTTCAGTATTCCCTCCAGGCACTGTGTTTAAATTTGTGACAGTTCAGTATTTCCTCCAGGCCCAGTGTTTAAATTTGTGACAGTTCAGTATTTCCTCCAGGCCTTGTGTTTAAATTTGTGACAGTTCAGTATTTCCTCCAGGCCTTGTGTTTAAATTTGTGACAGTTCAGTATTTCCTCCAGGCCTTGTCTTTAAAGTTGTGGCAGTTCAGTATTTCCTCCAGGCCTTGTGTTTAAATTTGTGACAGTTCAGTATTTCCTCCAGGCCCTGTGTTTAAATTTGTGACAGTTCAGTATTTCCTCCAGGCCTTGTGTTTAAATTTGTGACAGTTCAGTATTTCCTCCAGGCCTTGTGTTTAAATTTGTGACAGTTCAGTATTTCCTCCAGGCCTTGTCTTTAAAGTTGTGGCAGTTCAGTATTTCCTCCAGGCCTTGTGTTTAAATTTGTGACAGTTCAGTATTTCCTCCAGGCCTTGTGATTAAATTTGCGACAGTTCAGTATTTCCTCCAGGCCCTGTGTTTAAATTTGTGACAGTTCAGTATTCCCTCCAGGCACTGTGTTTAAATTTGTGACAGTTCAGTATTTCCTCCAGGCCTTGTGTTTAAATTTGTGGCAGTTCAGTATTCCCTCCAGGCCTTGTGTTTAAAGTTGTGGCAGTTCAGTATTTCCTCCAGGCCCTGTGTTTAAATTTGCGACAGTTCAGTATTTCCTCCAGGCCTTGTGTTTAAATTTGTGACAGTTCAGTATTTCCTCCAGGCCTTGTCTTTAAAGTTGTGGCAGTTCAGTATTTCCTCCAGGCCCTGTGTTTAAATTTGTGACAGTTCAGTATTCCCTCCAGGCCTTATGTTTAAATTTGTGACAGTTCAGTATTTCCTCCAGGCCTTGTGTTTAAATTTGTGACAGTTCAGTATTTCCTCCAGGCCCTTGTGTTTAAATTTGTGACAGTTCAGTATTTCCTCCAGGCCTTGTGTTTAAAGTTGTGGCAGTTCAGTATTTCCTCCAGGCCTTGTGTTTAAATTTCTGACAGTTCAGTATTTCCTCCAGGCCTTGTGTTTAAATTTGTGACAGTTCAGTATTTCCTCCAGGCCTTGTGTTTAAAGTTGTGGCAGTTCAGTATTTACTCCAGACCCCGTGTTTAAATTTGTGACAGTTCAGTATTTCCTCCAGGCCTTGTGTTTAAATTTGTAACAGTTCAGTATTTCCTCCAGGCCTTGTGTTTAAATTTGTGACAGTTCAGTATTTCCTCCAGACCCCGTGTTTAAATTTGTGACAGTTCAGTCTTTCCTCCAGGCCCTGTGTTTAAATTTGTGACAGTTCAGTATTTCCTCCAGGCCTTGTGTTTAAATTTGTGACAGTTCAGTCTTTCCTCCAGACCCTGTGTTTAAATTTGTGACAGTTCAGTCTTTCCTCCAGGCCCTGTGTTTAAATTTGTGACAGTTCAGTATTTCCTCCAGGCCCTGTGTTTAAATTTGTGACAGTTCAGTATTTCCTCCAGACCCCGTGTTTAAATTTGTGACAGTTCAGTATTTCCTCCAGGCCTTGTGTTTAAATTTGTGGCAGTTCAGTATTTCCTCCAGGCCCTGTGTTTAAATTTGTGACAGTTCAGTATTTCCTCCAGACCCCGTGTTTAAATTTGTGACAGTTCAGTATTCCCTCCAGGCCTTGTGTTTAAATTTGTGACAGTTCAGTATTCCCTCCAGGCACTGTGTTTAAATTTGTGACAGTTCAGTATTTCCTCCAGACCCTGTGTTTAAATTTGTGACAGTTCAGTATTTCCTCCAGGCCCTGTGTTTAAATTTGTGACAGTTCAGTATTTCCTCCAGGCCTTGTGTTTAAATTTGTGACAGTTCAGTATTCCCTCCAGGCCTTGTGTTTAAATTTGTGACAGTTCAGTATTCCCTCCAGGCCTTGTGTTTAAATTTGTGACAGTTCAGTATTTCCTCCAGGCCTTGTGTTTAAATTTGTGACAGTTCAGTATTTCCTCCAGGCCTTGTGTTTAAATTTGTGACAGTTCAGTATTTCCTCCAGGCCTTGTGTTTAAATTTGTGGCAGTTCAGTATTTCCTCCAGGCCCTGTGTTTAAATTTGTGACAGTTCAGTATTTCCTCCAGACCCCGTGTTTAAATTTGTGACAGTTCAGTATTCCCTCCAGGCCTTGTGTTTAAATTTGTGACAGTTCAGTATTTCCTCCAGGCCCTGTGTTTAAATTTGTGACAGTTCAGTATTTCCTCCAGGCCTTGTGTTTAAATTTGTGACAGTTCAGTATTCCCTCCAGGCCTTGTGTTTAAATTTGTGACAGTTCAGTATTCCCTCCAGGCCTTGTGTTTAAATTTGTGACAGTTCAGTATTTCCTCCAGGCCCTGTGTTTAAATTTGTGACAGTTCAGTATTTCCTCCAGGCCTTGTGTTTAAATTTGTGACAGTTCAGTATTCCCTCCAGGCCTTGTGTTTAAATTTGTGACAGTTCAGTATTCCCTCCAGGCCTTGTGTTTAAATTTGTGACAGTTCAGTATTTCCTCCAGGCCTTGTGTTTAAATTTGTGACAGTTCAGTATTTCCTCCAGGCCCTGTGTTTAAATTTGTGACAGTTCAGTATTTCCTCCAGGCCTTGTGTTTAAATTTGTGGCAGTTCAGTATTTCCTCCAGGCCCTGTGTTTAAATTTGTGACAGTTCAGTATTTCCTCCAGACCCCGTGTTTAAATTTGTGACAGTTCAGTATTCCCTCCAGGCCTTGTGTTTAAATTTGTGACAGTTCAGTATTCCCTCCAGGCACTGTGTTTAAATTTGTGACAGTTCAGTATTTCCTCCAGACCCAGTGTTTAAATTTGTGACAGTTCAGTATTTCCTCCAGACCCTGTGTTTAAATTTGTGACAGTTCAGTATTCCCTCCAGGCACTGTGTTTAAATTTGTGACAGTTCAGTATTTCCTCCAGGCCTTGTGTTTAAATTTGTGACAGTTCAGTATTTCCTCCAGGCCTTGTGTTTAAATTTGTGACAGTTCAGTATTTCCCTCCAGGCCTTGTGTTTAAATTTGTGACAGTTCAGTATTCCCTCCAGGCCTTGTGTTTAAATTTGTCACAGTTCAGTATTTCCCTCCAGGCCTTGTGTTTAAATTTGTGACAGTTCAGTATTCCCTCCAGGCCCTGTGTTTTAATTTGTGACAGTTCAGTATTCCCTCCAGGCCTTGTGTTTAAATTTGTGACAGTTCAGTATTCCCTCCAGGCCTTGTGTTTAAATTTGTCACAGTTCAGTATTTCCCTCCAGGCCTTGTGTTTAAATTTGTCACAGTTCAGTATTTCCCTCCAGGCCTTGTGTTTAAATTTGTGACAGTTCAGTATTTACTCCAGGCCTTGTGTTTAAATTTGTGACAGTTCAGTATTCCCTCCAGGCCTTGTGTTTAAATTTGTGACAGTTCAGTATTTCCTCCAGGCCTTGTGTTTAAATTTGTGACAGTTCAGTATTTCCTCCAGGCCTTGTGTTTAAATTTCTGACAGTTCAGTATTTCCTCCAGACCTTGTGTTTAAATTTGTGACAGTTCAGTATTTCCTCCAGGCCTTGTGTTTAAATTTGTGACAGTTCAGTATTTCCTCCAGGCCTTGTGTTTAAATTTGTGACAGTTCAGTATTTCCTCCAGGCCTTGTGTTTAAATTTGTGACAGTTCAGTATTCCCTCCAGGCCTTGTGTTTAAATTTGTGACAGTTCAGTATTTCCTCCAGGCCTTGTGTTTAAATTTGTGACAGTTCAGTATTCCCTCCAGGCCCTGTGTTTAAATTTGTGACAGTTCAGTATTCCCTCCAGGCCTTGTGTTTAAATTTGTGACAGTTCAGTATTTCCTCCAGGCCTTGTGTTTAAATTTGTGACAGTTCAGTATTTCCTCCAGGCCTTGTGTTTAAATTTGTGACAGTTCAGTATTCCCTCCAGGCCCTGTGTTTAAATTTGTGACAGCTCAGTATTCCCTCCAGGCCTTGTGTTTAAATTTTTGACAGTTCAATAATTCCTCCAGCCCCTGTGTTTAAATTTGTGACAGTTCAGTATTCCCTCCAGGCCTTGTGTTTAAATTTGTGCCTGTTCAGCATTTTCTCCAGGCCTTGTGTTTAAATTTGTGACAGTTCAGTATTTCCTCCAGGCCTTGTGTTTAAATTTGTGACAGTTCAGTATTCCCTCCAGGCCTTGTGTTTAAATTTGTGAAAGTTCAGTATTTCCCTCCAGGCCTTGTGTTTAAATTTGTGACAGTTCAGTATTCCCTCCAGGCCTTGTGTTTAAATTTGTCACAGTTCAGTATTTCCCTCCAGGCCTTGTGTTTAAATTTGTGACAGTTCAGTATTCCCTCCAGGCCCTGTGTTTTAATTTGTGACAGTTCAGTATTCCCTCCAGGCCTTGTGTTTAAATTTGTGACAGTTCAGTATTCCCTCCAGGCCCTGTGTTTAAATTTGTGACAGTTCAGTATTCCCTCCAGGCCTTGTGTTTAAATTTGTGACAGTTCAGTATTTCCTCCAGGCCTTGTGTTTAAATTTGTGACAGTTCAGTATTTCCTCCAGGCCTTGTGTTTAAATTTGTGACAGTTCAGTATTTCCTCCAGGCCTTGTGTTTAAATTTGTCACAGTTCAGTATTTCCCTCCAGGCCTTGTGTTTAAATTTGTGACAGTTCAGTATTCCCTCCAGACCCTGTGTTTAAATTTGTGACAGTTCAGTATTTCCCTCCAGGCCTTGTGTTTAAATTTGTGACAGTTCAGTATTTCCCTCCAGGCCTTGTGTTTAAATTTGTCACAGTTCAGTATTTCCCTCCAGGCCTTGTGTTTAAATTTGTGACAGTTCAGTATTTCCCTCCAGGCCTTGTGTTTAAATTTGTGACAGTTCAGTATTCCCTCCAGGCCTTGTGTTTAAATTTGTCACAGTTCAGTATTTCCCTCCAGGCCTTGTGTTTAAATTTGTGACAGTTCAGTATTCCCTCCAGACCCTGTGTTTTAATTTGTGACAGTTCAGTATTTCCTCCAGGCCTTGTGTTTAAATTTGTGACAGTTCAGTATTTCCCTCCAGGCCTTGTGTTTAAATTTGTGACAGTTCAGTATTTCCTCCAGGCCTTGTGTTTAAATTTGTGACAGTTCAGTATTCCCTCCAGGCCCTGTGTTTAAATTTGTGACAGTTCAGTATTCCCTCCAGGCCCTGTGTTTAAATTTGTGACAGTTCAGTATTCCCTCCAGGCCTTGTGTTTAAATTTGTGACAGTTCAGTATTTCCTCCAGGCCTTGTGTTTAAATTTGTGACAGTTCAGTATTTCCTCCAGGCCTTGTGTTTAAATTTGTGACAGTTCAGTATTCCCTCCAGGCCTTGTGTTTATATTTGTGACAGTTCAGTATTTCCCTCCAGGCCTTGTGTTTAAATTTGTGACAGTTCAGTATTCCCTCCAGGCCCTGTGTTTAAATTTGTGACAGTTCAGTATTCCCTCCAGGCCTTGTGTTTAAATTTGTGACAGTTCAGTATTTCCTCCAGGCCTTGTGTTTAAATTTGTGACAGTTCAGTATTTCCTCCAGGCCTTGTGTTTAAATTTGTGACAGTTCAGTACTTCCTCCAGGCCTTCTGTTTAAATTTGTGACAGTTCAGTATTCCCTCCAGGCCTTGTGTTTAAATTTGTGACAGTTCAGTATTTCCTCCAGGCCTTGTGTTTAAATTTGTGACAGTTCAGTATTCCCTCCAGGCCCTGTGTTTAAATTTGTGACAGTTCAGTATTCCCTCCAGGCCTTGTGTTTAAATTTGTGACAGTTCAGTATTTCCTCCAGGCCTTGTGTTTAAATTTGTGACAGTTCAATAATTCCTCCAGCCCCTGTGTTTAAATTTGTGACAGTTCAGTATTCCCTCCAGGCCTTGTGTTTAAATTTGTGCCTGTTCAGCATTTTCTCCAGGCCTTGTGTTTAAATTTGTGACAGTTCAGTATTTCCTCCAGGCCCTGTGTTTAAAGTTGTGACAGTTCAGTATTTCCTCCGGGCCTTGTGTTTAAATTTGTGACAGCTCAGTATTCCCTCCAGGCCTTGTGTTTAAATTTGTGACAGTTCAGTATTTCCTCCAGGCCCTGTGTTTAAATTTGTGACAGTTCAGTATTCCCTCCAGGCCTTGTGTTTAAATTTGTGACAGTTCAGTATTCCCTCCAGGCCTTGTGTTTAAATTTGTGACAGTTCAGTATTCCCTCCAGGCCTTGTGTTTAAATTTGTGACAGTTCAGTATTCCCTCCAGGCCTTGTGTTTAAATTTGTGACAGTTCAGTATTCCCTCCAGGCCTTGTGTTTAAATTTGTGACAGTTCAGTATTTCCTCCAGGCCTTGTGTTTAAATTTGTGACAGTTCAGTATTCCCTCCAGGCCTTGTGTTTAAATTTATGACAGTTCAGTATTTCCTCCAGGCCTTGTGTTTAAATTTGTGACAGTTCAGTATTTCCTCCGGGCCCTGTGTTTAAATTTGTGACAGTTCAATAATTACTCCAGCCCCTGTGTTTAAATTTGTGACAGTTCAGTATTTCCTCCAGGCCTTGTGTTTAAATTTGTGACAGTTCAGTATTTCCTCCAGGCCTTGTGTTTAAATTTGTGACAGTTCAGTATTTCATCCAGGCCTTGTGTTTAAATTTGTGACAGTTCAGTATTTCATCCAGGCCTTGTGTTTAAATTTGTGACAGTTCAGTATTCCCTCCAGGCCTTGTGTTTAAATTTGTGCCTGTTCAGCATTTTCTCCAGGCCTTGTGTTTAAATTTGTGACAGTTCAGTATTTCCTCCAGGCCTTGTGTTTAAATTTGTGACAGTTCAGTATTTCCTCCAGGCCTTGTGTTTAAATTTGTGACAGTTCAGTATTTCATCCAGGCCTTGTGTTTAAATTTGTGACAGTTCAGTATTTCATCCAGGCCTTGTGTTTAAATTTGTGACAGTTCAGTATTTCCTCCAGGCCCTGTGTTTAAATTTGTGACAGTTCAGTATTTCCTCCAGGCCTTGTGTTTAAATTTGTGACAGTTCAGTATTTCCTCCAGGCCTTGTGTTTAAATTTGTGACAGTTCAGTATTTCCTCCAGGCCTTGTGTTTAAATTTGTGACAGTTCAGTATTTCCTCCAGGCCCTGTGTTTAAATTTGTGACAGTTCAGTCTTTCCTCCAGGCCTTGTGTTTAAATTTGTGACAGTTCAGTATTTCCTCCAGGCCTTGTGTTTAAATTTGTGACAGTTCAGTATTTCCTCCAGGCCTTGTGTTTAAATTTGTGACAGTTCAGTATTTCCTCCAGGCCTTGTGTTTAAATTTGTGACAGTTCAGTATTTCCTCCAGGCCCTGTGTTTACAATTGTGACAGCTCAGTATTTCCCCCAAGACCTGAGTTTCAAGTTGCGACAGCTCAGTATTTCACCCAAGACCTGTGTTTAAAGCTGTGACAGTTCAGTATTTCCCCCAGGACCTGAGTTTCAAGTTGCGACAGCTCAGTATTTCCCCCAGGACCTGTGTTTAATGTTGTGACCGCTCAGAATTTCCCACAGGACGTGTGCTTAAAGATGTGACAGCTCGGTATTTATCCCAGGACCTTTGTTCACAATTGTGACAGCTCAGTATTTCCCCCAGGACCTGTGTTTAAAGATGTGACAGCTCAGTATTTCCCCCAGGACCTGTGTTTCAAGTTGTGACAGCTCAGTATTTCCCCCAGGACCTGTGTTTCAAGTTGTGACAGCTCAGTATTTCCCCCAGGACCTGTGTTCCAAGTTGTGACAGCTCAGTATTTCCCCCAGGACCTGTGTTTAATGCTGTTACAGTTCAGTATTTCCCCCAGGACCTGTGTTTAAAGTTGTGACAGCTCAGTATTTCCTCCAGGACCTGTCTTTAAAGTTGTGACAGCTCATTAGTTGCCCCAGTACCTGTGTTTAATGCTGTTACAGTTCAGAGTTTCCCCCAAGACCTGTGTTTAAAGTTGTGACAGCTCAGTATTTCCCACAGGACCTTTCTTTAAAGTTGTGACAGCTCAGTATTTCCCGCAGAACCTGTGTTTAAAGTTGTGACAGTTCAGTGTTTCCCCCATGCCCTGTGTCTACAATTGTGAAAGCTCAGTATTTCCCCCAAGACATGTGTTTAAATTTGTTACAGCTCAGTATTTCTTCCAGGCCCTGTGTTTACAATTGTGACAGCTCAGTATTTCCCCCAGGACCTGTGTTTCAAGTTGTGACAGCTCAGTATTTCCCCCAGGACCTGTGTTTAATGCTGTTACAGTTCAGTGTTTCCCCCAGTACCTGTGTTTAAAGTTGTGACAGCTCAGTATTTCCCCCAGGACCTGTGTTTAATGCTGTTACAGTTCAGTGTTTCCCCCAAGACCTGTGTTAAAAGTTGTGCCAGCTCAGTATTTCTTCCAGGCCCTGTGTTTACAATTGTAACAGTTCAGTATTACCCCCCGGACCTGTAATTAAAGTTATGACAGTTCAGTATTACCCCCAGGACCTGTAATTAAAGTTGTGACAGCTCAGTATTTCCCCCAGGCCCTGTGTTTAAAATTGTGACAGCTCAGTGTTTCCCCCATAACCTGTGTTTAAAGTTGTGACAGCTCAGTATTTCCTCCAGGCCCTGTGATACAGTTGCGACAGATCCATGCTTCCTCCAGGCCCTGTGTTTACCGTTGTGACAGCTCAATATTTCCTCCAGGCCCAGTGTTTACAGTTGCGACAGTTCAGAATTTCACCCAGGCCCTGTGTTTACAGTTGTGACAGCTCAGTATTTCCCTCAGGACATGTTTTGATATTTGCGACAGCTCGGTATTTCCCCCAGGACCTGTCTTTAAAGTTGTGACAGCTCACTATTTCCCCCATGACCTGTCTTTAAAGTTGTGACAGTTCAGTATTCCCTCCAGGCCTTATGTTTAAATGTGTGACAGTTCAGTATTTCCTCCAGGCCTTGTGTTTAAATTTGTGACAGTTCAGTAATTCCTCCAGGCCTTGTGTTTAAATTTGTGACAGTTCAGTATTTCCTCCAGGCCTTGTGTTTAAATTTGTGACAGTTCAGTATTTCCTCCAGGCCCTGTGTTTAAATTTGTGACAGTTCAGTAATTCCTCCAGGCCTTGTGTTTAAATGTGTGACAGTTCAGTATTTCCTCCAGGCCCTGTGTTTAAATTTGTGAGAGTTCAGTATTCCCTCCAGGCCCTGTGTTTAAATTTGTGACAGTTCAGTATTCCCTCCAGGCCCTGTGTTTAAATTTGTGAGAGTTCAGTATTCCCTCCAGGCCTTGTGTTTAAATTTGTGACAGTTCAGTATTTCCTCCAGACCTTGTGTTTAAATTTGTGACAGTTCAGTATTTCCTCCAGGCCTTGTGTTTAAATGTGTGACAGTTCAGTATTTCCTCCAGGCCTTGTGTTTAAATGTGTGACAGTTCAGTATTTCCTCCAGGCCCTGTGTTTAAATTTGTGACAGTTCAGTATTTCCTCCAGACCCTGTGTTTAAATTTGTGACAGTTCAGTATTGCCTCCAGGCCTTGTGTTTAAATTTGTGACAGTTCAGTATTTCCTCCAGGCCCTGTGTTTAAATTTGTGACAGTTCAGTATTTCCTCCAGGCCTTGTGTTTAAATTTGTGACAGTTCAGTATTTCATCCAGTCCCTGTGTTTAAATTTGTGACAGTTCAGTATTGCCTCCAGGCCTTGTGTTTAAATTTGTGACAGTTCAGTATTGCCTCCAGGCCTTGTGTTTAAATTTGTGACAGTTCAGTATTTCCTCCAGGCCCTGTGTTTAAATTTGTGACAGTTCAGTATTTCCTCCAGGCCTTGTGTTTAAATTTGTGACAGTTCAGTATTTCCTCCAGGCCTTGTGTTTAAATTTGTGACAGTTCAGTAATTCCTCCAGGCCTTGTGTTTAAATTTGTGACAGTTCAGTATTTCCTCCAGGCCTTGTGTTTAAATTTGTGACAGTTCAGTATTTCCTCCAGGCCTTGTGTTTAAATTTGTGACAGTTCAGTATTTCCTCCAGGCCTTGTGTTTAAATTTGTGACAGTTCAGTATTCCCTCCAGGCCTTATGTTTAAATGTGTGACAGTTCAGTATTTCCTCCAGGCCTTGTGTTTAAATTTGTGACAGTTCAGTATTTCCTCCAGGCCTTGTGTTTAAATTTGTGACAGTTCAGTATTCCCTCCAGGCCTTATGTTTAAATGTGTGACAGTTCAGTATTTCCTCCAGGTCTTGTGTTTAAATTTGTGACAGTTCAGTATTCCCTCCAGGACTTGTGTTTAAATTTGTGACAGTTCAGTATTTCCTCCAGGCCTTGTGTTTAAATGTGTGACAGTTCAGTATTTCCTCCAGGCCTTGTGTTTAAATTTGTGACAGTTCAGTAATTCATCCAGACCCTGTGTTTAAATTTGTGACAGTTCAGTATTTCCTCCAGGCCTTGTGTTTAAATTTGTGACAGTTCAGTATTTCCTCCAGGCCTTGTGTTTAAATTTGTGACAGTTCAGTATTTCCTCCAGGCCCTGTGTTTAAATTTGTGACAGTTCAGTATTTCCTCCAGGCCTTGTGTTTAAATTTGTGACAGTTCAGTATTTCCTCCAGGCCTTGTGTTTAAATTTGTGACAGTTCAGTCTTTCCTCCAGGCCTTGTGTTTAAATTTGTGACAGTTCAGTATTTCCTCCAGGCCCTGTGTTTAAATTTGTGACAGTTCAGTATTTCCTCCAGGCCTTGTGTTTAAATTTGTGACAGTTCAGTATTTCCTCCAGGCCCTGTGTTTAAATTTGTGACAGTTCAGTATTTCCTCCAGGCCTTGTGTTTAAATTTGTGACAGTTCAGTATTTCCTCCAGGCCCTGTGTTCAAATTTGTGACAGCTCAGTATTTCACCCAGGACCTATGTTTAAAACTGTGACAGCTCAGTATTTCCTCCAGGCCCTGTGTTTAAAATTGTGAAAGTTCAGTATTTCCTCCAGGACCTGTGTTTAAAATTGTGAAAGTTCAGTATTTCCTCCAAGCCCTGTGTTTAAAATTGTGAAAGTTCAGTATTTCCTCCAGGCCCTGTGTTTAAAATTGTGAAAGTTCAGTATTTCCTCCAGGACCTGTGTTTAAAATTGTGAAAGTTCAGTATTTCCTCCAAGCCCTGTGTTTAAAATTGTGAAAGTTCAGTATTTCCTCCAGGCCCTGTCTGTAAATTTGTGACAGTTAGTATTTCCTCCAGGACCTGTGTTTACAGATGTGACAGCTCAGTATTTCCCCCATGACCTGTGTTTAAATTTGTGACAGCTCAGTATTTCTTCCAGGCCCTGTGTTTAAATTTGTGACCGTTCAGTATTTCCTCCAGGCCCTGTGTTTAAATTTGTGACAGTTCAGTATTTCCTCCAGGCCCTGTGTTTAAATTTGTGACAATTCAGTATTTCCTCCAGGCCTTGTGTTTAAATTTGTGACAGTTCAGTATTTGCCCCAGAACCTGTGTTCAAAACTGTGACAGCTCAGTATTTCCCCCAGGACCTGTGTTTAAAGTTGTGACAGTTCAGTTTTTCGTCCAGTCTGTCTGTTTAAATTTGTGACAGTTCAGTAGTTCTCCCAGGCCCTGTGTTTTCAGTTGTGACAGCTCTGTATTTCCCCCAGGCCCTGTCTTCAAAACTGTGACAGATCAGTATTTCCCCGAGGACCTGTGTTTAAAGTTGTGACAGTTCAGTTTTTCGTCCAGTCTGTCTGTTTAAATTTGTGACAGTTCAGTAGTTCTCCCAGGCCCTGTGTTTTCAGTTGTGACAGCTCTTTATTTCCCCCAGGCCCTGTCTTCAAAACTGTGACAGATCAGTATTTCCTCCAGGCCCTAAGTTTAAAATTGTGACAGTTTAGTATTTCCTCCAGCCCTGTGTTTACAGTTGTGGCAGTTCAGTATTTCCCCTAGGACCTATCTCTAAAGTTGTGGCAGCTCAGTATTTCCCCCAGGGCCTGTGTTTAAATTTGTGACAGCTCAGTATTTCCCCCAGGGCCTGTGTTTAAATTTGTGACAGCTCAGTATTTCCCCCAGGGCCTGTGTTTAAAGTTGTGGCAGCTCAGTATTTCCCCCAGGGCCTGTGTTTAAAGTTGTGGCAGCTCAGTATTTCCCCCAGGGCCTGTGTTTAAAGTTGTGGCAGCTCAGTATTTCCCCCAGGCCCTGTGTTTAAAGTTGTGACAGTTCAGTATTTCCCCCAGGGCCTGTGTTTAAATTTGTGACAGTTCAGTATTTCCTCCAGGCCCTGTGTTTAAATTTGTGACAGTTCAGTATTTCCCCCAGGGCCTGTGTTTAAATTTGTGACAGCTCAGTATTTCCCCCAGGGCCTGTGTTTAAAGTTGTGGCAGCTCAGTATTTCCCCCAGGGCCTGTGTTTAAAGTTGTGGCAGCTCAGTATTTCCCCCAGGGCCTGTGTTTAAAGTTGTGGCAGCTCAGTATTTCCCCCAGGGCCTGTGTTTAAAGTTGTGGCAGCTCAGTATTTCCCCCAGGCCCTGTGTTTAAAGTTGTGACAGTTCAGTATTTCCCCCAGGGCCTGTGTTTAAATTTGTGACAGTTCAGTATTTCCTCCAGGCCCTGTGTTTAAATTTGTGACAGTTCAGTATTTCCCCCAGGGCCTGTGTTTAAAGTTGTGACAGTTCAGTATTTCCCCCAGGGCCTGTGTTTAAAGTTGTGACAGCTCAGTATTTCCCCCAGGGCCTGTGTTTAAATTTGTGACAGTTCAGTATTTCCTCCAGGCCCTGTGTTTAAATTTGTGACAGTTCAGTATTTCCCCCAGGGCCTGTGTTTAAATTTGTGACAGCTCAGTATTTCCCCCAGGGCCTGTGTTTAAAGTTGTGGCAGCTCAGTATTTCCCCCAGGGCCTGTGTTTAAAGTTGTGGCAGCTCAGTATTTCCCCCAGGGCCTGTGTTTAAAGTTGTGGCAGCTCAGTATTTCCCCCAGGGCCTGTGTTTAAAGTTGTGGCAGCTCAGTATTTCCCCCAGGCCCTGTGTTTAAAGTTGTGACAGTTCAGTATTTCCCCCAGGGCCTGTGTTTAAATTTGTGACAGTTCAGTATTTCCTCCAGGCCCTGTGTTTAAATTTGTGACAGTTCAGTATTTCCCCCAGGGCCTGTGTTTAAAGTTGTGACAGCTCAGTATTTCCCCCAGGGCCTGTGTTTAAAGTTGTGGCAGCTCAGTATTTCCCCCAGGGCCTGTGTTTAAAGTTGTGGCAGCTCAGTATTTCCCCCAGGCCCTGTGTTTAAAGTTGTGACAGTTCAGTATTTCCCCCAGGGCCTGTGTTTAAATTTGTGACAGTTCAGTATTTCCTCCAGGCCCTGTGTTTAAATTTGTGACAGTTCAGTATTTCCCCCAGGGCCTGTGTTTAAAGTTGTGACAGCTCAGTATTTCCCCCAGGGCCTGTGTTTAAAGTTGTGGCAGCTCAGTATTTCCCCCAGGGCCTGTGTTTAAAGTTGTGGCAGCTCAGTATTTCCCCCAGGCCCTGTGTTTAAAGTTGTGACAGTTCAGTATTTCCCCCAGGGCCTGTGTTTAAATTTGTGACAGTTCAGTATTTCCTCCAGGCCCTGTGTTTAAATTTGTGACAGTTCAGTATTTCCCCCAGGGCCTGTGTTTAAAGTTGTGGCAGCTCAGTATTTCCCCCAGGGCCTGTGTTTAAAGTTGTGGCAGCTCAGTATTTCCCCCAGGGCCTGTGTTTAAAGTTGTGGCAGCTCAGTATTTCCCCCAGGGCCTGTGTTTAATGTTGTGGCAGCTCAGTATTTCCCCCAGGGCCTGTGTTTAAAGTTGTGGCAGCTCAGTATTTCCCCCAGGGCCTGTGTTTACAGTTGTCACAGCTCAGTATTTCCTCCAGGACCTATCTTTAAAGTTGTTACAATTCAGTGTTTCCCCCAGGCCCCGTGTTTATCAATCTGACAGATCAGGATTTCCCCCAGGGTCTGTGTTTAAAATTCTGTGAATTCAGGATTTCCCCCAAGCCCGGTGTTTAATATTGTGACAGTTCTGAAGTGGCTCAGTGTCAATTTTTTGTGTTTTTTTTTAAAGTTGATTCAAGTGACATGTGTGTCACTGGCAAGGCCAACATCTATTACCCATCCCTAATCGCCCTTTGAGAGGGTGGTGGTGAGCCATGTTCTTGTACCACTGCACTCCATGGCGGGTCGGTACAGCCACAGTGCTGTTAGGAAGGGTGTTCAAAAATGTTGACACCGTGACAGTGAATGAAGTGCAATATAGATCCAAGTGAGGATGGTGTGTGACTTCCGTTGTTGTGTGTGGCCATATTTTTCAGATTTTGATCTTTTTGATATATTTTTAGCACGGTTTGATGTAAAATCTCTCCTAAAATCTGCCTGTCTCTCCCTCCATCTTTCTGCACATCGCTCCCTCCCTCTCTTGCTTTGTCTCTCTGAGACCAAGATCGCATACGTCTAATGAATTACTCTCTTAATATATCCTATCGCCTTCAAAGATCGCTGGTCATGATCCGCCAGGTCCCTCTGTACCTGCACACGCTTGAGAAATATGACATAGTGCAATCAAACAAAGTCAACATGGTTTCATGAAAGGGAAATCTCCTTTTAATCTTCTCTGCTCTAAGGAGAACAAGCCCAGCTTCTCCAGTCTATCAGTGTAACTGTAATAATCTCATCAGGAACCGTTCTAGTAAATCTCTTCTGTTCATTCACCAAATCATCCATGTACTTCCGAAAGTGTGGTCCCAGAATTAGACACAATACGTCAGCTGGGGACAAACTATTATTTTATAAAGGTTTCACATCACTTCCTTTTTCAAACAGAAATGCATTGGCAGTGATATTATTAAAGTCCTTAGGAAGACGGAGAAGGCCATTCGGCCCCTCAAACCTGTCCCGCCATTCACTCAGGTCTTGGCTGATTTGCTCCTTATCCACATTGAGCTGTCTCGGCTCCGTAAACATTAATAACCTTTCCTAACAAATCTCTACCGACAATCAGGAATTAATGTCACTGCCTGTTAATACTGGGGAATTCCTTCCCTAAACCTCTCCGCCTCTCGACCTCTAATACGTGCTTAAAGATGTTCCTGAAAACTAACCTCTTTGACCGAGCTTTTAATCTCAACTTATGTGGGTTTGGTTTCAGATTTTGCCTTTTAATGGACCCTGTGCAGCACCTTTGGGACTTTTTATTTCTTGCCTTCTCCATCATCCGGTCTCGCTCTCTCTCTTTCTCCCCCTCACCCACCCCTCTCTCTCTTTCTCCCCCTTGCCCACCCCCCTCTCTCTTTCTCCCCCTTACCCTGTATCTCCCTCTCTCTCCTCCTCACCTCTAAGACAAGTATATCCTTCCTTCAGTACCGAGACCAGGACTGCACACAGTACTCCAGGTGTGGGCTCACCAAACCCTGTACCATTACAGCAAGACTTCCTCACTCTTGTACTCTAACCTCCTTGCAATAAAGGCCAACACACCATTTGCTGCACCTGCATGTTAACTTTCTGTGATTAGTGTACAAGGACTCCCAAATCCCTCTTAGGACCAACATTTAATAGTTTCTCAACATTTTTTTTTAGAACATTACAGCGCAGTACAGGCCCTTCGGCCCTCGATGTTGCGCCGACCTGTGAAACCATCTGACCTACACTATTCCATTTTCATCCATATGTCTATCCAATGACCACTTAAATGCCCTTAAAGATGGCGAGTCTACTACTGTTGCAGGCAGGGCGTTCCACGCCCCTACTACTCTCTGTGTAAAGAAACTACCTCTAACATCTGTCCTATATCTATCACCCCTCAACTTAAAGCTATGTCCCCTCGTGTTTGCCATCACCATCCGAGGAAAAAGACTCTCACTATCCACCCTATCTAACCCTCTGATTATCTTATATGTCTCTATTAAGTCACCTCTCCTCCTCCTTCTCTCTAACGAAAACAACCTCAAGTCCCTCAGCCTTTCCTCGTAAGACCTTCCCTCATTACAAGGCAACATCCTAGTAAATCTCCTTTACACCCTTTCCAAAGCTTCCACATCCTTCCTCTAATGCGGTGACCAGAACTGCACGCAATACTCCAGGTGCGGCCTCACCAAAGTTTTGTACAGCTGCAGCATGACCTCGTGGCTCCGAAACTCGATCCCCCTACTAATAAAAGCTAACACACCATATGCCTTCTTAACAGCCCTATTAACCTGGTTAGCAACCTTCAGGGATTTATGTACCTGGACACCAAGATCTCTCTGTTCATCTACACTACCAAGAATCTTCCCATTAGCCCAGTACTCTGCATTGCTGTTACTCCTTCCAAAGTGAATCACCTCGCACTTTTCCGCATTAAACTCCATTTGCCATCTCTCAGCCCAGCTCTGCAGCCTTTCTATGTCCCTCTGTACCCTACAACATCCTTCGGCACTATCCACAACTCCACCGACCTTAGTGTCATCCGCAAATTTACTAACCCACCCTTCTACACCCTCTTCCAGGTCATTTATAAAAATGACAAACAGCAGTGGCCCCAAAACAGAACCTTGCGGTACACCACTAGTAACTAAACTCCAGGATGAACATTTACCATCAACCACCACCCTCTGTCTTCTTTCAGCTAGCCAATTTCTGATCCAAAGCTCTAAATCACCTTCAACCCCATACTTCCGTATTTTCTGCAATAGCCTACCGTGGGGAACCTTATCAAATGCCTTACTGAAATCCATATACACCACATCCACTGCTTTACCCTCATCCACCTGTTTGGTCACCTTCTCGAAAAACTCAAAAAGGTTTGTGAGGCACGACCTCCCCTTCACAAAACCGTGCTGACTATCTCTAATGAACTTATTCTTTTCAAGATGATTATAAATCCTGTCTCTTATAACCTTTTCCAACATTTTACCCACAACCGAAGTAAGGCTCACAGGTCTATAATTACCAGGGCTGTCTCTACTCCCCTTCTTGAACAAGGGGACAACATTTGCTATCCTCCAGTCCTACGGCACTACTCCTGTCGACAATGACAACATAAAGATCAACAACAAAGGCTCTGCAATCTCCTCCCTGGCTTCCCAGAGAATCCTAGGATAAATCCCATCTGGCCCAGGGGACTTATCCATTTTCACTCTTTCCAAAATTGCTAACACCTCCTCCTTGTGAATCTCAATCCCATCTAGCCTAGTAGGCTGTATCTCAGTAATCTCCTCGGCAACATTTTCTTTTTCTACTGTAAATACTGACGAAAAATATTCATTTAACGCTTCCCCTATCTCCTCTGATTCCACACACAACTTCCCACTACTATCCTTGATTGGATTCACTCAGCAGGTCTGGCAACATCTGTGGAAAGAGAAGCAGAGTTAACGTTTCGGGTCAGTGACCCTTCTTCGGAACTGACAAATATTAGAAAAGTCACAGATTATAAACAAGTGAGGTGGGGGTTGGGCAAGAGATAACAAAGGAGAAGGTGCAGATTGGACCAGGCCACATAGCTGACCAAAAGGTCACGGAGCAAAGGCAAACAATATGTTAATGGTGTGTTGAAAGACAAAGCATTAGTACAGATTAGGCGTGAATATACTGAATATAGAACATCAGCAAGTGCAAAGCTGAAGAAAAACAACCTGAAAAAAACAGTGGGTAAGCAAACTGAACAAACTAAGATGAAATGAAATAAATGCAAAAAAAGATTGTAAAAAATGTAAAAAGGAATGCAAACAAAAGGAAGAAAAAATAACTAAAAATGACTAAAAATGAAAGTAAAGTGGGGGGCTGTCATGCTCTGAAATTATTGAACTCAATGTTCAGTCCGGCAGGCTGTAGTGTGCCTAATCGGTAGATGAGATGCTGTTCCTCGAGCTTGCGTTGATGTTCACTGGAACACTGCAGCAATCCCAGGACAGAGATGTGAGCATGAGAGCAGGGGGGAGTGTTGAAATGGCAAGCAACCGGAAGCTCAGGGTCCTGCTTGCGGACTGAGCGGAGATGTTCCGCAAAGCGGTCACCCAGTCTGCGCTTGGTCTCCCCAACGTAGAGGAGACCACACTGTGAGCAGCGAATACAGTATACTACATTGAAAGAAGTACAAGTAAATCGCTGCTTCACCTGAAAGGAGTGTTTGGGGCCTGGGATAGTGAGGAGAGAGGAGGTAAATGGGCAGGTATTACACCTCCTGCGATTGCAAGGGAAGGTGCCCTGGGACGGGGACGAGGTGGTGGGGGTAATGGAGGAGTGGACCAGGGTGTCGCGGAGGGAACGATCCCTTCGGAATGCGACAGGGGAAGGGAGGGGAAGATGCGACTGGTAGTGGCATCACGCTGGAGGTGGCGAAAATGGCGGAGGATGATCCTTTGGATATGGAGGTTGGTGGGATGAAAGGTGAGGACAAGGGGAACCCTGTCACGGTTCTGGGAGGGAGGGGAAGGGGTGAGGGTAGAGGTGCGGGGAATGGGTCGGACACGGTTGAGGGCCCTGTCAACCACAGTGGGGGGAAATCCTCGGTTGAGGAAAAGGGAGGTCATATCAGAAGCACCGTCATGGAAGGTAGCATCATCAGAGCAGATGCGTCAGAGACGGAGAAACTGGGAGAATGGAATGGAGTCCTTACAGGAGGTAGGGTGTGAAGAAGTGTAGTCGAGGTAGCTGTGGGAGTCAGTGGGCTTATAATGGATATTAGTAGACAACCTATCCCCAGAGATGGAGACAGAGAAGTCGAGGAAGGGAAGGGAAGTGTCAGAGATGGACCATGTAAAGGTGAGAGAAGGGTGGAAATTGGAAGCAAAGTTGATAAAGTTTTCTAGTTCGGGGCGGGAGCAGGAAACGGCACCGATACAGTCATCAATGTAGCGGAAAAAGAGTTGGGGGAGGGGGCCTGAGTAGGACTGGAACAAAGAATGCTCGACATATCCCACAAAAAGACAGGCATAACTAGGACCCATGCGGGTACCCATAGCGACACCTTTTACTTGAAGGAAATGCGTGGAGTTGAAGGAGAAGTTGTTCAATGTGAGAACAAGTTCAGCCAGGCGGAGGAGGGTGTTGGTGGATGGGGACTGGTTGGGCCTCTGTTCCAGGAAGAAGCGGAGAGCTCTCAAACCATCCTGGTGGGGGATGGAGGTGTAGAGCGATTGGACGTCCATAGTGAAGAGGAGGCGGTTGGGACCAGGAAACTGGAAATTGTCAAAATGACGTAGGGCGTCAGAAGAGTCACGGATGTAGGTGGGAAGAGACTGGACCAGCGGAGAAAAGATAGAGTCTAGATAGGAAGAAATAAGTTCAGTTGGGCAGGAGCAGGCTGACACAATGGGTCTGCCGGGACAGTCCCGTTTGTGGATTTTGGGAAGGAGGTAGAAGCGGGCTGTCCGGGGTTGTGGGACTATGAGGTTGGAAGCTGTAGAGGGAAGATCTCCAGAGGAGATGAGGTCAGTGACAGTCCTTTGGACGGTGGCTTGATGTTCGGTGGTGGGGTCATGGTCCAGAGGGAGGTAGGAAGAGGTGTCTGTGAGTTGGCGTTGAGCTTCTGCAAGGTAGAGGTCGGTACGCCATACAACAACAGCACCACCCTTGTCTGCAGGTTTGATAATGTCGGGGTTAGACCTGAGAGAACGGAGTGCCTCAAGTTCAGAGGGGGACAGGTTAGAGTGAGTGAGGGGGGCAGAGAAATTGAGACGACCAATGTCTCGCCGACAGTTTTCAATGAAGAGATCAAGAGCGGGTAAGAGGCCAGGGTGAGGGGTCCAGGTAGAGAGAGAATGCTGGAGGCGGGTGAATGGGTCTGCTGGTCGGGGGGAGGACTCCTGGTCGAAGAAGTGAGCCCGGAGGCGGAGGCGACGGAAGAAGAGCTCAACGTCATGCCGAGAGCGAAATTCATTGAGGTGGGGGCGTAAGGGGATAAAACTGAGACCTTTGCTGAGTACAGAACGCTCAGCATCAGAGAGGGGGAGGTCAGAGGGTATAGTGAATACACGGCAAGGGATCAGATCAGAAGGGGTGGGGTCAGAGGGAAGTGAAGCGGAAGGAGGATCTGGAGGGGCATTAGTCCCCATCAGCTGCTGGAGCTTGCGTTCCTTAACACCTGAAAGGAAGAAAAAAAGTTTTTTGTTAATGCGTCGGATGAGACGTAAGATGAGATGAAACTGCGGAGTAGAACAGATTTGAGATAAGGTGAGACGGTGCTGCTGGAGAGAGAGGTCCAGTGTGTGCATATGGCGGCGCATAGCACTGAGTGTGGATCTCAGGATGCGGCGAGAGTAGCAGTCCGAGGAACGTTGTATTTCTCGGAGATACCTGTGATCCTGGGTGGTTTCAAAGCATGATGGGTGAAACTGCAGTTGGAATCCACGTGGAATAAGTCGGAGCCGGAGACAGTCACTGAGGAAGGAGATGTGGCTGTGAAAACGAGTTTTGGTAGATACCTTATCAAACACCAGGAGGGAAATAGAAAGCAATGAAGGTGAACAAGGTAAAAGAGACAAACGAAAATCCCGTCGGAGAGAAGAGCAGAACTTCTTCAAGGTAGGCATTCCTGGAAGAGAAGTGGCAGTGAATTAAACACTAAAATAAAAGCAAAATACTGCGATGCTGGAAATCTGAAACAAAAACAAGAAATGCTGGATTCACTCAGCAGGTCTGGCAGCATCTGTGGAAAGAGAAGCAGAGTTAACGTTTCGGGTCAGTGACCCTTCTTCGGAACTGACAAATATTAGAAAAGTCACAGATTATAAACAAGTGAGGTGGGGGTGGGGCAAGAGATAACAAAGGAGAAGGTGCAGATTGGACCAGGCCACATAGCTGACCAAAAGGTCACGGAGCAAAGGCAAACAATATGTTAATGGTGTGTGACTTTTCTAATATTTGTCAGTTCCGAAGAAGGGTCACTGACCCGAAACGTTAACTCTGCTTCTCTTTCCACAGATGCTGCCAGACCTGCTGAGTGAATCCAGCATTTCTTGTTTTTGTTTCAGATTTCCAGCATCGCAGTATTTTGCTTTTATTATCCTTGATTGGCCCTGTTCTAACTCTTATCATACGTGTATTCCTGATATACCTATAGAAAGCCTTAGGGTTTTCTTTGATCCTATCCGCCAATGACTTCTCGTGTCCTCTCCTTGCTCTTCTTAGCCCTCCCTTTAGATCCTTCCTGGCTAGCTTGTAACTCTCAAGCGCCCTAACTGAGCCTTCACGTCTCATCCTAACATAAGCCGCCCTCTTCCTCTTGACAAGCGCTTCAACTTCTTGAGTAAACCGCAGCTCCCTCGCTCGACAACTTCCTCCCTGCCTGACAGGGACATACTTATCAAGGACACGCAGTAGCTGCTCCTTGAATAAGCTCCACATTTTGTTTGTGCACATCCCCTGCAGTTTCCTTCCCCATCCTACACATCCTAAATCTTGCCTAATCGCATCATAATTTCCTTTCCCCCAGCTATAATTCTTGCCCTGCGGTATATACCTGTCCCTGCCCATCGCTAAGGTAAACCTAACCGAATTGTGATCACTATCGCCAAAGTGCTCACCTACATCTAAATCTAACACCTGGCCGGGTTCATTACCCAGTACCAAATCCAATGTGGCATCGCCCCTGGTTGGCCTGTCCACATACTGTGTCAGAAAACCCTCCTGCACACACTGGACAAAAACAGACCCATCTAAAATACTCGAACTATAGTATTTCCAGTCAATATTTAGAAAGTTAAAGTCCCCCATAACAACTACCCTGTTACTCTCGCCCCTGTCGAGAATCATCTTCGCTATCCTTTCCTCTACATCTCTGGAACTATTCGGAGGTCTATAGAAAACTCCCAACAGGGTGACCTCTCCTCTCCTGTTTCTAACCTCCGCCCATACTACCTCAGTAGATGAGTCCTCAAACGTCCTTTCTGCCGCTGTAATACTTTCCTTGATTAACAATGCCACACTCCCCCCCCCCCCCCCCCCCCTCTTTTACCCTCTTCTCTGTTCGGACTGAAACATCTAAATCCCGGAACCTGCAACATCCATTCCTGTCCCCGCTCTACCCATGTCTCTGAAATGGCCACAACATCAGGATCCCAGGTACCAACCCATGCTGCAAGCTCACCCACCTTATTCTGGATGCTACTGGCGTTGAAGTAGACACACTTTAAACCAAGTTCTTGCTTGCCAGTGCCCTCTTGCGTCCCTGTAACCTTATCCCCTACCTCACTACTCTCAACAGCCTGTACACTGGAACTACAATTTAGGTTCCCATGCCCCTGCTGATTTAGTTTAAACCACCCCGAAGGGTTTTCTGACACAGTAAGTAGACAGGCCAACCAGGGGCAATGCCACATTGGATTTGGTACTGGGTAATGAACCCGGCCAGTTATTAGATTTAGATGTAGGTGAGCACTTTGGTGATAGTGATCACAATTCGGTTAGGTTTACCTTAGCGATGGGCAGGGACAGGTATATACCACAGGGCAAGAATTATAGCTGGGGGAAAGGAAATTATGATGCGATTAGGCAAGATTTAGGATGCGTAGGATGGGGAAGGAAACTGCAGGGGATGGGAACAATCGAAATGTGGAGCTTATTCAAGGAGCAGCTACTGTGTGTCCTTGATAAGTATGTACCTGTGAGGCAGGGAGGAAGATGTCGAGCGAGGGAGCCGTGGTTTACTAAAGAAGTTGAAGCGCTTATCAAGAGGAAGAGGGCGGCTTATGTTAGGATGAGACGTGAAGGCTCAGTTAGGGCGCTTGAGAGTTACAAGCTAGCCAGGAAGGATCTAAAGGGAGAGCTAAGAAGAGCAAGGAGAGGACACGAGAAGTCATTGGTGGATCGGATCAGGGAAAACCCTAAGGCTTTCTATAGGTATATCAGGAATAAAAGAATGACTAGAGTTAGATTAGGGCCAATCAAGGATAGTAGTGGGAAGTTGTGTGTGGAATCAGAGGAGATAGGGGAAGTGTTAAATGAATATTTTGCGTCAGTATTTACAGTAGAGAAAGAAAATGTTGTTGAGGAGAATACTGAGATTCAGGCTATTAGGCTAGATGGGATTGAGGTTCACAAGGAGGAGGTGTTATCAATTTTGGAAAGTGTGAAAATGGATAAGTCCCCTGTGCCAGATGGGATTTATCCTAGGATTCTCTGGGAAGCTAGGGAGGAGAATGCAGAGCCTTTGTCCCTGATCTTTATGTCGTCATTGCCGACAGGAATAGTGCCGGAAGACTGGAGGATAGCAAATGTTGCCCCCTTGTCCAAGAAGGGGAGTAGAGACAGCCCTGGTAATTACAGACCTGTGAGCCTTACTTCGGTTGTGGGTAAAATGTTGGAAAAGGTTATAAGAGACAGGATTTATAATCATCTTGAAAAGAATAAGTTCATTAGAGATAGTCAGCACGGTTTTGTGAAAGGTAGGTCGTGCCTCACAAACCTTATTGGGTTTTTTGAGAAGGTGACCAAACAGGTGGATGAGGGTAAAGCAGTGGATGTGGTGTATATGGATTTCAGTAAAGCGTTTGATAAGGTTCACCACGGTAGGCTATTGCAGAAAATACGGAAGTATGGGGTTGAAGGTGATTTAGAGCTTTGGATCAGAAATTGGCTAGCTGAAAGAAGACAGAGGGTGGTGGTTGATGGCAAATGTTCATCCTGGAGTTTAGTTACTAGTGGTGTACCGCAAGGATCTGTTTTGGGGCCACTGCTGTTTGTCATTTTTATAAATGACCTGGAAGAGGGTGTAGAAGGGTGGGTTAGTAAATTTGCAGATAACACTAAGGTCGGTGGAGTTGCGGATAGTGCCGAAGGATGTTGCAGGGTACAGAGGGACATAGATAGGCTGCAGAGCTGGGCTGAGAGATGGCAAATGGAGTTTAATGCGGAAAAGTGTGAGGTGATTCACTTTGGAAGGAGTAACAGGAATGCAGAGTACTGGGCTAATGGGAAGATTCTTGGTAGTGTAGATGAACAGAGAGATCTTGGTGTCCAGGTACATAAATCCCTGAAGGTTGCTACCCAGGTTAATAGGGCTGTTGAGAAGGCATATGGTGTGTTAGCTTTTATTAGTAGGGGGATCGAGTTTCGGAGCCACGAGGTCATGCTGCAGCTGTACAAAACTCTGGTGAGACCGCACCTTGAGTACTGCGTGCAGTTCTGGTCACCGCATTATAGGAAGGATGTGGAAGCTATGGAAAGACTGCAGAGGAGATTTACTAGGATGTTGCCTGGTATGGAGGGAAGGTCTTACGAGGAAAGGCTGAGGGACTTGAGGTTGTTTTCGTTGGAGAGAAGGAGGAGGAGAGGTGACTTAATAGAGACATATAAGATAATCAGAGGGTTAGATAGGGTGGATAGTGAGCGTCTTTTTCCTCGGATGGCGATGGCAAACACGAGGGGACATAGCTTTAAGTTGAGGGGTGATAGATATAGGACAGATGTGAGAGGTAGTTTCTTTACTCAGAGAGTAGTAGGGGCGTGGAAAGACCTGCCTGCAGCAGTAGTAGATTCGCCAACTTTAAGGGCATTTAAGTGGTCATTGGATAGACATATGGATGAAAATGGAATAGTGTAGGTCAGATGGTTTCACAGGTCGGCGCAACATCGATGGCCGAAGGGCCTGTACTGCGCTGTAATGTTCTAATTCTAATTCTAAGAGCACTAACAAATCTCCCCCCCAGGATATTGGTACCCCTCTGGTTCAGAGGGAACATTTGAAAAATGTTCTGTGTTTCTATTCTTCCTGCCAAAGTGAAGAACCTCACATCTCTCCACATGATATTCCAGCTGCCACTTTCTTGCCCACTCGCTTAACCCGTCCATCTGCCAATGCAGTATCTTTGTGCCCTCCTCACAGCTTTCAGTACCACCTAACTTTGTATCATCAGCCCATATAAACCCAACATCGGCCGTGTTTGAGAGAGGAACCTTTGTCCTGACAAGTATTAAGAAACAACTGGTTGATATTTTGTGCAGGATATTTCTGCATATTTATTGGAGTTGTTAAGATGGAAGATCTTTAATAAGAGATTAGAGTGTGTCCTTTTGTGCCCTCTCCCACCCTCACATCCAGAATTGGAAACACAAACACACAGAGACACATAGACATCCAAGTGAACACAGATAGACTAACACGTCCAGATAAAAACACACACGCGCACACACACACACACACACACACACACACACACACACACACACACACACACACACACACACACACACACATAGAAATCCACACCCAGGCACATCCACTCCCACTGATCGAGAGAGAGAAAAACCCACACAGAGACACATATATTCACATTGACCAACTTAGACAGATAAACACACATACTGCCTTCTGTTTAAATACTGTTTTTACAAACATCATAATCTCTCTTTTCTCCTTTTATATTTCACTCTCGGGTTTTAAATTTATTGTCAATCTGATTTCTCAGGGACCAGGAGAATTTTGGCTTTCCTTTTCTTGCCTTTGGGGTCAGGGGTTATTGGTCAATCCCAGTGTCCGTCCAGTCTGTTTACCCCTGACCCAGCGCTGTGTCCCCGAGGGGGGTGGAGGGAGTAGGGAGAGTGTCAGTCCCAACCTCTTAAAGGGACCCCGCACTGCCAGAAATGCTCCTTCGGTTTAGATCTTCGAAGGAATCAGTAGGAAATTGAACAAGGATGGGAACAAAATGAAATTGAATCTTCCAATATTAATTTATTCAGTGATGTTAATAAACAGCAAATTATCTGCCAACCCCAAATTCACACAAATACTATTGTGAATTCGGATTAATAATTTTAAAGGAGAACATGTTGTTAATTACTTGCATTTCATTTGCTAAAAAATGACCAAGACCTTGTTTATTTCAGGATGTAGTATTAATAAAAAACTTAGGAAGACAGGAGGAGGCCGTTCGGCCCCTCGAGCACGTCCAATCCCCAGGAGAAATTTTATTCCTCACCCTCTCCCTTACTATGTGTGTGTGTCTCTCTCTCTCAACCCGTCTCTCTCTCTCTCTTTCCCTCACCCCGTCTATCTCTCTCTCTCTCTCTTTCCCTCACCCCATCTATCTCTCTCTCTCTCTTTCCCTCACCCCGTCTATCTCTCTCTCTCTCTTTCCCTCACCCCGTCTATCTCTCTCTCTCTCTCTTTCCCTCACCCTGTCTATCTCTCTCTCTCTCTCTTTCCCTCACCCTGTCTATCTCTCTCTCTCTCTTTCCCTCACCCTGTCTATCTCTCTCTCTCTCTTTCCCTCATCCCGTCTATCTCTCTCTCTTTCCCTCACCCTGTCTATCTCTCTCTCTCTCTCTTTCCCTCACCCCGTCTATCTCTCTCTCTCTTTCCCTCATCCCGTCTATCTCTCTCTCAGAAGATGACTAAAAAATCAAATAGTATTGCAGAAAATACGGAAGTATGGGGTTGAAGGTGATTTAAAGCTTTGGATCAGAAATTGGCTAGCTGAAAGAAGACAGAGGGTGGTGGTTGATGGGAAATGTTCATCCTGGAGTTTAGTTACTAGTGGTGTACCGCAAGGATCTGTTTTGGGGCCACTGCTGTTTGTCATTTTTATAAATGACCTGGAAGAGGGTGTAGAAGGGTGGGTTAGTAAATTTGCGGATGACACTAAGGTCGGTGGAGTTGTGGATAGTGCCGAAGGATGTTGTAGGGTACAGAGGGACATAGATAGGCTGCAGAGCTGGGCTGAGAGATGGCAAATGGAGTTTAATGCGGAGAAGTGTGAGGTGATTCACTTTGGAAGGAGTAACAGGAATGCAGAGTACTGGGCTAATGGGAAGATTCTTGGTAGTGTAGATGAACAGAGAGATCTTGGTGTCCAGGTGCATAAATCCCTGAAAGTTGCTACCCAGGTTAATAGGGCTGTTAAGAAGGCATATGGTGTGTTAGCTTTTATTAGTAGGGGGATCGAGTTTCGGAGCCACGAGGTCATGCTGAAGCTGTACAAAACTCTGGTGAGACCGCACCTGGAGTATTGCGTGCAGTTCTGGTCACCGCATTATATTGGTAGTGTTCCCTACTGGATCTCTTGTTGCGGCATCAGTTCTCATGTGGCCTTGGAACCTGCCGTCACCAGCTTAAAAAGAATCCATTGTGGCTCTGCCCCTGAGCCCAATGGGTTAATTTGTCCAATTCTATCTGTCAATTTAGAAATGTAAAATTTAACAATGTCCAATATGTATAAATTTGACTCTCAGCAATGCAAAAAGCTGCAGCGGGTTAAGTTCTTTGTTTGCCTCCAAGGGCGCGGAGCAAAACATTCTCAGCTACGTCATTTTCTGAAACTTTTTTTTTCTGATCGAAAACAACTATCCATTTTAAATTTTTTTCAATCCTTTTGGTATCCTTAGTGTTTAAAAACAACTAAATCATGTGTAACATTTTCAAATTCAAAGGAAAGCATCTCCATCAGGAAAGACAGCATTTTAGATTACACTCCAATTGTTTCCACATTTTTTAGTATCTTTTGTAAGAGGTTCCTAATCCAATGATTTTTACAACAAAGATGATTCCAATTCCAATTTACTGCAATAATATTTAAATCAAAATTGCCGATGTTATATGAGTGAGTCCTCTGTCCGGAACTTAAGACTCCTCCAAAACTCGACATGCTAAACTTGAAAGTTCATTGTGGTTGCAAATGACATTTCCAGTTCTTCAACTTAAACAGGTCAATTAACCTTAACAGTATTAATTCAATTCATACTTATTAACTTCTAATACTTATTAACTACACACAGAACAGAATAGCTCGTGCTTATTTTAAAATATAGGTAAATTACATCATTTTCTTGCTCTTACTTCAGGCGCCTTTTCAAATGACTGTAATAAAACCAAAAACTAAATAAAAAGTTATTTAACATTCTTAGAACAAAAGACTTAACACCAGGTCCTTACACAAACTTAAATCTTTTTAAACAGACAGAATCTTTCCTATACCTCCTTTTCTATCCTTTCTTTCCCTTAAAACAATATAACAGTCAGTAAAACATGTCTTCAAATTTAGACTGTAAAATAAAACAATAGCAGAGTTTCCAATTAAAACAATGTTCCAAACCCCAAATTAGATTTCTGCCAGACCTTCAGACCTTCAAGGCTGAAGCTTATCCCTCAGAAAATTGTTCATTGCCATTTCACAATTGCAAAACCAACTAAAAATAAAACTTTAACTTAAAATATAATTCAATTTTATATCCCATTCCTGGGTGCACAACACTAAATAGAAATGAACACACTGAACCATCACTTTTCACAATCATTCAATTCCAAACAACTTCACAGACTTCAATTTTCAACATTAAAGCCAGAAAACAAAGAGTTAACGACAGTCACTTTTACAGAACACAAACTGTACATCCCAGATATTCAATTCATTCGTGGAAGCTTCCAACATTCTCACAATTGAATCAAATACACCGTAACTTGTTTTTACTTTAAAACATACCTATCTTTAAAACACATATTTACCGTGACACTTCTGCGTCTCCTTCAAGGGGGCAAACGGACGTGGGTCGCCTTTCTCCAGAGGACATGGATTACTCGTCCCCGGGGGCGACCCTTCCTTCTTGGAAGCCATTGAGTCCATTCTTGTATCTACTTTCTCAAAACCTTCTAATTTTACGAGCTAATTTCTATGGAGTAAACAACATTAACACAAACAAAAGACAAAACCACACACAAAGAGACGAACAGGCGTAGTTAATGTTAAATTCTCAAGGTCAGCGAACCGGCTCATCCCTGTCTCTTCAGGTCAACGGTACTTTCGTTCTCCAACTCTTGTCACCCGCATCTTTCTCTAGGGCCAGATCAGCGGGTGTACTCAGGAGCCCCGAAAACGTGCCTGTTGGGTCAATTTGGTAAATTAGTGACAGCCCCAGTCATCTCTGTCCCATATCTTGTCACCGTATTTTACTCACTTCCCATGTGTGAGAGTTAACTTCGTATACTCAATGGGATCAGGTATTCGGCCCAGCCGATGATGCCAGATTCCTAAATTTACTGGATTTTCCACTTATCTACTTTTCAACTTCCCTTCGCAGAATTACTCACTTCCCATGTGTGAGATTTAACTTACTCAGTTTTAGAACTTTTCTGATCAGGTTTCATCCAATTCTTCCTTGACCACTCTGTCCCCCCCTCTCCCAGTTATCTGGCCTTCACGTGGGGCCCAGTCGCCCTCTTAATTCCGGCTCAAGCAGCGTGATTGAGACACTAGGGTCGCAGAAAAGTTGACTTACCCCTGATCCTGTCGATTAGTTTTTTCACTAGGTTCTTTTGGATCCCGTGAACTCAGGGATCCTGCTGACTACACAAAACTATTGGAGAAAATCCAGATTGTGCCCAATTGTTGAACAAATTCTCCGGACTCAGACGTTGGGAACAAACACTTTATTTTTGATATCATGGGGGAGCAGCACTGGATCGCCTTTAGGTAAGGTGTGCTCCCCCATGATATCAAAAATAAAGTGTTTGTTCTCAACGTCAGAGTCCGGAGAATTTGTTCAACAATTGGGCACAATCTGGATTTTCTCCAACAGTCATCCGTCTGCAGTGACAGTTCAGGGGATTGCTTGTCCATGGACCGAGTCACCACACAATCAGTGAGAATGCCAGGGACCTTCTCCTGTAACTGCTCTGTCTCCCTGACCGCATTTGGTCTCTCCAGAGCTACTGGGGAAGCTGCCACCTTTTCCCCTGTCAGATCATTACCCAGGAGCTGATCGACCCCTCCACCGGTAAACTAGGTACAATCCTCATGGTTAGCAGTCTTGAAACTGGGTCACATTCCAAGTGCAGTCGATATACAGGTATGGTCATATATCATCTTCCGATACCATTCACTAACACTCTAGCATTCACTGCACTCTCTCGGGTAAAGGTCCTTTCCCAGCAGAAGGATTTGTTTGGCCCCTGTATCCCTCAGTATGACTATGGGTTTGCTTGCCCCACTCGAGGGGTATGGGGTCACTTTTCCTTGGAATACAAATTCCTGATAACTCTCAGGGATTTTGTTAAGTTTTCCCGCACTCTCTCTGGTGGGGTTACTGTGTCTGACTGTTACAGTTAAAGGCACAGCCTGACCTGCTGTGCTTTCCATCAGGGCCCGTTTTCCAGCACTGATCTGGTGGACTCTGATTAATCCTACAGGTTTTCCCCGTCACATCCATTAGTCAACTCGATGGTGACCTGCCTTATTACTGTGGAAACACGCAGATCTTCAGCCATTACTCCTGCTCTCAGCACCTATTTGACCTGAGGATGGACCCTTGTATGTCCCGCTTCTTGCCCATGACTGCTCGGGCTCCGATCTCCCTTCCACCTTTTATTCTCGGATCTTTGGGGTGACGAGGAAAGGGTTTTCCTCTGGGGTTAAGGCTTTGTGTACATGGGAAAATTCATCAGCCAGAATACCTTTGAACCTTCTGTCCCTCTTTGTGTGTTTTACTGGGAGGGGGCGAGTTTGTGAACTCCTCGAGAGGGATCACCGCTCTGAGGGTTTCATATGTGGGCTCTATCTTGAGCGCTCATATCACTGGCCAAAAACAAACACAAAAATGGACTGTAAAATCTTCTATAGATACGTGAAAAGGAAACGTTTAGCTAAGACAAATGTGGGTCCATTACAGGCAGTGTCAGGAGAATTTATAATGGGGAATAGAGAAATGGCAGAGAAGCTAAATGATTACTTTGTGTCTGTCTTCACTGAGGAAGATACAAGAAATCTCTCAGAACAAGAGATCCAAGGGATTCGGGTGAATGAGGAAATGGATTTAATTAGTATAAGTAAGAAGGTTGTCTTGGAGAAATTAATGGAGCTGAAGGTTGACAAGTCCCCAGGACCTGATATTCTACATCCCAGAGTGTTGAAAGAGGTAGCTTTTGAAATAGTGGATACATTGGTGAATATCTTTCAATATTCTGTAGATTCTGGAACTGTTCCTGTAGATTAGAAGATAGAAAATGTCTCCCCAGTATTTAAGAATGGAGGGAGATAGAAAACAGGGCACTACAGACATGTTAGCCTTACATCAGTCGCTGGGAACAAACTATACTCTATTCTAAAGAATGTGATAAATGTATCTGGTTAGGCAGAGTCAACATGGATATATAAATGGGGAACAATGTTTGACAAACCTGTTGGAGTTATTTGAGGATGTTGCGCACAGATTTGATAAAGGGGAGTCGGTGGACGTGGTATACTTGGATTTTCAGAAAGCTTTTGATAAAGTCCCCAACAGGAGGTTGGTTAGTAAAATTGAAGCACATGGGATAGGAGATAATGTACTGGCATGGATTAAGGATTAGCTAACAGGCAGAAAGCAGAGAGTAGGAATAAATGAGTCATTCTTGCCTTGGCAGGCTGTGACTAGTGGGGTACTGCAGGGATCAGTGCTTGGGACCCGGCTCTTCACAATATGTATCAAGGACTTTGGATGTGGGGACCAATGTAATATTTCCAGGTTTTCAGATGCCAGTAAACTAGATGGGAATGAGTGTTGCGAGGAAGATGCAAAGCGGCTTCAAGGGGATTTGGACAGCCGTAGTGAGTGGGCAAGAACATGGCAGTTGAAATATAATGTGGAAAGATGTGAGGTTATCCACTTCGGTAGCAGGAACAGATGTGCAGAGTATTTCTTAAACGGTAAGACAATTAGAAAGTGTAGTTGTACGAAGGGACCTGGAAGTCCTCGTCAATAAGTCACTGAAAACAAACATGCATGTGCAGAAAGCAGTTAGGAAGACTAATGGTATGTTAGCCTTTATTGAAGTGGATTTGAGTGCAGTAGTAGTGACGTTTTGCTGCAATTGTATGGAACCTTGGTTAGACTGCCCCTGGAGTAATGTGTGCAGTTTTGGTCCCCTTACCTTAGGAAGGATGTTATGATCATAGAGGGAGTGCAATGACGGTTCATCAGACTTGTTCCCGAGATGGCGGGACTGTCCCATGAAGAGAGATTGGGGAAACTGGGCCTGTATTCTCTAGAGTTTCGAAGAATAAGAGGTGATCTGATTGAAACCTACAAAATACTGAAAGTGATAGACAGGGTAGATGCAGCTAACATGTTTACACTGGTTGGGGTATCTAGAACCAGGGGAAATAATTTCAAAATAAGTGGAAATCCACTTAGGACAGAGATGAGGAGACATGCCTTTTCTCAGAGGGTTGTGAATCTTTGGAATTCTCTACCCCAGAGGGCTGTGGAAGCTCAGTCATTGAGTATGTTTAAAGCAGAGATTAACAGATTTATAAATGGAGTCATTGAGTCGCACAGCAAAGAAACAGGCCCTTCGACCCACCGCGTCTGGGCTGACTATAATGCCGATCCATACTAATCCCAACTGCTTGCATTAATTCCATATCCCTCTATGCCTTGCTCATTCAAGTACCTGTCCAGATGCCTCTTAAATGTCGTTACTGTTCCTGCCTCCACCACCTCCTCAGGCAGATCATTCCAGATATCCACTATTCTTTGTGTGAAACATTTACCCCTTTGATCCCTTTAAACCTCCTCCCTCTCACCTTAAATCTATGCCCTCTAGTTTTATTCACCTCAACCATGGGAAACAGACTCTGGCTATCTACCCTATCTATGCCTCTCATAATTTTATATACCTCTATCATGTCTCCTCTCAGCCTCCTTCGCTGCAGGGAAATCAGACCCAGCCTATCCAGTCTCTCTTTATAACTGAAGCCCTTCAAACCAGGCAACATCCTTGTGAATCTTTTCAGCACCCTCTCTAGCTTAATCACATCTTTTGTGTAGTGCGGCGACAAGAACTGCCCTCAATACTCCAAATGCGGCCTAAACAATGTTATGTACAAATGTAACATGATGTCCCAATTGGTGTACTCAATGCCCCGGCCTAAATACCAGTGACATAACGGGAAATGGGGATTGTGTCGGAAAAAGACATAGAAGTGGATGATCAGCTATTATCATATTGAATGGTGGAACAGGCTCGATGTCCTACTGCTGCTCCTATGTTCCAATGTTCCGAAATTGCTTAACTCTTTCAAACGCCAGGTAGGTTTGGTCAAGCTGCTTTCCAAAGATTCTGAATTTCTGCTGGTCCAGCTCCAGTACTATCTCATATGGGCCCAGGATAGCATTTTCAGTCCGCTCATAATCTGATGAACTTTCATCTTTCCTGTCATTTTATTATGTAAAAACAGCATCCAGTTCTCTGACGGTCATTGCAGTTGCTTTAAAAACTTTTTTAAAGTAATGAAAAGTGCTGCCATATCCTCCTCATTGAACTTTAGAATGGACTGGGAGAACTTTAAGATCTCAGCACATGGTCCTGAGCTCGGGATTGCTCCGTCAGCAGCTGTGCCTTCACTGGGTGTACTGGGAATTCCTCTAGTTGTTTGAGCCACCTTAACTCCCTTTTCTCCTTCTCCTTCTGGAACACTCTTATATTTTCCCTTTCTTGACTCTCATTCTGCTCTTTCTCGCTCTCTCTGGAATTCTAATTCAAGTCTCTTCTGTTCTAGTTTTACCTTAGCTAACATTACTCTATCTGTTAGTGATTCTAACCCTGTTTGAGCCTTCAGCTTCAAGTGAAATATGGTTGGTCACAGTCTTACTATTTCGGGTTTCCTAGCTTTTGGACGGAGTGCAATCCCTAACCTTCCAGCTACATTACTCAACTTTCCAGCAGACAGGGTATTAACCTGTACCAAGTTACTTCACTCTGTATGTAACACCTTTATTCAAAAAGGGAGGCAGACAGAAAGCAGGAAACTACAGGCCAGTTAGCTTCACATTTGTCTTGGGGAAAAAGTTGGAAGCTATTATTAGAGGTGGTATAATCGGCACTTAGACCAAATCGAGGTAATCAGGCAGAATCAACATGGATTTATGAAAGTTAAATCATGTTTAATCAGTTTGTTGGAGTTCCTTGATGGAGTTACATGTGCTGTGGATCAAGGGGAACCGGTGGATGTACTGTACTGAGATTTCTATAAGGCATTTGATAAGATGCCACATCAAAGTTTATCGCAGAAAATAAAAGCTCATGGTGAAGGGAGTAACTTATTGGTATGGATAGAAGATTGAGTAGCGAACAGGAAACCGAGTGTCGGCATAAATGGGTCATTTTCTGGTTGGCAAGATTAAACAAGTGGTGTGCGATGGGGATCAGTGCTGGGGCTTCACCTTTTTACAATTTATATTAATGAATTGGATGAAGGGACCGAAGGTATAGTTGCTAAATTTTCCGATGACACAAAGATATGTAGGAAACTAAGTTGTGAACAGGACATAGGGGACTGCAAAGGAATATAGATAGGTTAAGTGAGTGGGAAAAGACCTGGAAAATGGAGTATACTGCAGGAAAGTGTGAAATTGCCCACTTTGGCAGGAACAATAAAAAGGAAGCCTGTTATCTAAATGGTGAGAGATTGCAGTGCTCTGAGATGCAGAGGGATCTGGGTGTCCAAGTACATGAATCACAAAAGGCGAGTAAGCAGGTACAGCACGCAATTGGAAAACTAATAGAATGTTATTGTTTACTGCAAGAGAAATTGAATAGCAAGGTATGGAGGTCATGCTTCAGTTTCACAGGGCATTGGTGAGACCACATCTGGAGTATTGTGTAGAGTATTGGTCTCCTTGTTAATAGAATAATGTAAATGTATTGGGGGCAGTAAAGAGAAAGCTTATTAGACTGATACCTGGAATCGGCGGGCCGTCTTATGAGGGAATATTGGACAGGTTAGGCTTGTATCCGCTGCAGTTTAGAAGGGTAAGAGGCGGCTTGATTGAAACATATAGGACTCTGAGGGGTCTTGACGGGGTGGATGTGGAAAGGATGTTTCCCATTGTGGGAGAATCTAGAATTAGGGGACACTATTTAAAAATAAGTGGGTGGGGGGGGGGTCACCCATTTAACACACAGATGAGGAGATTTTTTTCCTGTGAGGGTCGTGTGTTTTTGGAAATCTCTTCCTCAAAAGGCGCTGGAAGCAGAGTCTTTGAATATTTGTAAGGCAGAGGTAGATAGATTATTGATAAGCAAGGGGTTGAAGGTTATCGGGGGCTGGTGGAAATGTGAAGTGGAGTTTACAATCAGATTAGTCATGATCTTATTGAATGGCAGAGCAGGCCTGAGGGGCCGAGTGCCCTACTCCTGCTCCTAATTCATCTGTTCATATTTTCATGAACTGTGGCTTCGGATGGTACTGTCTCCGAATGTGAACTTTTTAGTGCTGTAGCAGCGAAAGCCACAATAAAATCTACATTGAAATCTTCATTTTTTTCTGGGAATCAATTGTTTTTCCTACTTCTAATTTCTCGTTTGTCATTGGGTTACAATCAATTTCTGTTACAGCCATGTGAGGAGTGGTCCCAGGTCCCCTCTTGTCCTATCTCATATTTGACCACAACAGGCTTTATTCCTTTATAGCAGTGGACGTGCTGACCACCTCAGTGAGTATTTTACCTTATACTTTTATTGTGCTCGTGAAAGAGCCAATCAGACAGGTTTTCTTGAGATTAAACAAGAGGTGAGTTTATTATACTTAACAAACTAAACTGGATCTAAATAAAATAATAAACATGTACGCTACACATTCACGCAGACACGAGAATCATACACAAATAAATTAGAGTGAGAAATACACTGGTGTTGGATGAGAGTCCATGATAAATAAAAAAAAATACACAGTCTGTGAGGTTGGATAATTCTGTGGTCTGCGCCTTTGCCACTCTTGCATATGAGTTTCATGTCATCTGCAGGAGTTGAAATTGTTTATTTTTACATTTAATTCTATATCATGTATCTATCTATATGTCAGGAACAGCACTGGTTCTAACACGGACCCCTGAGAAATAGCACTGTACACTCCCCCTCCCCCAGAATAAACAATGTCTGTTCACAACTTCTCTCTGCTTTCTGTCCCTGAGTCAATGTCATATCCACACTATCACTGTCACAGTAATCCATGTCATCCATTTTTCATAACAAGTCTATGAAATGTCATTTGATCACAGGCCTTTTGAAAGTTCATATACATAACACGAAACAAGCTGCCCTCATCAACACTCACAGTTATGTCATCAACTAACTTGATCAAGATTATCAGACATGATTGGTTATCAAGCTATCCATCCTGTTTGTCATTTATTATCAGATGTTTTTCCAAGAAAGATATATTTTTGAGCTGGGTTATGGCCTCCATAAATTTCCAATCGCCGACATAAGACTGTTTGGTCAGAAGTTACAGGGTTTATCCCATCTCTTTTTTTAAACAGGGTGCATAATTTACAGTCCTCCACTCCCCTGTCACTACTCCCATAGCCAAGGAGGAGTGAAAGCTTCTGGCCAGTGCCTCTTCTACTCCTTCCCTCAACAAACCTCATACATCCCATCCAGTCTGGGTCACTGTTATACTTTATTTTGGAACACTAAATGCTGGTTTGACAGGGGTTAACTGTATCTGTTTGTTCAGTGTGTGTAATTAATGTCAGTCTCCATGGACCCTAATTGTGTCATTGGAGAGTTTTCCACTTCTATTAATAAGGGAGTTCCTCCAATGTGTTGTTCCAAGCCGGGAGCGTCACCCCCACACTAACAGCAGCTAAAGAGAGCAGAAAAGGATTGATCATAATCTGAGAACAATAGATTGGGGTTTTACAACAATGGATCATAATCTGAGAATAATAGATTGGAATGTTACAAAAATGGGCAGCAAGTGTTTTTCCTATTGGTTTGGCGAAGTTACTGCAGATTATTATTGGAGAACATTAGAAATGCGCATCTATTATGCACGAAAGATGATTGAAACGATTTACTATCCCATCCTCGCTATTATTGGTGTCCCTGGGAAGTCTCTGTATCCAACTATTATATCTATCAACCATATGTCACTGATTTGTGTTCTTGCCATGTAAATCCTGGGAATACTGAAGCCTCTGTCTTCAGTCTCTCTCACAAAATCTGTTCCCGATCCACTGTCTGTAGCCACCTCATTAGCCAATGTCTGAGGCTGAACCAGACAGTTTACTACCTCTATGTTCTATTTATACCTGAGCTGAGTTCATCGCCATGTTTTCTCCATCACTTAACCTGCCTACTGCCACTTCTGTAATATCACCCGTCTCCACCTCTGTCTCAAAACATCTCCTGCATAAACCCTCATCCGTGCCTTTGTTAAATCCACACTAGACTATTCCAATTCTGTCCTGGTCACACTTCCAGTTATAATCCTCCATAAACCACAGCCCATCCGGAACTCAGCTGCCTGTATCCTAACTCACATCAAATCCTGATCACCCATCACCCCTGTGCACACTGATCTACATTGGCTCCCAGTCTGGCAGCACCTTAATTTAAATATTCCCATTCTTGTGTTTGAATCCCTCCATGGCCTCACACCTCCAATTAGTCCCATTCCCCTGTCCATATCCCATATTCTTGAAAATCATATCAGAATTGGACACAATTCTCCAGCTGGGACCAAACCAATGATGTGTAAAAATCAGCATTTCCTCCTGAGTTTTATTACTCTGTGCCTCTCTCTAACACCAAGGACACTACATGTTACCTTCAATGATCTGTGTGTGTACACCGCAGGTCTCTCTAATCCTTCACCCACTTTATAATGGTACCATTTAGTTTATATTGTTTCTCCTCATACGTCCTCACCAAATGTCTCACTTCGCACTTCACTGTGTTAAATTACATCTGCCATGTTCCTGCCCATTTTACCAGTCAGTCTCTGTCCTCCTGAAGTCTGTTACTATCCTTCACACTGTTTATTAACATTTCTGAGTTTCCTGTCATCTGAAAACTTTGACATTATCCCCTCTGTACACAAGTCCATTGTATTAACTTACAGCAACTGTGATCCCAACAGTGACCCTGGGGAATCCCACTGTGTACTTCCCTCCAGACTGAACAGCAACCATTCTCCACTACTCTCTGCTTTCTGTCACTTAGCTAATTTCCTGCATGCTGGCATTGAATATAAAAAAGAGCTGCATTTCTATAGCGCCTTTCATGACCACTGGACGTCACAAAGCATCTTACTCCCAACTGGTACTTTTTAAAGTGTGGTCACTCTTGTAATCAATGAAGGAGAGCAAACTCCCACAAGCAGCAATGTGATAATAATCAGTCCTGTTTTTGTGATGTTGATTGAATGATAAATATTGACCAGGACACAGGGAATAATTCCCTTACTCTGCTTCTAAATAGTACGATGGGATATTTAACATCCACCTGAGAGGAGAGACGGGGCCTTGGTTTAACGTTTCATTCAAAGGACGGTGCATCTGGCAGTGCAACACTCCCTCGGTATTGCACTGCAGTGTCAGCCTTGATTCTTGTGATCAAGTCCTGCAGTGACACTTGATCCTAGAAGCTTGTGACTGAAAGGGGAGAGAGCTGCAAACTGAGCCACGGCTGGCATTGGTCCTTTAATCCCATATGTTTCTAATTTGGTAACACAGCTGTTATGTGGTACATTATCAAACACCTGGTGAAAGGATAGGAATATTGGGTAAGTACAGGCAGGAACAATCATAGAATTATAGAATAGCATTGCACTGAAGGAGGCCATTTGGTCCATCAATTCTGTGCTGTCACCTTTGCAGAGCTTCCAGTTAGTCCCACACCCGGGCTCTTTCCCAGATTCTTCCATTTCGTTCGCCTTAAGATATCTATCCAATTGCCGTTTGGAATCTACTATTGAATCTGCATCCTTCAGCCTATCAGACAATACATTGCAAATCCTAAACACCCATTGCATAAAAAAATCCCCGTTTCACCTCTGCTTCTTGTTTCCAATCACCGTAAATCTGTGTCCTCTGGTTAATGGCCCCTCACACATTGAAAACAATTTCATTTAATTTAATTTATCTAAACTCCACATAATCTTAAACATTTCGATCAGACCTCCTTTTAAATTTCCCTACTCTAAGGTGAACATTCCCAACTACATAACTGTAATTCCTCATCCCTGGAACAGTTCCAGTAAAACTTTTTTATCCCCTCTCCAAAGGTTTCATGTGCTACCTAAAGTGGGTTTCCCAGTATTGGACACAATATTCCAGGTGGAGATGAACTAGTCTTTTCTATAGGTTTAATATAACATCCTATTCTACTCTGTGTCTCTATTAATAAAGCCTAAGTATCTATTTGCTTTGTTAACTGTTTGTTAACCTGTCCAGCTAACTTCAAAGATTGCACACAAACACCCCAGGTCTCTCTTTTATTCTCACCACTTGTAAAGTGGAACCATTTAGCTTATATTATCTCTCCTCATGCATCGGCATGCAGCTCACCATCACCTTCGCAAGGGCAATTATGGATGGACAATAAATGCTGGTCTAGTCAGCGACGCCCACATCCCATGATCAAATAATATAGTAAAATATTCCCACAACGTACCACCTCACACATCTGCCATGTCAATTAAATATTAGGAAGACTGAAGCCAATGTTTTCAAACCCCACATCAAACCCTCCCTCGCTACATACTCCATCCCTCTCCTTGACAACTGTCTGAGACTAAACCAAACTGTTCACAAACTGCTGTCATAGTTGACCCTGCGATGATATTCCTGTCAAATATTCATGCTGTCATTAAAATTGACTATTTCCACCTCCGTATCATCACACAACGTTGCCCCTCTCTCAGCTGTTCTGCTGATGAAACACTTGCCCTTGCCTGTGTTACCTGTAGACTTGACTATTCCAGCACACTCCTGGCTGGTCTCCCACATTCTACATTCTATAAACTTGAGGTGATCCAAAACAGTGCTGTCCATGTCCTAACTCACACCAAGTCCTGTTTACCCATCACACCCTGTACTCACTGACCTACATTGGATCCTGGTCAGTAACACCTCAATTTTAAAACTCTTAGCCTTCTTTTCTAATCCCTCATTGCCTCACAGCTCCCTATATCAGCACACATCTAATTCTGGCCTCTTGAGCATACCCCATTTTAATTACTATACCATTGGTAGCCGTGCCTTGAGCTGCCGAGGACCTAAGCATGGAAGAGAAGAGCAGAACTTCTTCAAGGTAGGCATTCCTGGAGTAGACGTGGCAGTGAATTAAACACTAAAATAAAAACAAAATACTGCGGATGCTGGAACTCTGAAATGAGAACATAAAGTGTTGGTAATACTTAGCAAGTCTGGAAGCATCTGTGTAGAGAGAAACAGAGTTAATGTTTCAGATCTCTGACACTTCATCGGAACTGGTAAACGTTAGAAATGTGACAGTCTGTCATTTAATCTCTCCCCTCTCTGTCCCATGACTGTCATTCCTTCTTCTTCTTCTTCCCCCTTCTCCTCTTTCAGTTGCTCAAAGACTGTTACATTTCTAACGTTTACCAGTTCTGATGAATGGTCACAGATCTGAAACATTAACTCTATTTCTCTCTACACAGATGCTGCCAGACTTGCTGAGTATTTCCGGCATTTTCTGTTCTCATCCCTAAGCCCTGGAATTCTCTCCCTCAACTCTAAATGCAGTAAGTTGCACAGAGTCCAGATTTAGGGAGTACGGCTTGTACAGAGTGCTAGATGCAGTAAAGTTAATGAGTGACTGAATTTTGAGTTGATCTCTTTCCAAAATTTAGTTATTTTTTACATTTAGCATTTCACTTAATTTTAATCTGCACTTGTAGTTTCTTTCACAGTCTGTTAGTGACAGCTGGACAGTTAATTGATGATCATGGAATAGGAGGGTAGGACAGCTTGGATAATACAGAAACTGGCTTAATGAAAGATAACAGTGAGTTGTGGTAGATAGTTGTTTTTCAGACTGGAGGAAGGTAGACAGTGGTGTTCCCCAAGGGTCAGTGCTAGGACCACTGCTTTTTTATGATATGTATAAATAATTTGGAGATTGGAATACAGAGCAATATTTCAAAATTTGCTGATAATGACAAACTTGGAGGCGCAGCAGACAGTGAGGTTGATACCGATCAATGTAACAGGACATAGATAAACTAGCAGAACGAGCAGCCAAGCGGCAGATGGAATTTAATATAGACAGGTGTGAGGTGATACATTTTATCAGAAGTAACAGGTTGAGGCAGTGTACACTTAATGGCACAGTTCTCAAGAGTGTGGTACAGTTCTCAAGAGTGTGCAGAGACAGAAGGACATAGGTTTCATGTGCATAGATACTTAAAGGTGGCAGGACATATTGTGAGAGTCGTTCGTAAAGCATATGAGATCTTTGGATTCGTAAATAGAGGTAGTGAGTACAGAATAAGTAAAGTCATGCTGAAAATTTATAAAGCTCTCGTTATGCCCCAACTGGAAGACTGCATCCAGTTCTGTTCACCACACTTTAGGAAGGATCTGAGGGTCCTTGACAGGGTGTAGAGGAGATTTTCCAGAATGGTTCCAGGGATGGAGGATTTTAGCTACAAGGTTAGTTTGGAAAAGCTCGGATTGTTTTCCATGGAGTACAGGAGATTAAGAGGAGATTTGATAGAGGTATATAAGATGGTAACATGTTTGGATAATGTAGACAGGAAAATATTTTCCCATTAGTTAATGGTGCAAGGACTAGAGTTCAGGTTGTGGACAAGTGATACGGAGGAAGTGAGGTACAACTTTTTTACACAGCGAGTGGGAAAGGCCTGGAAATCACTGCCTACGAGGGTGGTGGAAACAGAGATGGTGAATGATTTCAGAAGGATATTGGATGAACAATGGAGGGAAATAAACTTGCAGGAACATGGAGACAGAGCTGGGGAATGAGACTGACTGGATTTATCTACAAAGAGCTGGCATGGACTCGATGGGCCGAATGGCCTCATTCCCTGCTGAAATGACTACGACTCTCTGACAGCGGAATACTATTATTACTGCTTTCTTGTAATGGGTAAGTTTATAATGGACTGGGCAGTATCACCCTGTTGAACCCCGTGATGTAAGTGAAATGTTTGATGTCCCAGAATGTGGTTAATAAATGTCCTTCACAAACAGAGTAAATCAGTTCAGACCCACACACAATTCTGGATCATTCACAATGGGGAGTAGTTTCTCCTGGTTTTCTCTACATAGGTCAGCAGTCAGGCTTTTCACTGTGTCCCCCAACTCCATGTGGAAAGTATTGTCAGGGTTAGGTGAGATGAGACACGTTGTGCTACAGATTTCTTCAATTGTATTACTGCTTCGGTGATCTCTTCAGTCCAACCGGGTTAAATCTGGTCATCGCCATCATTAGGTAGTTCATAAAGAGGAGGCACAGTCTCTGCAAATCGAGGGATGAGGGTCCACTGATACCCTATCAGCCTGAGGATAGGACACAGGGCAGTCTTTGAGATGGACAGGGGTAGACACTGGATGAGCGTCCACTGATACCCCACCAGCCTGAGGATAGGACACAGGGCAGTCTTTGAGATGGACAGGGGTAGACACTGGATGAGGGTCCATTGATACCCCACCAGCCTGAGGATAGGACACAGGGCAGTCTTTGAGATGGACAGGGGTAGACACTGGATGAGGGTCCATTGATACCCCACCAGCCTGAGGATAGGACACAGGGCAGTCTTTGAGATGGACAGGGGTAGACACTGGATGAGGGTCCATTGATACCCCACCAGCCTGAGGATAGGACACAGGGCAGTCTTTGAGATGGTCAGGGGTAGACACTGGATGAGGGTCCACTGATACCCTATCAGCCTGAGGATAGGACACAGGGCAGTCTTTGAGGTGGACAGGGGTAGACACTGGATGAGGGTCCATTGATACCCCACCAGCCTGAGGATAGGACACAGGGCAGTCTTTGAGATGGACAGGGGTAGACACTGGATGAGGGTCCATTGATACCCCACCAGCCTGAGGATAGGACACAGGGCAGTCTTTGAGGTGGACAGGGGTAAACACTGGATGAGGGTCCATTGATACCCCACCAGCCTGAGGATAGGACACAGGGCAGTCTTTGAGGTGGACAGGGGTAGACACTGGATGGTTTCAGCTTTTGCTGAAACCCTCATCCATGCCTTTGTTACCTCGAGACTTGACTATTCTAACACACTCCTGGCTGCTCTCCCACATTCTACTCTCTGTAACCTTGTGGTCATCCAAAACTCTGCTGCATTCTTCTAATTTACACCAAATTCTGTTCACCCAACATCCCTGTGCTCACTGGCCTACATTGTCTCTTAGTCCAGTAACACCTCAATTTTAATATTCCCACTCGTATGATCAAATCCCTCCATGGCCTCACCCCTCTGATTATCCCAATCCCCTGTCCATTTCCAATATTCCTGAAACTGACCACACATTTCATCTCTCCAGCTCCACTGGTGCTGTGGAAGTTTGGATCCATAAAATGGTGTGAGCTGCACTGCCGGTCACATCCAGTACATTGTACAGGACACCCAGGCTGGCCGGGGTGCTAGCATGGGTGTAACGTGTGTGTGTGTCTGTAGCATGAGGAGGGGTCTGAATATGGTGTCAATCAGCCATTCCGGCAGCTTTGATATACATCTTTCAAACTTGGTCTGTGCTTATCCACTGACTGCCTGTGTCAGTCTCTCTCAGCTGAACATACAGTCAGCAGCACAAGGAACCCCCTCTAGTGCTATTTAAAATGACTAGGCATCCAGCTTAAAGGTGAGGGGCCTTTGACTTACTTCTGCTATTATAAAGTTGTTGGAGGTGCTGTGGATGGTTTTCTGGAGGCTGTGTTGTGAGCTGCTGCAAACATTCAGGGAGGACAGAGGATTTGGTGACCTAACTCTGGACGAGGTTTGGGGACTGCAGTTACAGTGTCTCTCGAGATGCTTCTCTCTTTGTGTTGGGAATTCCTGGACGGTGTAGATCTTAGAATCCGTGTTAAGGAGGGAGACCAGACGCCAGTTCGTAAGCAAGCAGAGATCACCCCTCTTCAGTAACAGGATGACAACCACCCTGTGCCACGAGAGGGGCACCTCACGGGTCGCCAGGCTTTCCCCCAGGACCCGCATGTATTTGTCCCCCAGGACGTCCAGGAACACGCTGCCAAACTCCATGGTCAGCTCATCCTGCCACAGCGATTTGCTCCTTGAGAACTGGTGGAGGGCACCGTACAGCTCCGCCAATGTGAGCGGAGACTCCAATTCTTTCGCAGCCTCCGGGCTGACCTTCGGCAGGTCCTCCTATAAAACTCTGCACGTGTCCTCGCTGGAGGGGTTCAGAGAAAACAACACACTGTAATAGGTACGGTCCAGGAAGCCCATTCCCTCCGGATCTGTGATGGAGGATCCGTCATCTGCCAGCAGCTCAACGAGCTGCTTATGGACCCCCGGCCATTTTTCCAGTGAGTAGAAGAAACAGGAAATCTTCCAGTCTAAATCTTCCAGGATCTGGATCTGCGACCTTAAATATGCGCCTCGGGACAATATGAATTGCAGGTCCCTCAGCGCGCCCTTCTTCTCTTTGCACACCTGTCACAGCGTGGGGTCTGTGATGGCCTGATTGAGATGGGACTCCAAGTCGAGCACCTCCCTCTCTAGGCGCCATTCTCGGTTTCCCGCCTCTTGGTCGACCCCTTTGCTTACTTCTGACAGAAGACATGGATGTGAGGCTTGCCACATCCCGCCATAGACTCAGGGAGAGGACGCCCCCCTGCTTCCTTCTCCAGCCGGCCCAGATCGACGGAATGAGTCATGGAATCGCTCGTCCTCCAGCAGCCAGTTGTAAAAAGTGCCAGTACACGGTACCCTCCCGTGTGCAGAGTGGAGTTAACTCCGCCCACACCAGGTGGTAGTCTGAGCACGGTGCCAGCCACATGAAGGCCACCAAGATGCAGGAGGCGTATGTCTGTGAAATGTAGAGTCGGTCAATTCGGAACTCTCCTCCTGAGGCCTCCTGATGAGGGCACTGGAGTTGGGATGGAGATTCCACCAGGCGACCACCAAGTCGAGGGAGTTGATCCATCAAGTCACCCTGCCACTCCAGGAGCCAGGTAGCATCGTCTCCCAATGTGGGTTTCCTGCAGAAAGCTCATCACATATCTCCCTTCCCTGAGGACTGTGAGATTGTGAAAACGGCTGAGAGACGCCCCCTGCTCCTGTTGATGTTGAGTCTGGCTATGGATATCTTCATGTCAACAATACCACCATCCTGTCACCAATACCTTACTGTGAGGAGAGAGTGGAACTGCTCATCGCCTTCCACTCCCCCAGCAATCCAGAGAGGACACATTGAACAGACATCGCACGATCTTTTTCACATTTACCACCCACCTTGAGGGCAAGACGGACAGACCTGATGATCAGCACCAGCTCCACACACTGGTCAAGGGCCAGCTGAACTTTATTGTGACAATCCCTGCAAGCAGCAATGAAGTTCAGGAGTTCTGCAATGGGCATGAGAGGAGACTCGGTAGGAGGCATGAGGGAGTCCACCGCCTCACTGGCAATGGATTCAAGGTCGTCCTCCGTGCCCCACACCGAGTCCCCATCCTCCTCCGTGCCGTCACCGCCCGTGGCCTACACATCCACCACACTCTGTGGAGTGGAAATCCAGGCCACGACAGCTAGTCTCACCTCCCTCATGATCGAACCCGCAGGATCGATGGTGGAGGAGTCATTCCTAGATTCCTCTGGGGAAACTAGGAATATGAGTGCCTGTGGTTCAGGACACCCTCTCCCCCTCCGTCCCCGGGCTTGTGATCAGCCTCGGGGGAGGCAGTTGTGTCTCGACACTGGAAATCCAGCCGGAGCGGGACCCGAGGTGGAGAGAGGAGGCCATCTCCCACCCTGCCAGCGCCACAATACCAGCAGACAGGGCACTGTTAACATTATTCAAATCAACCTCCAGGGCGGATCCATCCTGGATGGCAGGAACAGGTGGCCGAGAGCGTTGACCCTCACAGGTCTCAGCCCCACCCAGGACACCGGACCCAGTGGGAGATGGAATGTTTTCTCCTGGTGGATCCACAGTCTCCCCCATCAGGGGAGGGGAGCTTCACTACTCCCCCCCCCCCCCCCAACCTCGCGTGTTGTGAAAGGTACAGAGGCTTCTGTACCCACTCCATTTTGTGGGATAAAAAGCTGTAACTTAGGCCTCGAGCTCCAATGGTACTGGTAGCGCAGGGAGTCCGAGGACCAACCAGGAGACAGACCCTGTTCCTCTCGGCAATCTGCAGTGAAGGGACGCCTCCTTCTCTTATTCATGGAGAGGTGAGGAGGTTCAGAGACCTCGGTCTCATTAGACATCTCTGTTTCTACCTCCAAACCCTCCACTGTGCAGAGGGAGATTTACTCTGGATCTAACCCCGTTTGTTTTAAAGCTGGCCTTTATACCTCAGGCCCCTTTTGTATTTTTGTCGATGGGGACTTTATTCCCCAGGTCCCCTTTATATAAATTTTAAAATAATTTTATTAAAATAGATAAATAAACCAAATGCTCAAATTAAAATGCCATTCTCGGCATTACTGATGCGTCTTTTTTCTTTGTATCCCAGCCCCTGCGGTATCCACCGATGGTGGAAGGCCTCAAGTGTGTCAGATTCTGAATAGATCCCTGTTAAACACAGGAACTTCAGTCCGTGTCATCCACACCCATAGCGGCAGGAGGTGGAAAGAGGGTTTTCAAGGTTTTTACCTACAGGAACAATCAAAGTGCCAGAGCTCACATTTCCTCTGTCCCTGAGTGTCATTACTCATTATGCCCCCTGGAGAAACACCTCTCTCTCTCTCTCACTCACTCACTCCCTCTCTCACTCTCTCTCTCTCTCTCTCTCTCTCTGTCTCTCTTTCTCTCTGTCTCCTTCCCAGCTGAAAGCAATTGCTATTTAACACTCCAACATCCATGTTATCAAAACTTTTGTCCTCCCCACTCACACCAGTTTAAAATGTAACGATACACACATGTTAAACAACCAACTACTTTCAGACAGCATGCAGGACCAGACGTAACTGACCGTAATAGACACTGGCTGAGACAGACAAAGAAATCAAACAGGAAACTTCAAATACAAAAACAGACCCACTTACTCAAACACAAGCTTTTCCTCCTGTTCTCTTCAGACATTGTTTCAGCCTTACTGTTGTTCCGAAAGATTTCCTTTCCTTTTCTATCTCAATCTCACACGTGACTTGGTGGGATTGAGAGTAACAGACTGTTCCATTCGGTGTTGTCACCACATTAACGGGACAGCCTGTCAAGGAGGTTACCTTAACGGGACAGATTGGTAAACGATCTCCCGCTCCAACATTGTCCCCCTCCGAGGCCTCCTGCTCAGTTTTAGTACCACCTGTGTGATACTCTGCTTTTTGTGACGGCTGCTACACCCGCCTGGGAGCTGCTTTCCCTCTGGGTTTGCAATCACTGAAAGTTGGACATGCACTGTGCATGCTCTGTCTTCCGGTGGGGTCACTCCTGTAACTCCCTAAGGACACCTCTAGAATCCTCTAACTGCTGGGTCAACTGGACATTATCCTGTGTGACAGTGACAGTATGTTTCTCTGCAATCTCTAACTGCTGCTGAACTGCACAAGCTTGTCCTGCATTAAGTGTCTGTTGTTGTATAGTGACAGTAAAGTACACTAGCTTATTGTGTAACTCATGTAGCTGTGTCTGCTGTTGCTGCTGAGTCTGTTCACTTTGAGCTACCATTTCTCTCACCTGTGACTCTATCACTTCCTCATCGCACTGTGCACTGTGTGATGCTGGATATGGAGTCAGATTTAAAGCCTTTTCACCCTTCTGATGTTTAGCCAAGACGTGTGCCTGGAAAAACTTCACTATATTTTAAAAGGAACGTGTTCATGCTTCCATAGACAGTCTCCTAACAGGGACTGGATACTGTCCATATTGCACTTAGTGCTTAACTCTTCCTCATATGTTTCCCAGAGACCCTTCTTCCCATTGTCTTTTTGTGACATACTGTGTATTTAAAGAGACATCACTGGGTCAGTATAATCGTCTGCCCCTCGAAAGAGTTTATCCCTGCAAGAATTTTCACTGGTCAAACGAATATTCCTATGTTTGCAAAACTTTGCTACAACAGCCTCGGTTTGCATTGTAGTCAAAGTCCCGGGTTTCAGCTCCACTTGTAAGATCTGGGGTTTGATTTAATGTAATTGTCAGACTTAGGTCAAGTACAATGACAGTCTATGTTGGGAGATCAGATCTAAAAGGGACTTGCAGCTCAGACTAGTTATCAAACTACATGGATACAAGGCTGTTTTCACAAGCTTCACAGACTGAATGAAGTTCTGCACAATAAGCAGAACATGGTGATACTGAGCAAAGGGAAGTGGTCAGCAGTTGTGTTCACAATGGAACACCCGGTGCGCAACCTCCGGTTAACTGTGGAACCTTGTCTCTTCATTGGAGTCTATCTTCTGTCTTCTTCTTGATGATGATGTGCGCTTTTGGGGTCTTACAAGCTCTTAATTTATACACATTTCCCAGCTTGGTTCTGTTCCATATTAGGTAAAAGGCCATTTCTGTTCATTTGATTGGTCAGTCATTAACTAACTACCCTTCCATGATGGTACTTTGAGCCTGGTTTAAGTCATTGTCATTGTCGTTCAGTGGGGTGTGGGGGGTGGGGGGAGGGGCCTCTAGATTCCAGATGCCTTGACTCTATGAATTCCTTTACAATGTCTTGTTTTGAAATGCAAATAAACTAGAAATTCTCGAAGTAGCAGTTTGTAAGACGTCAGGAATGTAAGGGATTTGCATTGTTTAATTGTCCTGTGGTTCAAAATGTGTCTGCGACCAGGAATGAAATCTGCTATTTTTTGTTCTGTTAACAATCCTGATGCATCTGTAACATCCACAAGGGGTGATGAAATTACTGAAGGAAATGTAAACACATGCTCACCAGCAAGGCAGTCTCTCATATCATCGTCTGAACAAAGAATTAGACATCTCATTGGACAATTGTAGCCTACGGTGGATTTTGATAGGACAGTGTGATCTTGTCAGTGAAACATTCAGCCCACCTTGATATGAAAGGTGTAAAAATCATTGGAAATAGTGACTCTGTGATAAGGTCGAGGAGATTGGTCAGCAACAGAACGATTAGCAGGGAGGGAAATGCTCACTGGGTTATCATGTATGCATGACTCTTTGCAACATGTTTGTGACTAATGGGTGTATTGTTCACCGGTACATTGTGAATGGGTATTTTGTATAATTGTTAACTAGTAGTATTCCTACTGAATCTAGTACAGTCATTGGTGTTTAATTTGAGCTTTGAGTGCTGTCTCATTCTTTCTTGTAATTCTCATGTTTGAACCATAGAGTAACCAATCAAAAATATGACAGTTTATAAACAACATTTGTTTATATATGTGGAGATGAGGCTTCACATTATCATTGCCAGGAATGTAGACACAAAGACCTGTGTCCAGAGTTATGTCCTAGACAGTTTATAAACAACATTTGTTTATATATGTGGACATGAGGCTTCACATTATCATTGCCAGGAATGTAGACACAAAGACCTGTGTCCAGAGTTATGTCCTAGACAGTTTATAAACAACATTTGTTTATATATGTGGACATGAGGCTTCACATTATCATTGCCAGGAATGTAGACACAAAGACCTGTGTCCAGATTTATGTCCTAGACAGTTTATAAACAACATTTGTTTATATATGTGGACATGAGGCTTCACATTATCATTTTCAGAAATGTAGACACAAAGACCTGTGTCCAGAGTTATGACCTAGACAGTTTATAAACAACATTTGTTTATATATGTGGACATGAGGCTTCACATTATCATTGCCAGGAATGTAGACACAAAGACCTGTGTCCAGAGTTATGTCCTAGACATTTTATAAACAACATTTGTTTATATATGTGGACATGAGGCTTCACATTATCATTGTCAGGAATGTAGACACAAAGACCTGTGTCCAGAGTTATGTCCGAGACAGTTATAAACAACATTTGTTTATATATGTGGACATGAGGCTTCACATTATCATTGTCAGGAATGTAGACACAAAGACCTGTGTCCAGAGTTATGTCCTAGACAGTTTATAAACAACATTTGTTTATATATGTGGACATGAGGCTTCACATTATCATTGTCAGGAATGTAGACACAAAGACCTGTGTCCAGAGTTATGTCCAAGACAGTTTATAAACAACATTTGTTTATATATGTGGACATGAGGATTCACATTATCATTGCCAGGAATGTAGACACAAAGACCTGTGTCCAGAGTTATGTCCGAGACAGTTTATAAACAACATTTGTTTATATATGTGGACATGAGTCTTCACATTATCATTGCCAGGAATGTAGACACAAAGACCTGTGTCCAGAGTTATGTCCGAGACAGTTTATAAACAACATTTGTTTATATATGTGGACATGAGGCTTCACATTATCATTGTCAGGAATGTAGACAGAAAGACCTGTGTCCAGAGTTATGTCCGAGACAGTTTATAAACAACATTTGTTTATATATGTGGACATGAGGCTTCACATTATCATTGTCAGGAATGTAGACACAAAGACCTGTGTCCAGAGTTATCTCCTAGACAGTTTATAAACAACATTTGTTTATATATGTGGACATGAGGCTTCACATTATCATTGCCAGGAATGTAGACGCAAAGACCTGTCTCCAGAGTTATGTCCTAGACAGTTTATAAACAACATTTGTTTATATATGTGGACATGAGGCTTCAAATTATCATTGCCAGGAATGTAGACACAAAGACCTGTGTCCAGAGTTATGTCCTAGACAGTTTATAAACAACATTTGTTTATATATGTGGACATGAGGCTTCACATTATCATTGCCAGGAATGTAGACACAAAGACCTGTGTCCAGAGTTATGTCCGAGACAGTTTATAAACAACATTTGTTTATATATGTGGACATGAGGCTTCACATTATCATTGTCAGGAATGTCGACACAAAGACCTGTGTCCAGAGTTATGTCCTAGACAGTTTATAAACAACGTTTGTTTATATATGTGGACATGAGGCTTCACATTATCATTGCCAGGAATGTAGACACAAAGACCTGTGTCCAGAGTTATGTCCGAGACAGTTTATAAACAACATTTGTTTATATATGTGGACATGAGGCTTCACATTATCATTGCCAAGAATGTAGACACAAATACCTGTGTCCAGAGTTATGTCCTAGACAGTTTATAAACAACATTTGTTTATATATGTGGACATGAGGCTTCACATTATCATTGTCAGGAATGTAGACACAAAGACCTGTGTCCAGAGTTATGTCCTAGACAGTTTATAAACAACATTTGTTTATATATGTGGACATGAGGCTTCACATTATCATTGCGAGGAATGTAGACACAAAGACCTGTGTCCAGAGTTATGTCCTAGACAGTTTATAAACAACATTTGTTTATATATGTGGACATGAGGCTTCACATTATCATTGCCAGGAATGTAGACACAAAGACCTGTATCCAGAGTTATGTCCTAGACAGTTTATAAACAACATTTGTTTATATATGTGGACATGAGGCTTCACATTATCATTGCCAGGAATGTAGACACAAAGACCTGTGTCCAGAGTTATGTCCTAGACAGTATATAAACAACATTTGTTTATATATGTGGACATGAGGCTTCACATTATCATTGTCAGGAATGTAGACACAAAGACCTCCGTCCAGAGTGATGTCCTAGACAGTTTATAAACAACATTTGTTTATATATGTGGACATGAGGCTTCACATTATCATTGCCAGGAATGTAGACACAAAGACCTGTGTCCAGAGTTATGTCCTAGACAGTTTATGAACAACATTTGTTTATATATGTGGACATGAGGCTTCACATTATCATTGTCAGGAATGTAGACACAAAGACCTGTGTCCAGAGTTATGTCCGAGACAGTTTATAAACAACATTTGTTTATATATGTGGACATGAGGCTTCACATTATCATTGCCAGGAATGTAGACACAAAGACCTGTGTCCAGAGTTATGTCCTAGACAGTTTATAAACAACATTTGTTTATATATGTGGACATGAGGCTTCACATTATCATTGCCAGGAATGTAGACACAAAGACCTGTGTCCAGAGTTATGTCCGAGACAGTTTATAAACAACATTTGTTTATATATGTGGACATGAGGCTTCACATTATCATTGCCAGGAATGTAGACACAAAGACCTGTGTCCAGAGTTATGTCCTAGACAGTTTATAAACAACATTTGTTTATATATGTGGACATGAGGCTTCACATTATCATTGTCAGGAATGTAGACACAAAGACCTCCGTCCAGAGTTATGTCCTAGACAGTTTATAAACAACATTTGTTTATATATGTTGACATGAGGCTTCACATTATCACTGCCAGGAATGTAGTCACAAAGACCTCTGTCCAGAGTTATGTCCGAGACAGTTTATAAACAACATTTGTTTATATATGTGGACATGAGGCTTCACATTATCATTGTCAGGAATGTAGACACAAATACCTGTGTCCAGAGTTATGTCCTAGACAGTTTATAAACAACATTTGTTTATATATGTGGACATGAGGCTTCACATTATCATTGTCAGGAATGTAGACACAAAGACCTGTGTCCAGAGTTATGTCCTAGACAGTTTATAAACAACATTTGTTTATATATGTGGACATGAGGCTTCACATTATCATTGCCAGGAATGTAGACACAAAGACCTGTGTCCAGAGTTATGTCCGAGACAGTTTATAAACAACATTTGTTTATATATGTGGACATGAGGCTTCACATTATCATTGTCAGGAATGTAGACACAAAGACCTGTGTCCAGAGTTATGTCCGAGACAGTTTATAAACAACATTTGTTTATATATGTGGACATGAGTCTTCACATTATCATTGTCAGGAATGTAGACACAAAGACCTGTGTCCAGAGTTATGTCCGAGACAGTTTATAAACAACATTTGTTTATATATGTGGACATGAGGCTTCACATTATCATTGCCAGGAATGTAGACACAAAGACCTGTGTCCAGAGTTATGTCCTAGACAGTTTATAAACAACATTTGTTTATATATGTGGACATGAGGCTTCACATTATCATTGCCAGGAATGTAGACACAAAGACCTGTGTCCAGAGTTATGTCCTAGACAGTTTATAAACAACATTTGTTTATATATGTGGACATGAGGCTTCACATTATCATTGTCAGGAATGTAGACACAAAGACCTGTGTCCAGAGTTATGTCCTAGACAGTTTATAAACAACATTTGTTTATATATGTGGACATGAGGCTTCACATTATCATTGTCAGGAATGTAGACACAAAGACCTGTGTCCAGAGTTATGTCCTAGACAGTTTATAAACAACATTTGTTTATATATGTGGACATGAGGCTTCACATTATCATTGTCAGGAATGTAGACACAAATACCTGTGTCCAGAGTTATGTCCGAGACAGTTTATAAACAACATTTGTTTATATATGTGGACATGAGGCTTCACATTATCATTGCCAGGAATGTAGACACAAAGACCTGTGTCCAGAGTTATCTCCTAGACAGTTTATAAACAACATTTGTTTATATATGTGGACATGAGGCTTCACATTATCATTGTCAGGAATGTAGACACAAAGACCTGTGTCCAGAGTTATGTCCTAGACAGTTTATAAACAACATTTGTTTATATATGTGGACATGAGGCTTCACATTATCATTGTCAGGAATGTAGACACAAAGACCTGTCTCCAGAGTTATGTCCGAGACAGTTTATAAACAACATTTGTTTATATATGTGGACATGAGGCTTCACATTATCATTGCCAGGAATGTAGACACAAAGACCTGTGTCCAGAGTTATGTCCGAGACAGTTTATAAACAACATTTGTTTATATATGTGGACATGAGGCTTCACATTATCATTGTCAGGAATGTAGACACAAAGACCTGTGTCCAGAGTTATGTCCGAGACAGTTTATAAACAACATTTGTTTATATATGTGGACATGAGGCTTCACATTATCATTGTCAGGAATGTAGACACAAAGACCTGTGTCCAGAGTTATGTCCGAGACAGTTTATAAACAACATTTGTTTATATATGTGGACATGAGGCTTCACATTATCATTGTCAGGAATGTAGACACAAAGACCTCTGTCCAGAGTTATGTCCGAGACAGTTTATAAACCACATTTGTTTATATATGTGGACATGAGGCTTCACATTATCATTGTCAGGAATGTAGACACAAAGACCTGTGTCCAGAGTTATGTCCTAGACAGTTTATAAACAACATTTGTTTATATATGTGGACATGAGGCTTCACATTATCATTGTCAGGAATGTAGACACAAAGACCTGTGTCCAGAGTTATGTCCGAGACAGTTTATAAACAACATTTGTTTATATATGTGGACATGAGGCTTCACATTATCATTGCCAGGAATGTAGGCACAAAGACCTGTGTCCAGAGTTATGTCCCAGACAGTTTATAAACAACATTTGTTTATATATGTGGACATGAGGCTTCACATTATCATTGTCAGGAATGTAGACACAAAGACCTGTGTCCAGAGTTATGTCCTAGACTGTTTATAAACAACATTTATTTATATATGTGGACATGAGGCTTCACATTATCATTGTCAGGAATGTAGACACAAAGACCTCCGTCCAGAGTTATGTCCTAGACAGTTTATAAACAACATTTGTTTATATATGTGGACATGAGGCTTCACATTATCATTGCCAGGAATGTAGTCACAAAGACCTGTGTCCAGAGTTATGTCCGAGACAGTTTATAAACAACATTTGTTTATATATGTGGACATGAGGCTTCACATTATCATTGTCAGGAATGTAGACACAAAGACCTGTGTCCAGAGTTATGTCCTAGACAGTTTATAAACAACATTTGTTTATATATGTGGACATGAGGCTTCACATTATCATTGTCAGGAATGTAGACACAAAGACCTGTGTCCAGAGTTATGTCCTAGACAGTTTATAAACAACATTTGTTTATATATGTGGACATGAGGCTTCACATTATCATTGCCAGGAATGTAGACACAAAGACCTGTGTCCAGAGTTATGTCCGAGACAGTTTATAAACAACATTTGTTTATATATGTGGACATGAGGCTTCACATTATCATTGTCAGGAATGTAGACACAAAGACCTGTGTCCAGAGTTATGTCCGAGACAGTTTATAAACAACATTTGTTTATATATGTGGACATGAGTCTTCACATTATCATTGTCAGGAATGTAGACACAAAGACCTGTGTCCAGAGTTATGTCCGAGACAGTTTATAAACAACATTTGTTTATATATGTGGACATGAGGCTTCACATTATCATTGCCAGGAATGTAGACACAAAGACCTGTGTCCAGAGTTATGTCCTAGACAGTTTATAAACAACATTTGTTTATATATGTGGACATGAGGCTTCACATTATCATTGCCAGGAATGTAGACACAAAGACCTGTGTCCAGAGTTATGTCCTAGACAGTTTATAAACAACATTTGTTTATATATGTGGACATGAGGCTTCACATTATCATTGTCAGGAATGTAGACACAAAGACCTGTGTCCAGAGTTATGTCCTAGACAGTTTATAAACAACATTTGTTTATATATGTGGACATGAGGCTTCACATTATCATTGTCAGGAATGTAGACACAAAGACCTGTGTCCAGAGTTATGTCCTAGACAGTTTATAAACAACATTTGTTTATATATGTGGACATGAGGCTTCACATTATCATTGTCAGGAATGTAGACACAAATACCTGTGTCCAGAGTTATGTCCGAGACAGTTTATAAACAACATTTGTTTATATATGTGGACATGAGGCTTCACATTATCATTGCCAGGAATGTAGACACAAAGACCTGTGTCCAGAGTTATCTCCCAGACAGTTTATAAACAACATTTGTTTATATATGTGGACATGAGGCTTCACATTATCATTGTCAGGAATGTAGACACAAAGACCTGTGTCCAGAGTTATGTCCTAGACAGTTTATAAACAACATTTGTTTATATATGTGGACATGAGGCTTCACATTATCATTGTCAGGAATGTAGACACAAAGACCTGTCTCCAGAGTTATGTCCGAGACAGTTTATAAACAACATTTGTTTATATATGTGGACATGAGGCTTCACATTATCATTGCCAGGAATGTAGACACAAAGACCTGTGTCCAGAGTTATGTCCGAGACAGTTTATAAACAACATTTGTTTATATATGTGGACATGAGGCTTCACATTATCATTGTCAGGAATGTAGACACAAAGACCTGTGTCCAGAGTTATGTCCGAGACAGTTTATAAACAACATTTGTTTATATATGTGGACATGAGGCTTCACATTATCATTGTCAGGAATGTAGACACAAAGACCTGTGTCCAGAGTTATGTCCGAGACAGTTTATAAACAACATTTGTTTATATATGTGGACATGAGGCTTCACATTATCATTGTCAGGAATGTAGACACAAAGACCTCTGTCCAGAGTTATGTCCGAGACAGTTTATAAACCACATTTGTTTATATATGTGGACATGAGGCTTCACATTATCATTGTCAGGAATGTAGACACAAAGACCTGTGTCCAGAGTTATGTCCTAGACAGTTTATAAACAACATTTGTTTATATATGTGGACATGAGGCTTCACATTATCATTGTCAGGAATGTAGACACAAAGACCTGTGTCCAGAGTTATGTCCGAGACAGTTTATAAACAACATTTGTTTATATATGTGGACATGAGGCTTCACATTATCATTGCCAGGAATGTAGGCACAAAGACCTGTGTCCAGAGTTATGTCCCAGACAGTTTATAAACAACATTTGTTTATATATGTGGACATGAGGCTTCACATTATCATTGTCAGGAATGTAGACACAAAGACCTGTGTCCAGAGTTATGTCCTAGACTGTTTATAAACAACATTTATTTATATATGTGGACATGAGGCTTCACATTATCATTGTCAGGAATGTAGACACAAAGACCTATGTCCAGAGTTATGTCCTAGACAGTTTATAAACAACATTTGTTTATATATGTGGACATGAGGCTTCACAGTATCATTGTCAGGAATGTAGACACAAAGACCTGTGTCCAGAGTTATGTCCGAGACAGTTTATAAACAACATTTGTTTATATATGTGGACATGAGGCTTCACATTATCATTGCCAGGAATGTAGGCACAAAGACCTGTGTCCAGAGTTATGTCCCAGACAGTTTATAAACAACATTTGTTTATATATGTGGACATGAGGCTTCACATTATCATTGCCAGGAATGTAGGCACAAAGACCTGTGTCCAGAGTTATGTTCTAGACAGTTTATAAACAACATTTGTTTATATATGTGGACATGAGGCTTCACATTATCATTGCCAGGAATGTAGACACAAATACCTGTGTCCAGAGTTATGTCCGAGACAGTTTATAAACAACATTTGTTTATATATGTGGACATGAGGCTTCACATTATCATTGTCAGGAATGTAGACACAAAGACCTGTGTCCAGAGTTATGTCCGAGACAGTTTATAAACAACATTTGTTTATATATGTGGACATGAGGCTTCACATTATCATTGCCAGGAATGTAGACACAAAGACCTGTGTCCAGAGTTATGTCCTAGACAGTTTATAAACAACATTTGTTTATATATGTGGACATGAGGCTTCACATTATCATTGTCAGGAATGTAGACACAAAGACCTCTGTCCAGAGTTATGTCTGAGACAGTTTATAAACAACATTTGTTTATATTTGTGGACATGAGGCTTCACACTATCATTGCCAGGAATGTAGACACAAAGACCTGTGTCCAGAGTTATGTCCTAGACAGTTTATAAACAACATTTGTTTATATATGTGGACATGAGGCTTCACATTATCATTGCCAGGAATGTAGACACAAAGACCTGTGTCCAGAGTTATGTCCTAGACAGTTTATAAACAACATTTGTTTATATATGTGGACATGAGGCTTCACATTATCATTGCCAGGAATGTAGGCACAAAGAACTGTGTCCAGAGTTATGTCCGAAACAGTTTATAAACAACATTTGTTTATATATGTGGACATGAGGCTTCACATTATCATTGCCAGGAATGTAGACACAAAGACCTGTGTCCAGAGTTATGTCCGAGACAGTTTATAAACAACATTTGTTTATATATGTGGACATGAGGCTTCACATTATCATTGTCCGGAATGTAGACACAAAGACCTGTGTCCAGAGTTATGTCCGAGACAGTTTATAAACAACATTTGTTTATATATGTGGACATGAGGCTTCACATTATCATTGCCAGGAATGTAGACACAAAGACCTGTGTCCAGAGTTATGTCCTAGACAGTTTATAAACAACATTTGTTTATATATGTGGACATGAGGCTTCACATTATCATTGTCAGGAATGTAGGCACAAAGACCTGTGTCCAGAGTTATGTCTTAGACAGTTTATAAACAACATTTGTTTATATATGTGGACATGAGGCTTCACATTATCATTGTCAGGAATGTAGACACAAAGACCTCCGTCCAGAGTTATGTCCTAGACAGTTTATAAACAACATTTGTTTATATATGTGGACATGAGGCTTCACATTATCATTGCCAGGAATCTAGACACAAAGAGCTGTGTCCAGAGTTGTGTCCTAGACAGTTTATAAACAACATTTGTTTATATATGTGGACATGAGGCTTCACATTATCATTGTCAGGAATGTAGACACAAAGACCTGTGTCCAGAGTTATGTCCTAGACAGTTTATAAACAACATTTGTTTATATATGTGGACATGAGGCTTCACATTATCATTGTCAGGAATGTCGACACAAAGACTTGTGTCCAGAGTTATGTCCGAGACAGTTTATAAACAACATTTGTTTATATATGTGGACATGAGGCTTCACATTATCATTGCCAGGAATGTAGACACAAAGACCTGTGTCCAGAGTTATGTCCTTGACAGTTTATAAACAACATTTGTTTATATATGTGGACATGAGGCTTCACATTATCATTGTCAGGAATGTAGACACAAAGACCTGTGTCCAGAGTTATGTCCTAGACAGTTTATAAACAACATTTGTTTATATATGTGGACATGAGGCTTCACATTATCATTGCCAGGAATGTAGACACAAAGACCTGTGTCCAGAGTTATGTCCTAGACAGTTTATAAACAACATTTGTTTATATATGTGGACATGAGGCTTCACATTATCATTGTCAGGAATGTAGACACAAAGACCTGTGTCCAGAGTTATGTCCTAGACAGTTTATAAACAACATTTGTTTATATATGTGGACATGAGGCTTCACATTATCATTGTCAGGAATGTAGACACAAAGACCTGTGTCCAGAGTTATGTCCTAGACAGTTTATAAACAACATTTGTTTATATATGTGGACATGAGGCTTCACCTTATCATTGTCAGGAATGTAGACACAAATACCCGTGTCCAGAGTTATGTCCGAGACAGTTTATAAACAACATTTGTTTATATATGTGGACATGAGGCTTCACCTTATCATTGTCAGGAATGTAGACACAAATACCAGTGTCCAGAGTTATGTCCTAGACAGTTTATAAACAACATTTGTTTATATATGTGGACATGAGGCTTCACATTATCATTGTCAGGAATGTAGACACAAAGACCTGTGTCCAGAGTTATGTCCTAGACAGTTTATAAACAACATTTGTTTATATATGTGGACATGAGGCTTCACATTATCATTGTCAGGAATGTAGACACAAAGACCTGTGTCCAGAGTTATGTCCTAGACAGTTTATAAACAACATTTGTTTATATATGTGGACATGAGGCTTCACATTATCATTGTCAGGAATGTAGACACAAAGACCTGTGTCCAGAGTTATGTCCGAGACAGTTTATAAACAACATTTGTTTATATATGTGGACATGAGGCTTCACATTATCATTGCCAGGAATGTAGACACAAATATCTGTGTCCAGAGTTATGTCCGAGACAGTTTATAAACAACATTTGTTTATATATGTGGACATGAGGCTTCACATTATCATTGTCAGGAATGTAGACACAAAGACCTGTGTCCAGAGTTATGTCCGAGACAGTTTATGAACAACATTTGTTTATATATGTGGACATGAGGCTTCACATTATCATTGTCAGGAATGTAGACACAAAGACCTGTGTCCAGAGTTATGTCCGAGACAGTTTATAAACAACATTTGTTTATATATGTGGACATGAGGCTTCACATTATCATTGTCAGGAATGTAGACACAAAGACCTGTGTCCAGAGTTATGTCCGAGACAGTTTATAAACAACATTTGTTTATATATGTGGACATGAGGCTTCACATTATCATTGTCAGGAATGTAGACACAAAGACCTGTGTCCAGAGTTATGTCCTAGACAGTTTATAAACAACATTTGTTTATATATGTGGACATGAGGCTTCACATTATCATTGTCAGGAATGTAGACACAAAGACCTGTGTCCAGAGTTATGTCCGAGACAGTTTATAAACAACATTTGTTTATATATGTGGACATGAGGCTTCACATTATCATTGCCAGGAATGTAGACACAAAGACCTGTGTCCAGAGTTATGTCCTAGACAGTTTATAAACAACATTTGTTTATATATGTGGACATGAGGCTTCACATTATCATTGTCAGGAATGTAGACACAAAGACCTGTGTCCAGAGTTATGTCCTAGACAGTTTATAAACAACATTTGTTTATATATGTGGACATGAGGCTTCACATTATCATTGCCAGGAATGTCGACACAAAGACCTGTGTCCAGAGTTATGTCCTAGACAGTTTATAAACAACATTTGTTTATATATGTGGACATGAGGCTTCACATTATCATTGTCAGGAATGTAGACACAAAGACCTGTGTCCAGAGTTATGTCCTAGACAGTTTATAAACAACATTTGTTTATATATGTGGACATGAGGCTTCACATTATCATTGTCAGGAATGTAGACACAAAGACCTGTGTCCAGAGTTATGTCCTAGACAGTTTATAAACAACATTTGTTTATATATGTGGACATGAGGCTTCACCTTATCATTGTCAGGAATGTAGACACAAATACCCGTGTCCAGAGTTATGTCCGAGACAGTTTATAAACAACATTTGTTTATATATGTGGACATGAGGCTTCACCTTATCATTGTCAGGAATGTAGACACAAATACCCGTGTCCAGAGTTATGTCCGAGACAGTTTATAAGCAACATTTGTTTATATATGTGGACATGAGGCTTCACATTATCATTGTCAGGAATGTATACACAAAGACCTGTGTCCAGAGTTATGTCCTAGACAGTTTATAAACAACATTTGTTTATATATGTGGACATGAGGCTTCACATTATCATTGTCAGGAATGTAGACACAAAGACCTGTGTCCAGAGTTATGTCCGAGACAGTTTATAAACAACATTTGTTTATATATGTGGACATGAGGCTTCACATTATCATTGCCAGGAATGTAGACACAAATACCTGTGTCCAGAGTTATGTCCGAGACAGTTTATAAACAACATTTGTTTATATATGTGGACATGAGGCTTCACATTATCATTGTCAGGAATGTAGACACAAAGACCTGTGTCCAGAGTTATATCCGAGACAGTTTATAAACAACATTTGTTTATATATGTGGACATGAGGCTTCACATTATCATTGTCAGGAATGTAGACACAAAGACCTGTGTCCAGAGTTATGTCCGAGACAGTTTATGAACAACATTTGTTTATATATGTGGACATGAGGCTTCACATTATCATTGTCAGGAATGTAGACACAAAGACCTGTGTCCAGAGTTATGTCCGAGACAGTTTATAAACAACATTTGTTTATATATGTGGACATGAGGCTTCACATTATCATTGTCAGGAATGTAGACACAAAGACCTGTGTCCAGAGTTATGTCCGAGACAGTTTATAAACAACATTTGTTTATATATGTGGACATGAGGCTTCACATTATCATTGTCAGGAATGTAGACACAAAGACCTGTGTCCAGAGTTATGTCCGAGACAGTTTATAAACAACATTTGTTTATATATGTGGACATGAGGCTTCACATTATCATTGCCAGGAATGTAGACACAAAGACCTGTGTCCAGAGTTATGTCCTAGACAGTTTATAAACAACATTTGTTTATATATGTGGACATGAGGCTTCACATTATCATTGTCAGGAATGTAGACACAAAGACCTCTGTCCAGAGTTATGTCCTGGACAGTTTATAAACAACATTTGTTTATATATGTGGACATGAGGCTTCACATTATCATTGTCAGGAATGTAGACTCAAAGACCTGTGTCCAGAGCTATGTCCGGACAGTTTATAAACAACATTTGTTTATATATGTGGACATGAGGCTTCACATTATCATTGTCAGGAATGTAGACACAAAGACCTGTGTCCAGAGTTATGTCCGAGACAGTTTATAAACAACATTTGTTTATATATGTGGACATGAGGCTTCACATTATCATTGTCAGGAATGTAGACACAAAGACCTGTGTCCAGAGTTATGTCCGAGACAGTTTATAAACAACAATTGTTTATATATGTGGACATGAGGCTTCACATTATCATTGTCAGGAATGTAGACACAAAGACCTGTGTCCAGAGTTATGTCCGAGACAATTTATAAACAACATTTGTTTATATATGTGGACATGAGGCTTCACATTATCATTGTCAGGAATGTAGACACAAAGACCTGTGTCCAGAGTTATGTCCGAGACAGTTTATAAACAACATTTGTTTATATATGTGGACATGAGGCTTCACATTATCATTGTCAGGAATGTAGACACAAAGACCTCTGTCCAGAGTTATGTCTGAGACAGTTTATAAACAACATTTGTTTATATATGTGGACATGAGGCTTCACACTATCATTGCCAGGAATGTAGACACAAAGACCTGTGTCCAGAGTTATGTCCTGGACAGTTTATAAACAACATTTGTTTATATATGTGGACATGAGGCTTCACATTATCATTGCCAGGAATGTAGACACAAAGACCTGTGTCCAGAGTTATGTCCTAGACAGTTTATAAACAACATTTGTTTATATATGTGGACATGAGGCTTCACATTATCATTGTCAGGAATGTAGACACAAAGACCTGTGTCCAGAGTTATGTCCGAGACAGTTTATAAACAACATTTGTTTATATATGTGGACATGAGGCTTCACATTATCATTGCCAGGAATGTAGACACAAAGACCTGTGTCCAGAGTTATGTCCGAGACAGTTTATAAACAACATTTGTTTATATATGTGGACATGAGGCTTCACATTATCATTGCCAGGAATGTAGACACAAAGACCTGTGTCCAGAGTTATGTCCTAGACTAGTTAACGACCCTTATGAAAATCTCTGGAATACCATTCCTACATCTTTATTGTCCATCCATAATTATTCTTGACACTGAGTGGCTTGCTAGACTATTTCAGAGGACAGTTAAAAGTGAACCACATTGAGTTAAATGGAGACCAGAACAGATAAGGATGGTAGATCTCCTTCCCTAAAGGACATTAGTGAACCAGATAGATTGTTATAAAAATCGATGATGGCTTCATAGTAACATTATTAATCCAGATTTCAATTCCAGATTTTTATTCATCAATTGAATGCATTACATAATTGAATTTTAAATTCCACCATCAGTTATGGTGGGCTTTGAACCCATGTCCCCAGGGAATGAGCCTGCGCCTCTAGATTACTAGTTCGGTGAGATTGCCAGTATCCCACTTTCACTGACACGCTACATCACATTCCTCCCTTAAGATACTACATAAAAACTTCCTCTTTGACCAAGCTGTTGGTCATCTGACCTCATATCTCCTGTTGTGTCTCTGTGTCATACGTTGCTTCATAATGCTCCTGTGAAGCATCTTGAGATGTTTTATTACATTAAAGGCACTATATAAATATAAGTTGTTGTTGTTGACATTTACTAGACATGACTTGTCTTACCATATACTTCCTGCTGGCCATTTGTTGTCCATGCTTTTTTTTCTTTTCTCCAGCATCAAATACGTTTGTCCTGGGATGTGAACTCTAGAAATTTCCCCATCAGTGACAGTAAATATAGAGTTTACTCCACCTCTCCTTTTTTAGTCAGGGTGCAACATTGACAACCCTCCAGTCCTCTGCCACGACACACATATCCAAGATTCTGGCCTGTGCATCCGCTATTCTCATTTTTCCCTCCCTCAGCAATCCTCATACATCCCATTCAGACTGGGCAAATGTTATCGTTGATTGTGGTACAAAAGGTGTTGAAATGAAAAGGGTTAACTAAATCTATTTGTTCAGTAATTGCAATTAATGTCAGTCTCCATGGGCCCTAATTGTGTCATTGGAGGGTTTTCCTTTTCTATTAATAAGGGACTCTTTCAATGTGTTATCACATAGCGTCAAAGGGAACATCACGCTCGGCACTGACAAGGATCAGTGGCTCCAGAGAGAGGGAAGGGATAGATCAGATTCTGAGAACAGTAGGTTGGAATGTTCCAATAATGGATCAGAATCTGAGAACAGTAGGTTGGAATGTTACAACAATGGGTCAGAATCTGAGAACAGTAGATTGGAATGTTCCAATAATGGATCAGAATCTGAGAACAATAGGTTGGAATGTTACAACAATGGGTCAGAATCTGAGAACAACAGATTGGAATGTTACAACAATGGACAGGAGTTTATCCTCGGATCTTTACTATCTTTCTACATATTGGGTTTGGTACTCATTAGACGATCGGATTTTGTATGCACTTGAGATAATTCAATATATTTACTATCCCATCCTGGCTATAGTTGGCATCCCTGGTAAGTCTCTCGATACAGCTATTAATTCTATAAACCATGTTAAATTGCATTACTGCTCCTGTAGTTTACTCTACCCTTCTTGCTGCTGCTACTGTTGCTGGTGAATCTCTACCTCCAGCTATTAGCTGTCTCACAGCTCCAGTGACCTGGGTTCGGTTCTGTTTAATGCCACAGTCTCACAGCTCCAGTGACCCGGGCTCAGTTCTGTTGACTGCCACAGTCTCACAGCTCCAGTGTCCCGGGTTCGGTTCTGTTTACTGCCACAGTCTCACAGCTCCAGTGTCCTGGGTTCGGTTCTGTTTACTGCCACAGCCTCACAGCTCCAGTGACCCGGGTTCGGTTCTGTTTACTGCCACAGTCTCTCAGCTCCGGTGACCCGGGTTCGGTTCTGTTTACTGCCACAGTCTCACAGCTCCAGTGACCTGGGTTCGGTTCTGTTTACTGCCACAGTCTCACAGCTCCAGTGACCTGGGTTCGGTTCTGTTTAATGCCACAGTCTCACAGCTCCAGTGACCCGGGTTCAGTTCTGTTTACTGCCACAGTCTCACAGCTCCAGTGACCCGGGTTCGGTTCTGTTTACTGCCACAGTCTCACAGCTCCAGTGACACGGGTTCGGTTCTGTTTACTGCCACAGTCTCACAGCTCCAGTGTCCTGGGTTCGGTTCTGTTTACTGCCACAGCCTCACAGCTCCAGTGACCCGGGTTCGGTTCTGTTTACTGCCACAGTCTCACAGCTCCAGTGACCCGGGTTCGGTTCTGTTTACTGCCACAGTCTCACAGCTCCAGTGACATGGGTTTGGTTCTGTTTACTGCCACAGTCTCACTGCTCCAGTGACCCGGGTTCTGTTCTGTTTACTGCCACAGTCTCACAGCTCCAGTGACCCGGGTTCGGTTCTGTTTACTGCCACAGTCTCACAGCTCCAGTGACATGGGTTCAGTTCTGTTTACTGCCACAGTCTCACAGCTCCAGTGACCCAGGTTCGGTTCTGTTTACTGCCACAGCCCCACAGCTCCAGTGACCCGGGTTCGGTTCTGTTTACTGCCACAGTCTCACAGCTCCAGTGACCTGGGTTCAGTTCTGTTTACTGCCACAGTCTCACAGCTCCAGTGACCTGGGTTCGGTTCTGTTTACTGCCACAGTCTCACAGCTCCAGTGACCTGGGTTCAGTTCAGTTTACTGCCACAGTCTCACAGCTCCAGTGACCCGGGTTCGGTTCTGTTTACTGCCACAGTCTCACAGCTCCAGTGACCCGGGTTCGGTTCTGTTTACTGCCACAGTCTCACAGCTCCAGTGACCCGGGTTCGGTTCTGTTTACTGCCACAGTCTCACAGCTCCAGTGACCCGGGTTCGGTTCTGTTTACTGCCACAGTCTCACAGCTCCAGTGACCCGGGTTCGGTTCTGTTTACTGCCACAGTCTCACAGCTCCAGTGTCCCGGGTTCGGTTCTGTTTACTGCCACAGCCTCACAGCTCCAGTGTCCCGGGTTCGGTTCTGTTTACTGCCACAGTCTCACAGCTCCAGTGACCCGGGTTCGGTTCTGTTTACTGCCACAGTCTCACAGCTCCAGTGACATGGGTTCAGTTCTGTTTACTGCCACAGTCTCACAGCTCCAGTGACCCAGGTTCGGTTCTGTTTACTGCCACAGCCCCACAGCTCCAGTGACCCGGGTTCGGTTCTGTTTACTGCCACAGTCTCACAGCTCCAGTGACCTGGGTTCAGTTCTGTTTACTGCCACAGTCTCACAGCTCCAGTGACCTGGGTTCGGTTCTGTTTACTGCCACAGTCTCACAGCTCCAGTGACCTGGGTTCAGTTCAGTTTACTGCCACAGTCTCACAGCTCCAGTGACCCGGGTTCGGTTCTGTTTACTGCCACAGTCTCACAGCTCCAGTGTCCCGGGTTCAGTTCTGTTTACTGCCACAGTCTCACAGCTCCAGTGACCCGGGTTCGGTTCTGTTTACTGCCACAGTCTCACAGCTCCGGTGATACGGGTTCGGTTCTGTTTACTGCCACAGTCTCACAGATCCGGTGACCCGGGTTCGGTTCTGTTTACTGCCACAGTCTCACAGCTCCAGTGTCCTGGGTTCGGTTCTGTTTACTGGCACAGCCTCACAGCTCCAGTGACCCGGGTTCGGTTCTGTTTACTGCCACAGTCTCACAGCTCCAGTGACCCGGGTTCAGTTCTGTTTACTGCCACAGTCTCACCGCTCCAGTGACCCGGGTTCAGTTCTGTTTACTGGCACAGCCTCACAGCTCCAGTGTCCTGGGTTCGGTTCTGCTTACTGCCACAGTCTCACAGCTCCAGTGTCCCGGGTTCGGTTCTGTTTACTGCCACAGTCTCACAGCTCCAGTGACATGGGTTTGGTTCTGTTTACTGCCACAGTCTCACTGCTCCAGTGACCCGGGTTCTGTTCTGTTTACTGCCACAGTCTCACAGCTCCAGTGACATGGGTTCAGTTCTGTTTACTGCCACAGTCTCACAGCTCCAGTGACCTGGGTTCGGTTCTGTTTACTGCCACAGCCTCACAGCTCCAGTGACCCGGGTTCAGTTCTGTTTACTGCCACAGTCTCACAGCTCCAGTGACCTGGGTTCGGTTCTGTTTACTGCCACAGTCTCACAGCTCCAGTGACATGGGTTCAGTTCTGTTCACTGCCACAGTCTCACAGCTCCAGTGACCCAGGTTCGGTTCTGTTTACTGCCACAGCCCCACAGCTCCAGTGACCCGGGTTCGGTTCTGTTTACTGCCACAGTCTCACAGCTCCAGTGACCTGGGTTCAGTTCTGTTTACTGCCACAGTCTCACAGCTCCAGTGACCTGGGTTCGGTTCTGTTTACTGCCACAGTCTCACAGCTCCAGTGACCTGGGTTCAGTTCAGTTTACTGCCACAGTCTCACAGCTCCAGTGACCCGGGTTCGGTTCTGTTTACTGCCACAGTCTCACAGCTCCAGTGTCCCGGGTTCAGTTCTGTTTACTGCCACAGTCTCACAGCTCCAGTGACCCGGGTTCGGTTCTGTTTACTGCCACAGTCTCACAGCTCCGGTGACACGGGTTCGGTTCTGTTTACTGCCACAGTCTCACAGATCCGGTGACCCGGGTTCGGTTCTGTTTACTGCCACAGTCTCACAGCTCCAGTGTCCTGGGTTCGGTTCTGTTTACTGGCACAGCCTCACAGCTCCAGTGACCCGGGTTCGGTTCTGTTTACTGCCACAGTCTCACAGCTCCAGTGACCCGGGTTCAGTTCTGTTTACTGCCACAGTCTCACCGCTCCAGTGACCCGGGTTCAGTTCTGTTTACTGGCACAGCCTCACAGCTCCAGTGTCCTGGGTTCGGTTCTGCTTACTGCCACAGTCTCACAGCTCCAGTGTCCCGGGTTCGGTTCTGTTTACTGCCACAGTCTCACAGCTCCAGTGACATGGGTTTGCTTCTGTTTACTGCCACAGTCTCACTGCTCCAGTGACCCGGGTTCTGTTCTGTTTACTGCCACAGTCTCACAGCTCCAGTGACATGGGTTCAGTTCTGTTTACTGCCACAGTCTCACAGCTCCAGTGACCTGGGTTCGGTTCTGTTTACTGCCACAGCCTCACAGCTCCAGTGACCCGGGTTCGGTTCTGTTTACTGCCACAGTCTCACAGCTCCAGTGACCTGGGTTCAGTTCTGTTTACTGCCACAGTCTCACAGCTCCAGTGACCTGGGTTCGGTTCTGTTTACTGCCACAGTCTCACAGCTCCAGTGACCTGGGTTCAGTTCAGTTTACTGCCACAGTCTCACAGCTCCAGTGTCCCGGGTTCTGTTCTGTTTACTGCCACAGTCTCACAGCTCCAGTGACCCGGGTTCGGTTCTGTTTACTGCCACAGTCTCACAGCTCCAGTGACCCGGGTTCGGTTCTGTTTACTGCCACAGTCTCACAGCTCCAGTGACCCGGGTTCGGTTCTGTTTACTGCCACAGTCTCACAGCTCCAGTGACCTGGGTTCGGTTCTGTTTACTGCCACAGTCTCACAGCTCCAGTGACCTGGGTTCGGTTCTGTTTACTGCCACAGTCTCACAGCTCCAGTGACCCGGGTTCGGTTCTGTTTACTGCCACAGTCTCACAGCTCCAGTGACCTGGGTTCGGTTCTGTTTACTGCCACAGTCTCACAGCTCCAGTGTCCCGGGTTCGGTTCTGTTTACTGCCACAGCCTCACAGCTCCAGTGTCCCGGGTTCGGTTCTGTTTACTGCCACAGTCTCACAGCTCCGGTGATCCGGGTTCGGTTCTGTTTAATGCCACAGTCTCACAGCTCCAGTGTCCCGGGTTCGGTTCTGCGTACTGCCACAGCCTCACAGCTCCAGTGACCTGGGTTCAGTTCTGTTTACTGCCACAGTCTCACAGCTCCAGTGACCCGGGTTCGGTTCTGTTTACTGCCACAGTCTCACAGCTCCAGTGTCCCGGGTTCGGTTCTGTTTACTGCCACAGTCTCACAGCTCCAGTGTCCTGGGTTCGGTTCTGTTTACTGCCACAGTCTCACAGCTCCAGTGACCTGGGTTCGGTTCTGTTTACTGCCACAGTCTCGCAGCACCAGTGACCTGGGTTCAGTTCTGTTTACTGCCACAGTCTCACAGCTCCAGTGACCTGGGTTCGGTTCTGTTTACTGCCACAGTCTCACAGCTCCAGTGTCCTGGGTTCGGTTCTGTTTACTGCCACAGTCTCACAGCTCCAGTGACCTGGGTTCGGTTCTGTTTACTGCCACAGTCTCACAGCTCCAGTGACCTGGGTTCGGTTCTGTTTACTGCCACAGCCTCACAGCTCCAGTGACCTGGGTTCGGTTCTGTTTACTGCCACAGTCTCACTGCTCCAGTGTCCCGGGTTCGGTTCTGTTTACTGCCACAGCCTCACAGCTCCAGTGACCTGGGTTCGGTTCTGTTTACTGCCACAGTCTCACAGCTCCAGTGACCCGGGTTCGGTTCTGTTTACTGCCACAGTCTCACAGCTCCAGTGACCCGGGTTCGGTTCTGTTTACTGCCACAGTCTCACAGCTCCAGTGACCTGGGTTCGGTTCTGTTTACTGCCACAGTCTCACAGCTCCAGTGACCCGGGTTCGGTTCTGTTTACTGCCACAGTCTCACAGCTCCAGTGACCTGGGTTCGGTTCTGTTTACTGCCACAGTCTCACAGCTCCAGTGACCTGGGTTCGGTTCTGTTTACTGCCGCAACCTCAAAGCTCCAGTGACCTGGGTTCGGTTCTGTTTACTGCCGCAACCTCACAGCTCCAGTGACCCTGGTTCGGTTCTGTTTACTGCCACAGTCTCACAGCTCCAGTGTCCCGGGTTCAGTTCTGTTTACTGCCACAGTCTCACAGCTCCAGTGACCCGGGTTCGGTTCTGTTTACTGCCACAGTCTCACAGCTCCAGTGACCTGGGTTCGGTTCTGTTTACTGCCACAGTCTCACAGCTCCAGTGACCCGGGTTCGGTTCTGTTTACTGTCACAGTCTCACAGCTCCAGTGACCTGGGTTCGGTTCTGTTTACTGCCACAGTCTCACAGCTCCAGTGTCCCGGGTTCGGTTCTGTTTACTGCCACAGTCTCACATGTCCAGTGACCCGGGTGCGGTTCTGTTTACTGCCACAGTCTCACAGCTCCAGTGACCTGGGTTCAGTTCTGTTTACTGCCACAGTCTCACAGCTCCGGTGATCCGGGTTCGGTTCTGTTTACTGCCACAGTCTCACAGCTCCAGTGACCCGGGTGCGGTTCTGTTTACTGCCACAGTCTCACAGCTCCAGTGACCTGGGTTCAGTTCTGTTTACTGCCACAGTCTCACAGCTCCGGTGATCCGGGTTTGGTTCTGTTTACTGCCACAGTCTCACAGCTCCAGTGACCTGGGTCCAGTTCTGTTTACTGCCACAGCCTCACAGCTCCAGTGTCCCGGTTTCGGTTCTGTTTACTGCCACAGCCTCACAGCTCCAGTGTCCCGGGTTCGGTTCTGTTTACTGCCACAGTCTCACAGCTCCGTTGATCCGGGTTCGGTTCTGTTTACTGCCACAGTCTCACAGCTCCAGTGACCCGGGTTCGGTTCTGTTTACTGCCACAGTCTCACAGCTCCAGTGACCTGGGTTCAGTTCTGTTTACTGCAACAGTCTCACTGCTCCAGTGTCCCGGGTTCGGTTCTGTTTACTGCCACAGTCTCACAGCTCCAGTGACCCGGGTTCGGTTCTGTTTACTGCCACAGTCTCACTGCTCCAGTGTCCCGGGTTCGGTTCTGTTTACTGCCACAGTCTCACAGCTCCAGTGTCCCGGGTTCGGTTCTGTTTACTGCCACAGTCTCACAGCTCCAGTGACCCGGGTTCGGTTCTGTTTACTGCCACAGTCTCACAGCTCCAGTGACCTGGGTTCAGTTCTGTTTACTGCCACAGTCTCACAGCTCCAGTGACCCGGGTTCGGTTCTGTTTACTGCCACAGTCTCACAGCTCCAGTGACCCGGGTTCGGTTCTGTTTACTGCCACAGTCTCACAGCTCCAGTGACCCGGGTTCTGTTCTGTTTACTGTCACAGTCTCACAGCTCCAGTGACCCGGGTTCGGTTCTGTTTACTGCCACAGTTTCACAGCTCCACTGTCCCGGGTTCGGTTCTGTTTACTGCCACAGTCTCACAGCTCCAGTGACCTGGGTTGGGTTCTGTTTACTGCCACAGCCTCACAGCTCCAGTGACCTGGGTTCGGTTCTGTTTACTGCCACAGTCTCACAGCTCCAGTGACCCGGGTTAAGTTCTGTTTACTGCCACAGTCTCACAGCTCCAGTGTCCTGGGTTCGGTTCTGTTTACTGCCACAGTCTCACAGCTCCAGTGACCTGGGTTCGGTTCTGTTTACTGCCACAGTCTCGCAGCACCAGTGACCTGGGTTCAGTTCTGTTTACTGCCACAGTCTCACAGCTCCAGTGACCTGGGTTCGGTTCTGTTTACTGCCACAGTCTCACAACTCCAGTGACCTGGGTTCGGTTCTGTTTACTGCCACAGTCTCACAGCTCCAGTGTCCCGGGTTCGGTTCTGTTTACTGCCACAGTCTCACAGCTCCAGTGACCTGGGTTCGGTTCTGTTTACTGCCACAGTCTCACAGCTCCAGTGACCCGGGTTCAGTTCTGTTTACTGCCACAGTCTCACAGCTCCAGTGTCCTGGGTTCGGTTCTGTTTACTGCCACAGTCTCACAACTCCAGTGACCTGGGTTCGGTTCTGTTTACTGCCACAGTCTCACAGCTCCAGTGACCTGGGTTCGGTTCTGTTTACTGCCACAGCCTCACAGCTCCAGTGACCTGGGTTCGGTTCTGTTTACTGCCACAGTCTCACAGCTCCAGTGTCCTGGGTTCGGTTCTGTTTACTGCAACAGTCTCACAGCTCCAGTGTCCCGGGTTCGGTTCTGTTTACTGCCACAGTCTCACAGCTCCAGTGACCCGGGTTCGGTTCTGTTTACTGCCACAGTCTCACAGCTCCAGTGACCTGGGTTCGGTTCTGTTTACTGCCACAGTCTCACAGCTCCAGTGACCTGGGTTCGGTTCTGTTTACTGCCACAGTCTCACAGCTCCAGTGACCTGGGTTCGGTTCTGTTTACTGCCACAGTCTCACAGCTCCAGTGACACGGGTTCGGTTCTGTTTACTGCCACAGTCTCACAGCTCCAGTGACCTGGGTTCGGTTCTGTTTACTGCCACAGTCTCACAGCTCCAGTGTCCCGGTTTCGGTTCTGTTTACTGCCACAGCCTCACAGCTCCAGTGTCCCGGGTTCGGTTCTGTTTACTGCCACAGTCTCACAGCTCCGGTGATCCGGGTTCGGTTCTGTTTACTGCCACAGTCTCACAGCTCCAGTGACCCGGGTTCGGTTCTGTTTACTGCCACAGTCTCACAGCTCCAGTGACCTGGGTTCAGTTCTGTTTACTGCAACAGTCTCACTGCTCCAGTGTCCCGGGTTCGGTTCTGTTTACTGCCACAGTCTCACAGCTCCAGTGATCCGGGTTCGGTTCTGTTTACTGCCACAGTCTCACTGCTCCAGTGTCCCGGGTTCGGTTCTGTTTACTGCCACAGTCTCACAGCTCCAGTGTCCCGGGTTCGGTTCTGTTTACTGCCACAGTCTCACAGCTCCAGTGACCCGGGTTCGGTTCTGTTTACTGCCACAGTCTCACAGCTCCAGTGACCTGGGTTCAGTTCTGTTTACTGCCACAGTCTCACAGCTCCAGTGACCCGGGTTCGGTTCTGTTTACTGCCACAGTCTCACAGCTCCAGTGACACGGGTTCGGTTCTGTTTACTGCCACAGTCTCACAGCTCCAGTGACCTGGGTTCGGTTCTGTTTACTGCCACAGTCTCACAGCTCCAGTGTCCCGGTTTCGGTTCTGTTTACTGCCACAGCCTCACAGCTCCAGTGTCCCGGGTTCGGTTCTGTTTACTGCCACAGTCTCACAGCTCCGGTGATCCGGGTTCGGTTCTGTTTACTGCCACAGTCTCACAGCTCCAGTGACCCGGGTTCGGTTCTGTTTACTGCCACAGTCTCACAGCTCCAGTGACCTGGGTTCAGTTCTGTTTACTGCAACAGTCTCACTGCTCCAGTGTCCCGGGTTCGGTTCTGTTTACTGCCACAGTCTCACAGCTCCAGTGACCCGGGTTCGGTTCTGTTTACTGCCACAGTCTCACTGCTCCAGTGTCCCGGGTTCGGTTCTGTTTACTGCCACAGTCTCACAGCTCCAGTGTCCCGGGTTCGGTTCTGTTTACTGCCACAGTCTCACAGCTCCAGTGACCCGGGTTCGGTTCTGTTTACTGCCACAGTCTCACAGCTCCAGTGACCTGGGTTCAGTTCTGTTTACTGCCACAGTCTCACAGCTCCAGTGACCCGGGTTCGGTTCTGTTTACTGCCACAGTCTCACAGCTCCAGTGACCTGGGTTCGGTTCTGTTTACTGCCACAGTCTCACAGCTCCAGTGTCCCGGGTTCGGTTCTGTTTACTGCCACAGTCTCACAGCTCCAGTGTCCCGGGTTCGGTTCTGTTTACTGCCACAGTCTCACAGCTCCAGTGACCTGGGTTGGGTTCTGTTTACTGCCACAGCCTCACAGCTCCAGTGACCTGGGTTCGGTTCTGTTTACTGCCACAGTCTCACAGCTCCAGTGTCCTGGGTTCGGTTCTGTTTACTGCCACAGTCTCACAACTCCAGTGACCTGGGTTCGGTTCTGTTTACTGCCACAGTCTCACAGCTCCAGTGACCTGGGTTCGGTTCTGTTTACTGCCACAGCCTCACAGCTCCAGTGACCTGGGTTCGGTTCTGTTTACTGCCACAGTCTCACAGCTCCAGTGTCCCGGGTTCGGTTCTGTTTACTGCCACAGTCTCACAGCTCCAGTGACCCGGGTTCGGTTCTGTTTACTGCCACAGTCTCACAGCTCCAGTGACCTGGGTTCGGTTCTGTTTACTGCCACAGTCTCACAGCTCCAGTGACCCGGGTTCGGTTCTGTTTACTGCCACAGTCTCACAGCCCAAGAAACCTGGGTTCGGTTCTGTTTACTGCCACAGTCTCACAGCTCCAGTGACCTGGGTTCGGTTCTGTTTACTGCCACAGTCTCACAGCTCCAGTGACCTGGGTTCAGTTCTGTTTACTGCCACAGTCTCACAGCTCCAGTGACCTGGGTTTGGTTCTGTTAAGTGCCACAGTCTCACAGCTCCAGTGACCTGGGTTTGGTTCTGTTTAGTGCCACAGTCTCACAGCTCCAGTGACCTGGGTTCGGTTCTGTTTACTGCCACAGTCTCACAGCTCCAGTGTCCCGGGTTCAGTTCTGTTTACTGCCACAGTCTCACAGCTCCAGTGACCTGGGTTTGGTTCTGTTAAGTGCCACAGTCTCACAGCTCCAGTGACCTGGGTTTGGTTCTGTTTAGTGCCACAGTCTCACAGCTCCAGTGACCTGGGTTCGGTTCTGTTTACTGCCACAGTCTCACAGCTCCAGTGACCCGGGTTCGGTTCTGTTTAGTGCCACAGTCTCACAGCTCCAGTGACCTGGGTTCGGTTCTGTTTACTGCCACAGTCTCACAGCTCCAGTGACCTGGGTTTGGTTCTGTTTAGTGCCACAGTCTCACAGCTCCAGTGACCTGGGTTCGGTTCTGTTTACTGCCACAGTCTCACAGCTCCAGTGTCCCGGGTTCGGTTCTGTTTACTGCCACAGCCTCACAGCTCCAGTGACCTGGGTTCGGTTCTGTTTACTGCCACAGTCTCACAGCTCCAGTGACCCGGGTTCAGTTCTGTTTACTGCCACAGTCTCACAGCTCCAGTGACCTGGGTTCGGTTCTGTTTACTGCCACAGTCTCACAGCTCCGGTGACCTGGGTTCGGTTCTGTTTACTGCCACAGTCTCACAGCTCCAGTGTCCCGGGTTCAGTTCTGTTTACTGCCACAGTCTCACAGCTCCAGTGTCCCGGGTTCGGTTCTGTTTACTGCCACAGTCTCACAGCTCCAGTGTCCCGGGTTCGGTTCTGTTTACTGCCACAGTCTCACAGCTCCAGTGTCCCGGGTTCAGTTCTGTTTACTGCCACAGTCTCACAGCTCCAGTGTCCCGGGTTCGGTTCTGTTTACTGCCACAGTCTCACAGCTCCAGTGTCCTGGGTTCGGTTCTGTTTACTGCCACAGTCTCACAGCTCCAGTGACCTGGGTTCGGTTCTGTTTACTGCCACAGTCTCACAGCTCCAGTGTCCTGGGTTCGGTTCTGTTTACTGCCACAGTCTCACAGCTCCAGTGTCCCGGGTTCGGTTCTGTTTACTGCCACAGTCTCACAGCTCCAGTGACCTGGGTTCGGTTCTGTTTACTGCCACAGTCTCACAGCTCCAGTGTCCCGGGTTCGGTTCTGTTTACTGCCACAGTCTCAGAGCTCCAGTGACCCGGGTTCGGTTCTGTTTACTGCCACAGTCTCACAGCTCCAGTGACCTGGGTTCGGTTCTGTTTACTGCCACAGTCTCACAGCTCCAGTGACCTGGGTTCGGTTCTGTTTACTGCCACAGTCTCACAGCTCCAGTGTCCCGGGTTCGGTTCTGTTTACTGCCACAGTCTCACAGCTCCAGTGACCTGTGTTCGGTTCTGTTTACTGCCACAGTCGCACAGCTCCAGTGACCCGGGTTCGGTTCTGTTTACTGCCACAGTCTCACAGCTCCAGTGACCCGGGTTCGGTTCTGTTCACTGCCACAGTCTCGCAGCACCAGTGACCTGGGTTCAGTTCTGTTTACTGCCACAGTCTCACAGCTCCAGTGTCCTGGGTTCGGTTCTGTTTACTGCCACAGTCTCACAGCTCCAGTGACCCGGGTTCGGTTCTGTTCACTGCCACAGTCTCGCAGCACCAGTGACCTGGGTTCAGTTCTGTTTACTGCCACAGTCTCACAGCTCCAGTGACCCGGGTTCGGTTCTGTTTACTGCCACAGTCTCACAGCTCCAGTGACCTGGGTTCGGTTCTGTTTACTGCCACAGTCTCACAACTCCAGTGACCTGGGTTCGGTTCTGTTTACTGCCACAGTCTCACAGCTCCAGTGACCTGGGTTCAGTTCTGTTTACTGCCACAGTCTCACAACTCCAGTGACCTGGGTTTGGTTCTGTTTACTGCCACAGTCTCACAGCTCCAGTGACCTGGGTTCGGTTCTGTTTACTGCCACAGCCTCACAGCTCCAGTGTCCTGGGTTCGGTTCTGTTTACTGCCACAGTCTCACAGCTCCAGTGACCTGGGTTCGGTTCTGTTTACTGCCACAGTCTCACAGCTCCAGTGACCTGGGTTCGGTTCTGTTTACTGCCACAGTCTCACAGCTCCAGTGACCTGGGTTCGGTTCTGCGTACTGCCACAGTCTCACAGCTCCAGTGTCCCGGGTTCGGTTCTGTTTACTGCCACAGTCTCACAGCTCCAGTGTCCCGGGTTCGGTTCTGTTTACTGCCACAGTCTCACAGCTCCAGTGACCTGGGTTCGGTTCTGTTTACTGCCACAGTCTCACAACTCCAGTGACCTGGGTTCGGTTCTGTTTACTGCCACATTCTCACAGCTCCAGTGACCTGGGTTCAGTTCTGTTTACTGCCACAGTCTCACAACTCCAGTGACCTGGGTTCGGTTCTGTTTACTGCCACAGTCTCACAGCTCCAGTGACCTGGGTTCAGTTCTGTTTACTGCCACAGTCTCACAACTCCAGTGACCTGGGTTCGGTTCTGTTTACTGCCACAGTCTCACAGCTCCAGTGACCTGGGTTCGGTTCTGTTTACTGCCACAGTCTCACAGCTCCAGTGACCTGGGTTCGGTTCTGTTTACTGCCACAGTCTCACAGCTCCAGTGACCTGGGTTCAGTTCTGTTTACTGCCACAGTCTCACAACTCCAGTGACCTGGGTTCGGTTCTGTTTACTGCCACAGTCTCACAGCTTCAGTGACCTGGGTTCGGTTCTGTTTACTGCCACAGTCTCACAGCTCCAGTGTCCCGGGTTCGGTTCTGTTTACTGCCACAGTCTCACTGCTCCAGTCTCCCGGGTTCGGTTCTGTTTACTGCCACAGCCTCACAGCTCCAGTGACCTGGGTTCGGTTCTGTTTACTGCCACAGTCTCACAGCTCCAGTGACCCGGGTTCGGTTCTGTTTACTGCCACAGTCTCACAGCTCCAGTGACCTGGGTTCGGTTCTGTTTACTGCCACAGTCTCACAGCTCCAGTGACCCGGGTTCGGTTCTGTTTACTGCCACAGTCTCACAGCTCCAGTGACCTGGGTTCGGTTCTGTTTACTGCCACAGTCTCACAGCTCCAGTGACCTGGGTTCGGTTCTGTTTACTGCCGCAACCTCACAGCTCCAGTGACCAGGGTTCGGTTCTGTTTCCTGCCGCAGCCTCACAGCTCCAGTGACCCGGGTTCGGTTCTGTTTACTGCCACAGTCTCACAGCTCCAGTGACCTGGGTTTGGTTCTGTTAAGTGCCACAGTCTCACAGCTCCAGTGACCTGGGTTTGGTTCTGTTTATTGCCACAGTCTCACAGCTCCAGTGACCTGGGTTCGGTTCTGTTTACTGCCACAGTCTCACAGCTCCAGTGTCCCGGGTTCAGTTCTGTTTACTGCCACAGTCTCACAGCTCCAGTGACCTGGGTTTGGTTCTGTTAAGTGCCACAGTCTCACAGCTCCAGTGACCTGGGTTCGGTTCTGTTTACTGCCACAGTCTCACAGCTCCAGTGTCCCGGGTTCGGTTCTGTTTACTGCCACAGTCTCACAGCTCCAGTGACCTGGGTTCGGTTCTGTTTACTGCCACAGTCTCACAGCTCCAGTGACCCGGGTTCAGTTCTGTTTACTGCCACAGTCTCACAGCTCCAGTGACCTGGGTTCAGTTCTGTTTACTGCCACAGTCTCACAGCTCCGGTGACCTGGGTTCAGTTCTGTTTACTGCCACAGTCTCACAGCTCCAGTGACCCGGGTTCGGTTCTGTTTAGTGCCACAGTCTCACAGCTCCAGTGACCCGGGTTCGGTTCTGTTTAGTGCCACAGTCTCACAGCTCCAGTGTCCTGGGTTCGGTTCTGTTTACTGCCACAGTCTCACAGCTCCAGTGACCCGGGTTCGGTTCTGTTTACTGCCACAGTCTCACAGCTCCAGTGACCTGGGTTCGGTTCTGTTTACTGCCACAGTCTCACAGCTCCAGTGTCCCGGGTTCAGTTCTGTTTACTGCCACAGTCTCACAGCTCCAGTGACCTGGGTTCGGTTCTGTTTACTGCCACAGTCTCACAGCTCCAGTGTCCCGGGTTCAGTTCTGTTTACTGCCACAGTCTCACAGCTCCAGTGACCTGGGTTTGGTTCTGTTTACTGCCACAGTCTCACAGCTTCAGTGTCCTGGGTTCGGTTCTGTTTACTGCCACAGTCTCACAGCTCCAGTGTCCCGGGTTCGGTTCTGTTTACTGCCACAGTCTCACAGCTCCAGTGACCTGGGTTCGGTTCTGTTTACTGCCACAGTCTCACAGCTCCAGTGTCCCGGGTTCGGTTCTGTTTACTGCCACAGTCTCACAGCTCCAGTGACCTGGGTTCGGTTCTGTTTTCTGCCACAGTCTCACAGCTCCAGTGACCTGGGTTCGGTTCTGTTTACTGCCACAGTCTCACAGCTCCAGTGACCTGGGTTCGGTTCTGTTTACTGCCACAGTCTCACAGCTCCAGTGTCCCGGGTTCGGTTCTGTTTACTGCCGCAACCTCACAGCTCCAGTGTCCCGGGTTCGGTTCTGTTTACTGCCACAGTCTCACAGCTCCAGTGACCTGGGTTCGGTTCTGTTTACTGCCACAGTCTCACAGCTACAGTGACCTGGGTTCGGTTCTGTTTACTGCCACAGTCTCACAGCTCCAGTGACCTGGGTTCGGTTCTGTTTACTGCCACAGTCTCACAGCTCCAGTGTCCCGGGTTCGGTTCTGTTTACTGCCACAGTCTCACAGCTCCAGTGTCCCGGGTTCGGTTCTGGGGACTGCCACAGTCTCACAGCTCCAGTAACCCGGGTTCGGTTCTGTTTACTGCCACAGTCTCACAGCTCCAGTGTCCCGGGTTCGGTTCTGTTTACTGCCACAGCCTCACAGCTCCAGTGTCCTGGGTTCGGTTCTGTTTACTGCCACAGTCTCACAGCTCCAGTGACCCGGGTTCGGTTCTGTTTACTGCCACAGTCTCACAGCTCCAGTGTCCCGGGTTCGGTTCTGTTTACTGCCACAGTCTCACAGATCCAGTGACCTGGGTTCAGTTCTGTTTACTGCCACAGTCTCACAGCTCCAGTGTCCCAGGTTCGGTTCTGTTTACTGCCACAGTCTCACAGCTCCAGTGTCCTGGGTTCGGTTCTGTTTACTGCCACAGTCTCACAGCTCCAGTGTCCCGGGTTCGGTTCTGTTTACTGCCACAGTCTCACAGCTCCAGTGTCCTGGGTTCGGTTCTGGGGACTGCCACAGTCTCACAGCTCCAGTGACCCGGGTTCGGTTCTGTTTACTGCCACAGTCTCACAGCTCCAGTGACATGGGTTCGGTTCTGTTTACTGCCACAGTCTCACAGCTCCAGTGACATGGGTTCGGTTCTGTTTACTGCCACAGTCTCACAGCTCCAGTGTCCTGGGTTCGGTTCTGTTTACTGCCACAGTCTCACAGCTCCAGTGACCTGGGTTCGGTTCTGTTTACTGCCACAGTCTCACAACTCCAGTGACCTGGGTTCGGTTCTGTTTACTGCCACAGTCTCACAGCTCCAGTGTCCCGGGTTCGGTTCTGTTTACTGCCACAGTCTCACAGCTCCAGTGACCTGGGTTCGGTTCTGTTTACTGCCACAGTCTCACAGCTCCAGTGTCCCGGGTTCGGTTCTGGGGACTGCCACAGTCTCACAGCTCCAGTAACCCGGGTTCGGTTCTGTTTACTGCCACAGTCTCACAGCTCCAGTGTCCCGGGTTCGGTTCTGTTTACTGCCACAGCCTCACAGCTCCAGTGTCCTGGGTTCGGTTCTGTTTACTGCCACAGTCTCACCGCTCCAGTGTCCCGGGTTCGGTTCTGTTTACTGCTACAGTCTCACAGCTCCAGTGACCCGGGTTCGGTTCTGTTTACTGCCACAGTCTCACAGCTCCAGTGTCCCGGGTTCGGTTCTGTTAACTGCCACAGTCTCACAGCTCCAGTGACCTGGGTTCAGTTCTGTTTACTGCCACAGTCTCACAGCTCCAGTGACCTGGGTTCAGTTCTGTTTACTGCCACAGTCTCACAGCTCCAGTGTCCCGGGTTCGGTTCTGTTCACTGCCACAGTCTCACAGCTCCAGTGTCCTGGGTTCGGTTCTGTTTACTGCCACAGTCTCACAGCTCCAGTGTCCCGGGTTCGGTTCTGTTTACTGCCACAGTCTCACAGCTCCAGTGTCCTGGGTTCGGTTCTGGGGACTGCCACAGTCTCACAGCTCCAGTGACCCGGGTTCGGTTCTGTTTACTGCCACAGTCTCACAGCTCCAGTGTCCTGGGTTCGGTTCTGGGGACTGCCACAGTCTCACAGCTCCAGTGACCTGGGTTCAGTTCTGTTTACTGCCACAGTCTCACAGCTCCAGTGACATGGGTTCGGTTCTGTTTACTGCCACAGTCTCACAGCTCCAGTGACATGGGTTCGGTTCTGTTTACTGCCACAGTCTCACAGCTCCAGTGACCTGGGTTCGGTTCTGTTTACTACCACAGTCTCACAACTCCAGTGACCTGGGTTCGGTTCTGTTTACTGCCACAGTCTCACAGCTCCAGTGTCCCGGGTTCGGTTCTGTTTACTGCCACAGTCTCACAGCTCCAGTGACCTGGGTTCGGTTCTGTTTACTGCCACAGTCTCACAGCTCCAGTGACCCGGGTTCGGTTCTGTTTACTGCCACAGTCTCACAGCTCCAGTGGCCTGGGTTCGGTTCTGTTTACTGCCACAGTCTCACAGCTCCAGTGACCTGGGTTCGGTTCTGTTTACTGCCGCAACCTCACAGCTCCAGTGACCTGGGTTCGGTTCTGTTTACTGCCGCAACCTCACAGCTCCAGTGACCTGGGTTCGGTTCTGTTTACTGCCGCAACCTCACAGCTCCAGTGACCCGGGTACGGTTCTGTTTACTGCCACAGTCTCACAGCTCCAGTGACCCGGGTTCGGTTCTGTTTACTGCCACAGTCTCACAGCTCCAGTGACCTGGGTTCGGTTCTGTTTACTGCCACAGTCTCACAGCTCCAGTGACCCGGGTTCGGTTCTGTTTACTGCCACAGTCTCACAGCTCCAGTGACCTGGGTTCGGTTCTGTTTACTGCCACAGTCTCACAGCTCCAGTGTCCCGGGTTCGGTTCTGTTTACTGCCACAGCCTCACAGCTCCAGTGTCCCGGGTTCGGTCCTGTTTACTGCCACAGTCTCACAGCTCCGGTGATCCGGGTTCGGTTCTGTTTACTGCCACAGTCTCACAGCTCCAGTGTCCCGGGTTAGGTTCTGCGTACTGCCACAGTCTCACAGCTCCAGTGACCTGGGTTCGGTTCTGTTTACTGCCACAGCCTCACAGCTCCAGTGACCTGGGTTCGGTTCTGTTTACTGCCACAGTCTCACAGCTCCAGTGACCCGGGTTCGGTTCTGTTTACTGCCACAGTCTCACAGCTCCAGTGTCCCGGGTTCGGTTCTGTTTACTGCCACAGTCTCACAGCTCCAGTGTCCTGGGTTCGGTTCTGTTTACTGCCACAGTCTCACAGCTCCAGTGACCTGGGTTCGGTTCTGTTTACTGCCACAGTCTCGCAGCACCAGTGACCTGGGTTCAGTTCTGTTTACTGCCACAGTCTCACAGCTCCAGTGACCTGGGTTCGGTTCTGTTTTCTGCCACAGTCTCACAGCTCCAGTGTCCTGGGTTCGGTTCTGTTTACTGCCACAGTCTCACAGCTCCAGTGACCTGGGTTCGGTTCTGTTTACTGCCACAGCCTCACAGCTCCAGTGACCTGGGTTCGGTTCTGTTTACTGCCACAATCTCACAGCTCCAGTGTCCCGGGTTCGGTTCTGTTTACTGCCACAGTCTCACTGCTCCAGTGTCCCGGGTTCGGTTCTGTTTACTGCCACAGCCTCACAGCTCCAGTGACCTGGGTTCGGTTCTGTTTACTGCCACAGTCTCACAGCTCCAGTGACCTGGGTTCGGTTCTGTTTACTGCCACAGTCTCACAGCTCCAGTGACCCGGGTTCGGTTCTGTTTACTGCCACAGTCTCACAGCTCCAGTGACCTGGGTTCGGTTCTGTTTACTGCCACAGTCTCACAGCTCCAGTGACCCGGGTTCAGTTCTGTTTACTGCCACAGTCTCACAGCTCCAGTGACCCGGGTTCGGTTCTGTTTACTGTCACAGTCTCACAGCTCCAGTGACCTGGGTTCGGTTCTGTTTACTGCCACAGTCTCACAGCTCCAGTGACCCGGGTTCGTTTCTGTTTACTGCCACAGTCTCACAGCTCCAGTGACCTGGGTTCGGTTCTGTTTACTGCCACAGTCTCACAGCTCCAGTGACCTGGGTTCGGTTCTGTTTACTGCCGCAACCTCACAGCTCCAGTGACCTGGGTTCGGTTCTGTTTACTGCCGCAACCTCACAGCTCCAGTGACCCGGGATCGGTTCTGTTTACTGCCACAGTCTCACAGCTCCAGTGACCTGGGTTTGGTTCTGTTAAGTGCCACAGTCTCACAGCTCCAGTGACCTGGGTTTGGTTCTGTTTAGTGCCACAGTCTCACAGCTCCAGTGACCTGGGTTCGGTTCTGTTTACTGCCACAGTCTCACAGCTCCAGTGTCCCGGGTTCAGTTCTGTTTACTGCCACAGTCTCACAGCTCCAGTGACCTGGGTTTGGTTCTGTTAAGTGCCACAGTCTCACAGCTCCAGTGACCTGGGTTCGGTTCTGTTTACTGCCACAGTCTCACAGCTCCAGTGTCCCGGGTTCAGTTCTGTTTATTGCCACAGTCTCACAGCTCCAGTGTCCCGGGTTCGGTTCTGCGTACTGCCACAGTCTCACAGCTCCAGTGACCTGGGTTCGGTTCTGTTTACTGCCACAGTCTCACAGCTCCAGTGACCTGGGTTTGGTTCTGTTTAGTGCCACAGTCTCACAGCTCCAGTGACCTGGGTTCGGTTCTGTTTACTGCCACAGTCTCACAGCTCCAGTGTCCCGGGTTCAGTTCTGTTTACTGCCACAGTCTCACAGCTCCAGTGTCCCGGGTTCAGTTCTGTTTACTGCCACAGTCTCACAGCTCCAGTGTCCCGGGTTCGGTTCTGTTTACTGCCACAGTCTCACAGCTCCAGTGTCCCGGGTTCAGTTCTGTTTACTGCCACAGTCTCACAGCTCCAGTGACCTGGGTTCGGTTCTGTTTACTGCCACAGTCTCACAGCTCCAGTGACCTGGGTTCGGTTCTGTTTACTGCCACAGTCTCACAGCTCCAGTGTCCTGATTTCGGTTCTTTTTACTGCCACAGTCTCACAGCTCCAGTGTCCCGGGTTCGGTTCTGTTTACTGCCACAGTCTCACAGCTCCAGTGACCCGGGTTCGGTTCTGTTTACTGCCACAGTCTCACAGCTCCAGTGTCCCGGGTTCGGTTCTGTTTACTGCCGCAACCTCACAGCTCCAGTGACCTGGGTTCGGTTCTGTTTACTGCCACAGTCTCACAGCTCCCGTGACCTGGGTTCGGTTCTGTTTACTGCCACAGTCTCACAGCTCCAGTGACCTGGGTTCGGTTCTGTTTACTGCCACAGTCTCACAGCTCCAGTGACCTGGGTTCGGTTCTGTTTACTGCCACAGTCTCACAGCTCCAGTGTCCCGGGTTCGGTTCTGTTTACTGCCACAGTCTCACAGCTCCAGTGACCTGGGTTCGGTTCTGTTTACTGCCACAGTCTCACAGCTCCAGTGACCCGGGTTCAGTTCTGTTTAATGCCACAATCTCACAGCTCCAGTGTCCCGGGTTCGGTTCTGTTTACTGCCACAGTCTCACAGCTCCAGTGACCCGGGTCCGGTTCTGTTTAATGCCACAATCTCACAGCTCCAGTGTCCCGGGTTCGGTTCTGTTTACTGCCACAGTCTCACAGCTCCAGTGTCCCGGGTTCGGTTCTGTTTACTGCCACAGTCTCACAGCTCCCGTGACCTGGGTTCGGTTCTGTTTACTGCCACAGTCTCACAGCTCCAGTGACCCGGGTTCGGTTCTGTTTACTGCCACAGCCTCACAGCTCCAGTGTCCCGGGTTCGGTTCTGTTTACTGCCACAGCCTCACAGCTCCAGTGTCCCGGGTTCGGTTCTGTTTACTGGCACAGTCTCACAGCTCCAGTGTCCCGGGTTCGGTTCTGTTTACTGCCACAGTCTCACAGCTCCAGTGTCCCGGGTTCAGTTCTGTTTACTGCCACAGTCTCACAGCTCCAGTGACCTGGGTTCGGTTCTGTTTAATGCCACAGTCTCACAGCTCCAGTGACCTGGGTTCGGTTCTGTTTACTGCCACAGTCTCACAGCTCCAGTGACCCGGGTTCGGTTCTGTTTACTGCCACAGTCTCACAGCTCCAGTGTCCCGGGTTCGGTTCTGTTTAATGCCACAGTCTCACAGCTCCAGTGACCTGGGTTCGGTTCTGTTTACTGCCACAGTCTCACAGCTCCAGTGACCCGGGTTCGGTTCTGTTTACTGCCACAGTCTCACAGCTCCAGTGTCCCGGGTTCGGTTCTGTTTACTGCCACAGTCTCACAGCTCCAGTGACCCGGGTTCGGTTCTGTTTACTGCCACAGTCTCACAGCTCCAGTGTCCCGGGTTCGGTTCTGTTTACTGCCACAGTCTCACAGCTCCAGTGACCTGGGTTCGGTTCTGTTTACTGCCACAGTCTCACAGCTCCAGTGACCCGGGTTCAGTTCTGTTTACTGCCACAGTCTCACAGCTCCAGTGACCCGGTTTCGGTTCTGTTTACTGCCACAGTCTCACAGATCAAGTGTCCCGGGTTCGGTTCTGTTTACTGCCACAGTCTCACAGCTCCAGTGTCCCGGGTTCGGTTCTGTTTACTGCCACAGTCTCACAGCTCCAGTGACCCGGGTTCGGTTCTGTTTACTGCCACAGTCTCACAGCTCCAGTGACCCGGGTTCGTTTCTGTTTACTGCCACAGTCTCACAGCTCCAGTGTCCCGGGTTCGGTTCTGTTTACTGCCACAGTCTCACAGGTCCAGTGACCCGGGTTCGGTTCTGTTTACTGCCACAGTCTCACAGCTCCAGTGCCCCGGGTTCGGTTCTGTTTACTGCCACAGTCTCACAGCTCCAGTGTCCCGGGTTCTGTTCTGTTTACTGTCACAGTCTCACAGCTCCAGTGTCCCGGGTTCGGTTCTGTTTACTGCCACAGTCTCACAGCACCAGTGACCCGGGTTCGGTTCTGTTTACTGTCACAGTCTCACAGCTCCAGTGTCCCGGGTTCAGTTCTGTTTACTGTCACAGTCTCACAGCTCCAGTGACCCGGGTTCGGTTCTGTTTACTGCCACAGTCTCACAGCTCCAGTGTCCCGGGTTCGGTTCTGTTTACTGCCACAGTCTCACAGCTCCAGTGTCCCGGGTTCGGTTCTGTTTACTGCCACAGTCTCACAGCTCCAGTGTCCTGGGTTCGGTTCTGGGGACTGCCACAGTCTCACAGCTCCAGTGTCCCGGGTTCGGTTCTGTTTACTGCCACAGTCTCACAGCTCCAGTGTCCCGGGTTCAGTTCTGTTTAAAGCCACAGTCTCACAGCTCCAGTGACCCGGGTTTGGTTCTGTTTACTGCCACAGTCTCACAGCTCCAGTGTCCCGGGTTCGGTTCTGTTTACTGCCACAGTCTCACAGGTCCAGTGACCCGGGTTCGGTTCTGTTTACTGCCACAGTCTCACAGCTCCAGTGCCCCGGGTTCGGTTCTGTTTACTGCCACAGCCTCACAGCTCCAGTGACCCGGGTTCAGTTCTGTTTACTGCCACAGTCTCACAGCTCCAGTGACCCGGGTTCAGTTCTGTTTACTGCCACAGTCTCACAGCTCCAGTGACCTGGGTTCGGTTCTGTTTACTGTCACAGTCTCACAGCTCCAGTGTCCCGGGTTCGGTTCTGTTTACTGTCACAGTCTCACAGCTCCAGTGACCCGGGTTCAGTTCTGTTTACTGCCACAGTCTCACAGCTCCAGTGTCCCGGGTTCGGTTCTGTTTACTGCCACAGTCTCACAGCTCCAGTGACCTGGGTTCGGTTCTGTTTACTGCCACAGTCTCACAGCTCCAGTGACCGGGGTTCGGTTCTGTTTACTGCCACAGTCTCACAGCTCCAGTGACCCGGGTTCGGTTCTGTTTACTGCCACAGTCTCACAGCTCCAGTGTCCCGGGTTCGGTTCTGTTTACTGCCACAGTCTCACAGCTCCAGTGACCTGGGTTCGGTTCTGTTTACTGCCACAGTCTCACAGCTCCAGTGACCCGGGTTCGGTTCTGTTTACTGCCACAGTCTCACAGCTCCAGTGACCTGGGTTCGGTTCTGTTTACTGTCACAGTCTCACAGCTCCAGTGACCCGGGTTCAGTTCTGTTTACTGCCACAGTCTCACAGCTCCAGTGTCCCGGGTTCGGTTCTGTTTACTGCCACAGTCTCACAGCTCCAGTGACCTGGGTTCGGTTCTGTTTACTGACGCAACCTCACAGCTCCAGTGTCCTGGGTTCGGTTCTGTTTACTGCCACAGTCTCACAGCTCCAGTGACCTGGGTTCGGTTCTGTTTACTGCCACAGTCTCACAGCTCCAGTGACCTGGGTTCGGTTCTGTTTACTGCCACAGTCTCACAGCTCCAGTGTCCCGGGTTCGGTTCTGTTTACTGCCACAGTCTCACAGCTCCAGTGACCTGGGTTCGGTTCTGTTTACTGCCACAGTCTCACAGCTCCAGTGACCTGGGTTCGGTTCTGTTTACTGCCACAGGCTCACAGCTCCAGTGACCTGGGTTCGGTTCTGTTTACTGCCACAGTCTCACAGCTCCCGTGACCTGGGTTCGGTTCTGTTTACTGCCACAGTCTCACAGCTCCAGTGACCTGGGTTCGGTTCTGTTTACTGCCACAGTCTCACAGCTCCAGTGACCTGGGTTCGGTTCTGTTTACTGCCACAGTCTCACAGCTCCAGTGACCCGGGTTCAGTTCTGTTTACTGCCACAGTCTCACAGCTCCAGTGTCCCGGGTTCGGTTCTGTTTACTGCCACAGTCTCACAGCTCCAGTGACCTGGGTTCAGTTCTGTTTACTGCCACAGGCTCACAGCTCCAGTGTCCCAGGTTCGGTTCTGTTTACTGCCACAGTCTCACAGCTCCAGTGACCTGGGTTCGTTTCTGTTTACTGCCACAGTCTCACAGCTCCAGTGACCCGGGTTCGGTTCTGTTTACTGCCACAGTCTCACAGCTCCAGTGACCTGGGTTCGGTTCTGTTTACTGCCACAGTCTCACAGCTCCAGTGTCCTGGGTTCGGTTCTGTTTACTGCCACAGTCTCACAGCTCCAGTGTCCTGGGTTCGGTTCTGTTTACTGCCACAGTCTCACAGCTCCAGTGACCCGGGTTCGGTTCTGTTTACTGCCACAGTCTCACAGCTCCAGTGACCTGGGTTCGGTTCTGTTTACTGCCACAGTCTCACAGCTCCAGTGACCTGGGTTCGGTTCTGTTTACTGCCACAGTCTCACAGCTCCAGTGTCCTGGGTTCGGTTCTGTTTACTGCCACAGTCTCACAGCTCCAGTGACCTGGGTTGGGTTCTGTTTACTGCCACAGTCTCACAGCTCCAGTGTCCTGGGTTCGGTTCTGTTTACTGCCACAGTCTCACAGCTCCAGTGACCTGGGTTGGGTTCTGTTTACTGCCACAGTCTCACAGCTCCAGTGTCCTGGGTTCGGTTCTGTTTACTGCCACAGTCTCACAGCTCCAGTGACCTGGGTTCGGTTCTGTTTACTGCCACAGCCTCACAGCTCCAGTGACCTGGGTTCAGTTCTGTTTACTGCCACAGTCTCACAGCTCCAGTGTCCCGGGTTCGGTTCTGTTTACTGCCACAGTCTCACAACTCCAGTGACCTGGGTTCGGTTCTGTTTACTGCCACAGTCTCACAGCTCCAGTGACCTGGGTTCGGTTCTGTTTACTGCCACAGCCTCACAGCTCCAGTGACCTGGGTTCGGTTCTGTTTACTGCCACAGTCTCACAGCTCCAGTGTCCCTGGTTCGGTTCTGTTTACTGCCACAGTCTCACTGCTCCAGTGTCCCGGGTTCGGTTCTGTTTACTGCCACAGTCTCACAGCTCCAGTGTCCTGGGTTCGGTTCTGTTTACTGCCACAGTCTCACAGCTCCAGTGTCCTGGGTTCGGTTCTGTTTACTGCCACAGTCTCACAGCTCCAGTGACCTGGGTTGGGTTCTGTTTACTGCCACAGTCTCACAGCTCCAGTGTCCTGGGTTCGGTTCTGTTTACTGCCACAGTCTCACAGCTCCAGTGACCTGGGTTGGGTTCTGTTTACTGCCACAGTCTCACAGCTCCAGTGTCCTGGGTTCGGTTCTGTTTACTGCCACAGTCTCACAGCTCCAGTGACCTGGGTTCGGTTCTGTTTACTGCCACAGCCTCACAGCTCCAGTGACCTGGGTTCAGTTCTGTTTACTGCCACAGTCTCACAGCTCCAGTGTCCCGGGTTCGGTTCTGTTTACTGCCACAGTCTCACAACTCCAGTGACCTGGGTTCGGTTCTGTTTACTGCCACAGTCTCACAGCTCCAGTGACCTGGGTTCGGTTCTGTTTACTGCCACAGCCTCACAGCTCCAGTGACCTGGGTTCGGTTCTGTTTACTGCCACAGTCTCACAGCTCCAGTGTCCCTGGTTCGGTTCTGTTTACTGCCACAGTCTCACTGCTCCAGTGTCCCGGGTTCGGTTCTGTTTACTGCCACAGTCTCACAGCTCCAGTGTCCCTGGTTCGGTTCTGTTTACTGCCACAGTCTCACTGCTCCAGTGTCCCGGGTTCGGTTCTGTTTACTGCCACAGCCTCACAGCTCCAGTGACCTGGGTTCGGTTCTGTTTACTGCCACAGTCTCACAGCTCCAGTGACCGGGGTTCGGTTCTGTTTACTGCCACAGTCTCACAGCTCCAGTGACCCGGGTTCGGATCTGTTTACTGCCACAGTCTCACAGCTCCAGTGACCTGGGTTCGGTTCTGTTTACTGCCACAGTCTCACAGCTCCAGTGACCCGGGTTCGGTTCTGTTTACTGCCACAGTCTCACAGCTCCAGTGACCTGGGTTCGGTTCTGTTTACTGCCACAGTCTCACAGCTCCAGTGACCTGGGTTCGGTTCTGTTCACTGCCACAGTCTCACAGCTCCAGTGACCTGGGTTCGGTTCTGTTTACTGCCACAGTCTCACAGCTCCAGTGTCCCGGGTTCGGTTCTGTTTACTGCCACAGTCTCACAGCTCCAGTGTCCCGGGTTCGGTTCTGTTTACTGCCGCAACCTCACAGCTCCAGTGACCCGGGTTCGGTTCTGTTTACTGCCACAGTCTCACAGCTCCAGTGTCCCGGGTTCAGTTCTGTTTACTGCCACAGTCTCACAGCTCCAGTGACCTGGGTTTGGTTCTGTTTAGTGCCACAGTCTCACAGCTCCAGTGACCTGGGTTTGGTTCTGTTTGGTGCCACAGTCTCACAGCTCCAGTGACCTGGGTTCGGTTCTGTTTACTGCCACAGTCTCACAGCTCCAGTGTCACGGGTTCAGTTCTGTTTACTGCCACAGTCTCACAGCTCCAGTGACCCGGGTTCGGTTCTGTTTACTGCCACAGTCTCACAGCTCCAGTGACCCGGGTTCGGTTCTGTTTACTGCCACAGTCTCACAGCTCCAGTGACCTGGGTTCGGTTCTGTTTACTGCCACAGTCTCACAGCTCCAGTGACCCGGGTTCAGTTCTGTTTACTGCCACAGTCTCACAGCTCCAGTGACCTGGGTTCAGTTCTGTTTACTGCCACAGTCTCACAGCTCCAGTGTCCCGGGTTCGGTTCTGTTTACTGCCACAGTCTCACAGCTCCAGTGTCCCGGGTTCAGTTCTGTTTACTGCCACAGTCTCACAGCTCCAGTGTCCCGGGTTTGGTTCTGTTTACTGCCACAGTCTCACAGCTCCAGAGACCCGGGTTCGGTTCTGTTTACTGCCACAGTCTCACAGCTCCAGTGACCCGGGTTCGGTTCTGTTTACTGCCACAGTCTCACAGCTCCAGTGTCCCGGGTTCGGTTCTGTTTACTGCCGCAACCTCACAGCTCCAGTGACCTGGGTTCGGTTCTGTTTACTGCCACAGTCTCACAGCTCCAGTGTCCCGGGTTCAGTTCTGTTTACTGCCACAGTCTCACAGCTCCAGTGTCCCGGGTTCGGTTCTGTTTACTGCCACAGTCTCACAGCTCCAGTGTCCCGGGTTCGGTTCTGTTTACTGCCACAGTCTCACAGCTCCAGTGTCCCGGGTTCTGTTCTGTTTACTGCCACAGTCTCACAGCTCCAGTGTCCCGGGTTCGGTTCTGTTTACTGCCACAGTCTCACAGCACCAGTGACCCGGGTTCGGTTCTGTTTACTGTCACAGTCTCACAGCTCCAGTGTCCCGGGTTCAGTTCTGTTTACTGTCACAGTCTCACAGCTCCAGTGACCCGGGTTCGGTTCTGTTTACTGCCACAGTCTCACAGCTCCAGTGTCCCGGGTTCGGTTCTGTTTACTGCCACAGTCTCACAGCTCCAGTGTCCCGGGTTCGGTTCTGTTTACTGCCACAGTCTCACAGCTCCAGTGTCCTGGGTTCGGTTCTGGGGACTGCCACAGTCTCACAGCTCCAGTGTCCCGGGTTCGGTTCTGTTTACTGCCACAGTCTCACAGCTCCAGTGTCCCGGGTTCAGTTCTGTTTAAAGCCACAGTCTCACAGCTCCAGTGACCCGGGTTTGGTTCTGTTTACTGCCACAGTCTCACAGCTCCAGTGTCCCGGGTTCGGTTCTGTTTACTGCCACAGTCTCACAGCTCCAGTGTCCCGGGTTCGGTTCTGTTTACTGCCACAGTCTCACAGCTCCAGTGACCCGGGTTCGGTTCTGTTTACTGCCACAGTCTCACAGCTCCAGTGTCCTGGGTTCGGTTCTGTTTACTGCCACAGCCTCACAGCTCCAGTGACCCGGGTTCGGTTCTGTTTACTGCCACAGTCTCACAGCTCCAGTGACCCGGGTTCGGTTCTGTTTACTGCCACAGTCTCACAGCTCCAGTGTCCCGGGTTCGGTTCTGTTTACTGCCACAGTCTCACAGCTCCAGTGTCCCGGGTTCGGTTCTGTTTACTGCCACAGTCTCACAGCTCCAGTGACCTGGGTTCAGTTCTGTTTACTGCCACAGTCTCACAGCTCCTGTGTCCCGGGTTCGGTTCTGTTTACTGCCACAGTCTCACAGCTCCAGTGACCTGGGTTCGGTTCTGTTTACTGCCACAGTCTCACAGCTCCAGTGACCCGGGTTCGGTTCTGTTTACTGCCACAGTCTCACAGCTCCAGTGACCTGGGTTCGGTTCTGTTTACTGCCACAGTCTCACAGCTCCAGTGACCTGGGTTCGGTTCTGTTTACTGCCACAGTCTCACAGCTCCAGTGACCTGGGTTCGGTTCTGTTTACTGCCACAGTCTCACAGCTCCAGTGACCCGGGTTCAGTTCTGTTTACTGCCACAGTCTCACAGCTCCAGTGTCCCGGGTTCGGTTCTGTTTACTGCCACAGTCTCACAGCTCCAGTGACCCGGGTTCAGTTCTGTTTACTGCCACAGTCTCACAGCTCCAGTGACCCGGGTTCGGTTCTGTTTACTGCCACAGTCTCACAGCTCCAGTGACCTGGGTTCGGTTCTGTTTACTGCCACAGTCTCACAGCTCCAGTGACCTGGGTTCGGTTCTGTTTACTGCCACAGTCTCACAGCTCCAGTGACCTGGGTTCGGTTCTGTTTACTGCCACAGTCTCACAGCTCCAGTGACCCGGGTTCAGTTCTGTTTACTGCCACAGTCTCACAGCTCCAGTGTCCCGGGTTCGGTTCTGTTTACTGCCACAGTCTCACAGCTCCAGTGACCCGGGTTCAGTTCTGTTTAATGCCACAGTCTCACAGCTCCAGTGTCCCGGGTTCGGTTCTGTTTACTGCCACAGTCTCACAGCTCCAGTGACCTGGGTTCGGTTCTGTTTACTGCCACAGTCTCACAGCTCCAGTGACCCGGGTTCGGTTCTGTTTACTGCCACAGTCTCACAGCTCCAGTGTCCTGGGTTCGGTTCTGTTTACTGCCACAGTCTCACAGCTCCAGTGTCCCGGGTTCAGTTCTGTTTACTGCCACATTCTCACAGCTCCAGTGTCCCGGGTTCGATTCTGTTTACTGCCACAGTCTCACAGCTCCAGTGTCCTGGGTTCGGTTCTGGGGACTGCCACAGTCTCACAGCTCCAGTGACCCGGGTTCGGTTCTGTTTACTGCCACAGTCTCACAGCTCCAGTGTCCCGGGTTCGGTTCTGTTTACTGCCACAGTCTCACAGCTCCAGTGTCCCGGGTTCGGTTCTGTTTACTGCCACAGTCTCACAGCTCCAGTGACCCGGGTTCGGTTCTGTTTAATGCCACAGTCTCACAGCTCCAGTGTCCCGGGTTCGGTTCTGTTTACTGCCACAGTCTCACAGCTCCAGTGTCCCGGGTTCGGTTCTGTTTACTGCCACAGTCTCACACCTCCAGTGTCCCGGGTTCGGTTCTGTTTACTGCCACAGTCTCACAGCTCCAGTGACCCGGGTTCGGTTCTGTTTAATGCCACAGTCTCACAGCTCCAGTGTCCCGGGTTCGGTTCTGTTTACTGCCACAGTCTCACAGCTCCAGTGTCCCGGGTTCGGTTCTGTTTACTGCCACAGTCTCACAGCTCCAGTGTCCCGGGTTCGGTTCTGTTTACTGTCACAGTCTCACAGCTCCAGTGACCCGGGTTCGGTTCTGTTTACTGCCACAGTCTCACAGCTCCAGTGTCCCGGGTTCGGTTCTGTTTACTGCCACAGCCTCACAGCTCCAGTGACCCGGGTTCGGTTCTGTTTAATGCCACTGTCTCACAGCTCCAGTGTCCCGGGTTCAGTTCTGTTTACTGCCACAGTCTCACAGCTCCAGTGTCCCGGGTTCGGTTCTGTTTACTGCCACAGTCTCACAGCTCCAGTGACCCGGTTTCGGTTCTGTTTACTGCCACAGTCTCACAGCTCCAGTGTCCTGGGTTCAGTTCTGTTTACTGCCACAGCCTCACAGCTCCAGTGACCCGGGTTCGGTTCTGTTTACTGCCACAGTCTCACAGCTCCAGTGACCCGGGTTCGGTTCTGTTTACTGCCACAGTCTCACAGCTCCAGTGTCCCGGGTTCGGTTCTGTTTACTGCCACAGTCTCACAGCTCCAGTGACCCGGGTTCGGTTCTGTTTACTGCCACAGTCTCACAGCTCCAGTGTCCCGGGTTCGGTTCTGTTTACTGCCACAGTCTCACAGCTCCAGTGACCTGGGTTCGGTTCTGTTTACTGCCACAGTCTCACAGCTCCAGTGTCCCGGGTTCGGTTCTGTTTACTGCCACAGTCTCACAGCTCCAGTGACCCGGGTTCAGTTCTGTTTACTGCCACAGTCTCACAGCTCCAGTGTCCCGGGTTCGGTTCTGTTTACTGTCACAGTCTCACAGCTCCAGTGTCCCGGGTTCGGTTCTGTTTACTGCCACAGTCTCACAGCTCCAGTGACCCGGGTTCGGTTCTGTTTACTGTCACAGTCTCACAGCTCCAGTGCCCCGGGTTCAGTTCTGTTTACTGCCACAGTCTCACAGCTCCAGTGTCCCGGGTTCGGTTCTGTTTACTGCCACAGTCTCACAGCTCCAGTGACCCGGTTTCGGTTCTGTTTACTGCCACAGTCTCACAGCTCCAGTGTCCTGGGTTCGGTTCTGTTTACTGCCACAGCCTCACAGCTCCAGTGACCCGGGTTCGGTTCTGTTTACTGCCACAGTCTCACAGCTCCAGTGACCCGGGTTCAGTTCTGTTTACTGCCACAGTCTCACAGCTCCAGTGTCCCGGGTTCGGTTCTGTTTACTGCCACAGTCTCACAGCTCCAGTGACCCGGGTTCGGTTCTGTTCACTGCCACAGTCTCACAGCTCCAGTGTCCCGGGTTCGGTTCTGTTTACTGCCACAGTCTCACAGCTCCAGTGACCCGGGTTCGGTTCTGTTTACTGCCACAGTCTCACAGCTCCAGTGACCTGGGTTCGGTTCTGTTTACTGTCACAGTCTCACAGCTCCAGTGACCTGGGTTCGGTTCTGTTTACTGCCACAGTCTCACAGCTCCAGTGACCCGGGTTCAGTTCTGTTTACTGCCACAGTCTCACAGCTCCAGTGACCTGGGTTCGGTTCTGTTTACTGCCACAGTCTCACAGCTCCAGTGACCCGGGTTCGGTTCTGTTTACTGCCACAGTCTCACAGCTCCAGTGTCCCGGGTTCAGTTCTGTTTACTGCCACAGTCTCACAGCTCCAGTGACCTGGGTTCGGTTCTGTTTCCTGCCACAGTCTCACAGCTCCAGTGACCTGGGTTCGGTTCTGTTTACTGTCACAGTCTCACAGCTCCAGTGACCCGGGTTCAGTTCTGTTTACTGCCACAGTCTCACAGCTCCAGTGTCCCGGGTTCAGTTCTGTTTACTGCCACAGTCTCACAGCTCCAGTGACCTGGGTTCGGTTCTGTTTACTGCCACAGTCTCACAGCTCCAGTGACCAGGGTTCGGTTCTGTTTACTGCCACAGTCTCACAGCTCCAGTGACCCGGGTTCAGTTCTGTTTACTGCCACAGTCTCACAGCTCCAGTGTCCCGGGTTCGGTTCTGTTTACTGCCACAGTCTCACAGCTCCAGTGACCTGGGTTCGGTTCTGTTTACTGCCACAGTCTCACAGCTCCAGTGTCCCGGGTTCGGTTCTGTTTACTGTCACAGTCTCACAGCTCCAGTGTCCCGGGTTCGGTTCTGTTTACTGCCACAGTCTCACAGCTCCAGTGTCCCGGTTTCGGTTCTGTTTACTGCCACAGTCTCACAGCTCCAGTGTCCTGGGTTCAGTTCTGTTTACTGCCACAGCCTCACAGCTCCAGTGACCCGGGTTCGGTTCTGTTTACTGCCACAGTCTCACAGCTCCAGTGACCCGGGTTCGGTTCTGTTTACTGCCACAGTCTCACAGCTCCAGTGTCCCGGGTTCGGTTCTGTTTACTGCCACAGTCTCACAGCTCCAGTGACCCGGGTTCGGTTCTGTTTACTGCCACAGTCTCACAGCTCCAGTGTCCCGGGTTCGGTTCTGTTTACTGCCACAGTCTCACAGCTCCAGTGACCTGGGTTCGGTTCTGTTTACTGCCACAGTCTCACAGCTCCAGTGTCCCGGGTTCGGTTCTGTTTACTGCCACAGTCTCACAGCTCCAGTGACCCGGGTTCAGTTCTGTTTACTGCCACAGTCTCACAGCTCCAGTGTCCCGGGTTCGGTTCTGTTTACTGCCACAGTCTCACAGCTCCAGTGACCCGGGTTCGGTTCTGTTTACTGTCACAGTCTCACAGCTCCAGTGCCCCGGGTTCAGTTCTGTTTACTGCCACAGTCTCACAGCTCCAGTGTCCCGGGTTCGGTTCTGTTTACTGCCACAGTCTCACAGCTCCAGTGACCCGGTTTCGGTTCTGTTTACTGCCACAGTCTCACAGCTCCAGTGTCCTGGGTTCGGTTCTGTTTACTGCCACAGCCTCACAGCTCCAGTGACCCGGGTTCGGTTCTGTTTACTGCCACAGTCTCACAGCTCCAGTGACCCGGGTTCAGTTCTGTTTACTGCCACAGTCTCACAGCTCCAGTGTCCCGGGTTCGGTTCTGTTTACTGCCACAGTCTCACAGCTCCAGTGACCCGGGTTCGGTTCTGTTTACTGCCACAGTCTCACAGCTCCAGTGTCCCGGGTTCGGTTCTGTTTACTGCCACAGTCTCACAGCTCCAGTGACCTGGGTTCGGTTCTGTTTACTGCCACAGTCTCACAGCTCCAGTGTCCCGGGTTCGGTTCTGTTTACTGCCACAGTCTCACAGCTCCAGTGACCCGGGTTCAGTTCTGTTTACTGCCACAGTCTCACAGCTCCAGTGTCCCGGGTTCGGTTCTGTTTACTGTCACTGTCTCACAGCTCCAGTGACCCGGGTTCAGTTCTGTTTACTGCCACAGTCTCACAGCTCCAGTGTCCCGGGTTCGGTTCAGTTTACTGCCACAGTCTCACAGCTCCAGTGACTTGGGTTCGGTTCTGTTTACTGCCACAGTCTCACAGCTCCAGTGACCGGGGTTCGGTTCTGTTTACTGCCACAGTCTCACAGCTCCAGTGACCCGGGTTCGGTTCTGTTCACTGCCACAGTCTCACAGCTCCAGTGTCCCGGGTTCGGTTCTGTTTACTGCCACAGTCTCACAGCTCCAGTGACCTGGGTTCGGTTCTGTTTACTGCCACAGTCTCACAGCTCCAGTGACCTGGGTTCGGTTCTGTTTACTGTCACAGTCTCACAGCTCCAGTGACCTGGGTTCGGTTCTGTTTACTGCCACAGTCTCACAGCTCCAGTGACCCGGGTTCAGTTCTGTTTACTGCCACAGTCTCACAGCTCCAGTGACCTGGGTTCGGTTCTGTTTACTGCCACAGTCTCACAGCTCCAGTGACCCGGGTTCGGTTCTGTTTACTGCCACAGTCTCACAGCTCCAGTGACCTGGGTTCGGTTCTGTTTCCTGCCACAGTCTCACAGCTCCAGTGACCCGGGTTCAGTTCTGTTTACTGTCACAGTCTCACAGCTCCAGTGACCCGGGTTCAGTTCTGTTTACTGCCACAGTCTCACAGCTCCAGTGTCCCGGGTTCAGTTCTGTTTACTGCCACAGTCTCACAGCTCCAGTGACCAGGGTTCGGTTCTGTTTACTGCCACAGTCTCACAGCTCCAGTGACCCGGGTTCAGTTCTGTTTACTGCCACAGTCTCACAGCTCCAGTGTCCCGGGTTCGGTTCTGTTTACTGCCACAGTCTCACAGCTCCAGTGACCTGGGTTCGGTTCTGTTTACTGCCACAGTCTCACAGCTCCAGTGTCCCGGGTTCGGATCTGTTTACTGTCACAGTCTCACAGCTCCAGTGTCCCGGGTTCGGTTCTGTTTACTGCCACAGTCTCACAGCTCCAGTGACCCGGTTTCGGTTCTGTTTACTGCCACAGTCTCACAGCTCCAGTGTCCTGGGTTCAGTTCTGTTTACTGCCACAGCCTCACAGCTCCAGTGACCCGGGTTCGGTTCTGTTTACTGCCACAGTCTCACAGCTCCAGTGACCCGGGTTCGGTTCTGTTTACTGCCACAGTCTCACAGCTCCAGTGTCCCGGGTTCGGTTCTGTTTACTGCCACAGTCTCACAGCTCCAGTGACCCGGGTTCGGTTCTGTTTACTGCCACAGTCTCACAGCTCCAGTGTCCCGGGTTCGGTTCTGTTTACTGCCACAGTCTCACAGCTCCAGTGACCTGGGTTCGGTTCTGTTTACTGCCACAGTCTCACAGCTCCAGTGTCCCGGGTTCGGTTCTGTTTACTGCCACAGTCTCACAGCTCCAGTGACCCGGGTTCAGTTCTGTTTACTGCCACAGTCTCACAGCTCCAGTGTCCCGGGTTCGGTTCTGTTTACTGTCACAGTCTCACAGCTCCAGTGTCCCGGGTTCGGTTCTGTTTACTGCCACAGTCTCACAGCTCCAGTGACCCGGGTTCGGTTCTGTTTACTGTCACAGTCTCACAGCTCCAGTGCCCCGGGTTCGGTTCTGTTTACTGCCACAGTCTCACAGCTCCAGTGTCCCGGGTTCGGTTCTGTTTACTGCCACAGTCTCACAGCTCCAGTGACCCGGTTTCGGTTCTGTTTACTGCCACAGTCTCACAGCTCCAGTGTCCTGGGTTCGGTTCTGTTTACTGCCACAGCCTCACAGCTCCAGTGACCCGGGTTCGGTTCTGTTTACTGCCACAGTCTCACAGCTCCAGTGTCCCGGGTTCGGTTCTGTTTACTGCCACAGTCTCACAGCTCCAGTGACCCGGGTTCGGTTCTGTTTACTGCCACAGTCTCACAGCTCCAGTGTCCCGGGTTCGGTTCTGTTTACTGCCACAGTCTCACAGCTCCAGTGACCTGGGTTCGGTTCTGTTTACTGCCACAGTCTCACAGCTCCAGTGTCCCGGGTTCGGTTCTGTTTACTGCCACAGTCTCACAGCTCCAGTGACCCGGGTTCAGTTCTGTTTACTGCCACAGTCTCACAGCTCCAGTGTCCCGGGTTCGGTTCTGTTTACTGTCACTGTCTCACAGCTCCAGTGACCCGGGTTCAGTTCTGTTTACTGCCACAGTCTCACAGCTCCAGTGTCCCGGGTTCGGTTCTGTTTACTGCCACAGTCTCACAGCTCCAGTGACTTGGGTTCGGTTCTGTTTACTGCCACAGTCTCACAGCTCCAGTGACCGGGGTTCGGTTCTGTTTACTGCCACAGTCTCACAGCTCCAGTGACCCGGGTTCGGTTCTGTTCACTGCCACAGTCTCACAGCTCCAGTGTCCCGGGTTCGGTTCTGTTTACTGCCACAGTCTCACAGCTCCAGTGACCTGGGTTCGGTTCTGTTTACTGCCACAGTCTCACAGCTCCAGTGACCTGGGTTCGGTTCTGTTTACTGTCACAGTCTCACAGCTCCAGTGACCTGGGTTCGGTTCTGTTTACTGCCACAGTCTCACAGCTCCAGTGACCCGGGTTCAGTTCTGTTTACTGCCACAGTCTCACAGCTCCAGTGACCTGGGTTCGGTTCTGTTTACTGCCACAGTCTCACAGCTCCAGTGACCCGGGTTCGGTTCTGTTTACTGCCACAGTCTCACAGCTCCAGTGTCCCGGGTTCCGTTCTGTTTACTGCCACAGTCTCACAGCTCCAGTGACCTGGGTTCGGTTCTGTTTACTGCCACAGTCTCACAGCTCCAGTGACCTGGGTTCGGTTCTGTTTACTGTCACAGTCTCACAGCTCCAGTGACCCGGGTTCAGTTCTGTTTACTGCCACAGTCTCACAGCTCCAGTGTCCCGGGTTCAGTTCTGTTTACTGCCACAGTCTCACAGCTCCAGTGACCTGGGTTCGGTTCTGTTTACTGCCACAGTCTCACAGCTCCAGTGACCCGGGTTCGGTTCTGTTTACTGCCACAGTCTCACAGCTCCAGTGACCCGGGTTCAGTTCTGTTTACTGCCACAGTCTCACAGCTCCAGTGTCCCGGGTTCGGTTCTGTTTACTGCCACAGTCTCACAGCTCCAGTGACCTGGGTTCGGTTCTGTTTACTGCCACAGTCTCACAGCTCCAGTGACCTGGGTTCGGTTCTGTTTACTGCCACAGTCTCACAGCTCCAGTGACCTGGGTTCGGTTCTGTTTACTGCCACAGTCTCACAGCTCCCGTGACCTGGGTTCGGTTCTGTTTACTGCCACAGTCTCACAGCTCCAGTGACCTGGGTTCGGTTCTGTTTACTGCCACAGTCTCACAGCTCCAGTGACCTGGGTTCGGTTCTGTTTACTGCCACAGTCTCACAGCTCCAGTGACCTGGGTTCGGTTCTGTTTACTGCCACAGTCTCACAGCTCCAGTGACCCGGGTTCAGTTCTGTTTACTGCCACAGTCTCACAGCTCCAGTGTCCCGGGTTCGGTTCTGTTTACTGCCACAGTCTCACAGCTCCAGTGACCTGGGTTCAGTTCTGTTTACTGCCACAGTCTCACAGCTCCAGTGTCCCGGGTTCTGTTCTGTTTACTGCCACAGTCTCACAGCTCCAGTGACCCGGGTTCGGTTCTGTTTACTGCCACAGTCTCACAGCTCCAGTGTCCCGGGTTCGGTTCTGTTTACTGCCACAGTCTCACAGCTCCAGTGACCTGGGTTCGGTTCTGTTTACTGCCACAGTCTCACAGCTCCAGTGACCTGGGTTCAGTTCTGTTTACTGTCACAGTCTCACACTCCAGTGACCTGGGTTTGGTTCTGTTTAGTGCCACAGTCTCACAGCTCCAGTGTCCTGGGTTTGGTTCTGTTTAGTGCCACAGTCTCACAGCTCCAGTGACCTGGGTTCGGGTCTGTTTACTGCCACAGTCTCACAGCTCCAGTGACCCGGGTTCGGTTCTGTTTACTGCCACAGTCTCACAGCTCCAGTGATCTGGGTTCTGTTCTGCGTACTGCCACAGTCTCACAGCTCCAGTGTCCCGGGTTCAGTTCTGTTTACTGCCACAGTCTCACAGCTCCAGTGTCCCGGGTTCGGTTCTGTTTACTGCCACAGTCTCACAGCTCCAGTGACCTGGGTTCGGTTCTGTTTACTGCCACAGTCTCACAGCTACAGTGACCCGGGTTCGGTTCTGTTTACTGCCACAGTCTGACAGCTCCAGTGACCTGGGTTCGGTTCTGTTTACTGTCACAGTCTCACAGCTCCAGTGACCTGGGTTCGGTTCTGTTTACTGCCACAGTCTCACAGCTCCAGTGACCCGGGTTCGGTTCTGTTTACTGCCACAGTCTCACAGCTCCAGTGTCCTGGGTTCGGTTCTGTTTACTGCCACAGTCTCACAGCTCCAGTGTCCCGGGTTCGGTTCTGTTTACTGCCACAGTCTCACAGCTCCAGTGACCCGGGTTCGGTTCTGTTTACTGCCACAGTCTCACAGCTCCAGTATCCCGGGTTCGGTTCTGTTTACTGCCACAGTCTCACAGCTCCAGTGACCTGGGTTCGGTTCTGTTTACTGCCACAGTCTCACAGCTCCAGTGTCCCGGGTTCAGTTCTGTTTACTGCCACAGTCTCACAGCTCCAGTGACCTGGGTTCAGTTCTGTTTACTGCCACAGCCTCACAGCTCCAGTGACCCGGGTTCAGTTCTGTTTACTGCCACAGTCTCACAGCTCCAGTGACCTGGGTTCAGTTCTGTTTACTGCCACAGTCTCACAGCTCCAGTGACCCGGGTTAAGTTCTGTTTACTGCCACAGTCTCACAGCTCCAGTGTCCCGGGTTCGGTTCTGTTTACTGCCACAGTCTCACAGCTCCAGTGACCTGAGTTCGGTTCTGTTTACTGCCACAGTCTCACAGCTCCAGTGACCTGGGTTTGGTTCTGTTTAGTGCCACAGTCTCACAGCTCCAGTGACCTGGGTTCAGTTCTGTTTACTGCCACAGTCTCACAGCTCCAGTGACCCGGGTTCAGTTCTGTTTACTGCCACAGTCTCACAGCTCCAGTGTCCCGGGTTCGGTTCTGTTTACTGCCACAGTCTCACAGCTCCAGTGACCCGGGTTCGGTTCTGTTTACTGCCACAGTCTCACAGCTCCAGTGACCCGGGTTCGGTTCTGTTTACTGCCACAGTCTCACAGCTCTAGTGACCCGGGTTCTGTTCTGTTTACTGCCACAGTCTCACAGCTCCAGTGACCTGGGTTCGGTTCTGTTTACTGCCACAGTCTCACAGCTCCAGTGACCTGGGTTCGGTTCTGTTTACTGCCACAGCCTCACAGCTCCAGTGACCTAGGTTCGGTTCTGTTTACTGCCACAGTCTCACAGCTCCAGTGACCTGGGTTCTGTTCTGTTTACTGCCACAGTCTCACAGCTCCAGTGACCTGGGTTCGGTTCTGTTTACTGCCACAGTCTCACAGCTCCAGTGTCCCGGGTTCGGTTCTGTTTACTGCCACAGCCTCACAGCTCCAGTGACCTGGGTTCTGTTCTGGGTGCTGCCACAGTCTCACAGCTCCAGTGACTCGGGTTCGGTTCTGTTTACTGCCACAGTCTCACAGCTCCAGTGTCCCGGGTTCGGTTCTGTTTACTGCCACAGTCTCACTGCTCCAGTGACCTGGGTTCGGTTCTGTTTACTGCCACAGCCTCACAGCTCCAGTATCCCGGGTTCTGTTCTGGGTACTGCCTATGTGGAGTTTGCAAGTTTTTCCTGTGACCATGTGGGTTTCTGCCGGGTGCTCTGTTTTCCTCCCACAGACAAAGACTTGTAGTTTGATTGATAAATTGGCCATTGTAAATGTCCCTAGTCTCGTTAGGTGGTTGGAGGATGGTGGGGATGTGGTAGGGAATATGGGATTAATGTCGGATATATAAATGGGTGGCTGTTGGTCAGCACAGACTTGATGGGCCAAAGGGTCTGTTTCAGTGCAGTATCTCTCTATGATTCTATTTGTGTAAAGACTTTTCATCCATTTTACACAGACAGATATTTGTCTTCATTGTTAGGATGTGTCTGTCACCAGACCAGCAGATATTGTCCATCCCCAGTTGTCCATTGAGAAGGTGATGCTGGTCCATTACCTTGAACCTCTGCAGTCTGTGTGGTGAAGGTCATCTCACAATGGTGTTGGAGAAGGAGTTACAGCATTTTCACCCAGTCATGATGAAGGAAAGGTGATATATGTCCAACACAACAACAACTTGTATTTATATAGCACCATTAATGTCAGTACATGTTCCAAGGCACTCCTCTCCACCACTCCCCTCCCCCACTCCCCTCCCCAACACCCCTCCCCCACTCCCCTCCCCCACTCCCCTCCCCCACTCCCCTCCCCAAACTCCCACCCCCACTCCCCTCCCCAACACCCCTACCCCACTCCCCTCCCCCACTCCCCTCCCCAACACCCCTCCCCCACTCCCCTCCCCCACTCCCCTCCCCCACTCCCCTCCCCCACTCCCCTCCCCAAACTCCCTCCCCCACTCCCCTCCCCCACTCCCCTCCCCCACTCCCCTCCCCAAACTCCCACCCCCACTCCCCTCCCCAACACCCCTACCCCACTCCCCTCCCCCACTCCCCTCCCCAACACCCCTCCCCAACACCCCTACCCCACTCCCCTCCCCCACTCCCCTCCCCCACTCCCCTCCCCAACACCCCTACCCCACTCCCCTCCCCCACTCCACTCCCCCACTCCCCTCCCCAACACCCCTCCCCCACTCCCCTCCCCCACTCCCCTCCCCCACTCCCCTCCCCAAACTCCCTCCCCCACTCCCCTCCCCCACTCCCCTCCCCCACTCCCCTCCCCAAACTCCCACCCCCACTCCCCTCCCCAACACCCCTACCCCACTCCCCTCCCCCACTCCCCTCCCCAACACCCCTCCCCAACACCCCTACCCCACTCCCCTACCCCACTCCCCTCCCCCACTCCCCTCCCCCACTCCCCTCCCCCACTCCCCTCCCCAACAACCCTACCCCACTCCCCTCCCCCACTCCCCTCCCCCACTCCACTCCCCCACTCCCCTCCCCAACACCCCTACCCCACTCCCCTCCCCCACTCCCCTCCCCCACTCCACTCCCCCACTCCCCTCCCCAACACCCCTACCCCACTCCACTCCCCCACTCCCCTCCCCAACACCCCTACCCCACTCCCCTCCCCCATTCCCCTCCCCAACACCCCTCCCCCACTCCACTCCCCCACTCCACTCCCCCACTCCCCTCCCCAACACCCCTACCCCACTCCCCTCCCCCACTCCCCTCCCCCACTCCCCTCCCCAACACCCCTACCCCACACCCCTCCCCCACTCCCCTCCCCCACTCCACTCCCCCACTCCACTCCCCCACTCCCCTCCCCAACACCCCTACCCCACTCCCCTCCCCCACTCCCCTCCCCCACTCCCCTCCCCCACTCCACTCCCCCACTCCTCTCCACCACTCCCCTCCCCCATTCCCCTCCCCAACACCCCTACCCCACAACCCTCCCCAACACCCCTACCCCACTCCCATCCCCAACACCCCTACCCCACTCCCCTCCCCCACTCCACTCCCCCACTCTACTCCTCCCACTCCACTTCCCCACAGCGCAATATCACTCCCCTCCCCCACTCCCATCCCCAACACCCCTACCCCACTCCCCTCCCCCACTCCCCTCCCCCACTCCAATCCCCCATTCCCCTCCACCACTCCCCTACCCCACAGCCCTCCCCCGCTCCCCTCCCCCACACCCCTCCCCAAACTCCCTCCCTCACACCCCTCCCCCACTCCCCTACTCCACTCCCCTCACCAGCTCCCCTCCCCCACTCCCCTATGTCAATCCCCTCCCCCAATCCCCTACACTACTCCCATCCCCCACTCGCCTCCCAAACTTCCCTACTCCACTCCGCTCCCCAAACCCCCTCCCCTATTCCCCCACCCACTCCCCTCCCCAGCTCCCCTTACCCACTCCCCTCCCCCACTCCCCTGCCCCACTCACATCCCTAACTCCCCTCCCCCACTCCCCTCCCCCACTCCCATCCCCAACACCCCTACCCCACTCCCCTCCCCCACTCACCTCCCCCACTCCAATCCCTCATTCCCCTCCCCCACTCCCTTCCCCAACACACCTCCCGCACTCCCCACCCCCACTCCCCTGCACCATTCCCCTCCCCCACTCCCCTACCCCACTCCCCTCTCCAGCTCCCCTCCCCCACTCCCCTATGTCAATCCCCTCCCCCACTCCCCTACACCACTCCCTTCCCCTACTCGCCTCCCAAACTTCCCTACTCCACTCTGCTCCCCAAACCCCCTCCCCTATTCCCCTACCCATATCCCCTCCCCAGCTCCCCTTACCCACTCCCCTCCCCCACTCCTCTGCCCCACTCACATCCCTAACTCCCCTCCCCCACTCCCCTCCCCCTCACCTCCCCAACTCCCCTCACTAAGTCCTCCCACTCACCTCCCCCACTCCCCTCCCTAAATCCCCTCCCTCACTCCCCTACCCCACTCACATCACCAACTTCCCTCCCCCACTCCCCTCCCCCACTCATCTCCCCAACTCCCCCCAACAACTCCCTCCCACTCACCTCCCCCACTCCCCTCCCTAACTCCCCTCCCCAACTCCCCGACGCCACTCACCTCCCTACCTCTGCACGCCAACTCCCCTCCCCAACTCACCTTCCCAACTCCCTCCCACTATCCTGCATAACTCCCCTCCCCCACTCCCCACCCCCTCACCTCCACAACTCCACTCACTAACTCCCTCCCACTCACCTCCCCCACTCCCCTCCCTAACTACCCTCCCTCACTCCCCTCCCCCACATCTCCCCAACTCCCCCCAACAACTCCCTCCTACTCACCTCCCCCACTCCCCTCCCTAACTCCCCTCCCCCACTCCCCTCCCCCCTCACCTCCCCAACTCCCCTCACTAACTCCCTCCCACTCAACTCCCCTCCCTAACTCCCCTCCCTCACACCCCAACCCCACTCACTTCCCCAACTTCCCTCCCCCACTCATCTCCCCAAATCCCCCCACCAACTTCCTCCCACTCACCTCCCCCAATCCCACTCCCCTCCCCCGCTCACTCCCACTCTCCACCCCCACTCCTCTACCCCACTGCGCTCCCCAGCTCCCCTTGCCCACTCCCCGCCCCAACTCCCCTACCCCACTCCCCTCCCCCACTCCCCTATATCACTCCCCTCCCCCACTCAGCTCCCCCACTCGCCTCCCAAACTTCCCTACTCCACTCCGCTCCCCCACCCCGTTCTCCAATACCCCTCCCCTTCCCCTATCCCACTCCCCTCCCCCAAACCCCTACTCCACACTCTTCCCCCATTCCCCTCCCCCAATCTCCTCCCCCACTCCCCTCCCCCAATCTCCTCCCCCACTCCACTCCCCTCCCCCAATCCCCTCCCCTACTCCGCTCCCCAACACCCTCCCCCATTCTCCTACCCACATCCCCTCCCCAAACTCTCCCCTCCACTCCACTCCCCCATGCCCCTCCCCCACTCCCCAACCCCACTCACCTCCACACACCCAATCCCCTGCACCACTCCCCACACCCACTCCCCTACCCCAGTCCCCTCACCTTCTCTCCTCCCACAATCTCCTCCCCCACTTCCCTCCACCACTCCCACTCTCTACCCCTCTCCTCTCCCCCTCATCTCTCCTCCCCACTCCCCTTCCCAATCTCCTCCCCCACTCCCCTCCTCTCCACTCCTCTCCACTCCCCTCCCCCACTTGGCTCCCAAACTTCCCTCCTCCATTCCGCTCCCCAACCCCCCTCCCCATTCCCCTACCCCACTCCCCTCCCCAACTCCCCTCCCCAACCCCCCTCCACCACTACCCGACATCACACCCCTCCCCCACTCCCCTCCTCTTCACTCCTCTCCACTCCCCTCCCCCACTCGCCTCATAAACTTCCCTCCTCCATTCCGCTCCCCAACCCCCCTCCCCATTCCCCTACCCCACTCCCCTCCCCAACTCCCCTCCCCCAACCGCCCTCAACCACTACCCTACATCACTCCCCTACCCCACTCCCCTTCCATTCCCCTACCCCACACCCCTCCCCCACTCCCCTATCCCACTCCCCTTCCACACCCCTACCCCACTCCACTTTCACTTCCCTTCCCCAGTCCCCTTCCAACTCCCCTCCCCCAATCTCCTCCCCACTCCCCTCCCCCACTCCCCTTCAGCTCCCCACCCCCACTCCCCTCCCCCACTCCCCTTCCAACTCTCCTTCCAACTCCACTTCAAACTCCCCTAGCCCAATCTCGTTCCCACTACACTCCCCCACTCCCCTCCCCCACTGCCCTTCCACTCACCTCCCCAATCCCATTCCCACTCCCCTCCCTCACTCCCCTTCTCACACCCCTTTGCACTCCCCTCCCCCACTCTCCTACCCCACTCCCCTACCCAAGCTCCCTCCCCCACACCCCTGCCCCACTTCCCTACCCCACTCAGCTCACCAGCTCCCCTCCCCCACTCCCCTATGTCATTCCCCTCCCCCACTCCCCTACACCACTCCCATCATCCACTCGCATCCCAAACTTCACTACTCCACTCCGCTCCCCAAACCCCCTCCCCCATTCCCCTACCCAAATCCCCTCCCCAGCTCCCCTCACCCACTCCCCTCCCCCACTCCCCTACCCCACCCACCTCCCTAACACCGCACCCCCACTCCCCTCCCCCACTCAACTCCCCAACTCCCCTCACTAACTCCCTCCCACTCACCTCCCTTACTCCCCTCCCTAACTCCCCTCCCCCACTCCCCTCCCCCCTCACCTCCCCAACTCCCCTCACTAACTCCCTCCCACTCAACTCCCCTCCCTAACTCCCCTCCCTCACACCCCAACTTCCCTCCCCCACTCATCTCCCCAAATCCCCCCACCAACTTCCTCCCACTCACCTCCCCCAATCCCACTTCCCTCCCCCGCTCACTCCCACTCTCCACCCCCACTCCTCTACCCCACTGCGCTCCCCAGCTCCCCTTGCCCACTCCCCGCCCCAACTCCCCTACCCCACCCCCCTCCCCCACTCCCCTATATCACTCCCCTCCCCCACTCAGCTCCCCCACTCGCCTCCCAAACTTCCCTACTCCACTCCGCTCCCCCACCCCGTTCTCCAATACCCCTCCCCTTCCCCTATCCCACTCCCCTCCCCCAAACCCCTACTCCACACTCCTCCCCCATTCCCCTCCCCCAATCTCCTCCCCCACTCCCCTCCCCCAATCTCCTCCCCCACTCCACTCCCCTCCCCCAATCCCCTCCCCTACTCCGCTCCCCAACACCCTCCCCCATTCTCCTACCCAAATCCCCTCCCCAAACTCTCCCCTCCACTCCACTTTCCCATGCCCCTCCCCCACTCCCCAACCCCACTCACCTCCCCATCTGCCCTCCCCCAAATCCCTCCCCCACTCCCCTCCCGCACTCACCTACCCCACTCCCCTCCACACACCCACTCCCTTCCTCCACACTCCACTCCCACTCCCCTACCCCACTCCCCTCCACACACCCAATCCCCTGCACCACTCCCCACACCCACTCCCCTACCCCAGTCCCCTCACCTTCTCTCCTCCCACAATCTCCTCCCCCACTTCCCTCCACCACTCCCACTCTCTACCCCTCTCCTCTCCCCCTCATCTCTCCTCCCCACTCCCCTTGCCAATCCCCTCCCCCACTCCCCTCCTCTCCACTCCTCTCCACTCCCCTCCCCCACTTGGCTCCCAAACTTCCCTCCTCCATTCCGCTCCCCAACCCCCCTCCCCATTCCCCTACCCCACTCCCCTCCTCAACTCCACTCCCCAACCCCCCTCCACCACTACTCGACATCACACCCCTCCCCCACTCCCCTCCTCTTCACTCCTCTCCACTCCCCTCCCCCACTCGCCTCATAAACTTCCCTCCTCCATTCCGCTCCCCAACCCCCCTCCCCATTCCCCTACCCCACTCCCCTCCCCAACTCCCCTCCCCAACCCCCCTCCACCACTACCCTACATCACACCCCTCCCCCACTCCCCAACCCCACTCCCGTCCCCAAATCTCCTCCTCCACTCCCCTCCCCTACTCCCCATACCCACACCCCTCCCCCACTCCCCTACCCCACTCTCCTTCCCACTCCCCTCCCCCACTCCCCTTCCACTCCCCACCCGCACTCCCCTCCCCCACTCCCCTCCCCACATCCCCTCCCCCACTCCCCTCCTCCACCCCATTTCCACTCCCCTCCCCCACATTCCTTCTACGCCCCTCCCCCACACCCCACCCACTCCCCTCCCCCACTCCCCTTCCAACTCCCCCCCCCAACTCCCTCCCACTCACCTCCCCCACTCCCCTCCCTAACTCCCATCCCCCGCTCCCCTCCCCAACTCCCCTCCCCAACTTCCCACACCCATTCCCCTGCCCAACTCCCTCCCACACACATCCCCCACTCCCCTATCCCTCTCCCCTCCCCCGCCCACCCCCACTCTCCACCCCCACATCCCTACCCCACTCCCCTACCCAAACTCACTCCCCGACTCCCCTACCCCACTGCGCTCCCCAGCTCCCCTTGCCCACTCCCCGCCCCAATTCCCCTACCCAACACCCCTCCACCACTCCCCTATAACACTCCCCTCCCCCACTCCCCTCCCAAACGTCCTTACTACACTCCGCTCCCCAACCCCCCTCCCCCATTCCCCTACCCCACTCCCCTCCACCACTCCCCTACTCCACGCTCCTCCCCCACTCCCCTCCCCCACTCCCCTCCCCAATCTCCTCCCCCACTCCCCTCCTCCACACCCCACACTCACTCCCCGACCCCACTCCCCTACACACACCCACTCCTTTCCTCCACACCCCTCACCAACTCCCCTACCCCACTCCCCCCACACACCCACTCCCCTGCACCACACCCCACCCCCACTCCACTTCTCCACACCCCACTCCCACTCCCCTACCCCAGTCCCCTTCCCTTCTCTCCTCCCACACTCTCCTCCCCCACTTCCCTCCACCACTCCCACTCTCTACCCCTCTCCTCTCCCCCTCCTCTCTCCTCCCCACTCCCCTTCCCAATCCCCTCCCCAACTCCACGACCCCACTCTCCTCCTCTCCACTCCTCTCCTCTCCACTACTCCACTCCCCGCCCCCACTGCCCTTCCACTCCCCTCCCCCACTCCCATTCCCACTCCCCTCCCTCACTCCCCTTCCCACACCCCTACGCACTCCCCTCCCCCACTCTCCTTCGCATTCCCCTCCCCCACTCTCCTTCGCACTCCCCTCCCCCACTCTCCTTCCCACTTCACTCCCCCACTTCCCCACTCCCCTCCCCCACTCCCCTTCCAACTCCCCTCCCCCACTCCCCTTCCAACTCCCCTCCCCCACTCCCCTATCCCACTCCCCTCCCCACTCGCCTCCCAAACTTCCCTCCTCCATTCCGCTCCCCAAACCCCCTCCCCATTCCCCTAACACACGACCCTCCCCAACTCCCCTGCCCCAACCACCCTCCACCACTACCCTACATCACTCCCCTCCCACACTCCTCAACCCCACTCCCGTCCCCAAAATCCCACCTCCACTCCCCTCCCCCACTCTCCTTCCCACTTTGCTCGCCCACTCCCCTTCCACTCCCCTCCCCCACTCCCCTCCCCCACTCCCCTTCCACTCCCCTCCCCCCCCAATCCCCTTCCACTCCCCTCCCCCCCAATCCCCTTCCACTCCCCTCCCCCCCCAATCCCCTTCCACTCCCCTCCCCAAATCCCCTTCCACTCCCCTCCCCACTCCGCTTCCACTCCCCTCCCCCACTACCCTTTCCCACTCCCCTTCCACTCTGCTGTCCCACTCCCCTCACCCACTCTCCTTTCCACTTCGCTCCCCCATTCCCCTCCCCACGCCCCTCCCACACTCCCCTCCCCCACTCCCCCACTCCCCTCCACCACTCCACTCCCCCACACCCCCTCCCCCACTCCCCCTCCTCCACTCCCATTCCCCCCTTCCACTCCCTCCCCACTCCGCTTCCACTCCCCTCCCCCACTACCCTTTCCCACTCCCTTTCCACTCCCCTGTCCCACTCCCCTCACCCACTCACCGTCCCCCACATCCCTCCTCCACTCCGCTCCCCTTCAACCCTCCCACACTCCCATCAAACACTTCCCTCCGCCACTCCCACTCGCTACCCCTCTCCACCTTCCCCTCCCCCTCCCCTCCCTTCCCCCACTCCCCTTCCACTCCCCTCCCCACTCCCCTCCCCCACTCCCCTTCCACTCCACTCCCCCCCACTCCCCTTCCACTCCACTCCCCCCCACTCCCCTTCCACTCCCTCCCCACTCCGCTTCCACTCCCCTCCCCCACTACCCTTTCCCACTCCCTTTCCACGCCCCTGTCCCACTCCCCTCACCCACTCACCGTCCCCTACATCCCTCCTCCACTCCGCTCCCCTTCAACACTCCCACACTCCCTTTACACACTTCCCTCCGCCACTCCCACTCACTACCCCTCTCCTCCTTCCGCTCCCCTCCACCTTCCCCTCCCTCTCCCCTCCCTTCCCCCACTCCCCTTCCACTCCCCTCTCCCACTCCCCTCCCCTTCCAACTCCCCTCAAACTCCCCTCCCACAGTCCTTCCAACTTTGCTCGCCCACTCCACTTCCACTCCCCTCCCCCACTCCCCTCCCCCACTCCCCTTCCACTCCCCTCCCCCCCCAATCCCCTTCCACTCCCCTCCCCCACTCCCCTCCCCCACTCCCCTCCCCCACTCCCCTTCCACTCCCCTCCCCTCCCCCACTCCCCTCCCCCACTCCCCTTCCACTCCACTCCCCCCCCACTCCCCTTCCACTCACCTCCCCCACTCCCCTTCCACTCCCCTCCCCACTCCACTTCCACTCCCCTCCCCCACTCCCCTCCCCCACTCCCCTTCCACTCCACTCCCCCCCACTCCCCTTCCACTCACCTCCCCCACTCCCCTTCCACTCCCCTCCCCACTCCCCTTCCACTCACCTCCCCCACTCCCCTTCCACTCCCCTCCCCACTCCTCTTCCACTCCCCTCCCCCACTCCCCTTCCACTCACCTCCCCCACTCCCCTTCCACTCCCCTCCCCACTCCCCTTCCACTCACCTCCCCCACTCCCCTTCCACTCCCCTCCCCACTCCTCTTCCACTCCCCTCCCCCACTCCCCTTCCACTCACCTCCCCCACTCCCCTTCCACTCACCTCCCCCACTCCTCTTCCACTCCCCTCCCCCACTCCCCTTCCACTCACCTCCCCCACTCCCCTTCCACTCACCTCCCCCACTCCGCTTCCACTCACCTCCCCCACTCCCCTTCCACTCCCCTCCCCACTCCCCTTCCACTCACCTCCCCCACTCCCCTTCCACTCCCCTCCCCACTCCTCTTCCACTCCCCTCCCCCACTCCCCTTCCACTCACCTCCCCCACTCACCTTCCACTCCCCTCCCCACTCCCCTTCCACTCACCTCCCCCACTCCCCTTCCACTCCCCTCCCCACTCCCCTTCCACTCACCTCCCCCACTCCCCTTCCACTCACCTCCCCCACTCCCCTTCCACTCCCCTCCCCACTCCCCTTCCACTCACCTCCCCCACTCCCCTTCCACTCCCCTCCCCACTCTCCTTCCACTCACCTCCCCCACTCCCCTTCCACTCCCCTCCCCACTCCTCTTCCACTCCCCTCCCCCACTCCCCTTCCACTCACCTCCCCCACTCCCCTTCCACTCCCCTCCCCACTCCCCTTCCACTCACCTCCCCCACTCCCCTTCCACTCCCCTCCCCACTCCCCTTCCACTCACCTCCCCCACTCCGCTTCCACTCACCTCCCCCACTCCCCTTCCACTCCCCTCCCCACTCCCCTTCCACTCACCTCCCCCACTCCCCTTCCACTCCCCTCCCCACTCCTCTTCCACTCCCCTCCCCCACTCCCCTTCCACTCACCTCCCCCACTCCCCTTCCACTCCCCTCCCCACTCCCCTTCCACTCACCTCCCCCACTCCCCTTCCACTCCCCTCCCCACTCCCCTTCCACTCACCTCCCCCACTCCCCTTCCACTCCCCTCCCCACTCCTCTTCCACTCCCCTCCCCACTCCCCTTCCACTCACCTCCCCCACTCCCCTTCCACTCCCCTCCCCACTCCCCTTCCACTCACCTCCCCCACTCCCCTTCCACTCCCCTCCCCACTCCTCTTCCACTCGCCTCCCCACTCCCCTTCCACTCACCTCCCCCACTCCGCTTCCACTCCCCTCCCCCACTACCCTATCCCACTCCCTTTCCACTCCCCTGTCCCACTCCCCTCACCCACTCACCGTCCCCCACATCCCTCCTCCACTCCGCTCCCCTTCAACCCTCCCACACTCCCATCACTCACTTCCCTCTGCCACTCCCACTCGCTACCCCTCTCCTCCCTCCGCTCCCCTCCACCTTCCGCTTACCACGCCCCTCTCCCACAGCCTCCCCATTCCCATCCTCTCCCCTCCACACTCCCCTTGCCATTCCCCTCTCTCACAGCCTCCTCTCCCCACCTCTTCCCTCCCCCACTACCCTTCCCACTCCAATCTCCCACAGCCTACCCGACTCCCCTCCTCTCCCCTCCTCCCCTACTCTACCCTCCTCCCCTCCTCCACTCCCATTCCCACTCCCCTCTCCCACAGCCACCCCTACTCCCCTCCTCTACCCTCCTCCCCCCTCCTCCCCTACTCTACCCTCCTACCCTCCTCTCCCCTACTCCACTCCCCTTCCCACTCCCCTCTCCCACTGCCACCCCTACTCCCGTCCTCTCCCCTCCCCCACTCCCCTTCCCAATCAATTCCCCCCCTCCCCACCCGCACACCCCTCCCCCAGACCCCTCCCCCAATCACCTTCCCAACCCCTCCCCCACCCCCTTCCCACTCCGATCCCCCACCTCCCTCACCTGGTAACTTGTCCCGTGTCTATTAAAGCATTAGGGAAACACACTCTCCTCACTTATACTGTTCACTTGGTAACATGTCCCTTGTGTATTAAACCATCAGGAGAACACTCTCTCCTCACTTAAACTTTTCACCTGGTAATATGTCCCGTTTGTATTAAACCATCAGGGGAACACACTCTCCTCACTTATACTGTTCATCTGGTAACATGTCCCGTGTGTATTAAACCATCAGGGGAACACACTCTCCTCACTTATACTGTTCACCTGGTAACATGTCTCGTGTGTATTAAACCATCAGGGGAACACACTCTCCTCACTTATTCTGTTCACCTGGTAACATCTCTCGTGTGTATTAAACCATCAGGGGAACACACTCTCCTCAGTTATACTGTTCACCTGGTAACATGTCCTGTGTGTATTAAACCATCAGGGGAACACACTCTCCTCAATTATACTGTTCACCTGGTAACATGTCTCGTGTATATTAAACAATCAGGGGAACACACTCTCCTCACTTATACTGTTCACCTGGTAACATGTCCCGTGTGTATTAAACCATCAGGGGAACACACTCTACTCACTTAAACTGTTCACCTGGTAACATGTCCCGTGAGTATTAAACAATCAGGGGAACACACTCTCCTCACTTATACTGTTCAGCTGGTAACATGTCTCGTGTATATTAAACCATCAGGGGAACACACTCTCCTCACTTACACTGTTCATCTGGTAACATGTCCCGTGTGTATTAAACCATCAGGGGAACACACTCTCCTCACTTACACTGTTCACCTGGTAACATGTCTTTTGTATATTAAACCATCAGGGGAACACACTCTCCTCACTTATACTGTTCACCTGGTAACTTGTCCCATGTCTATTAAAACATTAGGGGAACACACTCTCCTCACTTATACTGTTCATCTGGTAACATGTCCCGTGTGTATTAAAACATCAGGGGAACACCCTCTCCTCACTTATACTGTTCACCTGGCAAAATGTCCCGTGTGTATTAAAACATCAGAGGAACACACTCTCCTCACTTATACTGTTCACCTGGTAACATGACCCGTGTGTATTAAAACATCAGGGGAACACACTCTCCTCACTTATACTGTTCACCTGGTGAAATGTCCCATGTATATTAAACTATCAGGGGAACACACTCTCCTCACCGATACTGTTCACCTGTCAACATGTCCCGTCTATATTAAACCATCAGGGGAACACTCTCTCCTCACTTATGCTGTTCACCAGGTAACATGTCCCGTGTGTATTAAACAATCAGGGGAACACACTCTCCTCACTTATACTGTTCACCTGGTAACAAGTCCTGTGCGTGTATTAAACAATCAGGAGAACACAATCTCCTCACTTATACTGTTCACCTGGTAACAAGTCCTGTGCGTGTATTAAACAATCAGGAGAACACAATCTCCTCACTTATATTGTTCACCTGGTGACATGTCCTGCGTTTATTAAAACATCAGGGGAACACACTCTCTTCACTTATACTGTTCACCAGGCAACATGTCCCGTGTATATTAAACAATCAGGGGAACTCACTCTACTCACTTCTACTGTTCACCTGGTAAAATGTCCCGTGTACATTAAACTATCAGTGGAACACATTCACCTCACCTATACTGTTCACCTGGTAACATGTCCCGTGTGTATTAAACAAACAGGGGAACACACTCTCCTCACTTATACGGTTCACCTGCTAACATGTCCCGTGAATATTAAACAATCTGGGGAACACGCTCACCTCACTTATACTGTTCACCTGGTAACATGTCCCGTGCGTCTTAAACAATCAGGGGAACACACGCTCCTCACTTATACTGTTCACCTGGTAACATGTCACGTGTATATAAAACAATCTGGGGAACACACTCTGCTCACTTATGCTGCTCACCTGGTTACATGTCCCGTGTGTATTAAACAAGCAGGGGAACACACTCTCCTCACTTATACTGTTCACCTGGTAACATGTCCCGTGTTTATTAAACCTTCAGGGGAACACATTCTCGTCATTTACACTGTTCGCCTGGTGACATGTCCTGTGTGTATTAAATAATCAGGGGAACACACTTTCCTCACTTATACTGTTCACCTGGTAACATGTCCCGTGTTTATTAAACCTTCAGGGGAACACATTCTCGTCATTTACACTGTTCGCCTGGTGACATGTCCTGTGTGCATTAAATAATCAGGGGAACACACTTTCCTCACTTATACTGTTCGCCTGGTAACATGTCCTGTGTATATTAAAGCATCTGGGGAACACACTCTCCTCACTTATACTGTTCACCTGGTAACATGTCCCATGTGTATTAATCAATCAGGGGAACACACTCTCCTCACTTATACTGTTCACCTGGTAACATGTCCTGTGTGTATTCAACCATCAGGGGAACACACTCTCCTCACTTATTCTGTTCATCTGGTAACATGTCCCGTGGTGTATTAAACCATCAGGGGAACAAACTCTCCTCACTTATACTGTTCATCTGGTAACATATCACGTCAGTATTAAACAATCAGGGGAACACACTCTCCTCACTTATACTTTTCATCTGGTAACATGTCCCGTGTGTATTAAACAATCAGGGGAACACACTCTCCTCACTTATACAGTTCATCTGGTAACATGTCCCGTCAGTATTAAACCATCCAGGGAACACACTCTCCTCACTTATACTGTTCACCTGGTCACATGTCCCGTGTATATTAAGCCATCAGGGGAACACACTCTCCTCACTTATACAGATCAACTGGTAACATGTCCCGTCAGTATTAAACCATAAGGGAACACACTCTCCTCACTTATACTGTTCACCTGGTAACATGTCCTGTGCGCATTAAACCATCAGGGGAACACACTCTCCTCACTTCTACTGTTCACCTGGTAACATGTCCCGTGTGTATTAAACAATCAGGGGAACACACTCTCCTCACTTATACTGTTCATCTGGTAACATGTGCCGTGTGTATTGAACAATCAGGGGAACACACTCTCCTCACTTATACTGTTCACCTGGTAACATTTCCCGTGTACATTAAAACATCAGGGGAAGACACTCTCCTCACTTATACTGTTCACCTGGTAACATGTCCCGTGTGTATGAAAGAATTAGGGGAACACACTCTCCTCACTTATACTGTTCATCTGGTAACATGTCCTATGTGTATTAAACAATCAGGGGAACACACTCTCCTCACTTATACTGTTCATCAGGTAACATGTCCCGTGTGTATTAAACAATCAGGGGAACACACTCTCCTCACTTATACAGTTCACCTGTTGACATGTCCCGTGCGTATTAAACCATCAGGGGAACACAATCTCCTCACTTATACTCTTCACCTGGTAACATGCCCCATGCGTATTAAACAATCAGGGGAACATACTCTCCTCACTATTACAGTTCACCTGGTAACATGTCCCGTGTATATTAAACCATCAGGGGAACACACTCTCCTCACTTATACTGTTCACCTGGTAAGATGTCCCGTGTGCATGAAACAAACAGGGGAAAATATTCTCCTCACTTATACTGTTCACCTGGTAACATGTCCCGTGCGTATGAAACCATCAGGGGAACACAATCTCCTCACTTATTCTGCTCACCTGGTGACATGTCCCGTGTATATTAAACAATCAAAGGAACACATTCTCCTCACTTATACAGTTCACCTGGTAACATGTCCCGTGTATATTAAACAATCAGGGGAACACACTCTCCTCACTTATACTGTTCACCTGGTGACATGTCCCATGTATATTAAACCATCAGGGTAACAATCTCTTCTCTCTTAAACTGTTCACCTGGTAACATGTCCCATGTTTATTAAACCATCAGGGGAACACACTCTCCTCATTTACACTTTTCACCTGGTAACATGTCCCATGTATATTAAACCATCAGATGAACACACTCTCCTCACTTATACTGTTCACCTGGTAACATGTCCCGTCAGTATTAAACCATCAGGGGAACACACTCTCCTCCCTTATACTGTTCACCTGGTAACATGTCCCGTGTGTATTAAACAATCAGGGGAACACCCTCTCATCACTTATACTGTTCACCTGGTGACATGTCCCGTGTGTATTAAACAATCAGGAGAACACATTCTCCTCACTTATACTCTTCACCTGGTAACATGTCACGTGTGCATGAAACTAACAGGGGAAAACATTGTCCTCACTTATACTGTTCACATGGTAACATGTCCCGTGTGTATTAAACAATCAGGGGAACACACTCTCCTCACTTATACTGTTCACCTGGTAACATGTCCCGTGTGTATTAAACCATCAGGGGAACACACTCTCCTCACTTATACTTTTCAACTGGTAACATGTCCCGTGTATATTAAACCATCAGGGGAACACAGTCTCCTCACTTATACTGTTCATCTGGTAACATGTCCCGTGTATATTAAACTATCAAGGGAGCACACTCTCCTCACTTATACTGTTCGCCTGGAAACATGTCCCGTGTATATTAAACCATCAGGGGAACACACTCTCCTCACTTATACTGTTCATCTCGTAACATTTCCCGTGTGTATTAAACCATCAGGGGAACACACTCTCCTCACTTATACTGTTCATCTGGTGACATGTCCCGTCTGTATTAACCCATCAGGTGAACACACTCTCCTCACTTATACTGTTCATCTGGTAACATGTCCCGTGTTTATTAAACCATCAGGGGAACACACTCTCCTCACTTATACAGTTCACTTGGTGACATGTCCCGTGCGTATTAAACCATCAGGTGAACACACTCTCCTCACTTATACTGTTCATCTTGTAACATATCCCGTCAGTATTAAACCATCAGGGGAACACACTCTCCTCACTTATACTGTTCACCTGGTGACATGCCCCGTGCGTATTAAACAATCAGGGGAACATACTCTCCTCGCTTATACTGTTCACCTGGTAACATGTCCCGTGTATATTAAAACATCAGGGGAACACACTCTCCTCACTTACACTGTTCACCTGGTAACATGTCCCGTGTGCATGAAACAAACAGGGGAAAACATTCTCCTCACTTATACTGTTCACCTGGTAACATGTCCCGTGCGTATGAAACCATCAGGGGAACACACTCGCCTCACTTATACTGCTCACCTGGTGACATGTCCCGTGTATATTAAACAATCAGGGGAACACAATCTCCTCACGTATACTGTTCATCTGGTAACATGTCCCGTGTATATTCAACCATCAGGGGAACACACTCTCCTCACTTACACTGTTCACCTGGTAACATGTCCTGTGCGCATTAAACCATCAGGCGAACACACTCTCCTCACTTCTACTGTTCACCTGATAACATGTCCCGTGTGTATTAAACAATCAGGGGAACACACTCTCCTCATTTATAGTGTTCATCTGGTAACATTTCCCGTGTACATTAAAACATCAGGGGAAGACACTCTCCTCACTTATACTGTTCACCTGGTAACATGTCCCGTGTGTATTAAACAATCAGGGGAACACACTCTCCTCACTTATACTGTTCACCTGGTAACATGTCCCGTGTGTATTAAAGAATTAGGGGAACACACTCTCCTCACGTATACTGTTCATCAGGTAACATGTCCCGTGTGTATTAAACAATCTGGGGAACACACTCCCCTCACTTATACAGTTCACCTGGTGACATGTCCCGTGCGTATTAAACCATCAGGGGAACACACTCTCCTCACTTATACTGTTCATTTGGTAACATATCACGTCAGTATTAAACCATCAGGGGAACACACTCTCCTCACTTATACTGTTCACCTGGTGACATGTCCCGTGTGTATTAAACAATCAGGGGAACACATTCTCCTCACTTATACTCTTCACCTGGTAACATGCCCCATGCGTATTAAACAATCAGGGGAACATACTCTCCTCACTATTACAGTTCACCTGGTGACATGTCCTGTGTATATTAAACCATCAGGGGAACACACTCTCCTCACTTATACTGTTCACCTGCTAAGATGTCCCGTGTGCATGAAACAAACAGGGGAAAATAGTCTCCTCACTTATACTGTTCACCTGGTAACATGTCCCGTGCGTATGAAACCATCAGGGGAACACACTCTCCTCACTTATTCTGCTCACCTGGTGACATGTCCCGTGTATATTAAACAATCAGGGGAACACACTCTCCTCACTTATACTGTTTACCTGGTAACATGTCCCGTGCGTATGAAACCATCAGGGGAACACACTCTCCTCACTTATTCTGCTCACCTGGTGACATGTCCCGTGTATATTAAACAATCAGGGGAACACACTCTCCTCACTTATACTGTTCACCTGGTAACATGTCCCGTGCGTATGAAACCATCAGGGGAACACACTCTCCTCACTTATTCTGTTCACCTGGTGACATGTCCCGTGTGTATTAAACAATCAGGGGAAAACCCTCTCCTCACTTACACTTTTCACCTGCTAACATGTCCCGTGTATATTAAACCATCAGATGAACACACTCTCCTCCCTTATACTGTTCACCTGGTAACATGTCCCGTGTGTATTAAACAATCAGGAGAACACATTCTCCTCACTTATACTCTTCACCTGGTAACATGTCACGTGTGCATGAAACTAACAGGGGAAAACATTGTCCTCACTTATACTGTTCATCTGGTAACATGTCCCGTGTATATTAAACTATCAAGGGAACACACTCTCCTCACTTATACTGTTCATCTCGTAACATTTCCCGTGTGTATTAAACCATCAGGGGAACACACTCTCCTCACTTATACTGTTCATCTGGTAACATGTCCCGTGTGTATTAAACAATCAGGGGAACACACTCTCCTCAGTTATACTGTTCACCTGGTAACATGTCCCGTGTGTATTAAACAATCAGGGGAACAAACTCTCCTCAGTTATACTGTTCACCTGGTAACTGGTCCCGTGTATATTAAACCATCAGGGGAACACACTCTCCTCACTTATACAGTTCACTTGGTGACATGTCCCGTGCGTATTAAACCATCAGATGAACACACTCTCCTCACTTATACTGTTCACCTGGCATCATGTCCCGTGTATATTAAACAATCTGGGGAACACATTCTCCTCACTTATACAGTTCACCTGGTAACATGTCCCGTGTATATTAAATCATCAGTGGAACACACTCTCCTCACTGAGAGTGTTCATCTGGTAACATGTCCCATGTGTATTAAATCATCAGGGGAACACACTCTCCTCACTTATACTGTTCATTTGGTGACTTGTCCCGTGTGTATTAAACAATCAGGGGAACACACTCTCCTCACTCATACAGTTCATTTGGTGACTTGTCCCGTGTGTATTAAACAATCAGGGGAACACACTCTCCTCACTTACACTGTTCATCTGGTGACATGTCCCGTGTGTATTAAACCATCAGGGGAACACACCCTGCTCACTTACACTGTTCACCTGGTAACATGTCCCGTGTATATTAAACCATCAGGGGAACACACTCTCCTCACTTATACTGTTCACCTGGTAACATGTCCCCTCAGTATTAAACCATCAGGGGAACACACTCTCCTCACTTATACTGTTCACCTGGTAACATGTCCCGTCAGTATTAAACCATCAGGGGAACACACTCTCCTCACTTATACTGTTCATCTGGTAACATGTCCCGTCAGTATTAAACCATCAGGGGAACACACTCTCCTCACTTATACTGTTCACCTGGTAACATGTCCTGTGTGTATTAAACCATCAGGGGAACACACTCTCCTCACTTATACTGTTCTCCTGGTAACATTTCCCGTGTATATTAAAAAATCAGGGGAACACACTCTCCTCACTTATACTGTTCACCTGGTAACATGTCCTGTGTATATTAAACCATCAGGGGAACACACTCTCCTCACTTAGACTGTTCATCTGGTAACATGTCTTGTGTATATTAAACCATCAGGGGAACACACTCTCCTTACTGAGAGTGTTCATCTGGTAACATGTCCCGTGTGTATTAAACCATCAGGGGAATACACTCTCCTCACTTATACAGTTCATTTGGTGACATGTCCCGTGTGTATTAAACAATCAGGGGAACAATCTCTCCTCACTTATACTGTTCACCTGGTGACATGTCCCGGGTATATTAAACCATCAGGGGATCACACTCTCCTCACTTAAACTTTTCACCTGGTAACATTTCCCGTGTATATTAAAAAATCAGGGGAACACACTCTCCTCACTTATACTGTTCACCTGGCATCATGTCCCGTGTATAATAAACAATCTGGGGAACACATTCTCCTCACTTATACAGTTCACTTGGTGACAAGTCCCGTGCGTATTTAACAATCAGGGGAACACATTCTCCTCACTTACACTGTTCACCTTGTAACATGTCCCGTGTATATTAAACCATCAGGGGAACACACTCTCCTCACTTATACTGTTCACATGGTAACATGTCCTGTTTATATTAAACCATAAGGGGAACACCCTCTCTTCACTTATACTGTTCACCTGGTCACATGTACCGTGTATATTAAACCATCAGGGGAACACACTCTCCTCACTTATGCTGTTCACATGCTAACATGTCCTGTGAATATTAAATCATCAGGGGAACACACTCTCCTCACTGAGAGTGTTCATCTGGTAACATGTCCCGTGTGTATTAAACCATCAGGGGAACATACTCTCCTCACTGATACAGTTCATTTGGTGACATGTCCCGTGTGTATTAAACAATCAGGGGAACACATTCTCCTCACTTATACTGTTCACCTGGTGACATGTCCCGTGTATATTAAAGCATCAGGGGAACACACTCTCCTCACTTAAACTTTTCACCTGGTGACATGTCCCATGTATATTAAACCATCAGATGAACACACTCTCCTCACTTATACTGTTCACCTGGTAACATGTCCCGTCAGTATTAAACCATCAGGGGAACACACTCTCCTCCCTTATACTGTTCACCTGGTAACATGTCCCGTGTGTATTAAACAATCAGGGGAACACCCTCTCATCACTTATACTGTTCACCTGGTGACATGTCCCGTGTGTATTAAACAATCAGGAGAACACATTCTCCTCACTTATACTCTTCACCTGGTAACATGTCACGTGTGCATGAAACTAACAGGGGAAAACATTGTCCTCACTTATACTGTTCACATGGTAACATGTCCCGTGTGTATTAAACAATCAGGGGAACACACTCTCCTCACTTATACTGTTCACCTGGTAACATGTCCCGTGTGTATTAAACCATCAGGGGAACACACTCTCCTCACTTATACTGTTCAACTGGTAACATGTCCCGTGTATATTAAACCATCAGGGGAACACAGTCTCCTCACTTATACTGTTCATCTGGTAACATGTCCCGTGTATATTAAACTATCAAGGGAGCACACTCTCCTCACTTATACTGTTCGCCTGGAAACATGTCCCGTGTATATTAAACCATCAGGGGAACACACTCTCCTCACTTATACTGTTCATCTCGTAACATTTCCCGTGTGTATTAAACCATCAGGGGAACACACTCTCCTCACTTATACTGTTCATCTGGTGACATGTCCCGTCTGTATTAACCCATCAGGTGAACACACTCTCCTCACTTATACTGTTCATCTGGTAACATGTCCCGTGTTTATTAAACCATCAGGGGAACACACTCTCCTCACTTATACAGTTCACTTGGTGACATGTCCCGTGCGTATTAAACCATCAGGTGAACACACTCTCCTCACTTATACTGTTCATCTTGTAACATATCCCGTCAGTATTAAACCATCAGGGGAACACACTCTCCTCACTTATACTGTTCACCTGGTGACATGCCCCGTGCGTATTAAACAATCAGGGGAACATACTCTCCTCGCTTATACTGTTCACCTGGTAACATGTCCCGTGTATATTAAAACATCAGGGGAACACACTCTCCTCACTTACACTGTTCACCTGGTAACATGTCCCGTGTGCATGAAACAAACAGGGGAAAACATTCTCCTCACTTATACTGTTCACCTGGTAACATGTCCCGTGCGTATGAAACCATCAGGGGAACACACTCGCCTCACTTATACTGCTCACCTGGTGACATGTCCCGTGTATATTAAACAATCAGGGGAACACAATCTCCTCACGTATGCTGTTCATCTGGTAACATGTCCCGTGTATATTCAACCATCAGGGGAACACACTCTCCTCACTTCTACTGTTCACCTGATAACATGTCCCGTGTGTATTAAACAATCAGGGGAACACACTCTCCTCATTTATAGTGTTCATCTGGTAACATTTCCCGTGTACATTAAAACATCAGGGGAAGACACTCTCCTCACTTATACTGTTCACCTGGTAACATGTCCCGTGTGTATTAAACAATCAGGGGAACACACTCTCCTCACTTATACTGTTCACCTGGTAACATGTCCCGTGTGTATTAAAGAATTAGGGGAACACACTCTCCTCACGTATACTGTTCATCAGGTAACATGTCCCGTGTGTATTAAACAATCTGGGGAACACACTCCCCTCACTTATACAGTTCACCTGGTGACATGTCCCGTGCGTATTAAACCATCAGGGGAACACACTCTCCTCACTTATACTGTTCATTTGGTAACATATCACGTCAGTATTAAACCATCAGGGGAACACACTCTCCTCACTTATACTGTTCACCTGGTGACATGTCCCGTGTGTATTAAACAATCAGGGGAACACATTCTCCTCACTTATACTCTTCACCTGGTAACATGCCCCATGCGTATTAAACAATCAGGGGAACATACTCTCCTCACTATTACAGTTCACCTGGTGACATGTCCTGTGTATATTAAACCATCAGGGGAACACACTCTCCTCACTTATACTGTTCACCTGCTAAGATGTCCCGTGTGCATGAAACAAACAGGGGAAAATAGTCTCCTCACTTATACTGTTCACCTGGTAACATGTCCCGTGCGTATGAAACCATCAGGGGAACACACTCTCCTCACTTATTCTGCTCACCTGGTGACATGTCCCGTGTATATTAAACAATCAGGGGAACACACTCTCCTCACTTATACTGTTTACCTGGTAACATGTCCCGTGCATATGAAACCATCAGGGGAACACACTCTCCTCACTTATTCTGCTCACCTGGTGACATGTCCCGTGTATATTAAACAATCAGGGGAACACACTCTCCTCACTTATACTGTTCACCTGGTAACATGTCCCGTGCGTATGAAACCATCAGGGGAACACACTCTCCTCACTTATTCTGTTCACCTGGTGACATGTCCCGTGTGTATTAAACAATCAGGGGAAAACCCTCTCCTCACTTACACTTTTCACCTGCTAACATGTCCCGTGTATATTAAACCATCAGATGAACACACTCTCCTCCCTTATACTGTTCACCTGGTAACATGTCCCGTGTGTATTAAACAATCAGGAGAACACATTCTCCTCACTTATACTCTTCACCTGGTAACATGTCACGTGTGCATGAAACTAACAGGGGAAAACATTGTCCTCACTTATACTGTTCATCTGGTAACATGTCCCGTGTATATTAAACTATCAAGGGAACACACTCTCCTCACTTATACTGTTCATCTCGTAACATTTCCCGTGTGTATTAAACCATCAGGGGAACACACTCTCCTCACTTATACTGTTCATCTGGTAACATGTCCCGTGTGTATTAAACAATCAGGGGAACACACTCTCCTCAGTTATACTGTTCACCTGGTAACATGTCCCGTGTGTATTAAACAATCAGGGGAACAAACTCTCCTCAGTTATACTGTTCACCTGGTAACTGGTCCCGTGTATATTAAACCATCAGGGGAACACACTCTCCTCACTTATACAGTTCACTTGGTGACATGTCCCGTGCGTATTAAACCATCAGATGAACACACTCTCCTCACTTATACTGTTCACCTGGCATCATGTCCCGTGTATATTAAACAATCTGGGGAACACATTCTCCTCACTTATACAGTTCACCTGGTAACATGTCCCGTGTATATTAAATCATCAGTGGAACACACTCTCCTCACTGAGAGTGTTCATCTGGTAACATGTCCCATGTGTATTAAATCATCAGGGGAACACACTCTCCTCACTTATACTGTTCATTTGGTGACTTGTCCCGTGTGTATTAAACAATCAGGGGAACACACTCTCCTCACTCATACAGTTCATTTGGTGACTTGTCCCGTGTGTATTAAACAATCAGGGGAACACACTCTCCTCACTTACACTGTTCATCTGGTGACATGTCCCGTGTGTATTAAACCATCAGGGGAACACACCCTGCTCACTTACACTGTTCACCTGGTAACATGTCCCGTGTATATTAAACCATCAGGGGAACACACTCTCCTCACTTATACTGTTCACCTGGTAACATGTCCCCTCAGTATTAAACCATCAGGGGAACACACTCTCCTCACTTATACTGTTCACCTGGTAACATGTCCCGTCAGTATTAAACCATCAGGGGAACACACTCTCCTCACTTATACTGTTCATCTGGTAACATGTCCCGTCAGTATTAAACCATCAGGGGAACACACTCTCCTCACTTATACTGTTCACCTGGTAACATGTCCTGTGTGTATTAAACCATCAGGGGAACACACTCTCCTCACTTATACTGTTCTCCTGGTAACATTTCCCGTGTATATTAAAAAATCAGGGGAACACACTCTCCTCACTTATACTGTTCACCTGGTAACATGTCCTGTGTATATTAAACCATCAGGGGAACACACTCTCCTCACTTAGACTGTTCATCTGGTAACATGTCTTGTGTATATTAAACCATCAGGGGAACACACTCTCCTTACTGAGAGTGTTCATCTGGTAACATGTCCCGTGTGTATTAAACCATCAGGGGAATACACTCTCCTCACTTATACAGTTCATTTGGTGACATGTCCCGTGTGTATTAAACAATCAGGGGAACAATCTCTCCTCACTTATACTGTTCACCTGGTGACATGTCCCGGGTATATTAAACCATCAGGGGATCACACTCTCCTCACTTAAACTTTTCACCTGGTAACATTTCCCGTGTATATTAAAAAATCAGGGGAACACACTCTCCTCACTTATACTGTTCACCTGGCATCATGTCCCGTGTATAATAAACAATCTGGGGAACACATTCTCCTCACTTATACAGTTCACTTGGTGACAAGTCCCGTGCGTATTTAACAATCAGGGGAACACATTCTCCTCACTTACACTGTTCACCTTGTAACATGTCCCGTGTATATTAAACCATCAGGGGAACACACTCTCCTCACTTATACTGTTCACATGGTAACATGTCCTGTTTATATTAAACCATAAGGGGAACACCCTCTCTTCACTTATACTGTTCACCTGGTCACATGTACCGTGTATATTAAACCATCAGGGGAACACAATCTCCTCACTTAAACTTTTCACCTGGTGACATGTCCCGTGTATATTAAACCATCAGGGGAACACACTCTCCTCACTTATGCTGTTCACATGCTAACATGTCCTGTGAATATTAAATCATCAGGGGAACACACTCTCCTCACTGAGAGTGTTCATCTGGTAACATGTCCCGTGTGTATTAAACCATCAGGGGAACATACTCTCCTCACTTATACAGTTCATTTGGTGACATGTCCCGTGTGTATTAAACAATCAGGGGAACACATTCTCCTCACTTATACTGTTCACCTGGTGACATGTCCCGTGTATATTAAAGCATCAGGGGAACACACTCTCCTCACTTAAACTTTTCACCTGGTGACATGTCCCGTGTATATTAAACCATCAGGGGAACACACTCTCCTCACTTACACTGTTCACCTGGTAACATGTCCCATGTATTTTAAAACATCAGGGGAACACACTCTCCTCACTTATACTGTTCACCTGGCATCATGTCCCGTGTATATTAAACAAACTGGGGAACACATTCTCCTCACTTATAGAGTTCACTTGGTGACAAGTCCCGTGCGTATTAAACAATCAGGGGAACACACTCTCCTCACTTATACTGTTCACCTGGTAACATGTCCCGTGTATATTAAACCATCAGGGGAACACACTCTCCTCACTTATACCGTTCACCTGGTAACATGTCCCGTGTACATTAAACCATCAGGGGAACACTCTCTCCTCACTTATACTGTTCACCTGGTAACATGTACCGTGTATATTAAACCATCAGGGGAACCCACTCTCCTCACTTATACTGCTCACCTGGTAACATGTCCCCTCAGTATTAAACCATCAGTGGAACACACTCTCCTCAATTATACTGTTCACCTGGTAACATGTCCTGTGTGCATTAAACCATCAGGGGAACACACTCTCCTCAATTATACAGTTCAGTTGGTGACATGTCCCGTGTGTATTAAACAATCAGGGGTACACACTCTCCTCACTTATACTTTTCATCTGGTAACATGTCCCGTCAGTATTAAATCATCAGGGGAACACAAGCTCCTCACTTATACTGTTCACCTGGTAACATGTCCTGTGTGCATTAAACCATCAGGGGAACACACTCTCCTCACTTATACAGTTCAGTTGATGACATGTCCCGTGTGTATTAAACAATCAGGGGAACACACTCTCCTCACTTATACTGTTCATCTGGTAACATGTCCCGAGCATATTAAACCATCAGGGGAACACACTCTCCTCACTTATACTGTTCATCTGGTAACATGTCCCGTGTGTATTAAACAATCAGGGGAACACACTCTCCTCACTTATACTGTTCACCTGTTGACATGTCCCGGGTATATTAAACAATCAGGGGAACACACTCTCCTCACTAATACTGTTCACCTGGTAACATATCCCGTCAGTATTTAACCATCAGGGGAACACAAGCTCCTCACTTATACTGTTCATCTGGTAACATGTCCCGTCAGTATTAAACCATCAGGGGAACACACTCTCCTCACTTATACTGTTCACCTGGTAACATGTCCCGTGTATATTAAACCATCAGGGGAACACACTCTCCTCAATTATACTGTTTACCTGGTAACATGTCCCGTGTATATTAAACCATCAGGGGAATACAGTCTCCTCACTTATACTGTTCACCTGGTAACATGTCCCGTGAGTATTAAACCATCAGGGGAACACAGTCTCCTCACTGATACTGTTCAACTGGTAACATGTCCCGTGTATATTAAACCATCAGGGGAACACACTCTCCTCACTTATACTGTTCAACTGGTAACATGTCCCATGTATATTAAACCATCAGGGGAACACACTCTCCTCACTGATACTGTTCAACTGGTAACATGTCCCGTGTATATTAAACCATCAGGGGAACACACTCTCCTCACTTATACTGTTCAACTGGTAACATGTCCCATGTATATTAAACAATCAGGGGAACACAATCTCCTCACTTATACTGTTCACCTGGTAACATGTCCAGTGTATATTAAACCATCAGGGGAAAGCACTCTCCTCACTTATACTGTTCATCTGGTAACATGTCCCGAGCATATTAAACCATCAGGGGAACATGCTCTCCTCACTTATACTGTTCATCTGGTAACATGTCCCCGCAGTATTAAACCATCAGTGGAACAAACTCTCTTCAGTTATACTGTTCACCTGGTAACATGTCCTGTGCGTATTAAACCATCAGGGGAACACACTCTCCTCACATATACTGTTCATCTGGTAACATGTCCCGTCAGTATTAAACCATCAGGGGAACACAAGCTCCTCACTTATACTGTTCATCTGGTAACATGTCCCGTCAGTATTAAACCATCAGGGGAACACACTCTCCTCACTTACACTGTTCACCTGGTAACATGTCCCATGTATATTAAACCATCAGGGGAACACACTCTCCTCACTTACACTGTTCACCTGGTAACATGTCCCATGTATATTAAACCATCAGGGGAACACACTCTCCTCACTTATACTGTTCACCTGGTAACATGATCCGTGCGTATTAAACAATCAGGGGAACACACTCTCCTCACATATACTGTTCAACTGGTAACATGTCCCGTCAGTATTAAACCATCAGGGGAACACACTCTCCTCAATTATACTTTTCACCTGGTAACATGTCCCATGTATATTAAACCATCAGGGGAACACACTCTCCTCACTTATACTTTTCACCTGGTAACATGTCCCATGTATATTAAACCATCAGGGGAACACACTCTCCTCACTTACACTGTTCACCTGGTAACATGTCCCATGTATATTAAACCATCAGGGGAACACACTCTCCTCACTTATACTTTTCACCTGGTAACATGTCCCGTGTGTATTAAACAATCAGGGGAACACACTCTCCTCACTTATACTGTTCATCTGGTAACATGTCGCCTCATTATTAAACCATCAGGGGAACACACTCTCCTCACTTATACTGTTCATCTGGTAACATGTCCCGTCTGTATTAAACCATCATGGGAACACAAGCTCCTCACTTGCACTGTTCACCTGGTAACATGTCCCATGTATATTAAACCATCAGGGGAACACACTCTCCTCACTTATACTTTTCACCTGGTAACGTGTCCCGTGTGTATTAAACCATCAGGGGAACAGACTCTCCTCACTTATACTGTTCATCTGGTAACATGTCCCCTCAGTGTTAAAACATCAGTGGAACACACTCTCCTCACTTATACTTTTCACCTGGTAACATGTCCCGTGTGTATTAAACAATCAGGGGAACACACTCTCCTCACTTATACTGTTCATCTGGTAACATGTCCCGTCTGTATTAAACCATCAGGGGAACACAAGCTCCTCACTTATACTGTTCATCTGGTAACATGTCCCGTCAGTATTAAACCATCAGGGGAACACAAGCTCCTCACTTATACTGTTCATCTGGTAACATGTCCCGTCAGTATTAAACCATCAGGGGAACACACTCTCCTCACTTAAACTTTTCACCTGGTGACATGTCCCGTGTATATTAAACCATCAGGGGAACACACTCTCCTCACTTACACTGTTCACCTGGTAACATGTCCCATGTATATTAAACCAGCAGGGGAACACACTCTCCTCACTTATACTGTTCACCTGGTAACATGTCCCGTGTATATTAAACCATCAGGGGAACACACTGTCCTCACTTATACTGTTCACCTGGTAACATGTCCCGTGTATATTAAACCATCAAGGGAACACACTCTCCTCACTTATACTGCTCACCTGATAATATGTCCTGTGTATATTAAACCATCAGGGGAAAGCACTCTCCTCACTAATACTGTTCACCTGGTAACATGTCCCGTGTATATTAAACCATCAGGGGAACACACTCTCCTCACTTATACTGTTCATCTGGTAACATGTCCCCTCAGTGTTAAAACATCAGTGGAACACACTCTCTTCAGTTATACTGTTCACCTGGTAACATGTCCCCTGTATATTAAACCATCAGGGGAACACACTCTCCTCACTTATACTGTTCATCTGGTAACATGTCGCGTGCATATTAAACCATCAGGGGAACACACTCTCCTCACTTATACTGTTCATCTGGTAACATGTCCCCTCAGTGTTAAAACATCAGTGGAACACACTCTCTTCAGTTATACTGTTCACCTGGTAACATGTCCCCTGTATATTAAACCATCAGGGGAACACACTCTCCTCACTTATACTGTTGACCTGGTGACATGTCCCGTGTGTATTAAACAATCAGGGGAACTCACTCTCCTCACTTATACTGTTCACCTGGTATCATGTCCTGTGTATATTAAACCATCAGGGGAACACACTCTCTTCACATATACTGTTCACCTGGTAAAATGTCCTGTGTGTATTAAACAATCAGGGGAACACACTCTCCTCACTTATACTGTTCACCTGGTAAAATGTCCTGTGTGTATTAAACAATCAGGGGAACACACTCTCCTCACAGATACTGTTCACTTGGTTACATATCCCGTGTATATTAAACAATCAGGGGAACACACTCTCTTCACATATACTGTTCACCTGGTAACATGTCCCGTGTATATTAGACCATCAGGGGAACACACTCTCCTCACAGATACTGTTCACTTGGTTACATGTCCCATGTATATTAAACAATCAGGGGAACACACTCTCTTCACATATACTGTTCACCTGGTAACATGTCCCGTGTATATTAAACCATCAGGGGAACACACTCTCCTCACTTATACTGTTCACATGGTAAAATGTCCTGTGCGTATTAAACAATCAGGGGAACACGCTCTCCTCACAGATACTGTTCACTTGGTTACATATCCCGTGTATATTAAACAATCAGGGGAACACACTCTCTTCACATATACTGTTCACCTGGTAACATGTCCCGTGTATATTAGACCATCAGGGGAACACACTCTCCTCACTTCTACTCTTCACCTGGTGACACGTCCCGTGCGTGTTAAACCATCAGGGGAACACACTCTCCTCACTTATACTGCTCACCTGGTAACATGTCCTGTGTATATTAAACCATCAGGGGAAAGCACTCTCCTCACTTATACTGTTCACCTGGTAACATGTCCCGTCAGTATTAAACCATCAGGGGAACACACTCTCCTCACTTATACTGTTCATCTGGTAACATGTCCCCTCAGTGTTAAACCATCAGTGGAACACACTCTCTTCAGTTATACTGTTCACCTGGTAACATGTCCCGTCAGTATTAAACCATCAGGGGGACACACTCTCCTCACTTAAACTTTTCACCAGGTGACATGTCCCGTGTATATTAAACCATCAGGGGAACACACTCTCCTCACTTGCACTGTTCACCTGGTAACATGTCCCATGTATATTAAACCATCAGGGGAACACACTCGCCTCACTTACACTGTTCATCTGGTAACATGTCCCGTGTATATTAAACCATCAGGGGAACACACTCTCCTCACTTATACTTTTCACCTGGTAACATGTCCCGTGTGTATTAAACCATCAGGGGAACACACTCTCCTCACTTATACTGTTCATCTGGTAACATGTCCCGTCAGTATTAAACCATCAGGGGAACACAAGCTCCTCACTTATACTGTTCAGCTGGTAACATGTCCCGTCAGTATTAAACCATCAGGGGAACACACTCTCCTCACTTCAACTTTTCACCAGGTGACATGTCCCGTGTATATTAAACCATCAGGGGAACACACTCTCCTCACTTACACTGTACACCTGGTAACATGTCCCATGTATATTAAACCATCAGGGGAACACACTCGCCTCACTTACACTGTTCATCTGGTAACATGTCCCGTGTATATTAAACCATCAGGGGAACACACTCTCCTCACTTATACTGTTCACCTGGTAACATGATCCGTGTATATTAAACCATCAGGGGAACACACTCTCCTCACTTATACTTTTCACCTGGTAACATGTCCCGTGTGTATTAAGCCATCAGGGGAACACACTCTCCTCACTTATACTGTTCATCTGGTAACATGTTCCGTCAGTATTAAACCATCAGGGGAACACAAGCTCCTCACTTATACTGTTCATCTGGTAACATGTCCCGTCAGTATTAAACCATCAGGGGAACACACTCTGCTCACTTATACTGTTCACCTGGTAACATGTCCCGTGTATATTAATCCATCAGGGGAACACACTGTCCTCACTTATACTGTTCACCTGGTAACATGTCCCGTGTATATTAAACCATCAGGGGAACACACTCTCCTCACTTATACTGTTCACCTGGTAACATGTCCCGTGTATATTAAACCATCAGGGGAACACTCTCTGCTCACTTATACAGTTCACCTGGTAACATGTCCCGTGTATATTAATCCATCAGGGGAACACACTGTCCTCACTTATACTGTTCACCTGGTAACATGTCCCGTGTATATTAATCCATCAGGGGAACACACTGTCCTCACTTATACTGTTCACCTGGTAACATGTCCCGTGTATATTAAACCATCAGGGGAACACACTCTGCTCACTTATACAGTTCATCTGGTAACATGTCCCCTCAGTGTTAAACCATCAGTGGAACACAATCTCCTCACTTCAACTTTTCACCTGGTGACATGTCCCGTGTATATTAAACCATCAGGGGAACACACTCTCCTCACTTATACATTTCATCTGGTAACATGTCCCATGTATATTAAACCATCAGGGAAACACACTCTCCTCACTTATACAGTTCATCTGGCAACATGTCCCATGTATATTAAACCATCAGGGGAACACACTCTGCTCACTTATACAGTTCATCTGGTAACATGTCCCCTCAGTGTTAAACCATCAGTGGAACAAAATCTCCTCACTTCAACTTTTCACCTGGTGACATGTCCCGTGTATATTAAACCATCAGGGGAACACACTCTCCTCACTTATACTCTTCACCTGGTAACATGTCCCCTGTATATTAAACAATCAGGGGAACTCACTCTCCTCACTTATACTGTTCACCTGGTATCATGTCCCGTGTGTATTAAACAATCAGGGGAACACACTCTCCTCACTTATACTGTTCATCTGGTAACATGTCCCGTCTGTATTAAACCATCATGGGAACACAAGCTCCTCACTTATACTGTTCATCTGGGAACATGTCCCATCAGTATTAAACCATCAGGGGAACACAAGCTCCTCACTTATACTGTTCATCTGGTAACATGTCCCGTCAGTATTAAACCATCAGGGGAACACACTCTCCTCACTTCAACTTTTCACCTGGTGACATGTCCCGTGTATATTAAACCATCAGGGGAACACACTCTCCTCACTTACACTGTTCACCTGGTAACATGTCCCATGTATATTAAACCATCATGGGAACACACTCGCGTCACTTACACTGTTCATCTGGTAACATGTCCCGTGTATATTAAACCATCAGGGGAACACACTCTCCTCACTTATACTGTTCACCTGGTAACATGATCCGTGTATATTAAACCATCAGGGGAACACACTCTCCTCACTTATACTTTTCACCTGGTAACATGTCCCGTGTGTATTAAACCATCAGGGGAACACACTCTCCTCACTTATACTGTTCATCTGGTAACATGTCCCGTCATTATTAAACCATCAGGGGAACACAAGCTCCTCACTTATACTGTTCATCTGGTAACATGTCCCGTCAGTATTAAACCATCAGGGGAACACACTCTCCTCACTTCAACTTTTCACCTGGTGACATGTGCCGTGTATATTAAACCATCAGGGGAACACACTCTCCTCACTTACACTGTTCACCTGGTAACATGTCCCATGTATATTAAACCAGCAGGGGAACACACTCTCCTCACTTATACTGTTCACCTGGTAACATGTCCCGTGTATATTAAACCATCAGGGGAACACACTCTGCTCACTTATACAGTTCATCTGGTAACATGTCCCCTCAGTGTTAAACCATCAGTGGAACACAATCTCCTCACTTCAACTTTTCATCTGGTAACATGTCCCGTGTATATTAAACCATCAGGGAAACACACTATCCTCACTTATACTCTTCACATGGTAACATGTCCCCTGTATATTAAACAATCAGGGGAACTCACTCTCCTCACTTATACTGTTCACCTGGTATCATGTCCCGTGTGTATTAAACAATCAGGGGAACACACTCTCCTCACTTATACTGTTCATCTGGTAACATGTCCCGTGCATATTAAACCATCAGGGGAACACATTCTGCTCACTTATACTGTTCACCTGGTATCATGTCCTGTGCGTATTAAACAATCAGGGGAACACACTCTCCTCACAGATACTGTTCAGTTGGTTACATGTCCCGTGTATATTAAACAATCAGGGGAACACACTCTCTTCAGATATACTGTTCACCTGGTAACATGTCCCGTGTATATTAGACCATCAGGGGAAAACACACTCTTCACATATACTGTTCACCTGGTATCATGTCCCGTGTATATTAAACCATCAGGGGAACACGTTCTCCTCACTTATACTGTTCACCTGGTAACATGTCCAGTGCGTATTAAACAATCAGGGGAACACACTCTCCTCACTTATACTGTTCACCTGGTAACATGTCCCGTGAGAATTAAACCATCAGGGGAACACGTTCTCCTCACTTATACTGTTCACCTGGTAACATGTCCCGTGCGTATTAAACCATCAGGGGAACACACTCTCCTCACTTATACAGTTCACCTGGTAACATGTCCAGTGTATATTAAACCATCAGGGGAACTCACTCTCCTCACTTATACTGTTCACCTGGTAACATGTCCCGTGCGTATTAAACCATCAGGGGAACTCACTCTCCTCACTTATACTGTTCACCTGGTAACATGTCCCGTGCGTATTAAACCATCAGGGGAACACACTATCCTCTCTTACACTGTTCACCTGGTAACATGTCCCGTGCGTATTAAACCATCAGGGGAACACACTCTCCTCACTTATACTGTTCACCTGGTAACATGTCCCGTGAGAATTAAAGAATCAGGGGAACAGACACTCCTCACTTATACTCTTCACCTGGTAACATGTCCCGTGCATATTAAACCATCAGGGGAACACGTTCTCCTCACTTATACTGTTCACCTGGTATCATGTCCCGTGCGTGTTAAACCATGAGGGGAACACTCTCTCCTCACTTATACTGTTCACCTGGTAACATGTCCCGTGCGTGTTAAACCATCAGGGGAACACACTCTCCTCACTTCTACTGTTCACCTGGTAACATGTCCCGGGTATATTAAACAATCAGGGGAACACACTCTCCTCACTTATACTGTTCACCTGGTAACATGTCCCGTGCGTGTTAAACCATCAGGGGAACACACTCTCCTCACTTCTACTGTTCACCTGGTAACATGTCCCGGGTATATTAAACAATCAGGGGAACACTCACTCCTCACTTATACTGTTCACCTGGTGACATGTCCTGTTTGTATTAAACCATCAGGGGAACTCACTCTCCTCATTACACTGTTCACCTAGTAACATGTCCCGTGCGTATTAAACCATCAGGGGAACACACTCTCCTCACTTACACTGTTCACCTGATGACATGTCCCGGGTATATTAAACAATCAGGGGATCACACTCTCCTCACTTACACTGTTCACCTGATGACATGTCCCGGGTATATTAAACCATCAGGGGAACACACTCTCCTCACTTATACTGTTCACATGGTAACATGTCCCATGTATATTAAACAATCAGGGGAACACACTCTCCTCACTTATACTGTTAACCTGGTGACACGTCCCGTGTGTGTTAAACCATCAGGGCAACACACTCTCCTCACTTCTACTGTTCACCTGGTAACATGTCCCATGTATATTAAACCATCAGGGGAACACACTCTCCTCACTTACACTGTTCACCTGGTAACATGTCCCATGTAGATTAAACCATCAGGGAAACACACTCTCCTCACTTATACTGTTCACCTGGCATCATGTCCCGTGTATATTAAACAATCTGGGGAACACATTCTCCTCACTTATACAGTTCACTTGGTAACATGTCCCATGTATATTAAACCATCAGGGAAACACACTCTCCTCACTTATACTGTTCAACTGGTAACATGTCCCGTGCGTATTAAACAATCAGGGGAACATACTCTCCTCACTGATAAAGTTCACCTGGTAACATGTCCTGTGTATATTAAACCATCAGGGGAACACTCTCTCCTCACTTATACTGTTCGCCTGGAAACATGTCCCGTGTATATTAAACACTCAGGGGAACACACTCTCCTCACTTATACTGTTCGCCTGGAAACATGTCCCGTGTATATTAAACACTCAGGGAAACACACTCTCCTCACTTATACTGTTAACCTGGTGAAACGTCCCGTGTGTGTTAAACCATCAGGGGAACACACTCTCCTCACTTATACTGTTCACCTGGTAACATGTCCCGTCATTATTAAACTATCAGGGGAACTCACTCTCCTCACTTATACTGTTCACCTGTGGAAATGTCCCGACAGTATGAAACCATCAGGGGAACACACTCTCCTCACTTATACTGTTTGCCTGGTAACATGTCCCGTGTATATTAAACCATCAGGGGAACACACTTTCCTCAGTTATACTGTTCACTTGGTTAAATGTCCTGTGTGTATTAAACAATCAGGGGAACACACTCTCCTCACTTATACTGTTCACCTGGTAACATGCCCCGTGAGAATTAAACCATCAGGGGAACTCAATCTCCTCACTTATACTGTTCACTTGGTTAAATGTCCTGTGTATATTAAACCATCAGGGGAACTCACTCTCCTCACTTTTACTGTTCACCTGGTAACATGTCCCGTGCGTATTAAACCATCAGGGGAACTCACTCTCCTCACTTATACTGTTCACCTGGTAACATGTCCCGTGCGTATGAAACCATCAGGGGAACACACTCTCCTCACTTATACTGTTAACCTGGTGACACGTCCCGTGTGTGTTAAACCATCAGGGGAACACACTCTCCTCACTTCTCCTGTTCACCTGGTAACATGTCCCACGTATATTAAACCATCAGGGGAACACACTCTGCTCACTTATACTGTTAACCTGGTGACACGTCCCGTGTGTGTTAAACCATCAGGGGAACACACTCTCCTCACTTATACTGCTCACTTGGTAACATGTCCCGTGAGTATTAAACAATCAGGGGAACACACTCTCCTCACTTATACATTTCACCTGGTAACATGTCCCGTGTATTTTAAACCATCAGGGGAACACATTCTCCTCACTTATACTGTTCACCTAGTAACATGTCCCGTGTATATTAAACCATCAGGGAAACACATTCTCCTCACTTATGCTGTTCTCCTGGTAACATGTCCTGTGTATATTAAACCATCAGGGGAACACACTCTCCTCACTTATAATGTTCACCTGGGGAAATGTCTCGTCAGTATTAAACCATCAGGGGAACACACTCTCCTCACTTATACTGTTCACCTGGTAACATGTCCCGTCATTATTAAACTATCAGGGGAACTCACTCTCCTCACTTATACTGTTCACCCGTGGAAATGTCCCGACAGTATCAAACCATCAGGGGAACACACTCTCCTCACTTATACTGTTCACCTGGTAACATGTCCCGTGCGTATTAAACCATCAGGGGAACACACTCTCCTCACTTATACTGTTCACCTGGTAACATGTCCCGTGAGAATTAAAGAATCAGGGGAAAAGACACTCCTCACTTATACTTTTCACCTGGTAACATGTCCCGTGCATATTAAACCATCAGGGGAACACGTTCTCCTCACTTATACTGTTCACCTGGTATCATGTCCCGCGCGTGTTAAACCATGAGGGGAACACTCTCTCCTCACTTATACTGTTCACCTGGTATCATGTCCTGTGTATATTAAAGCATCAGGGGAACACACTCTCCTCACTTATACTGTTCACCTGGTAACATGGCCCGTGCGTGTTAAACCATCAGGGGAACACACTCTCCTCACTTATACTGTTCACCTGGTATCATGTCCTGTGTATATTAAAGCATCAGGGGAACACACTCTCCTCACTTATACTGTTCACCTGGTAACATGTCCCGTGCGTGTTAAACCATCAGGGGAACACACTCTCCTCACTTATACTGTTCACCTGGTAACATGTCCCGTGCGTGTTAAACCATGAGGGGAACACTCTCTCCTCACTTATACTGTTCACCTGGTAACATGTCCCGTGCGTGTTAAACCATCAGGGGAACACACTCTCCTCACTTCTACTGTTCACCTGGTAACATGTCCCGGGTATATTAAACAATCAGGGGAACACACTCTCCTCACTTATACTGTTCACCTGGTAACATGTCCCGTGCGTGTTAAACCATGAGGGGAACACTCACTCCTCACTTATACTGTTCACCTGGTGACATGTCCTGTTTGTATTAAACCATCAGGGGAACTCACTCTCCTCATTACACTGTTCACCTGGTAACATGTCCCGTGCGTATTAAACCATCAGGGGAACACACTCTCCTCACTTACACAGTTCACCTGATGACATGTCCCGGGTATATTAAACAATCAGGGGAACTCACTCTCCTCACTTATACTGATCACCAGGTATCATGTCCCGTGTGTATTAAACAATCAGGGGAACACACTCTCCTCACTTATACTGTTCATCTGGTAACATGTCCCGTCTGTATTAAACCATCATGGGAACACAAGCTCCTCACTTATACTGTTCATCTGGTAACATGTCCCATCAGTATTAAACCATCAGGGGAACACAAGCTCCTCACTTATACTGTTCATCTGGTAACATGTCCCGTCAGTATTAAACCATCAGGGGAACACACTCTCCTCACTTCAACTTTTCACCTGGTGACATGTCCCGTGTATATTAAACCATCAGGGGAACACACTCTCCTCACTTACACTGTTCACCTGGTAACATGTCCCATGTATATTAAACCAGCAGGGGAACACACTCTCCTCACTTATACTGTTCACCTGGTAACATGTCCCGTGTATATTAATCCATCAGGGGAACACACTGTCCTCACTTATACTGTTCACCTGGTAACATGTCCCGTGTATATTAAACCATCAGGGGAACACACTCTCCTCACTTATACTGTTCACCTGGTAACATGTCCCGTGTATATTAATCCATCAGGGGAACACACTGTCCTCACTTATACTGTTCATCTGGTAACATGTCCCGTGCATATTAAACCATCAGGGGAACAAATTCTGCTCACTTATACTGTTCACCTGGTATCATGTCCTGTGCGTATTAAACAATCAGGGGAACACACTCTCCTCACAGATACTTTTCACTTGGTTACATGTCCCGTGTATATTAAACAATCAGGGGAACACACTCTCTTCACATATACTGTTCACCTGGTAAAATGTCCTGTGTGTATTAAACCATTAGGGGAACACACTCTCCTCACTTATACTGTTCACATGGTAAAATGTCCTGTGCGTATTAAACAATCAGGGGAACACACTCTCCTCACAGATACTGTTCAGTTGGTTACATGTCCCGTGTATATTAAACAATCAGGGGAACACACTCTCTTCACAAATACTGTTCACCTGGTAACATGTCCCGTGTATATTAGACCATCAGGGGAAAACACACTCTTCACATATACTGTTCACCTGGTAACATGTCCCGTGTATATTAAACCATCAGGGGAACACGTTCTCCTCACTTATACTGTTCACCTGGTAACATGTCCAGTGCGTATTAAACAATCAGGGGAACACACTCTCCTCACTTATACTGTTCACTTGGTTAAATGTCCTGTGTGTATTAAACAATCAGGGGAACACACTCTCCTCACTTATACTGTTCACCTGGTAACATGTCCCGTGAGAATTAAACCATCAGGGGAACACGTTCTCCTCACTTATACTGTTCACCTGGTAACATGTCCCATGCGTATTAAACCATCAGGGGAACACACTCTCCTCACTTATACAGTTCACCTGGTAACATGTCCAGTGTATATTAAACCATCAGGGGAACTCACTCTCCTCACTTATACTGTTCACCTGGTAACATGTCCCGTGCGTATTAAACCATCAGGGGAACTCACTCTCCTCACTTATACTGTTCACCTGGTAACATGTCCCGTGCGTATTAAACCATCAGGGGAACACACTCTCCTCACTTATACTGTTCACCTGGTAACATGTCCCGTGCGTATTAAACCATCAGGGGAACACACTCTCCTCACTTATACTGTTCACCTGGTAACATGTCCAGTGCGTATTAAACAATCAGGGGAACACACTCTCCTCACTTATACTGTTCACCTGGTAACATGTCCCGTGAGAATTAAAGAATCAGGGGAACAGACACTCCTCACTTATACTTTTCACCTGGTAACATGTCCCGTGCATATTAAACCATTAGGGGAACACGTTCTCCTCACTTATACTGTTCACCTGGTATCATGTCCCGTGCGTGTTAAACCATGAGGGGAACACTCTCTCCTCACTTATACTGTTCACCTGGTATCATGTCCTGTGTATATTAAAGCATCAGGGGAACACACTCTCCTCACTTATACTGTTCACCTGGTAACATGTCCCGTGCGTGTTAAACCATCAGGGGAACACACTCTCCTCACTTATACTGTTCACCTGGTAACATGTCCCGTGCGGGTTAAACCATGAGGGGAACACTCTCTCCTCACTTATACTGTTCACCTGGTAACATGTCCCGTGCGTGTTAAACCATCAGGGGAACACGTTCTCCTCACTTATACTGTTCACCTGGTAACATGTCCCATGCGTATTAAACCATCAGGGGAACACACTCTCCTCACTTATACAGTTCACCTGGTAACATGTCCAGTGTATATTAAACCATCAGGGGAACTCACTCTCCTCACTTATACTGTTCACCTGGTAACATGTCCCGTGCGTATTAAACCATCAGGGGAACTCACTCTCCTCACTTATACTGTTCACCTGGTAACATGTCCCGTGCGTATTAAACCATCAGGGGAACACACTCTCCTCACTTATACTGTTCACCTGGTAACATGTCCCGTGCGTATTAAACCATCAGGGGAACACACTCTCCTCACTTATACTGTTCACCTGGTAACATGTCCAGTGCGTATTAAACAATCAGGGGAACACACTCTCCTCACTTATACTGTTCACCTGGTAACATGTCCCGTGAGAATTAAAGAATCAGGGGAACAGACACTCCTCACTTATACTTTTCACCTGGTAACATGTCCCGTGCATATTAAACCATCAGGGGAACACGTTCTCCTCACTTATACTGTTCACCTGGTATCATGTCCCGTGCGTGTTAAACCATGAGGGGAACACTCTCTCCTCACTTATACTGTTCACCTGGTATCATGTCCTGTGTATATTAAAGCATCAGGGGAACACACTCTCCTCACTTATACTGTTCACCTGGTAACATGTCCCGTGCGTGTTAAACCATCAGGGGAACACACTCTCCTCACTTATACTGTTCACCTGGTAACATGTCCCGTGCGGGTTAAACCATGAGGGGAACACTCTCTCCTCACTTATACTGTTCACCTGGTAACATGTCCCGTGCGTGTTAAACCATCAGGGGAACACACTCTCCTCTGTTACACTGCTCACCTGGTAACATTTGCCGTGACAATTAAACAATCAGGGGAACACGTTCTCCTCACTTATACTGTTCACCTGTTACCATGTCCGTGTATATTAAACCATCAGGGGAACACACTCTCCTCACTTATACTGTTCACCTGGGGAAATGTTCTGTCAGTATTAAATCATCAGGGGAACACACTCTCCTCTCTTATACTGCTCACCTGGTGACATGTCCCGTGAGAATTAAACCATCAGGGGAACACTCTCTCCTCACGTATACTGTTCACCTGGGAAAATGTTCCGTCAGTATTAAACCATCAGGGGAACACACTCTCCTCTCTTCTACTGCTCACCTGGTGACATGTCCCGTGAGAATTAAACCATCAGCGGAACACTCTCTCCTCTCTTATACTTTTCACCTGGTAATATGTCCCGTGCATATTAAACCATCAGGGGAACACATTTTCCTCACTTATGCTGTTCACCTGGTATCATGTCCTGTGTATATTAAACCATCAGGGGAAGACACTCTCCGCACTTATACTTTCACTTGGTTACATGTCCCGTGTGTGCAAAACAATCAGCGGAACTCACTCTCTTCACTTATACTGTTCACCTGTAGACATGTCCTGTGTGTATTAAACCATGAGGGGAACACACTCTCCTCACTTATACTGTTCACCTGGGGAAATGTTCTGTCAGTATTAAACCATCAGGGGAACACACTCTCCACACTTATACTGTTCACCTGGGGAAATGTCCTGTCAGTATGAAACGATCAGGGGAACACACTCTCCTCACTTATACTGTTCACCTGGTAACATGTCCTGTGTGTATTAAACCATCAGGGGAACACACTCTCCTCACTTATACTGTTCACCTGTCGACATGTCCTGTGTGTATTAAACCATGAGGGGAACACACTCTCCTCACTTATACTGTTCACCTGGTGACATGTCCCGTGAGAATTAAACCATCAGGGGAACACACTCTCCTCACTTATACTGTTGACCTGGGGAAATGTCCTGTCAGTATTAAACGATCAGGGGAACACACTCTCCTCACTTACATTGCTCACCTGGTGACATGTCCCGTGAGAATTAAACAAACAGGGGAACACACTCTCCTCACTTATACTGTTCACCTGGGGAAATGTCCCGTCAGTATTAAACCATCAGGGGAACACACTCTCCTCTCTTATACTGCTCACCTGGTAACATGTCGCGTGAGAATTATACAATCAGGGGAACACACTCTCCTCACTTATACTTTTCACCTGGTAACATGTCCTGTGTACATTAAACCATCAGGGGAACACACTCTCCGCACTTATACTGTTCACTTGGTTACATGTCCCGTGTGTATAAAACAATCAGGGGAACTCACTCTCTTCACTTATACTGTTCACCTGGTAACATGTCCCCTCAGTATTAAACAATCAGGTGAACTCACTCTCCTCACTTATACTGTTCACCTGCAGACATGTCCTGTGTGCATTAAACCATGAGGGGAACACACTCTCCTCACTTATACTGTTCACCTGGTAACATGTCCTGTGTGTATTAACCCATCAGGGGAACACACTCTCCTCAATTATACTGTTCACCTGGGGAAATTTCCAGTCAGTATTAAACGATCAGGGGAACACACTCTCATCACTTATACTGTTCACCTGGTAACATGTCCCGTGCGTATTAAACCATCAGGGGAACACACTCTCCTCACTTATACTGTTCACTTGGTTACATGTCCCGTGCGTATTAAACAATCAGGGGAACTCACTCTCCTCACTTATACTGTTCACCTGTTCACATGTCCCATGCGTATTAAACCATCAGGGGAACTCACTCTCCTCACTTATACGGTTCACCTGTTCACATGTCCCGTGCGTATTAAACCATCAGGGGAACACACTCTCCTCACATATACTGTTCACCTGGTAACATGTCCCGTGTATATTAAACAATCAGGGGAACTCACTCTCTTCACTTATACTGTTCACCTGCAGACATGTCCTGTGTGCATTAAACCATGAGGGGAACACACTATCCTCACTTATACTGTTCACCTGGGGAAATGTTCTGTCAGTATTAAACCATCAGGGGAACACACTCTCCTCACTTATACTGTTCACCTGTTAACATGTCCTGTGTGTATTAAACAATCAGGGGAACACACTCTCCTCACTTATACTGTTCACCTGGTGACATGTCCCGTGCATATTAAACCATCAGGGGAACACACTCTCCTCACTTATACTGTTCACTTGGTTACATGTCCCGTGTGTATTAAACAATCAGGGGAACACACTCTCCTCACTTATACTGTTCACTTGGTTACATGTCCCTTGCGTATTAATCCATCAGGGGAACAGACTCTACTCACTTATAATGTTCACCTGGTAACATGTCCCGTCATTATTAAACTATCAGGGGAACTCACTCTCCTCACTTATACTGTTCACCTGGGGAAATGTCCCGACAGTATTAAACCATCAGGGGAACACACTCTCATCACTTATACTGTTCACTTGGTTACATGTCCCGTGCTTATTAAACAATCAGGGGAACTCACTCTCCTCACTTATACTGTTCACCTGGTAACATGTCCCGTGTGTATTAAACCATCAGGGGAACACACTCTCCTCAATTAAACTGTTCACATGGTAACATGTCCCGTGCGTATTAAACCATCAGGGGAACACACTCTCCTCAATTAAACTGTTCACATGGTAACATGTCCCGTGTGTATTAAACAATCAGGGGAACTCACTCTACTCACTTATACTGTTCATCTGGTAACATGTCCTGTGTATATTAAACCATCAGGGGAACACACTCTCCTCACTTTTACTGTTCACCTGGTAACATGTCCCGTGCGTGTTAAACCATGAGGGGAACACTCTCTCCTCACTTATACGGTTCACCTGGTGAAATGTCCTGTTTGTATTAAAGCAGCAGGGGAACTCACTCTCCTCACTTACACTGTTCACCTGGTAACATGGCCCATGTATATTGAACCATCAGGGGAACACACTCTCTTCACATATACTGTTCACCTGGTAACATGTCCCGTGTATATTAAACCATCAGGGGAACACATTCTCCTTACTTATACTGTTCACCTGGTAACATGTCCTGTGTATATTAAACCATCAGGGGAACACACTCTCCTCACTTATGCTGTTCACCTGGTAACATGTCCTGTGTATATTAAACCATCAGGGGAACACACTGTCCTCACTTGTAATGTTCACCTGGTAACATGTCCCGTGCGTGTTAAACCATCAGTGGAACACACTCTCCTCACTTATACTGTTCATCTGGTTAGAAGTCCCGTGTGTATTAAACAATCAGGGGAACACACTCTCTTCACATATACTTTTCAACTGGTAACATGTCCCGTGTATATTGGACCATCAGGGGAACACACTCTCCTCACTTCTACTCTTCACCTGGTGACACGTCCCGTGTATATTAAACCATCAGGGGAACACGTTCTCCTCACTTATACTGTTCGCCTGGTATCATGTCCCGTGTATGTTAAACCATCAGGGGAACACACTCTCCTCACTTATACTGTTCACTTGGTAACATGTCCTGTGCGTATTAAACCATCAGGGGAACACACTCTCCTCACTTATACTGTTCACTTGGTAACATGTCCCGTGCGTATTAAACCATCAGGGGAACACACTCTCCTCCCTTAAACTGGTCACATGGTAACATGTACTGTGTGTATTAAACAATCAGGGGAACACACTCTCCTCACTTGTACTGTTCACCTGGGGAAATGTCCCGACAGTATTAAACCATCAGGGGAACACACTCTCCTCACTTATACTGTTCATCTGTTGACATGTCCCGTGTATATTAAACCATCAGGTGAACACACTCTCCTCACTTATACTGTTCACCTGGTAACATGTCCCGTGTATATTAAACCATCAGGGGAACAAACTCTCCTCACTTATACTGTTCACCTGATGACATGTCCCGGGTATATTAAACAGTCAGGGGAACTCACTCTACTCACTTATACTGTTCACCTGGTATCATGTCCTGTGTTTATTAAACCATCAGGGGAACACACTCTCCTCACTTCGACTGTTCACCTGGTAACATGTCCCGTGTATATTAAACCATCAGGGGAACACACTCTCCTCACTTATACTGTTCACCTGGGGAAATGTTCTGTCAGTATTAAACAATCAGGGGAAAACACTCTCCTCACTTATACTGTTCATCTGGTAACAAGTCCTGTGTGTATTAAACCATGAGGGGAACTCAGTCTCTTCACTTATACTGTTCACCTGGGGAAATGTCCTGTCAGTATTAAACCATCAGGGGAAAACACTCTCCTCCCTTAAACTGGTCACATGGTGACATGTCCCGTCAGTATTAAACAATCAGGGGAACACACTCTCCTCACTTATACTGTTCACCTGGTAACATGTCCTGTGTATATTAAACCATCAGGGGAACACACTCTCCTCACTTATACTGTTCACCTGGTAACATGTCCTGTGTGTATTAAACAATCAGGGGAACACACTCTCCTCACTTATTCTGTTCACCTGGTAACATGTCCTGTGTGTATTAAACAATCAGGGGAACTCACTCTCCTCACTTATACTGTTCACCTGGTAACATGTCCTGTGTGTATTAAACAATCAGGGGAACTCACTCTCCTCACTTATACTGTTCACCTGGTAACATGTCCCGTGTGTATTAAACAATCAGGGAAACACAATCTCCTCACTTATACTGTTCACCTGGGAACATGTCCCGTGTGTATTAAACAATCAGGGAAACACAATCACCTCACTTATACTGTTCACCTGGTAACATGTCCTGTGTGTATTAAACAATCAGGGGAACACAATCTCCTCACTTATACTGTTCACCTGGTAACATGTCCCATGTATATTAAACAATCAGGGGAACACACTCTCCTCACTTATACTGTTCACCTGGTAACATGTCCCGTGCATATTAAACCATTAGGGGAACACGTTCTCCTCACTTATACTGTTCACCTGGTATCATGTCCCGTGCGTGTTAAACCATGAGGGGAACACTCTCTCCTCACTTATACTGTTCACCTGGTATCATGTCCTGTGTATATTAAAGCATCAGGGGAACACACTCTCCTCACTTATACTGTTCACCTGGTAACATGTCCCGTGCGTGTTAAACCATCAGGGGAACACACTCTCCTCACTTATACTGTTCACCTGGTAACATGTCCCGTGCGGGTTAAACCATGAGGGGAACACTCTCTCCTCACTTATACTGTTCACCTGGTAACATGTCCCGTGCGTGTTAAACCATCAGGGGAACACGTTCTCCTCACTTATACTGTTCACCTGGTAACATGTCCCATGCGTATTAAACCATCAGGGGAACACACTCTCCTCACTTATACAGTTCACCTGGTAACATGTCCAGTGTATATTAAACCATCAGGGGAACTCACTCTCCTCACTTATACTGTTCACCTGGTAACATGTCCCGTGCGTATTAAACCATCAGGGGAACTCACTCTCCTCACTTATACTGTTCACCTGGTAACATGTCCCGTGCGTATTAAACCATCAGGGGAACACACTCTCCTCACTTATACTGTTCACCTGGTAACATGTCCCGTGCGTATTAAACCATCAGGGGAACACACTCTCCTCACTTATACTGTTCACCTGGTAACATGTCCAGTGCGTATTAAACAATCAGGGGAACACACTCTCCTCACTTATACTGTTCACCTGGTAACATGTCCCGTGAGAATTAAAGAATCAGGGGAACAGACACTCCTCACTTATACTTTTCACCTGGTAACATGTCCCGTGCATATTAAACCATCAGGGGAACACGTTCTCCTCACTTATACTGTTCACCTGGTATCATGTCCCGTGCGTGTTAAACCATGAGGGGAACACTCTCTCCTCACTTATACTGTTCACCTGGTATCATGTCCTGTGTATATTAAAGCATCAGGGGAACACACTCTCCTCACTTATACTGTTCACCTGGTAACATGTCCCGTGCGTGTTAAACCATCAGGGGAACACACTCTCCTCACTTATACTGTTCACCTGGTAACATGTCCCGTGCGGGTTAAACCATGAGGGGAACACTCTCTCCTCACTTATACTGTTCACCTGGTAACATGTCCCGTGCGTGTTAAACCATCAGGGGAACACACTCTCCTCTGTTACACTGCTCACCTGGTAACATTTGCCGTGACAATTAAACAATCAGGGGAACACGTTCTCCTCACTTATACTGTTCACCTGTTACCATGTCCGTGTATATTAAACCATCAGGGGAACACACTCTCCTCACTTATACTGTTCACCTGGGGAAATGTTCTGTCAGTATTAAATCATCAGGGGAACACACTCTCCTCTCTTATACTGCTCACCTGGTGACATGTCCCGTGAGAATTAAACCATCAGGGGAACACTCTCTCCTCACGTATACTGTTCACCTGGGAAAATGTTCCGTCAGTATTAAACCATCAGGGGAACACACTCTCCTCTCTTCTACTGCTCACCTGGTGACATGTCCCGTGAGAATTAAACCATCAGCGGAACACTCTCTCCTCTCTTATACTTTTCACCTGGTAATATGTCCCGTGCATATTAAACCATCAGGGGAACACATTTTCCTCACTTATGCTGTTCACCTGGTATCATGTCCTGTGTATATTAAACCATCAGGGGAAGACACTCTCCGCACTTATACTTTCACTTGGTTACATGTCCCGTGTGTGCAAAACAATCAGCGGAACTCACTCTCTTCACTTATACTGTTCACCTGTAGACATGTCCTGTGTGTATTAAACCATGAGGGGAACACACTCTCCTCACTTATACTGTTCACCTGGGGAAATGTTCTGTCAGTATTAAACCATCAGGGGAACACACTCTCCACACTTATACTGTTCACCTGGGGAAATGTCCTGTCAGTATGAAACGATCAGGGGAACACACTCTCCTCACTTATACTGTTCACCTGGTAACATGTCCTGTGTGTATTAAACCATCAGGGGAACACACTCTCCTCACTTATACTGTTCACCTGTCGACATGTCCTGTGTGTATTAAACCATGAGGGGAACACACTCTCCTCACTTATACTGTTCACCTGGTGACATGTCCCGTGAGAATTAAACCATCAGGGGAACACACTCTCCTCACTTATACTGTTGACCTGGGGAAATGTCCTGTCAGTATTAAACGATCAGGGGAACACACTCTCCTCACTTACATTGCTCACCTGGTGACATGTCCCGTGAGAATTAAACAAACAGGGGAACACACTCTCCTCACTTATACTGTTCACCTGGGGAAATGTCCCGTCAGTATTAAACCATCAGGGGAACACACTCTCCTCTCTTATACTGCTCACCTGGTAACATGTCGCGTGAGAATTATACAATCAGGGGAACACACTCTCCTCACTTATACTTTTCACCTGGTAACATGTCCTGTGTACATTAAACCATCAGGGGAACACACTCTCCGCACTTATACTGTTCACTTGGTTACATGTCCCGTGTGTATAAAACAATCAGGGGAACTCACTCTCTTCACTTATACTGTTCACCTGGTAACATGTCCCCTCAGTATTAAACAATCAGGTGAACTCACTCTCCTCACTTATACTGTTCACCTGCAGACATGTCCTGTGTGCATTAAACCATGAGGGGAACACACTCTCCTCACTTATACTGTTCACCTGGTAACATGTCCTGTGTGTATTAACCCATCAGGGGAACACACTCTCCTCAATTATACTGTTCACCTGGGGAAATTTCCAGTCAGTATTAAACGATCAGGGGAACACACTCTCATCACTTATACTGTTCACCTGGTAACATGTCCCGTGCGTATTAAACCATCAGGGGAACACACTCTCCTCACTTATACTGTTCACTTGGTTACATGTCCCGTGCGTATTAAACAATCAGGGGAACTCACTCTCCTCACTTATACTGTTCACCTGTTCACATGTCCCATGCGTATTAAACCATCAGGGGAACTCACTCTCCTCACTTATACGGTTCACCTGTTCACATGTCCCGTGCGTATTAAACCATCAGGGGAACACACTCTCCTCACATATACTGTTCACCTGGTAACATGTCCCGTGTATATTAAACAATCAGGGGAACTCACTCTCTTCACTTATACTGTTCACCTGCAGACATGTCCTGTGTGCATTAAACCATGAGGGGAACACACTATCCTCACTTATACTGTTCACCTGGGGAAATGTTCTGTCAGTATTAAACCATCAGGGGAACACACTCTCCTCACTTATACTGTTCACCTGTTAACATGTCCTGTGTGTATTAAACAATCAGGGGAACACACTCTCCTCACTTATACTGTTCACCTGGTGACATGTCCCGTGCATATTAAACCATCAGGGGAACACACTCTCCTCACTTATACTGTTCACTTGGTTACATGTCCCGTGTGTATTAAACAATCAGGGGAACACACTCTCCTCACTTATACTGTTCACTTGGTTACATGTCCCTTGCGTATTAATCCATCAGGGGAACAGACTCTACTCACTTATAATGTTCACCTGGTAACATGTCCCGTCATTATTAAACTATCAGGGGAACTCACTCTCCTCACTTATACTGTTCACCTGGGGAAATGTCCCGACAGTATTAAACCATCAGGGGAACACACTCTCATCACTTATACTGTTCACTTGGTTACATGTCCCGTGCTTATTAAACAATCAGGGGAACTCACTCTCCTCACTTATACTGTTCACCTGGTAACATGTCCCGTGTGTATTAAACCATCAGGGGAACACACTCTCCTCAATTAAACTGTTCACATGGTAACATGTCCCGTGCGTATTAAACCATCAGGGGAACACACTCTCCTCAATTAAACTGTTCACATGGTAACATGTCCCGTGTGTATTAAACAATCAGGGGAACTCACTCTACTCACTTATACTGTTCATCTGGTAACATGTCCTGTGTATATTAAACCATCAGGGGAACACACTCTCCTCACTTTTACTGTTCACCTGGTAACATGTCCCGTGCGTGTTAAACCATGAGGGGAACACTCTCTCCTCACTTATACGGTTCACCTGGTGAAATGTCCTGTTTGTATTAAAGCAGCAGGGGAACTCACTCTCCTCACTTACACTGTTCACCTGGTAACATGGCCCATGTATATTGAACCATCAGGGGAACACACTCTCTTCACATATACTGTTCACCTGGTAACATGTCCCGTGTATATTAAACCATCAGGGGAACACATTCTCCTTACTTATACTGTTCACCTGGTAACATGTCCTGTGTATATTAAACCATCAGGGGAACACACTCTCCTCACTTATGCTGTTCACCTGGTAACATGTCCTGTGTATATTAAACCATCAGGGGAACACACTGTCCTCACTTGTAATGTTCACCTGGTAACATGTCCCGTGCGTGTTAAACCATCAGTGGAACACACTCTCCTCACTTATACTGTTCATCTGGTTAGAAGTCCCGTGTGTATTAAACAATCAGGGGAACACACTCTCTTCACATATACTTTTCAACTGGTAACATGTCCCGTGTATATTGGACCATCAGGGGAACACACTCTCCTCACTTCTACTCTTCACCTGGTGACACGTCCCGTGTATATTAAACCATCAGGGGAACACGTTCTCCTCACTTATACTGTTCGCCTGGTATCATGTCCCGTGTATGTTAAACCATCAGGGGAACACACTCTCCTCACTTATACTGTTCACTTGGTAACATGTCCTGTGCGTATTAAACCATCAGGGGAACACACTCTCCTCACTTATACTGTTCACTTGGTAACATGTCCCGTGCGTATTAAACCATCAGGGGAACACACTCTCCTCCCTTAAACTGGTCACATGGTAACATGTACTGTGTGTATTAAACAATCAGGGGAACACACTCTCCTCACTTGTACTGTTCACCTGGGGAAATGTCCCGACAGTATTAAACCATCAGGGGAACACACTCTCCTCACTTATACTGTTCATCTGTTGACATGTCCCGTGTATATTAAACCATCAGGTGAACACACTCTCCTCACTTATACTGTTCACCTGGTAACATGTCCCGTGTATATTAAACCATCAGGGGAACAAACTCTCCTCACTTATACTGTTCACCTGATGACATGTCCCGGGTATATTAAACAGTCAGGGGAACTCACTCTACTCACTTATACTGTTCACCTGGTATCATGTCCTGTGTTTATTAAACCATCAGGGGAACACACTCTCCTCACTTCGACTGTTCACCTGGTAACATGTCCCGTGTATATTAAACCATCAGGGGAACACACTCTCCTCACTTATACTGTTCACCTGGGGAAATGTTCTGTCAGTATTAAACAATCAGGGGAAAACACTCTCCTCACTTATACTGTTCATCTGGTAACAAGTCCTGTGTGTATTAAACCATGAGGGGAACTCAGTCTCTTCACTTATACTGTTCACCTGGGGAAATGTCCTGTCAGTATTAAACCATCAGGGGAAAACACTCTCCTCCCTTAAACTGGTCACATGGTGACATGTCCCGTCAGTATTAAACAATCAGGGGAACACACTCTCCTCACTTATACTGTTCACCTGGTAACATGTCCTGTGTATATTAAACCATCAGGGGAACACACTCTCCTCACTTATACTGTTCACCTGGTAACATGTCCTGTGTGTATTAAACAATCAGGGGAACACACTCTCCTCACTTATTCTGTTCACCTGGTAACATGTCCTGTGTGTATTAAACAATCAGGGGAACTCACTCTCCTCACTTATACTGTTCACCTGGTAACATGTCCTGTGTGTATTAAACAATCAGGGGAACTCACTCTCCTCACTTATACTGTTCACCTGGTAACATGTCCCGTGTGTATTAAACAATCAGGGAAACACAATCTCCTCACTTATACTGTTCACCTGGGAACATGTCCCGTGTGTATTAAACAATCAGGGAAACACAATCACCTCACTTATACTGTTCACCTGGTAACATGTCCTGTGTGTATTAAACAATCAGGGGAACACAATCTCCTCACTTATACTGTTCACCTGGTAACATGTCCCATGTATATTAAACAATCAGGGGAACACACTCTCCTCACTTATACTGTTCACCTGGTAACATGTCCTGTGTGTATTAAACAATCAGGGGAACTCACTCTCCTCACTTATACTGTTCACCTGGTAACATGTCCTGTGTATATTAAACCATCAGGGGAACACACTCTCCTCACTTATACTGTTCACCTGGTAACATGTCCCGTGTGTATTAAACAATCAGGGGAACACACTCTCCTCACTTATACTGTTCACCTGGAAACATGTCCTGTGTGTATTAAACAATCAGGGGAACACAATCTCCTCACATATACTGTTCACCTGGTAACATGTCCCGTGTGTATTAAACAATCAGGGGAACACACTCTCCTCACTTATACTGTTCACCTGGAAACATGTCCTGTGTGTATTAAACAATCAGGGGAACACAATCTCCTCACATATACTGTTCACCTGGTAACATGTCCCGTGTGTATTAAACAATCAGGGGAACACACTCTCCTCACTTATACTGTTCACCTGGAAACATGTCCTGTGTGTATTAAACAATCAGGGGAACACAATCTCCTCACATATACTGTTCACCTGGTAACATGTCCCATGTATATTAAACAATCAGGGGAACACAATCTCCTCACATATACTGTTCACCTGGTAACATGTCCCGTGTGTATTAAACAATCAGGGGAACACACTCTCCTCACTTATACTGTTCACCTGGAAACATGTCCTGTGTGTATTAAACAATCAGGGGAACACAATCTACTCACATATACTGTTCACCTGGTAACATGTCCCATGTATATTAAACAATCAGGGGAACACAATCTCCTCACATATACTGTTCACCTGGTAACATGTCCTGTGTGTATTAAACAATCAGGGGAACTCACTCTCCTCACTTATACTGTTCACCTGGTAACATGTCCCGTGTGTATTAAACAATCAGGGGAACACAATCTCCTCACATATACTGTTCACCTGGTAACATGTCCCGTGTGTATTAAACAATCAGGGGAACACACTCTCCTCACTTATACTGTTCACCTGGAAACATGTCCTGTGTGTATTAAACAATCAGGGGAACACAATCTCCTCACATATACTGTTCACCTGGTAACATGTCCCATGTATATTAAACAATCAGGGGAACACAATCTCCTCACATATACTGTTCACCTGGTAACATGTCCCGTGTGTATTAAACAATCAGGGGAACACACTCTCCTCACTTATACTGTTGACCTGGAAACATGTCCTGTGTGTATTAAACAATCAGGGGAACACAATCTCCTCACATATACTGTTCACCTGGTAACATGTCCCATGTATATTAAACAATCAGGGGAACACAATCTCCTCACATATACTGTTCACCTGGTAACATGTCCTGTGTGTATTAAACAATCAGGGGAACTCACTCTCCTCACTTATACTGTTCACCTGGTAACATGTCCCGTGTGTATTAAACAATCAGGGAAACACAATCTCCTCACTTATACTGTTCACCTGGTAACATGTCCTGTGTGTATTAAACAATCAGGGGAACACAATCTCCTCACATATACTGTTCACCTGGTAACATGTCCCATGTATATTAAACAATCAGGGGAACACACTCTCCTCACTTATACTGTTCACCTGGTAACATGTCCTGTGTGTATTAAACAATCAGGGGAACTCACTCTCCTCACTTATACTGTTCACCTGGTATCATGTCCTGTGTATATTAAACCATCAGGGGAACACACTCTCCTCACTTATACTGTTCACCTGGTAACATGTCCCGTGTGTATTAAACAATCAGGGGAAAACACTCTCCTCACTTATACTGTTCACCTGGTAACATGTCCCGTGTGTATTAAACAATCAGGGGAACACAATCTCCTCACTTATACTGTTCACCTGGTAACATGTCCCATGTATATTAAACAATCAGGGGAACACAATCTCCTCACATATACTGTTCACCTGGTAACATGTCCTGTGTATATTAAACAATCAGTGGAACACACTCTCCTCACTTATACTGTTCACCTGGTAACATGTCCCGTGTGTATTAAACAATCAGGGGAACACACTCTCCTCACTTATACTGTTCACCTGGTAACATGTCCCGTGTGTATTTAACAATCAGGGGAACACAATCTCCTCACTTATACTGTTCACCTGGTAACATGTCCCGTGTGTATTAAACAATCAGGGGAACACAATCTCCTCACTTATACTGTTCACCTGGTAACATGTCCCGTGTGTATTAAACAATCAGGGGAACTCACTCTCCTCACTTATACTGTTCACCTGGTAACATGTCCCGTGTGTATTAAACAATCAGGGGAACTCACTCTCCTCACTTATACTGTTCACCTGGTAACATGTCCCGTGTGTATTAAACAATCAGGGGAACACACTCTCCTCACTTCTACAGTTCACCTGGTAACATGTCCTGTGTTTATTAAACCAACGGGGGAACACACTCTACTCACTTATACTGTTCACCTGGTATCATGTCCCGTGCGTGTTAAACCATGAGGGAGGGGTACACTCTCTCCTCACTTATACTGTTCACCTGGGGAAATGTCCCGACAGTATTAAACCATCAGGGGAACACACTCTCCTCACTTATACTGTTCATCTGTTGACATGTCCCATGTATATTAAACCATCAGGGGAACACACTCTCCTCACTTATACTGTTCACCTGGTAACATGTCCCGTGTATATTAAACCATCAGGGGAACAAACTCTCCTCACTTATACTGTTCACCTGATGACATGTCCCGGGTATATTAAACAGTCAGGGAAACTCACTCTACTCACTTATACTTTTCACCTGGTATCATGTCCTGTGTTTATTAAACCATCAGGGGAACACACTCTCCTCACTTCTACTGTTCACCTGGTAACATGTCCCGTGTATATTAAACCATCAGGGGAACACACTCTCCTCAGTTATAAAGTTCACCTGGTAACATGTCCCGTGTGTATTAAACAATCAGGGGAACACACTCTCCTCACTTATACTGTTCACCTGGTAACATGTCCCGTGTATATTAAACCATCAGGGGAACACACTCTCCTCAGTTATAAAGTTCACCTGGTAACATGTCCCGTGTGTATTAAACAATCAGGGGAACACACTCTCCTCACTTATACTATTCACCTGGTAACATGTCCCGTGTGTATTAAACAATCAGGGGAACACAATCTCCTCACTTATACTGTTCACCTGGTAACATGTCCCATGTATATTAAACAATCAGGGGAACACACTCTCCTCACTTATACTGTTCACCTGGTAACATGTCCTGTGTGTATTAAACAATCAGGGGAACTCACTCTCCTCACTTATACTGTTCACCTGGTAACATGTCCTGTGTATATTAAACCATCAGGGGAACACACTCTCCTCACTTATACTGATCACCTGGTAACATGTCCCGTGTGCATTAAACAATCAGGGGAACACACTCTCCTCACTTATACTGTTCACCTGGTAACATGTCCCGTGTGTATTAAACAATCAGGGGAACACAATCTCTTCACTTATACTGTTCACCTGGTAACATGTCCCGTGTATATTAAACAATCAGGGGAACACACTCTCCTCAATTAAACAGTTCACCTGGTAACATGTCCTGTGTGTATTAAACAATCAGGGGAACTCACTCTCCTCACTTATACTGTTCACCTGGTAACATGTCCCGTGTGTATTAAACAATCAGGGGAACACAATCTCCTCACTTATACTGTTCACCTGGTAACATGTCCCGTGTGTATTAAACAATCAGGGGAACACACTCTCCTCACTTATACTGTTCACCTGGTAACATGTCCTGTGTGTATTAAACAATCAGGGGAACACACTATCCTCACTTCTACTGTTCACCTGGTAACATGTCCCGGTATATTAAACAATCAGGGGAACTCACTCTACTCACTTATACTGTTCACCTGGTATCATGTCCTGTGTTTATTAAACCATCGGGGGAACACACTCTACTCACTTATACTGTTCACCTGGTATCATGTCCCGTGCGTGTTAAACCATGAGGAAGGGGTACACTCTCTCCTCACTTATACTGTTCACCTGGGGAAATGTCCCGACAGTATTAAACCATCAGGGGAACACACTCTCCTCACTTATACTGTTCATCTGTTGACATGTCCCGTGTTTATTAAACCATCAGGGGAACACACTCTCCTCACTTATACTGTTCACCTGGTAACATGTCCCGTGTATATTAAACCATCAGGGGAACAAACTCTCCTCACTTATACTGTTCACCTGATGACATGTCCCGGGTATATTAAACAGTCAGGGGAACTCACTCTACTCACTTATACTTTTCACCTGGTATCATGTCCTGTGTTTATTAAACCATCAGGGGAACACACTCTCCTCACTTCTACTGTTCACCTGGTAACATGTCCCGTGTATATTAAACCATCAGGGGAACACACTCTCCTCAGTTATACTGTTCACCTGGTAACATGTCCTGTGTATATTAAACCATCAGGGGAACACACTTTCCTCACTTATACTGTTCAGCTGGTGACATGTCCAGTGCGTATTAAACCATCAGGGGAACACACTCTCCTCCCTTAAACTGGTCACATGGTGACATGTCCCGGGTATATTAAACAGTCAGGGGAACTCACTCTCCTCACTTATACTGTTCACCTGGAAACATGTCCTGTGTGTATTAAACAATCAGGGGAACACAATCTCCTCACATATACTGTTCACCTGGTAACATGTCCCATGTATATTAAACAATCAGGGGAACACAATCTCCTCACATATACTGTTCACCTGGTAACATGTCCTGTGTGTATTAAACAATCAGGGGAACTCACTCTCCTCACTTATACTGTTCACCTGGTAACATGTCCCGTGTGTAATAAACAATCAGGGAAACACAATCTCCTCACTTATACTGTTCACCTGGTAACATGTCCTGTGTGTATTAAACAATCAGGGGAACACAATCTCCTCACATATACTGTTCACCTGGTAACATGTCCCATGTATATTAAACAATCAGGGGAACACACTCTCCTCACTTGTACTGTTCACCTGGTAACATGTCCTGTGTGTATTAAACAATCAGGGGAACTCACTCTCCTCACTTATACTGTTCACCTGGTAACATGTCCTGTGTATATTAAACCATCAGGGGAACACACTCTCCTCACTTATATTGTTCACCTGGTAACATGTCCCGTGTGTATTAAACAATCAGGGGAACACACTCTCCTCACTTATACTGTTCACCTGGTAACATGTCCCGTGTGTATTAAACAATCAGGGGAACACAATCTCCTCACTTATACTGTTCACCTGGTAACATGTCCCATGTATATTAAACAATCAGGGGAACACAATCTCCTCACATATACTGTTCACCTGGTAACATGTCCTGTGTATATTAAACAATCAGTGGAACACAATCTCCTCACTTATACTGTTCACCTGGTAACATGTCGTGTGTATATTAAACAATCAGTGGAACACAATCTCCTCACTTACACTGTTCACCTGGTAACATGTCCCGTGTATATTAAACAATCAGGGGAACACACTCTCCTCACTTATACTGTTCACCTGGTAACATGTCCCGTGTGTATTAAACAATCAGGGGAACTCACTCTCCTCGCTTATACTGTTCACCTGGTAACATGTCCCGTGTGTATTAAACAATCAGGGGAACACAATCTCCTCACTTATACTGTTCACCTGGTAACATGTCCCGTGTGTATTAAACAATCAGGGGAACACAATCTCCTCACTTATACTGTTCACCTGGTAACATGTCCCGTGTGTATTAAACAATCAGGGGAACTCACTCTCCTCACTTATACTGTTCACCTGGTAACATGTCCCGTGTGTATTAAACAATCAGGGGAACTCACTCTCCTCACTTATACTGTTCACCTGGTAACATGTCCCGTGTGTATTAAACAATCAGGGGAACACACTCTCCTCACTTCTACAGTTCACCTGGTAACATGTCCCGGTATATCAAACAATCAGGGGAACTCACTCTACTCACTTATACTGTTCACCTGGTATCATGTCCTGTGTTTATTAAACCATCGGGGGAACACACTCTACTCACTTATACTGTTCACCTGGTATCATGTCCCGTGCGTGTTAAACCATGAGGGAGGGGTACACTCTCTCCTCACTTATACTGTTCACCTGGGGAAATGTCCCGACAGTATTAAACCATCAGGGGAACACACTCTCCTCACTTATGCTGTTCATCTGTTGACATGTCCCGTGTATATTAAGCCATCAGGGGAACACACTCTCCTCACTTATACTGTTGACCTGGTGACATGTCCCATGTATATTAAACCATCAGGGGAACACACTCTCCTCACTTATACTGTTCACCTGGTAACATGTCCCGTGTATATTAAACCATCAGGGGAACAAACTCTCCTCACTTATACTGTTCACCTGATGACATGTCCCGGGTATATTAAACAGTCAGGGAAACTCACTCTACTCACTTATACTTTTCACCTGGTATCATGTCCTGTGTTTATTAAACCATCAGGGGAACACACTCTCCTCACTTCTACTGTTCACCTGGTAACATGTCCCGTGTATATTAAACCATCAGGGGAACACACTCTCCTCAGTTATAAAGTTCACCTGGTAACATGTCCTGTGTTTATTAAACAATCAGGGGAACACAATCTCCTCACTTATACTGTTCACCTGGTAACATGTCCCATGTATATTAAACAATCAGGGGAACACACTCTCCTCACTTATACTGTTCACCTGGTAACATGTCCCATGTATATTAAACAATCAGGGGAACACACTCTCCTCACTTATACTGTTCACCTGGTAACATGTCCTGTGTATATTAAACCATCAGGGGAACACACTCTCCTCACTTATACTGATCACCTGGTAACATGTCCCGTGTGCATTAAACAATCAGGGGAACACAATCTCCTCACTTATACTGTTCACCTGGTAACATGTCCTGTGTGTATTAAACAATCAGGGGAACTCACTCTCCTCACTTATACTGTTCACCTGGTAACATGTCCTGTGTGTATTAAACAATCAGGGGAACTCACTCTCCTCACTTATACTGTTCACCTGGTAACATGTCCCGTGTGTATTAAACAATCAGGGGAACACAATCTCCTCACTTATACTGTTCACCTGGTAACATGTCCCATGTATATTAAACAATCAGGGGAACACACTCTCCTCACTTATACTGTTCACCTGGTAACATGTCCTGTTTGTATTAAACAATCAGGGGAACACACTCTCCTCACTTATACTGTTCACCTGGTAACATGTCCCGTGTGTATTTAACAATCAGGGGAACACAATCTCCTCACTTATACTGTTCACCTGGTAACATGTCCCGTGTGTATTAAACAATCAGGGGAACACAATCTCCTCACTTATACTGTTCACCTGGTAACATGTCCCATGTATATTAAACAATCAGGGGAACACACTCTCCTCACTTATACTGTTCACCTGGTAACATGTCCTGTGTCTATTAAACAATCAGGGGAACTCACTCTCCTCACTTATACTGTTCATCTGGTAACATGTCCTGTGTATATTAAACCATCAGGGGAACACACTCTCCTCACTTATACTGATCACCTGGTAACATGTCCCGTGTGCATTAAACAATCAGGGGAACACAATCTCCTCACTTATACTGTTCACCTGGTAACACGTCCCGTGTGTATTAAACAATCAGGGGAACACAATCTCCTCACTTATACTGTTCACCTGGTAACATGTCGTGTGTGTATTAAACAATCAGGGGAACTCACTCTCCTCACTTATACTGTTCACCTGGTAACATGTCCCGTGTTTATTAAACAATCAGGGGAACACAATCTCCTCACTTATACTGTTCACCTGGTAACATGTCGTGTGTGTATTAAACAATCAGGGGAACTCACTCTCCTCACTTATACTGTTCACCTGCTAACATGTCCCGTGTATATTAAACAATCAGGGGAACACACTCTCCTCAATTAAACAGTTCACCTGGTAACATGTCCTGTGTGTATTAAACAATCAGGGGAACTCACTCTCCTCACTTATACTGTTCACCTGGTAACATGTCCCGTGTGTATTAAACAATCAGGGGAACACAATCTCCTCACTTATACTGTTCACCTGGTAACATGTCCCGTGTGTATTAAACAATCAGGGGAACACACTCTCCTCACTTATACTGTTCACCTGGTAACATGTCCTGTGTGTATTAAACAATCAGGGGAACACACTATCCTCACTTCTACTGTTCACCTGGTAACATGTCCCGGTATATTAAACAATCAGGGGAACTCACTCTACTCACTTATACTGTTCACCTGGTATCATGTCCTGTGTTTATTAAACCATCGGGGGAACACACTCTACTCACTTATACTGTTCACCTGGTATCATGTCCCGTGCGTGTTAAACCATGAGGAAGGGGTACACTCTCTCCTCACTTATACTGTTCACCTGGGGAAATGTCCCGACAGTATTAAACCATCAGGGGAACACACTCTCCTCACTTATACTGTTCATCTGTTGACATGTCCCGTGTATATTAAACCATCAGGGGAACACACTCTCCTCACTTATACTGTTCACCTGGTAACATGTCCCGTGTATATTAAACCATCAGGGGAACAAACTCTCCTCACTTATACTGTTCACCTGATGACATGTCCCGGGTATATTAAACAGTCAGGGGAACTCACTGTACTCACTTATACTTTTCACCTGGTATCATGTCCTGTGTTTATTAAACCATCAGGGGAACACACTCTCCTCACTTCTACTGTTCACCTGGTAACATGTCCCGTGTATATTAAACCATCAGGGGAACACACTCTCCTCAGTTATACTGTTCACCTGGTAACATGTCCTGTGTATATTAAACCATCAGGGGAACACACTTTCCTCACTTATACTGTTCAGCTGGTGACATGTCCAGTGCGTATTAAACCATCAGGGGAACACACTCTCCTCCCTTAAACTGGTCACATGGTGACATGTCCCGGGTATATTAAACAGTCAGGGGAACTCACTCTACTCACTTATACTTTTCACCTGGTATCATGTCATGTGTTTATTAAACCATCAGGGGAACACACTCTCCTCACTTCTACTGTTCACCTGGTAACATGTCCCGTGTATATTAAACCATCAGGGGAACACACTCTCCTCACTTATACTGTTCACCTGGTAACAAGTCCTGTGTGTATTAAACCATGAGGGGAACTCACTCTCTTCACTTATACTGTTCACCTGTGGAAATGTCCTGTCAGTATTAAACGATCAGGGGAACACTCTCTCCTCACTTTTACTGTTCACTTGGTAACATGTCCCGTGCGTATTAAACCATCAGGGGAACACACTCTCCTCCCTTAAACTGGTCACATGGTGACATGTCCCGTCAGTATTAAACAATCAGGGGAACACACTCTCCTCACTTATACTGTTCACCTGGTAACATGTCCCATGTATATTAAACAATCAGGGGAACACAATCTCCTCACTTATACTGTTCACCTGGTAACATGTCCTGTGTGTATTAAACAATCAGGGGAACACACTCTCCTCACTTATACTGTTCACCTGGTAACATGTCCTGTGTGTATATTAAACAATCAGGGGATCACACTCTCCTCAATTAAACTGTTCACCTGGTAACATGTCCCGTGTGTATTAAACAATCAGGGGAACACACTCTCCTCACTTATACTGTTCACCTGTTGACATGTCCCGGGTATATTAAACAATCAGGGGAACTCACTCTACTCACTTATACTGTTCACCTGGTATCATGTCCCGTGCGTGTTAAACCATGAGGGAGGGGAACACTCTCTCCTCACTTATACTGTTCACCTGTGGAAATGTCCCGACAGTATTAAACCATCAGGGGAACAAACTCTCCTCACTTATACTGGTCATCTGTTGACATGTCCCGTGTATATTAAACCATCAGGGGAACACACTCTCCTCACTTATACTGTTCACCTGGTAACATGTCCCGTGTATATTAAACCATCAGGGGAACAAACTCTCCTCACTTATACTGTTCACCTGATGACATGTCCCGGGTATATTATACAGTCAGGGGAACTCACTCTACTCACTTATACTGTTCACCTGGTAACATGTCCTGTGTGTATTAAACAGTCAGGGGAACACACTCTCCTCACTTATACTGTTCTCCTGGTGACATGTCCAGTGCGTATTAAACAATCAGGGGAACACACTCTCCTCACTTATACTGTTCACTTGGTTACATGTCCCGTGTGTATTAAACAATCAGGGGAACTCACTCTCTTCACTTATACTGTTCGCCTTTCGACATGTCCTGTGTGTTTTAAACCATGAGGGGAACACACTCTTCTCACTTATACTGTTCACCTGGGGAAATGTTCTGTCAGTATTAAACCATCAGGGGAACACACTCTCCTCACTTATTCTGTTCACCTGGTAACATGTCCTGTGTGTATTAAACAATCAGGGGAACACACTCTCCTCACTTATTCTGTTCACCTGGTAACATGTCCCATGTATATTAAACAATCAGGGGAACACACTCTCCTCACTTATACTGTTCACCTGGTAACATGTCCCATGTATATTAAACAATCAGGGGAACTCACTCTCCTCACTTATGCTGTTCACCTTGTAACATGTCCCATGTATATTAAACAATCAGGGGAACACAATCTCCTCACATATACTGTTCACCTGGTAACATGTCCCGTGTGTATTAAACAATCAGGGGAACTCACTCTCCTCACTTATGCTGTTCACCTGGTAACATGTCCCATGTATATTAAACAATCAGGGGAACACAATCTCCTCACATATACTGTTCACCTGGTAATATGTCCTGTGTGTATTAAACAATCAGGGGAACACAATCTCCTCACTTATATTGTTCACCTGTTAACATGTCCTGTGTGTATTAAACAATCAGGGGAACTCACTCTCCTCACTTATACTGTTCAACTGGTAACATGTCCTGTGTGTATTAAACAATCAGGGGAACACAATCTCCTCACTTATACTGTTCACCTGGTAACATGTCCCATGTATATTAAACAATCAGGGGAACACAATCTCCTCACATATACTGTTCACCTGGTAACATGTCCTGTGTATTTTAAACAATCAGGGGAACACAATCTCCTCACTTATACTTTTCACCTGGTAACATGTCCTGTGTTTATTAAACAATCAAGGGAACTCACTCTCCTCACTTATACTGTTCACCTGGTAACATGTCCTGTGTATATTAAACCATCAGGGGAACACACTCTCCTGACTTATACTGTTCACCTGTTAACATGTCCTGTGTGTATTAAACAATCAGGGGAACTCACTCTCCTCACTTATACTGTTCACCTGTTAACATGTCCTCTGTGTATTAAACCATCAGGGGAACTCACTCTCCTCACTTATACTGTTCACCTGGTAACATGTCCCATGTATATTAAACAATCAGGGGAACACAATCTCCTCACATATACTGTTCACCTGGTAACATGTTCCATGTATATTAAACAATCAGGGGAACACAATCTCCTCACATATACTGTTCACCTGGTAACATGTCCTGTGTATATTAAACAATCAGGGGAACACAATCTCCTCACTTATACTGTTCACCTGGTAACATGTCCTGTGTGTATTAAACAATCAAGGGAACTCACTCTCCTCACTTATACTGTTCACCTGGTAACATGTCCCATGTATATTAAACAATCAGGGGAACTCACTCTCCTCACTTATACTGCTCACCTGGTAACATGTCCCATGTATATTAAACAATCAGGGGAACACACTCTCCTCACTTATACTGTTCACCTGGTAACATGTCCCATGTGTATTATACAATCAGGGGAACACAATCTCCTCACTTATACTGTTCACCTGGTAACATGTCCCATGTATATTAAACAATCAGGGGAACACAATCTCCTCACTTATACTGTTCACCTGGTAACATGTCCCATGTATATTAAACAATCAGGGGAACACACTCTCCTCACTTATACTGTTCACCTGGTAACATGTCCTGAGTGTATTAAACAATCAGGGGAACTCACTCTCCTCACTTATACTGTTCACCTGTTAACATGTCCTGTGTATATTAAACCATCAGGGGAACTCACTCTCCTCACTTATACTGTTCACCTGGTAACATGTCCCATGTATATTAAACAATCAGGGGAACACAATCTCCTCACATATACTGTTCACCTCGTGACATGTCCCGTCAGTATTAAGCAATCAGGGGAACACACTCTCCTCACTTATACTGTTCACCTGGTAACATGTCCCGTGAATATTAAACCATCAGGGGAAAGCACTCTCCTCACTTATACTGTTCACCTCGTGACATGTCCCGTCAGTATTAAGCAATCAGGGGAACACACTCTCCTCACTTATACTGTTCACCTGGTGACATGTCCCGTGTGTATTAAACAATCAGGGGAACACACTCTCCTCACTTATAATGTTCACCTGGTAACATGTCCCGTGAATATTAAACCATCAGGGGAACACACTCTCCTCACTTATACTGTTCACCTGGTGACATGTCCCGTGTGTATTAAACAATCAGGGGAACACACTCTCCTCACTTATACTGTTCACCTGGTAACATTTCCCTCGTATATTAAACCATCAGGGGAACACACTCTCCTCACTTATTCTGTTCACCTGGTAAAATGTCCCGTGTGTATTAAACAATCAGGGGATCACACTCTCCTCACTTATACTGTTCACCTGGTAACATGTCCCGTGTATATTAAACAATCTGGGGAACACACTGTCCTCAATTATACTGTTCACCTGCTGACATGTTCCGGGTATATTAAAACATCAGGGGAACACACTCTCCTCACTTATACTGTTCACCTGGTAACATGTCCCGTGCGTGTTAAACCATCAGGGGAACACACTCTCCTCACTTATACTGTTCATCTGGTAACATGTCCTGTGTGCATTAAACCATCAGAGGAACACACTCTCCTCACTTATACTGTTCATCTGGTAACATGTCCCGTCAGTATTAAACCATCAGGGGAACACACTCTCCTCACTTATACTGTTCATCTGGTAACATGTCCCGTCAGTATTAAACCATCAGGAGAACACAGTCTCCTCACTTATACTGTTCACCTGGTAACATGTCCCGTGTGTATTAAACAATCAGGGGAACACACTCTCCTCACTTATACTTTTTAACCGGTGACATGTCCCGTCAGTATTAAACAATCAGGGGAACACACTCTCCTCACTTTACTGTTCACCTGGTAACATGTCCCGTGCGTGTTAAACCATCAGGGGAACACACTCTCCTCAGTTATACTGTTCACCAGGTAACATGTCCCGTGAATATTAAAACATCAGGGGACCACACTCTCCTCAATTCTACTGTTCTCCTGGCAACATGTCCCGTGTGTATTAAACCATCAGGGGAACGCACTCTCCTCACTTATACTGTTCACCTGGTAACATGTCCCGTCAATATTAAACCATCAGGGGAAAGCACTCTCCTCACTTATACTGTTCACCTCGTGACATGTCCCGTCAGTATTAAGCAATCAGGGGAACTCACTCTCCTCAATTCTACTCTTCACCTGGTGACATGTCCCGGGTATATTAAACAATCGGGGGAACACACTCTCCTCACTTATACTGTTCACCTGGTAACATTTCCCGTGAGTATTAAACCATCAGGGGAACACACTCTCCTCACTTATACTGTTCACCAGGTAACATGTCCCGTGAATATTAAACCATCAGGGGAACACACTCTCCTCACTTATACTCTTCACCTGGTGACATGTCCCGGGTATATTAAACAATCAGGGGAACACACTCTCCTCACTTATACTGTTCACCTGGTAACATGTCCCGTGCGTGTTAAACCATCAGGGGAACACACTCTCCTCACAAACTGTTCACCTGGTAACATGTCCCTTGTATATTAAACCATCAGGGGAACACACTCTCCTCAATTATCCTGTTCACCTGGTAACATGTCCCGTGTTCATTAAACAATCAGGGGAACACAATCTGCTCACTTATACTGTTCACCTGGTAACATGTCCCGTGCGTGTTAATCCATCAGGGGAACACACTCTCCTCACTTATTCTGTTCACCTGGTAACATGTCCCGTGAGTATTAAACAATCAGGGGAACACACTCTCCTCACTTATACTGTTCACCTGGTAACATGTCCTATGTACATTAAACCATCAGAGGAACACTCTCTCCTCACTTATACTGTTCACCTGGTAACATGTCCCGTGAGTATTAAACAATCAGGGGAACACACTCTCCTCACTTATACTGTTCACCTGGTAATATGTCCAGTGTATATTAAACCATCAGGGGAACACACTCTCCTCACTTATACTGTTCACCTGGTAATATGTCCAGTGTCTATTAAACCATCAGGGGAACACACTCTCCTCACTTATCCTGTTCACCTGGTAACATGTCCTGTGCGCATTAAACAATCAGGGGAACACACTCTCCTCACTTATACTGTTCACCTGGTAATATGTCCAGTGTATATTAAACCATCAGGGGAACACACTCTCCTCACTTATACTGTTCACCTGGTAACATGTCCCGTGCGTGTTAAACCATCAGGGGAACACACTCTCCTCACTTATACAGTTCACCTGGTAACATCTTCCGTGAGTATTAAACAATCAGGGGAACTCACTCTCCTCACTTATACTGTTCACCTGGTAACATTTCCCTCGTATATTAAACCATCAGGGGAACACACTCTCCTCAATTATACTGTTCACCTGCTGACATGTTCCGGGTATATTAAAACATCAGGGGAACACACTCTCCTCACTAATACTGTTCACCTGTTAATATGTCCAGTGTATATTAAACCATCAGGGGAACACACTCTCCTCACTTATACTGTTCACCTGGTAATATGTCCAGTGTATATTAAACCATCAGGGGAACTCACTCTCCTCACTTATACTGTTCACCTGGTAACATGTCCCATGTATATTAAACAATCAGGGGAACACAATCTCCTCACATATACTGTTCACCTCGTGACATGTCCCGTCAGTATTAAGCAATCAGGGGAACACACTCTCCTCACTTATACTGTTCACCTGGTAACATGTCCCGTGAATATTAAACCATCAGGGGAAAGCACTCTCCTCACTTATACTGTTCACCTCGTGACATGTCCCGTCAGTATTAAGCAATCAGGGGAACACACTCTCCTCACTTATACTGTTCACCTGGTGACATGTCCCGTGTGTATTAAACAATCAGGGGAACACACTCTCCTCACTTATAATGTTCACCTGGTAACATGTCCCGTGAATATTAAACCATCAGGGGAACACACTCTCCTCACTTATACTGTTCACCTGGTGACATGTCCCGTGTGTATTAAACAATCAGGGGAACACACTCTCCTCACTTATACTGTTCACCTGGTAACATTTCCCTCGTATATTAAACCATCAGGGGAACACACTCTCCTCACTTATTCTGTTCACCTGGTAAAATGTCCCGTGTGTATTAAACAATCAGGGGATCACACTCTCCTCACTTATACTGTTCACCTGGTAACATGTCCCGTGTATATTAAACAATCTGGGGAACACACTGTCCTCAATTATACTGTTCACCTGCTGACATGTTCCGGGTATATTAAAACATCAGGGGAACACACTCTCCTCACTTATACTGTTCACCTGGTAACATGTCCCGTGCGTGTTAAACCATCAGGGGAACACACTCTCCTCACTTATACTGTTCATCTGGTAACATGTCCTGTGTGCATTAAACCATCAGAGGAACACACTCTCCTCACTTATACTGTTCATCTGGTAACATGTCCCGTCAGTATTAAACCATCAGGGGAACACACTCTCCTCACTTATACTGTTCATCTGGTAACATGTCCCGTCAGTATTAAACCATCAGGAGAACACAGTCTCCTCACTGATACTGTTCACCTGGTAACATGTCCCGTGTGTATTAAACAATCAGGGGAACACACTCTCCTCACTTATACTTTTTAACCGGTGACATGTCCCGTGTGTATTAAACAATCAGGGGAACACACTCTCCTCACTTATACTTTTTAACCGGTGACATGTCGAGTCAGTATTAAACAATCAGGGGAACACACTCTCCTCACTTTACTGTTCACCTGGTAACATGTCCCGTGCGTGTTAAACCATCAGGGGAACACACTCTCCTCACTTATACTGTTCACCAGGTAACATGTCCCGTGAATATTAAAACATCAGGGGAACGCACTCTCCTCACTTATACTGTTCACCTGGTAACATGTCCCGTCAATATTAAACCATCAGGGGAAAGCACTCTCCTCACTTATACTGTTCACCTGGTAACATGTCCCGTCAGTATTAAACCATCAGGGGAACACACTCTCCTCAATTCTACTCTTCACCTGGTGACATGTCCCGGGTATATTAAACAATCAGGGGAACACACTCTCCTCACTTATACTGTTCACCTGGTAACATTTCCCGTGAGTATTAAACCATCAGGGGAACACACTCTCCTCACTTATACTGTTCACCAGGTAACATGTCCCGTGAATATTAAACCATCAGGGGAACACACTCTCCTCACTTATACTCTTCACCTGGTGACATGTCCCGGGTATATTAAACAATCAGGGGAACACACTCTCCTCACTTATACTGTTCACCTGGTAACATGTCCCGTGCGTGTTAAACCATCAGGGGAACACACTCTCCTCACAAACTGTTCACCTGGTAACATGTCCCTTGTATATTAAACCATCAGGGGAACACACTCTCCTCAATTATCCTGTTCACCTGGTAACATGTCCCGTGTTCATTAAACAATCAGGGGAACACAATCTGCTCACTTATACTGTTCACCTGGTAACATGTCCCGTGCGTGTGAAACCATCAGGGGAACGCACTCTCCTCACTTATTCTGTTCACATGGGAACATGTCCCGTGAGTATTAAACAATCAGGGGAACACACTCTCCTCACTTATACTGTTCACCTGGTAACATGTCCTATGTACATTAAACCATCAGAGGAACACTCTCTCCTCACTTATACTGTTCACCTGGTAACATGTCCCGTGTGTATTAAACAATCAGGGGAACACAATCTGCTCACTTATACTGTTCACCTGGTAACATGTCCCGTGCGTGTTAATCCATCAGGGGAACACACTCTCCTCACTTATTCTGTTCACCTGGTAACATGTCCCGTGAGTATTAAACAATCAGGGGAACACACTCTCCTCACTTATACTGTTCACCTGGTAACATGTCCTATGTACATTAAACCATCAGAGGAACACTCTCTCCTCACTTATACTGTTCACCTGGTAACATGTCCCGTGAGTATTAAACAATCAGGGGAACACACTCTCCTCACTTATACTGTTCACCTGGTAATATGTCCAGTGTATATTAAACCATCAGGGGAACACACTCTCCTCACTTATACTGTTCACCTGGTAATATGTCCAGTGTCTATTAAACCATCAGGGGAACACACTCTCCTCACTTATCCTGTTCACCTGGTAACATGTCCTGTGCGCATTAAACAATCAGGGGAACACACTCTCCTCACTTATACTGTTCACCTGGTAATATGTCCAGTGTATATTAAACCATCAGGGGAACACACTCTCCTCACTTATACTGTTCACCTGGTAACATGTCCCGTGCGTGTTAAACCATCAGGGGAACACACTCTCCTCACTTATACAGTTCACCTGGTAACATCTTCCGTGAGTATTAAACAATCAGGGGAACTCACTCTCCTCACTTATACTGTTCACCTGGTAACATTTCCCTCGTATATTAAACCATCAGGGGAACACACTCTCCTCAATTATACTGTTCACCTGCTGACATGTTCCGGGTATATTAAAACATCAGGGGAACACACTCTCCTCACTAATACTGTTCACCTGTTAATATGTCCAGTGTATATTAAACCATCAGGGGAACACACTCTCCTCACTTATACTGTTCACCTGGTAATATGTCCAGTGTATATTAAACCATCAGGGGAACTCACTCTCCTCACTTATACTGTTCACCTGGTAACATGTCCCATGTATATTAAACAATCAGGGGAACACAATCTCCTCACATATACTGTTCACCTCGTGACATGTCCCGTCAGTATTAAGCAATCAGGGGAACACACTCTCCTCACTTATACTGTTCACCTGGTAACATGTCCCGTGAATATTAAACCATCAGGGGAAAGCACTCTCCTCACTTATACTGTTCACCTCGTGACATGTCCCGTCAGTATTAAGCAATCAGGGGAACACACTCTCCTCACTTATACTGTTCACCTGGTGACATGTCCCGTGTGTATTAAACAATCAGGGGAACACACTCTCCTCACTTATAATGTTCACCTGGTAACATGTCCCGTGAATATTAAACCATCAGGGGAACACACTCTCCTCACTTATACTGTTCACCTGGTGACATGTCCCGTGTGTATTAAACAATCAGGGGAACACACTCTCCTCACTTATACTGTTCACCTGGTAACATTTCCCTCGTATATTAAACCATCAGGGGAACACACTCTCCTCACTTATTCTGTTCACCTGGTAAAATGTCCCGTGTGTATTAAACAATCAGGGGAACACAATCTGCTCACTTATACTGTTCACCTGGTAACATGTCCCGTGCGTGTTAATCCATCAGGGGAACACACTCTCCTCACTTATTCTGTTCACCTGGTAACATGTCCCGTGAGTATTAAACAATCAGGGGAACACACTCTCCTCACTTATACTGTTCACCTGGTAACATGTCCTATGTACATTAAACCATCAGAGGAACACTCTCTCCTCACTTATACTGTTCACCTGGTAACATGTCCCGTGAGTATTAAACAATCAGGGGAACACACTCTCCTCACTTATACTGTTCACCTGGTAATATGTCCAGTGTATATTAAACCATCAGGGGAACACACTCTCCTCACTTATACTGTTCACCTGGTAATATGTCCAGTGTCTATTAAACCATCAGGGGAACACACTCTCCTCACTTATCCTGTTCACCTGGTAACATGTCCTGTGCGCATTAAACAATCAGGGGAACACACTCTCCTCACTTATACTGTTCACCTGGTAATATGTCCAGTGTATATTAAACCATCAGGGGAACACACTCTCCTCACTTATACTGTTCACCTGGTAACATGTCCCGTGCGTGTTAAACCATCAGGGGAACACACTCTCCTCACTTATACAGTTCACCTGGTAACATCTTCCGTGAGTATTAAACAATCAGGGGAACTCACTCTCCTCACTTATACTGTTCACCTGGTAACATTTCCCTCGTATATTAAACCATCAGGGGAACTCACTCTCCTCAATTATACTGTTCACCTGCTGACATGTTCCGGGTATATTAAAACATCAGGGGAACACACTCTCCTCACTTATACTTTTCACCTGGTAACATGTCCCGTGCGTGTTAAACCATCAGGGGAACACACTCTCCTCACTTATACTGTTCACCTGGTAACATGTCCCGTGAGTATAAAACAATCAGGTGAACACACTCGCCTCACTTATACTGTTCACCTGGTAACATGTCCCGTGTATATTAAACCATCAGGGAAACACACTCTCCTCACTTATACTGTTGACCTGGTGACATGTCCCGTGTATATTAAACCATCAGGGAAACACACTCTCCTCACTTATACTGTTGACCTGGTGACATGTCCCGTGTGTATTAAACAATCAGGGGAACACACTCTCCTCACTTATACTGTTCACCTGGTAACATGTCCCGTGTATATTAAACCATCAGGGAAACACACTCTCCTCACTTATACTGTTCACCTGGTAACATGTCCCGTGCGTGTTAAACCATCAGGGGAACACACTCTCCTCACTTATACTGTTCACCTGGTAACATGTCCCGTGAGTATAAAACAATCAGGTGAACACTCTCGCCTCACTTATACTGTTCACCTGGTAACATGTCCAGTGTATATTAAACCATCAGGGAAACACACTCTCCTCACTTATACTGTTCACCTGGTAACATGTCCCGTGAGTATAAAACAATCAGGTGAACACACTCTCCTCACTTATACTGTTCACCTGGTAACATGTCCCGTGTATATTAAACCGTCAGGGGAACACACTCTCCTCACTTATACTGTTCACCTGGTAACATGTCCCGTGTATATTAAACCATCAGGGAAACACACTCTCCTCACTTATACTGTTCACCTGGTAACATGTCCCGTGCGTGTTAAACCATCAGGGGAACACACTCTCCTCACTTATACTGTTCACCTGGTGACATGTCCCGTGTGTATTAAACAATCAGGTGAACACACTCTCCTCACTTATACTTTTCACCTGGTAACATGTCCCGTTTATATTAAACAATCAGGGGAACACACTCTCCTCACTTATCCTGTTCACCTGGTAACATTTCCCTCGTATATTAGACAATCAGGGGAACACACACTCCTCACTTATACTGTTCACCTGGTAACATGTCCAGTGTATATTAAACCGTCAGGGGAACACACTCTCCTCACTTATACTGTTCACCTGGTAACATGTCCAGTGTATATTAAACCATCAGGGAAACACACTCTCCTCACTTATACTGTTCACCTGGTGACATGTCCCGTGTGTATTAAACAATCAGGTGAACACACTCTCCTCACTTATACTTTTCACCTGGTAACATGTCCCGTTTATATTAAACAATCAGGGGAACACACTCTCCTCACTTATCCTGTTCACCTGGTAACATTTCCCTCGTATATTAGACAATCAGGGGAACACACACTCCTCACTTATACTGTTCACCTGGTAACATGTCCCGTGTGTATTAAACAATCAGGGGAACACACTCTCCTCACTTATACTGTTCACCTGGTAACATCTTCCGTGCGTGTTAAACCATCAGGGGAAAACACTCTCCTCACTTATTCTGTTCACCTGGTAACATGTCCCGTGAGTATTAAACAATCAGGGGAACACACTCTCCTCACTTATACTGTTCACCTGGTAAAATTTCCCTCGTATATTAAACCATCAGTGGAACACACTCTCCTCACTTATACTGTTCACCTGGTAACATGTCCGGTGTGTATTAAACAATCAGGGGAACACACTCTCCTCACTTATACTGTTCACCTGGTAACATTTCCCTCGCATATTAAACCATCAGGGGAACACACTCTCCTCACTTATACTGTTCACCTGGTAACATGTCCCGTGTGTATTAAACAATCAGGGGAACACACTCTCCTCACTTATACTGTTCACCTGGTAAAATGTCCCGTGTGTATTAAACAATCAGGGGATCACACTCTCCTCACTTATACTGTTCACCTGGTAACATGTCCCGTGCATATTAAACAATCAGGGGAACACACTCTCCTCAATTATACTGTTCACCTGCTGACATGTTCCGGGTATATTAAAACATCAGGGGAACACACTCTCCTCACTTATACTGTTCACCTGGTAACATGTCCTATGTACATTAAACCATCAGAGGAACACACTCTCCTCACTTATACTGTTTACCTGGTAACATGTCCAGTGTATATTAAACAATCAGGGGAACGCACTCTCCTCACTTATCCTGTTCACCTGGTAACATGTCCTATGTACATTAAACCATCAGAGGAACACTCTCTCCTCACTTATACTGTTCACCTGGTAACATGTCCCGTGAGTATTAAACAATCAGGGGAACACACTCTCCTCACTTATACTGTTCACCTGGTAATATGTCCAGTGTATATTAAACCATCAGGGGAACACACTCTCCTCACTTATACTGTTCACCTGGTAACATGTCCCGTGCGTGTTAAACCATCAGGGGAACACACTCTCCTCACTTATACAGTTCACCTGGACACAACTTCCGTGAGTATTAAACAATCAGGGGAACTCACTCTCCTCACTTATACTGTTCACCTGGTAACATTTCCCTCGTATATTAAACCATCAGGGGAACACGCTCTCCTCACTTATACTGTTCACCTGGTAACATTTCCCTCGTATATTAAACCATCAGGGGAACACACTCTCCTCAATTATACTGTTCACCTGCTGACATGTTCCGGGTATATTAAACCATCAGGGGAACACACTCTCCTCACTTATACTGTTCACCTGGTAACATGTCCCGTGCGTGTAAAACCATCAGGGGAACACACTCTCCTCACTTATACTGTTCACCTGGTCACATTTCCCTCGTATATTAAACCATCAGGGGAACACACTCTCCTCACTTATACTGTTCACCTGGTAACATGTCCCGTGTATATTAAACCATCAGGGAAACACACTCTCCTCACTTATACTGTTCACCTGGTGACATGTCCCGTGTGTATTAAAAAATCAGGGGAACACACTCTCCTCACTTATACTTTTTAACCGGTGACATGTCCCGTGTGTATTAAACAATCAGGGGAACACACTCTCCTCACTTATACTGTTCACCCGATGACATGTCCCGTGTGTATTAAACAATCAGGGGAACACACTCTCCTCACTTATACTGTTCACCTGGTAACATGTCCCGTGTATATTAAACCATCAGGGGAACACATTCTCCTCACTTATACTGTTCACCTGGTAACATGTCCCGTGTGTATTAAACAATCAGGGGAACACAATCTGCTCACTTATACTGTTCACCTGGTAACATGTCCCGTGCGTGTTAAACCATCAGGGGAACACACTCTCCTCACTTATTCTGTTCACCTGGTAACATGTCCCGTGAGTATTAAACAATCAGGAAAACACACTCACCTCACTTATACTGTTCACCTGGTAACATGTCCTGTGTACATTAAACCATCAGAGGAACACACTCTCCTCACTTATACTGTTCACCTGGTAACATGTCCCGTGTATATTAAACAATCAGGGGAACACACTCTCCTCACTTATACTTTTTAACCGGTGACATGTCCCGTGTGTATTAAACAATCAGGGGAACACACTCTCCTCACTTATACTGTTCACCCGATGACATGTCCCGTGTGTATTAAACAATCAGGGGAACACACTCTCCTCACTTATACTGTTCACCTGGTAACATGTCCCGTCAGTATTAAACAATCAGGGGAACACACTCTCCTCACTTATACTGTTCACCTGGTAACATGTCCCGTGTATATTAAACCATCAGGGGAACACATTCTCCTCACTTATACTGTTCACCTGGTAACATGTCCCGTGTGTATTAAACTATCAGGGGAAAACACTCTCCTCACTTATACTGTTCACCTGGTGACATGTCCCGTGTGTATTAAACAATCAGGTGAACACACTCTCCTCACTTATACTTTTCACCTGGTAACATGTCCCGTTTATATTAAACAATCAGGGGAACACACTCTCCTCACTTATCCTGTTCACCTGGTAACATTTCCCTCGTATATTAGACAATCAGGGGAACACACACTCCTCACTTATACTGTTCACCTGGTAACATGTCCCGTGTGTATTAAACAATCAGGGGAACACACTCTCCTCACTTATACTGTTCACCTGGTAACATCTTCCGTGCGTGTTAAACCATCAGGGGAACACACTCTCCTCACTTATACTGTTCACCTGGTAACATGTCCGGTGTGTATTAAACAATCAGGGGAACACACTCTCCTCACTTATACTGTTCACCTGGTAACATTTCCCTCGCATATTAAACCATCAGGGGAACACACTCTCCTCACTTATACTGTTCACCTGGTAACATGTCCCGTGTGTATTAAACAATCAGGGGAACACACTCTCCTCACTTATACTGTTCACCTGGTAAAATGTCCCGTGTGTATTAAACAATCAGGGGATCACACTCTCCTCACTTATACTGTTCACCTGGTAACATGTCCCGTGCATATTAAACAATCAGGGGAACACACTCTCCTCAATTATACTGTTCACCTGCTGACATGTTCCGGGTATATTAAAACATCAGGGGAACACACTCTCCTCACTTATACTGTTCACCTGGTAACATGTCCCGTGCGTGTTAAACCATCAGGGGAACACACTCTCCTCACAAACTGTTCACCTGGTAACATGTCCCGTGTATATTAAACCATCAGGGGAACACACTCTCCTCAATTATCCTGTTCACCTGGTAACATGTCCCGTGTTCATTAAACAATCAGGGGAACACAATCTGCTCACTTATACTGTTCACCTGGTAACATGTCCCGTGCGTGTGAAACCATCAGGGGAACACACTCTCCTCACTTATTCTGTTCACATGGGAACATGTCCCGTGAGTATTAAACAATCAGGGGAACACACTCTCCTCACTTATACTGTTCACCTGGTAACATGTCCTATGTACATTAAACCATCAGAGGAACACTCTCTCCTCACTTATACTGTTCACCTGGTAACATGTCCCGTGTGTATTAAACAATCAGGGGAACACAATCTGCTCACTTATACTGTTCACCTGGTAACATGTCCCGTGCGTGTTAATCCATCAGGGGAACACACTCTCCTCACTTATTCTGTTCACCTGGTAACATGTCCCGTGAGTATTAAACAATCAGGGGAACACACTCTCCTCACTTATACTGTTCACCTGGTAACATGTCCTATGTACATTAAACCATCAGAGGAACACTCTCTCCTCACTTATACTGTTCACCTGGTAACATGTCCCGTGAGTATTAAACAATCAGGGGAACACACTCTCCTCACTTATACTGTTCACCTGGTAATATGTCCAGTGTATATTAAACCATCAGGGGAACACACTCTCCTCACTTATACTGTTCACCTGGTAATATGTCCAGTGTCTATTAAACCATCAGGGGAACACACTCTCCTCACTTATCCTGTTCACCTGGTAACATGTCCTGTGCGCATTAAACAATCAGGGGAACACACTCTCCTCACTTATACTGTTCACCTGGTAATATGTCCAGTGTATATTAAACCATCAGGGGAACACACTCTCCTCACTTATACTGTTCACCTGGTAACATGTCCCGTGCGTGTTAAACCATCAGGGGAACACACTCTCCTCACTTATACAGTTCACCTGGTAACATCTTCCGTGAGTATTAAACAATCAGGGGAACTCACTCTCCTCACTTATACTGTTCACCTGGTAACATTTCCCTCGTATATTAAACCATCAGGGGAACACACTCTCCTCAATTATACTGTTCACCTGCTGACATGTTCCGGGTATATTAAAACATCAGGGGAACACACTCTCCTCACTTATACTTTTCACCTGGTAACATGTCCCGTGCGTGTTAAACCATCAGGGGAACACACTCTCCTCACTTATACTGTTCACCTGGTAACATGTCCCGTGAGTATAAAACAATCAGGTGAACACACTCGCCTCACTTATACTGTTCACCTGGTAACATGTCCCGTGTATATTAAACCATCAGGGAAACACACTCTCCTCACTTATACTGTTGACCTGGTGACATGTCCCGTGTATATTAAACCATCAGGGAAACACACTCTCCTCACTTATACTGTTGACCTGGTGACATGTCCCGTGTGTATTAAACAATCAGGGGAACACACTCTCCTCACTTAAACTGTTCACCTGGTAACATGTCCCGTGCATATTAAACAATCAGGGGAACACTCACTCCTCACTTATACTGTTCACCTGCTGACATGTTCCGGGTATATTAAAACATCAGGGGAACACACTCTCCTCACTTATACTGTTCACCTGGTAACATGTCCTATGTACATTAAACCATCAGGGGAACACACTCTCCTCACTTATCCTGTTCACCTGGTAACATGTCCTATGTACATTAAACCATCAGAGGAACACTCTCTCCTCACTTATACTGTTCACCTGGTAACATGTCCCGTGAGTATTAAACAATCAGGGGAACACACTCTCCTCACTTATACTGTTCACCTGGTAATATGTCCAGTGTATATTAAACCATCAGGGGAACACACTCTCCTCACTTATACTGTTCACCTGGTAACATGTCCCGTGCGTGTTAAACCATCAGGGGAACACACTCTCCTCACTTATACAGTTCACCTGGACACAACTTCCGTGAGTATTAAACAATCAGGGGAACTCACTCTCCTCACTTATACTGTTCACCTGGTAACATTTCCCTCGTATATTAAACCATCAGGGGAACACGCTCTCCTCACTTATACTGTTCACCTGGTAACATTTCCCTCGTATATTAAACCATCAGGGGAACACACTCTCCTCAATTATACTGTTCACCTGCTGACATGTTCCGGGTATATTAAACCATCAGGGGAACACACTCTCCTCACTTATACTGTTCACCTGGTAACATGTCCCGTGCGTGTAAAACCATCAGGGGAACACACTCTCCTCACTTATACTGTTCACCTGGTCACATTTCCCTCGTATATTAAACCATCAGGGGAACACACTCTCCTCACTTATACTGTTCACCTGGTAACATGTCCCGTGAGTATAAAACAATCAGGTGAACACACTCGCCTCACTTATACTGTTCACCTGGTAACATGTCCCGTGTATATTAAACCATCAGGGAAACACACTCTCCTCACTTATACTGTTCACCTGGTGACATGTCCCGTGTGTATTAAAAAATCAGGGGAACACACTCTCCTCACTTATACTTTTTAACCGGTGACATGTCCCGTGTGTATTAAACAATCAGGGGAACACACTCTCCTCACTTATACTGTTCACCCGATGACATGTCCCGTGTGTATTAAACAATCAGGGGAACACACTCTCCTCACTTATACTGTTCACCTGGTAACATGTCCCGTTTATATTAAACCATCAGGGGAACACATTCTCCTCACTTATACTGTTCACCTGGTAACATGTCCCGTGTGTATTAAACAATCAGGGGAACACAATCTGCTCACTTATACTGTTCACCTGGTAACATGTCCCGTGCGTGTTAAACCATCAGGGGAACACACTCTCCTCACTTATTCTGTTCACCTGGTAACATGTCCCGTGAGTATTAAACAATCAGGAAAACACACTCACCTCACTTATACTGTTCACCTGGTAACATGTCCTGTGTACATTAAACCATCAGAGGAACACACTCTCCTCACTTATACTGTTCACCTGGTAACATGTCCCGTGTATATTAAACAATCAGGGGAACACACTCTCCTCACTTATACTTTTTAACCGGTGACATGTCCCGTGTGTATTAAACAATCAGGGGAACACACTCTCCTCACTTATACTGTTCACCCGATGACATGTCCCGTGTGTATTAAACAATCAGGGGAACACACTCTCCTCACTTATACTGTTCACCTGGTAACATGTCCCGTCAGTATTAAACAATCAGGGGAACACACTCTCCTCACTTATACTGTTCACCTGGTAACATGTCCCGTGTATATTAAACCATCAGGGGAACACATTCTCCTCACTTATACTGTTCACCTGGTAACATGTCCCGTGTGTATTAAACTATCAGGGGAAAACACTCTCCTCACTTATACTGTTCACCTGGTGACATGTCCCGTGTGTATTAAACAATCAGGTGAACACACTCTCCTCACTTATACTTTTCACCTGGTAACATGTCCCGTTTATATTAAACAATCAGGGGAACACACTCTCCTCACTTATCCTGTTCACCTGGTAACATTTCCCTCGTATATTAGACAATCAGGGGAACACACACTCCTCACTTATACTGTTCACCTGGTAACATGTCCCGTGTGTATTAAACAATCAGGGGAACACACTCTCCTCACTTATACTGTTCACCTGGTAACATCTTCCGTGCGTGTTAAACCATCAGGGGAACACACTCTCCTCACTTATACTGTTCACCTGGTAACATGTCCGGTGTGTATTAAACAATCATGGGAACACACTCTCCTCACTTATACTGTTCACCTGGTAACATTTCCCTCGCATATTAAACCATCAGGGGAACACACTCTCCTCACTTATACTGTTCACCTGGTAACATGTCCCGTGTGTATTAAACAATCAGGGGAACACACTCTCCTCACTTATACTGTTCACCTGGTAAAATGTCCCGTGTGTATTAAACAATCAGGGGATCACACTCTCCTCACTTATACTGTTCACCTGGTAACATGTCCCGTGCATATTAAACAATCAGGGGAACACACTCTCCTCAATTATACTGTTCACCTGCTGACATGTTCCGGGTATATTAAAACATCAGGGGAACACACTCTCCTCACTTATACTGTTCACCTGGTAACATGTCCCGTGCGTGTTAAACCATCAGGGGAACACACTCTCCTCACTTATACTGTTCATCTGGTAACCTGTCCCGTGTATATTAAACCATCAGGGGAACACACTCTCCTCACTTATACTGTTCACCTGGTAACATGTCCCGTGTATATTAAACCACCAGGGGAACACACTCTCCTCACTTATACTGTTCACCTGGTAACATGTCCTGTGTGCATTAAACCATCAGGGGAACACACTCTCCTCACTTATACTGTTCACCTGGTAACATGTCCCGTGTATATTAAACCATCAGGGGAACACATTCTCCTCACTTATACTGTTCACCTGGTAACATGTCCCGTGTGTATTAAACAATCAGGGGAACACAATCTGCTCACTTATACTGTTCACCTGGTAACATGTCCCGTGCGTGTTAAACCATCAGGGGAACACACTCTCCTCACTTATTCTGTTCACCTGGTAACATGTCCCGTGAGTATTAAACAATCAGGAAAACACACTCACCTCACTTATACTGTTCACCTGGTAACATGTCCTGTGTACATTAAACCATCAGAGGAACACACTCTCCTCACTTATACTGTTCACCTGGTAACATGTCCCGTGTATATTAAACAATCAGGGGAACACACTCTCCTCACTTATACTTTTTAACCGGTGACATGTCCCGTGTGTATTAAACAATCAGGGGAACACACTCTCCTCACTTATACTGTTCACCCGATGACATGTCCCGTGTGTATTAAACAATCAGGGGAACACACTCTCCTCACTTATACTGTTCACCTGGTAACATGTCCCGTCAGTATTAAACAATCAGGGGAACACACTCTCCTCACTTATACTGTTCACCTGGTAACATGTCCCGTGTATATTAAACCATCAGGGGAACACATTCTCCTCACTTATACTGTTCACCTGGTAACATGTCCCGTGTGTATTAAACTATCAGGGGAAAACACTCTCCTCACTTATACTGTTCACCTGGTGACATGTCCCGTGTGTATTAAACAATCAGGTGAACACACTCTCCTCACTTATACTTTTCACCTGGTAACATGTCCCGTTTATATTAAACAATCAGGGGAACACACTCTCCTCACTTATCCTGTTCACCTGGTAACATTTCCCTCGTATATTAGACAATCAGGGGAACACACACTCCTCACTTATACTGTTCACCTGGTAACATGTCCCGTGTGTATTAAACAATCAGGGGAACACACTCTCCTCACTTATACTGTTCACCTGGTAACATCTTCCGTGCGTGTTAAACCATCAGGGGAACATACTCTCCTCACTTATACTGTTCACCTGGTAACATGTCCGGTGTGTATTAAACAATCATGGGAACACACTCTCCTCACTTATACTGTTCACCTGGTAACATTTCCCTCGCATATTAAACCATCAGGGGAACACACTCTCCTCACTTATACTGTTCACCTGGTAACATGTCCCGTGTGTATTAAACAATCAGGGGAACACACTCTCCTCACTTATACTGTTCACCTGGTAAAATGTCCCGTGTGTATTAAACAATCAGGGGATCACACTCTCCTCACTTATACTGTTCACCTGGTAACATGTCCCGTGCATATTAAACAATCAGGGGAACACACTCTCCTCAATTATACTGTTCACCTGCTGACATGTTCCGGGTATATTAAAACATCAGGGGAACACACTCTCCTCACTTATACTGTTCACCTGGTAACATGTCCCGTGCGTGTTAAACCATCAGGGGAACACACTCTCCTCACTTATACTGTTCATCTGGTAACCTGTCCCGTGTATATTAAACCATCAGGGGAACACACTCTCCTCACTTATACTGTTCACCTGGTAACATGTCCCGTGTATATTAAACCACCAGGGGAACACACTCTCCTCACTTATACTGTTCACCTGGTAACATGTCCTGTGTGCATTAAACCATCAGGGGAACACACTCTCCTCACTTATACTGTTTATCTGGTAACATGTCCCGTCAGTATTAAACCATCAGGAGAACTCAGTCTCCTCACTTATACTGTTCACCTGGTAACATGTCCTTTGCATATTTATCCATCAGGGGAAAACATTCTGCTCACTTATACTGTTCACCTGGTGACATGTCCCGTGTGTATTAAACAATCAGGGGAACACACTCTCCTCACTTATACTTTTTAACCGGTGACATGTCCCGTGTGTATTAAACAATCAGGGGAACACACTCTCCTCACTTATACTGTTCACCTGGTAACATGTCCCGTGCGTATTAAACAATCAGGGGAACACACTCTCCTCACTTATACTGTTCACCTGGTAACATGTCCCGTGCGTGTTAAACCATCAGGGGAACAAACTCTCCTCACTTCTCCTGTTCACCTGGTAACATTTCCCGTGAGTATTAAACCATCTGGGGAACACACTCTCCTCACTTATACTGTTCACCAGGTAACATGTCCCGTGAATATTAAACAATCAGGGGAAAGCACTCCCCTCACTTATACTGTTCTCCTGGCAACATGTCCCGTGTTTATGAAACCATCAGGGGAACACACTCTCCTCACTTATACTGTTCACCTGGTAACATGTCCCGTGTGCATTAAACAATCAGGGGAACACACTCTCCTCACTTATACCGTTCACCTGATAACATGTCCCCTGTGTATTAAACCATCAGGGGAACACACTCTCCTCACTTATACTGTTCATCTGGTAACATGTCGTGTGTGTATTAAACAATCATGGGAACACACTCTCCTCAATTATACTGTTCACCTGGTAACATGTCCCGTGTATATTAAACCATCAGTGGAACACACTCTCCTCACTTATACTGTTCACCTGATAACATGTCCCGTGAATATTAAACCATCAGGGGAAAGCACTCTCCTCACTTATACTGTTCACCTCGTGACATGTCCCGTCAGTATTAAGCAATCAGGGGAACTCACTCTCCTCACTTATACTGTTCACCTGGTAACATGTCCCGTGCGTGTTAAACCATCAGGGGAACACACTCTCCTCACACACTGTTCACCTGGTAACATGACCCGTGAGTATTAAACAATCAGGGGAACACACACTCCTCACTTATACTGTTCACCTGGTAACATGTCCCGTGTATATTAAAACATCAGGGGAAGACACTCTCCTCAATTATCCTGTTCACCTGGTAACATGTCCCGTGTGTATTAAACAATCAGGGGAACACAATCTGCTCACTTATACTGTTCACCTGGTAACATGTCCTATGTACATTAAACCATCAGAGGAACACTCTCTCCTCACTTATACTGTTCACCTGGTAACATGTCCCGTGAGTATTAAACAATCAGGGGAACACACTCTCCTCACTTATCCTGTTCACCTGGTAACATGTCCTATGTACATTAAACCATCAGAGGAACACACTCTCCTCACTTATACTGTTTACCTGGTAACATGTCCAGTGTATATTAAACAATCAGGGGAACACACTCTCCTCACTTATCCTGTTCACCTGGTAACATGTCCTATGTACATTAAACCATCAGAGGAACACTCTCTCCTCACTTATACTGTTCACCTGGTAACATGTCCCGTGTATATTAAAACATCAGGGGAAGACACTCTCCTCAATTATCCTGTTCACCTGGTAACATGTCCCGTGTGTATTAAACAATCAGGGGAACACAATCTGCTCACTTATACTGTTCACCTGGTAACATGTCCTATGTACATTAAACCATCAGAGGAACACTCTCTCCTCACTTATACTGTTCACCTGGTAACATGTCCCGTGAGTATTAAACAATCAGGGGAACACACTCTCCTCACTTATCCTGTTCACCTGGTAACATGTCCTATGTACATTAAACCATCAGAGGAACACACTCTCCTCACTTATACTGTTTACCTGGTAACATGTCCAGTGTATATTAAACAATCAGGGGAACACACTCTCCTCACTTATACAGTTCACCTGGACACAACTTCCGTGAGTATTAAACAATCAGGGGAACTCACTCTCCTCACTTATACTGTTCACCTGGTAACATTTCCCTCGTATATTAAACCATCAGGGGAACACGCTCTCCTCACTTATACTGTTCACCTGGTAACATTTCCCTCGTATATTAAACCATCAGGGGAACACACTCTCCTCAATTATACTGTTCACCTGCTGACATGTTCCGGGTATATTAAACCATCAGGGGAACACACTCTCCTCACTTATACTGTTCACCTGGTAACATGTCCCGTGCGTGTAAAACCATCAGGGGAACACACTCTCCTCACTTATACTGTTCACCTGGTCACATTTCCCTCGTATATTAAACCATCAGGGGAACACACTCTCCTCACTTATACTGTTCACCTGGTAACATGTCCCGTGAGTATAAAACAATCAGGTGAACACACTCGCCTCACTTATACTGTTCACCTGGTAACATGTCCCGTGTATATTAAACCATCAGGGAAACACACTCTCCTCACTTATACTGTTCACCTGGTGACATGTCCCGTGTGTATTAAAAAATCAGGGGAACACACTCTCCTCACTTATACTTTTTAACCGGTGACATGTCCCGTGTGTATTAAACAATCAGGGGAACACACTCTCCTCACTTATACTGTTCACCCGATGACATGTCCCGTGTTTATTAAACAATCAGGGGAACACACTCTCCTCACTTATACTGTTCACCTGGTAACATGTCCCGTCAGTATTAAACAATCAGGGGATCACACTCTCCTCACTTATACTGTTCACCTGGTAACATGTCCCGTGTATATTAAACCATCAGGGGAACACATTCTCCTCACTTATACTGTTCACCTGGTAACATGTCCCGTGTGTATTAAACAATCAGGGGAACACAATCTGCTCACTTATACTGTTCACCTGGTAACATGTCCCGTGCGTGTTAAACCATCAGGGGAACACACTCTCCTCACTTATTCTGTTCACCTGGTAACAGGTCCCGTGAGTATTAAACAATCAGGAAAACACACTCACCTCACTTATACTGTTCACCTGGTAACATGTCCTGTGTACATTAAACCATCAGAGGAACACACTCTCCTCACTTATACTGTTCACCTGGTAACATGTCCCGTGTATATTAAACAATCAGGGGAACACACTCTCCTCACTTATACTTTTTAACCGGTGACATGTCCCGTGTGTATTAAACAATCAGGGGAACACACTCTCCTCACTTATACTGTTCACCCGATGACATGTCCCGTGTGTATTAAACAATCAGGGGAACACACTCTCCTCACTTATACTGTTCACCTGGTAACATGTCCCGTCAGTATTAAACAATCAGGGGAACACACTCTCCTCACTTATACTGTTCACCTGGTAACATGTCCCGTGTATATTAAACCATCAGGGGAACACATTCTCCTCACTTATACTGTTCACCTGGTAACATGTCCCGTGTGTATTAAACAATCAGGGGAACACAATCTGCTCACTTATACTGTTCACCTGGTAACATGTCCCGTGCGTGTTAAACCATCAGGGGAACACACTCTCCTCACTTATTCTGTTCACCTGTTAAAATGTCCCGTGAGTATTAAACAATCAGGAAAACACACTCACCTCACTTATACTGTTCACCTGGTAACATGTCCTGTGTACATTAAACCATCAGAGGAACACACTCTCCTCACTTATACTGTTCACCTGGTAACATGTCCCGTGTATATTAAACAATCAGGGGAACACACTCTCCTCACTTATACAGTTCACCTGGTAACATGTCCCGTGCGTGTTAAACCATCAGGGGAACACACTCTCCTCACTTATACTGTTCACCTGGTAACATGTCCCGTGCGTGTTAAACCATCAGGGGAACACTCTCTCCTCACTTATACAGTTCACCTGGTGACATGTCCCGTGCGTGTTAAACCATCAGGGGAACACACTCTCCTCACTTATACTGTTCACCTGGTAACATGTCCCGTGCGTGTTAAACCATCAGGGGAACACACTCTCCTCACTTATACAGTTCACCTGGTAACATCTTCCGTGAGTATTAGACAATCAGGGGAACTCACTCTCCTCACTTATACTGTTCACCTGGTAACATTTCCCACGTATATTAAACCATCAGGGGAACACACTCTCCTCACTTATACTGTTCACCTGGTAACATTTCCCTCGTATATTAAACCATCAGGGGGACACACTCTCCTCAATTATACTGTTCACCTGCTGACATGTTCCGGGTATATTAAACCATCAGGGGAACACACTCTCCTCACTTATACTGTTCACCTGGTAACATGTCCCGTGCGTGTTAAACCATCAGGGGAACACACTCTCCTCACTTATACTGTTCACCTGGTAACATGTCCCGTGAGTATAAAACAATCAGGGGAACACACTCTCCTCACTTATACTGTTCACCTGGTAACATGTCCCGTGAGTATAAAACAATCAGGGGAACACACTCTCCTCACTTATACTGTTCACCTGGTAACATGTCCCGTGAGTATAAAACAATCAGGGGAACACACTCTCCTCACTTATACTGTTCACCTGGTAACATGTCCCGTGAGTATAAAACAATCAGGTGAAAACACTCGCCTCACTTATACTGTTCACCTGGTAACATGTCCCGTGTATATTAAACCATCAGGGAAACACACTCTCCTCACTTATACTGTTCACCTGGTGACATGTCCCGTCTGTATTAACCCATCAGGTGAACACACTCTCCTCACTTATACTGTTCATCTGGTAACATGTCCCGTGTTTATTAAACCATCAGGGGAACACACTCTCCTCACTTATACTGTTCACCTGGTAACATGTCCCGTGTATATTAAACAATCAGGGGAACACACTCTCCTCACTTATACTGTTCACCTGGTAACATGTCCTGTGTGCATTAAACCATCAGAGGAACACACTCTCCTCACTTATACTGTTCACCTGGTAACATGTCCTTTGCATATTTATCCATCAGGGGAAAACATTCTGCTCACATATACTTTTTAACCGGTGACATGTCCCGTGTGTATTAAACAATCAGGGGAACACACTCTCCTCACTTATACTGTTCACCCGATGACATGTCCCGTGTGTATTAAACAATCAGGGGAACACACTCTCCTCACTTATACTGTTCACCTGGTAACATGTCCTGTGTATATTAAACCATCAGGGGAACACACTCTCCTCACTTATACTGTTCACCTGGTGACATGTCCCGTCAGTATTAAACAATCAGGGGAACACACTCTCCTCACTTATACTGTTCACCTGGTAACATGTCCTGTGTATATTAAACCATCAGGGGAACACACTCTCCTCAATTATACTGTTCACCTGGTAACATGACCCGTGCGTGTTAAACCATCAGGGGAACACACTCTCCTCACTTATACTGTTCACCTGGTAATATGTCCAGTGTATATTAAACCATCAGGGGAACACATTCTCCTCACTTATACTGTTCACCTGGTAACATGTCCTGTTTGTAGTAAACAATCAGGGGAATACACTCTCCTCACTTATACTGTTCACCTGGTAACATGTCCCGTGTATATTAAACCATCAGGGGAACACACTCTCCTCACTTATACTGTTCACCTGGTAACATGTCCCGTGAATTTTAAACCATCGGGGAAAGCACTTCCCTCACTTATACAGTTCTCCTGGTAACATGTCCCGTGTGCATTAGACAATCAGGGGAACACACTCTCCTCACTTATACCGTTCAGCTGATAACATGTCCCGTGTGTATTAAAGTATCAGGGGAACACACTCTCCTCACTTATACTGTTCAAATGGTGACATGTCCCATCAGTATTAAACAATCAGGGGAACAGACTCTCCTCACTTATACTGTTGAAATGGTGACATGTCCCGTCAGTATTAAACAATCAGGGGAACACACTCTCCTCACTTATACTGTTCACCTGCTGACATGTCCCGGGTATATTAAACCATCAGCAGAACACACTCTACTCACTTATACTGTTCACCTGGTAACTGTCCGGTGTGTATTAAACAATCAGGGGAACACACTCTCCTCACTTATACTGTTCACCTGGTAACATGTCCCGTGTGTATTAAACAATCAGGGGAACACACTCTCCTCACTTATACTGTTCACCTGGTAAAATGTCCCGTGTGTATTAAACAATCAGGGGATCACACTCTCCTCACTTATACTGTTCACCTGGTAACATGTCCCGTGTATATTAAACAATCTGGGGAACACACTCTCCTCAATTATACTGTTCACCTGCTGACATGTTCCGGGTATATTAAAACATCAGGGGAACACACTCTCCTCACTTATACTGTTCACCTGGTAACATGTACTGTGCGCATTAAACAATCAGGGGAACACACTCTCCTCACTTATACTGTTCACCTGGTAATATGTCCAGTGTATATTAAACCATCAGGGGAACACACTCTCCTCACTTATACTGTTCACCTGGTAAAATGTCCCGTGTGTATTAAACAATCAGGGGATCACACTCTCCTCACTTATACTGTTCACCTGGTAAAATGTCCCGTGTGTATTAAACAATCAGAGGATCACACTCTCCTCACTTATACTGTTCACCTGGTAACATGTCCTATGTACATTAAACCATCAGAGGAACACTCTCTCCTCACTTATACTGTTCACCTGGTAATATGTCCAGTGTATATTAAACCATCAGGGGAACACACTCTCCTCACTTATACTGTTCACCTGGTAAAATGTCCCGTGTGTATTAAACAATCAGGGGATCACACTCTCCTCACTTATACTGTTCACCTGGTAACATGTCCTATGTACATTAAACCATCAGAGGAACACACTCTCCTCACTTATACTGTTCACCTGGTAACATGTCCGGTGTGTATTAAACAATCAGGGGAACACACTCTCCTCACTTATACTGTTCACCTGGTAACATTTCCCTCGCATATTAAACCATCAGGGGAACACACTCTCCTCACTTATACTGTTCACCTGGTAACATTTCCCTCGTATATTAAACCATCAGGGGAACACACTCTCCTCACTTCTACTGTTCACCTGGTAACATGTCCGGTGTGTATTAAACAATCAGGGGAACACACTCTCCTCACTTATACTGTTCACCTGGTAACATTTCCCTCGCATATTAAACCATCAGGGGAACACACTCTCCTCACTTATACTGTTCACCTGGTAACATGTCCCGTGTGTATTAAACAATCAGGGGAACACACTCTCCTCACTTATACTGTTCACCTGGTAAAATGTCCCGTGTGTATTAAACAATCAGGGGATCACACTCTCCTCACTTATACTGTTCACCTGGTAACATGTCCCGTGTATATTAAACAATCTGGGGAACACACTCTCCTCAATTATACTGTTCACCTGGTAACATGTTCCGGTTATATTAAAACATCAGGTGAACACACTCTCCTCACTTATACTGTTCATCTGGTAACCTGTCCCGTGTATATTAAACCATCAGGGGAACACACTCTCCTCAATTATACTGTTCACCTGCTGACATGTTCCGGGTATATTAAACCATCAGGGGAACACACTCTCCTCACTTATACTGTTCACCTGGTAACATGTCCCGTGCGTGTAAAACCATCAGGGGAACACACTCTCCTCACTTATACTGTTCACCTGGTCACATTTCCCTCGTATATTAAACCATCAGGGGAACACACTCTCCTCACTTATACTGTTCACCTGGTAACATGTCCCTTGAGTATAAAACAATCAGGTGAACACACTCGCCTCACTTATACTGTTCACCTGGTAACATGTCCCGTGTATATTAAACCATCAGGGAAACACACTCTCCTCACTTATACTGTTCACCTGGTGACATGTCCCGTGTGTATTAAAAAATCAGGGGAACACACTCTCCTCACTTATACTTTTTAACCGGTGACATGTCCCGTGTGTATTAAACAATCAGGGGAACACACTCTCCTCACTTATACTGTTCACCCGATGACATGTCCCGTGTGTATTAAACAATCAGGGGAACACACTCTCCTCACTTATACTGTTCACCTGGTAACATGTCCCGTCAGTATTAAACAATCAGGGGAACACACTCTCCTCACTTATACTGTTCACCTGGTAACATGTCCCGTGTATATTAAACCATCAGGGGAACACATTCTCCTCACTTATAATGTTCACCTGGTAACATGTCCCGTGTGTATTAAACAATCAGGGGAACACAATCTGCTCACTTATACTGTTCACCTGGTAACATGTCCCGTGCGTGTTAAACCATCAGGGGAACACACTCTCCTCACTTATTCTGTTCACCTGGTAACATGTCCCGTGAGTATTAAACAATCAGGAAAACACACTCACCTCACTTATACTGTTCACCTGGTAACATGTCCTGTGTACATTAAACCATCAGAGGAACACACTCTCCTCACTTATACTGTTCACCTGGTAACATGTCCCGTGTATATTAAACAATCAGGGGAACACACTCTCCTCACTTATACAGTTCACCTGGTAACATGTCCCGTGCGTGTTAAACCATCAGGGGAACACACTCTCCTCACTTATACTGTTCACCTGGTAACATGTCCCGTGCGTGTTAAACCATCAGGGGAACACACTCTCCTCACTTATACAGTTCACCTGGTGACATGTCCCGTGCGTGTTAAACCATCAGGGGAACACACTCTCCTCACTTAAACTGTTCACCTGGTAACATGTCCCGTGCGTGTTAAACCATCAGGGGAACACACTCTCCTCACTTATACAGTTCACCTGGTAACATCTTCCGTGAGTATTAGACAATCAGGGGAACTCACTCTCCTCACTTATACTGTTCACCTGGTAACATTTCCCACGTATATTAAACCATCAGGGGAACACACTCTCCTCACTTATACTGTTCACCTGGTAACATTTCCCTCGTATATTAAACCATCAGGGGGACACACTCTCCTCAATTATACTGTTCACCTGCTGACATGTTCCGGGTATATTAAACCATCAGGGGAACACACTCTCCTCACTTATACTGTTCACCTGGTAACATGTCCCGTGCGTGTTAAACCATCAGGGGAACACACTCTCCTCTCTTATACTGTTCACCTGGTAACATGTCCCGTGAGTATAAAACAATCAGGGGAACACACTCTCCTCACTTATACTGTTCACCTGGTAACATGTCCCGTGAGTATAAAACAATCAGGGGAACACACTCTCCTCACTTATACTGTTCACCTGGTAACATGTCCCGTGAGTATAAAACAATCAGGGGAACACACTCTCCTCACTTATACTGTTCACCTGGTAACATGTCCCGTGAGTATAAAACAATCAGGTGAACACACTCGCCTCACTTATACTGTTCACCTGGTAACATGTCCCGTGTATATTAAACCATCAGGGAAACACACTCTCCTCACTTATACTGTTCACCTGGTGACATGTCCCGTCTGTATTAACCCATCAGGTGAACACACTCTCCTCACTTATACTGTTCATCTGGTAACATGTCCCGTGTTTATTAAACCATCAGGGGAACACACTCTCCTCACTTATACTGTTCACCTGGTAACATGTCCCGTGTATATTAAACAATCAGGGGAACACACTCTCCTCACTTATACTGTTCACCTGGTAACATGTCCTGTGTGCATTAAACCATCAGAGGAACACACTCTCCTCACTTATACTGTTCACCTGGTAACATGTCCTTTGCATATTTATCCATCAGGGGAAAACATTCTGCTCACTTATACTTTTTAACCGGTGACATGTCCCGTGTGTATTAAACAATCAGGGGAACACACTCTCCTCACTTATACTGTTCACCCGATGACATGTCCCGTGTGTATTAAACAATCAGGGGAACACACTCTCCTCACTTATACTGTTCACCTGGTAACATGTCCTGTGTATATTAAACCATCAGGGGAACACACTCTCCTCACTTATACTGTTCACCTGGTGACATGTCCCGTCAGTATTAAACAATCAGGGGAACACACTCTCCTCACTTATACTGTTCACCTGGTAACATGTCCTGTGTATATTAAACCATCAGGGGAACACACTCTCCTCAATTATACTGTTCACCTGGTAACATGACCCGTGCGTGTTAAACCATCAGGGGAACACACTCTCCTCACTTATACTGTTCAACTGGTAATATGTCCAGTGTATATTAAACCATCAGGGGAACACATTCTCCTCACTTATACTGTTCACCTGGTAACATGTCCTGTTTGTAGTAAACAATCAGGGGAATACACTCTCCTCACTTATACTGTTCACCTGGTAACATGTCCCGTGTATATTAAACCATCAGGGGAACACACTCTCCTCACTTATACTGTTCACCTGGTAACATGTCCCGTGAATTTTAAACCATCGGGGAAAGCACTTCCCTCACTTATACAGTTCTCCTGGTAACATGTCCCGTGTGCATTAGACAATCAGGGGAACACACTCTCCTCACTTATACCGTTCAGCTGATAACATGTCCCGTGTGTATTAAAGTATCAGGGGAACACACTCTCCTCACTTATACTGTTCAAATGGTGACATGTCCCATCAGTATTAAACAATCAGGGGAACAGACTCTCCTCACTTATACTGTTGAAATGGTGACATGTCCCGTCAGTATTAAACAATCAGGGGAACACACTCTCCTCACTTATACTGTTCACCTGCTGACATGTCCCGGGTATATTAAACCATCAGCAGAACACACTCTACTCACTTATACTGTTCACCTGGTAACTGTCCGGTGTGTATTAAACAATCAGGGGAACACACTCTCCTCACTTATACTGTTCACCTGGTAACATGTCCCGTGTGTATTAAACAATCAGGGGAACACACTCTCCTCACTTATACTGTTCACCTGGTAAAATGTCCCGTGTGTATTAAACAATCAGGGGATCACACTCTCCTCACTTATACTGTTCACCTGGTAACATGTCCCGTGTATATTAAACAATCTGGGGAACACACTCTCCTCAATTATACTGTTCACCTGCTGACATGTTCCGGGTATATTAAAACATCAGGGGAACACACTCTCCTCACTTATACTGTTCACCTGGTAACATGTACTGTGCGCATTAAACAATCAGGGGAACACACTCTCCTCACTTATACTGTTCACCTGGTAATATGTCCAGTGTATATTAAACCATCAGGGGAACACACTCTCCTCACTTATACTGTTCACCTGGTAAAATGTCCCGTGTGTATTAAACAATCAGGGGATCACACTCTCCTCACTTATACTGTTCACCTGGTAAAATGTCCGGTGTGTATTAAACAATCAGAGGATCACACTCTCCTCACTTATACTGTTCACCTGGTAACATGTCCTATGTACATTAAACCATCAGAGGAACACTCTCTCCTCACTTATACTGTTCACCTGGTAACATGTCCCGTGTATATTAAACCATCAGGGGAACACACTCTCCTCACTTATACTGTTCACCTGGTAAAATGTCCCGTGTGTATTAAACAATCAGGGGATCACACTCTCCTCACTTATACTGTTCACCTGGTAACATGTCCTATGTACATTAAACCATCAGAGGAACACACTCTCCTCACTTATACTGTTCACCTGGTAACATGTCCGGTGTGTATTAAACAATCAGGGGAACACACTCTCCTCACTTATACTGTTCACCTGGTAACATTTCCCTCGCATATTAAACCATCAGGGGAACACACTCTCCTCACTTATACTGTTCACCTGGTAACATTTCCCTCGTATATTAAACCATCAGGGGAACACACTCTCCTCACTTATACTGTTCACCTGGTAACATGTCCGGTGTGTATTAAACAATCAGGGGAACACACTCTCCTCACTTATACTGTTCACCTGGTAACATTTCCCTCGCATATTAAACCATCAGGGGAACACACTCTCCTCACTTATACTGTTCACCTGGTAAAATGTCCCGTGTGTATTAAACAATCAGGGGATCACACTCTCCTCACTTATACTGTTCACCTGGTAACATGTCCCGTGTATATTAAACAATCTGGGGAACACACTCTCCTCAATTATACTGTTCACCTGCTGACATGTTCCGGTTATATTAAAACATCAGGTGAACACACTCTCCTCACTTATACTGTTCATCTGGTAACCTGTCCCGTGTATATTAAACCATCAGGGGAACACACTCTCCTCACTTATACTGTTCACCTGGTAACATGTCCCGTGTATATTAAACCACCAGGGGAACACACTCTCCTCACTTATACTGTTCACCTGGTAACATGTCCTGTGTGCATTAAACCATCAGAGGAACACACTCTCCTCACTTATACTGTTCATCTGGTAACATGTCCCGTCAGTATTAAACCATCAGGAGAACACAGTCTCCTCACTTATACTGTTCACCTGGTAACATGTCCTTTGCATATTTATCCATCAGGGGAAAACATTCTGCTCACTTATACTGTTCACCTGGTGACATGTCCCGTGTGTATTAAACAATCAGGGGAACACACTCTCCTCTCTTATACTTTTTAACCGGTGACATGTCCCGTGTGTATTAAACAATCAGGGGAACACACTCTCCTCACTTATACTGTTCACCCGATGACATGTCCCGTGTGTATTAAACAATCAGGGGAACACACTCTCCTCACTTATACTGTTCACCTGGTAAAATGTCCCGTCAGTATTAAACAATCAGGGGAAAACACTCTCCTCAATTATACTGTTCACCTGGTAACATGTCCTATGTACATTAAACCATCAGAGGAACACTCTCTCCTCACTTATACTGTTCACCTGGTAATATGTCCAGTGTATATTAAACCATCAGGGGAACACACTCTCCTCACTTATACTGTTCACCTGGTAAAATGTCCCGTGTGTATTAAACAATCAGGGGATCACACTCTCCTCACTTATACTGTTCACCTGGTAACATGTCCTATGTACATTAAACCATCAGAGGAACACACTCTCCTCACTTATACTGTTCACCTGGTAACATGTCCGGTGTGTATTAAACAATCAGGGGAACACACTCTCCTCACTTATACTGTTCACCTGGTAACATTTCCCTCGCATATTAAACCATCAGGGGAACACACTCTCCTCACTTATACTGTTCACCTGGTAACATTTCCCTCGTATATTAAACCATCAGGGGAACACACTCTCCTCACTTATACTGTTCACCTGGTAACATGTCCGGTGTGTATTAAACAATCAGGGGAACACACTCTCCTCACTTATACTGTTCACCTGGTAACATTTCCCTCGCATATTAAACCATCAGGGGAACACACTCTCCTCACTTATACTGTTCACCTGGTAAAATGTCCCGTGTGTATTAAACAATCAGGGGATCACACTCTCCTCACTTATACTGTTCACCTGGTAACATGTCCCGTGTATATTAAACAATCTGGTGAACACACTCTCCTCAATTATACTGTTCACCTGCTGACATGTTCCGGTTATATTAAAACATCAGGTGAACACACTCTCTTCACTTATACTGTTCATCTGGTAACCTGTCCCGTGTATATTAAACCATCAGGGGAACACACTCTCCTCACTTATACTGTTCACCTGGTAACATGTCCCGTGTATATTAAACCACCAGGGGAACACACTCTCCTCACTTATACTGTTCACCTGGTAACATGTCCTGTGTGCATTAAACCATCAGAGGAACACACTCTCCTCACTTATACTGTTCATCTGGTAACATGTCCCGTCAGTATTAAACCATCAGGAGAACACAGTCTCCTCACTTATACTGTTCACCTGGTAACATGTCCCGTGAGTATAAAACAATCAGGTGAACACACTCGCCTCACTTATACTGTTCACCTGGTAACATGTCCCGTGTATATTAAACCATCAGGGAAACACACTCTCCTCACTTATACTGTTCACCTGGTGACATGTCCCGTCTGTATTAACCCATCAGGTGAACACACTCTCCTCACTTATACTGTTCATCTGGTAACATGTCCCGTGTTTATTAAACCATCAGGGGAACACACTCTCCTCACTTATACTGTTCACCTGGTAACATGTCCCGTGTATATTAAACAATCAGGGGAACACACTCTCCTCACTTATACTGTTCACCTGGTAACATGTCCTGTGTGCATTAAACCATCAGAGGAACACACTCTCCTCACTTATACTGTTCACCTGGTAACATGTCCTTTGCATATTTATCCATCAGGGGAAAACATTCTGCTCACTTATACTTTTTAACCGGTGACATGTCCCGTGTGTATTAAACAATCAGGGGAACACACTCTCCTCACTTATACTGTTCACCCGATGACATGTCCCGTGTGTATTAAACAATCAGGGGAACACACTCTCCTCACTTATACTGTTCACCTGGTAACATGTCCTGTGTATATTAAACCATCAGGGGAACACACTCTCCTCACTTATACTGTTCACCTGGTGACATGTCCCGTCAGTATTAAACAATCAGGGGAACACACTCTCCTCACTTATACTGTTCACCTGGTAACATGTCCTGTGTATATTAAACCATCAGGGGAACACACTCTCCTCAATTATACTGTTCACCTGGTAACATGACCCGTGCGTGTTAAACCATCAGGGGAACACACTCTCCTCACTTATACTGTTCAACTGGTAATATGTCCAGTGTATATTAAACCATCAGGGGAACACATTCTCCTCACTTATACTGTTCACCTGGTAACATGTCCTGTTTGTAGTAAACAATCAGGGGAATACACTCTCCTCACTTATACTGTTCACCTGGTAACATGTCCCGTGTATATTAAACCATCAGGGGAACACACTCTCCTCACTTATACTGTTCACCTGGTAACATGTCCCGTGAATTTTAAACCATCGGGGAAAGCACTTCCCTCACTTATACAGTTCTCCTGGTAACATGTCCCGTGTGCATTAGACAATCAGGGGAACACACTCTCCTCACTTATACCGTTCAGCTGATAACATGTCCCGTGTGTATTAAAGTATCAGGGGAACACACTCTCCTCACTTATACTGTTCAAATGGTGACATGTCCCATCAGTATTAAACAATCAGGGGAACAGACTCTCCTCACTTATACTGTTGAAATGGTGACATGTCCCGTCAGTATTAAACAATCAGGGGAACACACTCTCCTCACTTATACTGTTCACCTGCTGACATGTCCCGGGTATATTAAACCATCAGCAGAACACACTCTACTCACTTATACTGTTCACCTGGTAACTGTCCGGTGTGTATTAAACAATCAGGGGAACACACTCTCCTCACTTATACTGTTCACCTGGTAACATGTCCCGTGTGTATTAAACAATCAGGGGAACACACTCTCCTCACTTATACTGTTCACCTGGTAAAATGTCCCGTGTGTATTAAACAATCAGGGGATCACACTCTCCTCACTTATACTGTTCACCTGGTAACATGTCCCGTGTATATTAAACAATCTGGGGAACACACTCTCCTCAATTATACTGTTCACCTGCTGACATGTTCCGGGTATATTAAAACATCAGGGGAACACACTCTCCTCACTTATACTGTTCACCTGGTAACATGTACTGTGCGCATTAAACAATCAGGGGAACACACTCTCCTCACTTATACTGTTCACCTGGTAATATGTCCAGTGTATATTAAACCATCAGGGGAACACACTCTCCTCACTTATACTGTTCACCTGGTAAAATGTCCCGTGTGTATTAAACAATCAGGGGATCACACTCTCCTCACTTATACTGTTCACCTGGTAAAATGTCCGGTGTGTATTAAACAATCAGAGGATCACACTCTCCTCACTTATACTGTTCACCTGGTAACATGTCCTATGTACATTAAACCATCAGAGGAACACTCTCTCCTCACTTATACTGTTCACCTGGTAACATGTCCCGTGTATATTAAACCATCAGGGGAACACACTCTCCTCACTTATACTGTTCACCTGGTAAAATGTCCCGTGTGTATTAAACAATCAGGGGATCACACTCTCCTCACTTATACTGTTCACCTGGTAACATGTCCTATGTACATTAAACCATCAGAGGAACACACTCTCCTCACTTATACTGTTCACCTGGTAACATGTCCGGTGTGTATTAAACAATCAGGGGAACACACTCTCCTCACTTATACTGTTCACCTGGTAACATTTCCCTCGCATATTAAACCATCAGGGGAACACACTCTCCTCACTTATACTGTTCACCTGGTAACATTTCCCTCGTATATTAAACCATCAGGGGAACACACTCTCCTCACTTATACTGTTCACCTGGTAACATGTCCGGTGTGTATTAAACAATCAGGGGAACACACTCTCCTCACTTATACTGTTCACCTGGTAACATTTCCCTCGCATATTAAACCATCAGGGGAACACACTCTCCTCACTTATACTGTTCACCTGGTAAAATGTCCCGTGTGTATTAAACAATCAGGGGATCACACTCTCCTCACTTATACTGTTCACCTGGTAACATGTCCCGTGTATATTAAACAATCTGGGGAACACACTCTCCTCAATTATACTGTTCACCTGCTGACATGTTCCGGTTATATTAAAACATCAGGTGAACACACTCTCCTCACTTATACTGTTCATCTGGTAACCTGTCCCGTGTATATTAAACCATCAGGGGAACACACTCTCCTCACTTATACTCTTCACCTGGTAACATGTCCCGTGTATATTAAACCACCAGGGGAACACACTCTCCTCACTTATACTGTTCACCTGGTAACATGTCCTGTGTGCATTAAACCATCAGAGGAACACACTCTCCTCACTTATACTGTTCATCTGGTAACATGTCCCGTCAGTATTAAACCATCAGGAGAACACAGTCTCCTCACTTATACTGTTCACCTGGTAACATGTCCTTTGCATATTTATCCATCAGGGGAAAACATTCTGCTCACTTATACTGTTCACCTGGTGACATGTCCCGTGTGTATTAAACAATCAGGGGAACACACTCTCCTCTCTTATACTTTTTAACCGGTGACATGTCCCGTGTGTATTAAACAATCAGGGGAACACACTCTCCTCACTTATACTGTTCACCCGATGACATGTCCCGTGCGTGTAAAACCATCAGGGGAACACACTCTCCTCACTTATACTGTTCACCTGGTAACATGTCCCGTGCGTGTTAAACCATCAGGGGAACACACTCTCCTCACTTATACAGTTCACCTGGTAACATCTTCCGTGAGTATTAGACAATCAGGGGAACTCACTCTCCTCACTTATACTGTTCACCTGGTAACATTTCCCACGTATATTAAACCATCAGGGGAACACACTCTCCTCACTTATACTGTTCACCTGGTAACATTTCCCTCGTATATTAAACCATCATTGGGACACACTCTCCTCAATTATACTGTTCACCTGCTGACATGTTCCGGGTTTATTAAACCATCAGGGGAACACACTCTCCTCACTTATACTGTTCACCTGGTAACATGTCCCGTGCGTGTTAAACCATCAGGGGAACACACTCTCCTCTCTTATACTGTTCACCTGGTAACATGTCCCGTGAGTATAAAACAATCAGGGGAACACACTCTCCTCACTTATACTGTTCACCTGGTAACATGTCCCGTGAGTATAAAACAATCAGGGGAAAACATTCTGCTCACTTATACTGTTCACCTGGTGACATGTCCCGTGTGTATTAAACAATCAGGGGAACACACTCTCCTCTCTTATACTTTTTAACCGGTGACATGTCCCGTGTGTATTAAACAATCAGGGGAACACACTCTCCTCACTTATACTGTTCACCCGATGACATGTCCCGTGTGTATTAAACAATCAGGGAAACACACTCTCCTCACTTATACTGTTCACCTGGTGACATGTCCCGTCTGTATTAACCCATCAGGTGAACACACTCTCCTCACTTATACTGTTCATCTGGTAACATGTCCCGTGTTTATTAAACCATCAGGGGAACACACTCTCCTCACTTATACTGTTCACCTGGTAACATGTCCCGTGTATATTAAACAATCAGGGGAACACACTCTCCTCACTTATACTGTTCACCTGGTAACATGTCCTGTGTGCATTAAACCATCAGAGGAACACACTCTCCTCACTTATACTGTTCACCTGGTAACATGTCCTTTGCATATTTATCCATCAGGGGAAAACATTCTGCTCACTTATACTTTTTAACCGGTGACATGTCCCGTGTGTATTAAACAATCAGGGGAACACACTCTCCTCACTTATACTGTTCACCCGATGACATGTCCCGTGTGTATTAAACAATCAGGGGAACACACTCTCCTCACTTATACTGTTCACCTGGTAACATGTCCTGTGTATATTAAACCATCAGGGGAACACACTCTCCTCACTTATACTGTTCACCTGGTGACATGTCCCGTCAGTATTAAACAATCAGGGGAACACACTCTCCTCACTTATACTGTTCACCTGGTAACATGTCCTGTGTATATTAAACCATCAGGGGAACACACTCTCCTCAATTATACTGTTCACCTGGTAACATGACCCGTGCGTGTTAAACCATCAGGGGAACACACTCTCCTCACTTATACTGTTCAACTGGTAATATGTCCAGTGTATATTAAACCATCAGGGGAACACATTCTCCTCACTTATACTGTTCACCTGGTAACATGTCCTGTTTGTAGTAAACAATCAGGGGAATACACTCTCCTCACTTATACTGTTCACCTGGTAACATGTCCCGTGTATATTAAACCATCAGGGGAACACACTCTCCTCACTTATACTGTTCACCTGGTAACATGTCCCGTGAATTTTAAACCATCGGGGAAAGCACTTCCCTCACTTATACAGTTCTCCTGGTAACATGTCCCGTGTGCATTAGACAATCAGGGGAACACACTCTCCTCACTTATACCGTTCAGCTGATAACATGTCCCGTGTGTATTAAAGTATCAGGGGAACACACTCTCCTCACTTATACTGTTCAAATGGTGACATGTCCCATCAGTATTAAACAATCAGGGGAACAGACTCTCCTCACTTATACTGTTGAAATGGTGACATGTCCCGTCAGTATTAAACAATCAGGGGAACACACTCTCCTCACTTATACTGTTCACCTGCTGACATGTCCCGGGTATATTAAACCATCAGCAGAACACACTCTACTCACTTATACTGTTCACCTGGTAACTGTCCGGTGTGTATTAAACAATCAGGGGAACACACTCTCCTCACTTATACTGTTCACCTGGTAACATGTCCCGTGTGTATTAAACAATCAGGGGAACACACTCTCCTCACTTATACTGTTCACCTGGTAAAATGTCCCGTGTGTATTAAACAATCAGGGGATCACACTCTCCTCACTTATACTGTTCACCTGGTAACATGTCCCGTGTATATTAAACAATCTGGGGAACACACTCTCCTCAATTATACTGTTCACCTGCTGACATGTTCCGGGTATATTAAAACATCAGGGGAACACACTCTCCTCACTTATACTGTTCACCTGGTAACATGTACTGTGCGCATTAAACAATCAGGGGAACACACTCTCCTCACTTATACTGTTCACCTGGTAATATGTCCAGTGTATATTAAACCATCAGGGGAACACACTCTCCTCACTTATACTGTTCACCTGGTAAAATGTCCCGTGTGTATTAAACAATCAGGGGATCACACTCTCCTCACTTATACTGTTCACCTGGTAAAATGTCCGGTGTGTATTAAACAATCAGAGGATCACACTCTCCTCACTTATACTGTTCACCTGGTAACATGTCCTATGTACATTAAACCATCAGAGGAACACTCTCTCCTCACTTATACTGTTCACCTGGTAACATGTCCCGTGTATATTAAACCATCAGGGGAACACACTCTCCTCACTTATACTGTTCACCTGGTAAAATGTCCCGTGTGTATTAAACAATCAGGGGATCACACTCTCCTCACTTATACTGTTCACCTGGTAACATGTCCTATGTACATTAAACCATCAGAGGAACACACTCTCCTCACTTATACTGTTCACCTGGTAACATGTCCGGTGTGTATTAAACAATCAGGGGAACACACTCTCCTCACTTATACTGTTCACCTGGTAACATTTCCCTCGCATATTAAACCATCAGGGGAACACACTCTCCTCACTTATACTGTTCACCTGGTAACATTTCCCTCGTATATTAAACCATCAGGGGAACACACTCTCCTCACTTATACTGTTCACCTGGTAACATGTCCGGTGTGTATTAAACAATCAGGGGAACACACTCTCCTCACTTATACTGTTCACCTGGTAACATTTCCCTCGCATATTAAACCATCAGGGGAACACACTCTCCTCACTTATACTGTTCACCTGGTAAAATGTCCCGTGTGTATTAAACAATCAGGGGATCACACTCTCCTCACTTATACTGTTCACCTGGTAACATGTCCCGTGTATATTAAACAATCTGGGGAACACACTCTCCTCAATTATACTGTTCACCTGCTGACATGTTCCGGTTATATTAAAACATCAGGTGAACACACTCTCCTCACTTATACTGTTCATCTGGTAACCTGTCCCGTGTATATTAAACCATCAGGGGAACACACTCTCCTCACTTATACTGTTCACCTGGTAACATGTCCCGTGTATATTAAACCACCAGGGGAACACACTCTCCTCACTTATACTGTTCACCTGGTAACATGTCCTGTGTGCATTAAACCATCAGAGGAACACACTCTCCTCACTTATACTGTTCATCTGGTAACATGTCCCGTCAGTATTAAACCATCAGGAGAACACAGTCTCCTCACTTATACTGTTCACCTGGTAACATGTCCTTTGCATATTTATCCATCAGGGGAAAACATTCTGCTCACTTATACTGTTCACCTGGTGACATGTCCCGTGTGTATTAAACAATCAGGGGAACACACTCTCCTCTCTTATACTTTTTAACCGGTGACATGTCCCGTGTGTATTAAACAATCAGGGGAACACACTCTCCTCACTTATACTGTTCACCCGATGACATGTCCCGTGTGTATTAAACAATCAGGGGAACACACTCTCCTCACTTATACTGTTCACCTGGTAAAATGTCCCGTCAGTATTAAACAATCAGGGGAAAACACTCTCCTCAATTATACTGTTCACCTGGTAACATGTCCTATGTACATTAAACCATCAGAGGAACACTCTCTCCTCACTTATACTGTTCACCTGGTAATATGTCCAGTGTATATTAAACCATCAGGGGAACACACTCTCCTCACTTATACTGTTCACCTGGTAAAATGTCCCGTGTGTATTAAACAATCAGGGGATCACACTCTCCTCACTTATACTGTTCACCTGGTAACATGTCCTATGTACATTAAACCATCAGAGGAACACACTCTCCTCACTTATACTGTTCACCTGGTAACATGTCCGGTGTGTATTAAACAATCAGGGGAACACACTCTCCTCACTTATACTGTTCACCTGGTAACATTTCCCTCGCATATTAAACCATCAGGGGAACACACTCTCCTCACTTATACTGTTCACCTGGTAACATTTCCCTCGTATATTAAACCATCAGGGGAACACACTCTCCTCACTTATACTGTTCACCTGGTAACATGTCCGGTGTGTATTAAACAATCAGGGGAACACACTCTCCTCACTTATACTGTTCACCTGGTAACATTTCCCTCGCATATTAAACCATCAGGGGAACACACTCTCCTCACTTATACTGTTCACCTGGTAAAATGTCCCGTGTGTATTAAACAATCAGGGGATCACACTCTCCTCACTTATACTGTTCACCTGGTAACATGTCCCGTGTATATTAAACAATCTGGTGAACACACTCTCCTCAATTATACTGTTCACCTGCTGACATGTTCCGGTTATATTAAAACATCAGGTGAACACACTCTCTTCACTTATACTGTTCATCTGGTAACCTGTCCCGTGTATATTAAACCATCAGGGGAACACACTCTCCTCACTTATACTGTTCACCTGGTAACATGTCCCGTGTATATTAAACCACCAGGGGAACACACTCTCCTCACTTATACTGTTCACCTGGTAACATGTCCTGTGTGCATTAAACCATCAGAGGAACACACTCTCCTCACTTATACTGTTCATCTGGTAACATGTCCCGTCAGTATTAAACCATCAGGAGAACACAGTCTCCTCACTTATACTGTTCACCTGGTAACATGTCCCGTGAGTATAAAACAATCAGGTGAACACACTCGCCTCACTTATACTGTTCACCTGGTAACATGTCCCGTGTATATTAAACCATCAGGGAAACACACTCTCCTCACTTATACTGTTCACCTGGTGACATGTCCCGTCTGTATTAACCCATCAGGTGAACACACTCTCCTCACTTATACTGTTCATCTGGTAACATGTCCCGTGTTTATTAAACCATCAGGGGAACACACTCTCCTCACTTATACTGTTCACCTGGTAACATGTCCCGTGTATATTAAACAATCAGGGGAACACACTCTCCTCACTTATACTGTTCACCTGGTAACATGTCCTGTGTGCATTAAACCATCAGAGGAACACACTCTCCTCACTTATACTGTTCACCTGGTAACATGTCCTTTGCATATTTATCCATCAGGGGAAAACATTCTGCTCACTTATACTTTTTAACCGGTGACATGTCCCGTGTGTATTAAACAATCAGGGGAACACACTCTCCTCACTTATACTGTTCACCCGATGACATGTCCCGTGTGTATTAAACAATCAGGGGAACACACTCTCCTCACTTATACTGTTCACCTGGTAACATGTCCTGTGTATATTAAACCATCAGGGGAACACACTCTCCTCACTTATACTGTTCACCTGGTGACATGTCCCGTCAGTATTAAACAATCAGGGGAACACACTCTCCTCACTTATACTGTTCACCTGGTAACATGTCCTGTGTATATTAAACCATCAGGGGAACACACTCTCCTCAATTATACTGTTCACCTGGTAACATGACCCGTGCGTGTTAAACCATCAGGGGAACACACTCTCCTCACTTATACTGTTCAACTGGTAATATGTCCAGTGTATATTAAACCATCAGGGGAACACATTCTCCTCACTTATACTGTTCACCTGGTAACATGTCCTGTTTGTAGTAAACAATCAGGGGAATACACTCTCCTCACTTATACTGTTCACCTGGTAACATGTCCCGTGTATATTAAACCATCAGGGGAACACACTCTCCTCACTTATACTGTTCACCTGGTAACATGTCCCGTGAATTTTAAACCATCGGGGAAAGCACTTCCCTCACTTATACAGTTCTCCTGGTAACATGTCCCGTGTGCATTAGACAATCAGGGGAACACACTCTCCTCACTTATACCGTTCAGCTGATAACATGTCCCGTGTGTATTAAAGTATCAGGGGAACACACTCTCCTCACTTATACTGTTCAAATGGTGACATGTCCCATCAGTATTAAACAATCAGGGGAACAGACTCTCCTCACTTATACTGTTGAAATGGTGACATGTCCCGTCAGTATTAAACAATCAGGGGAACACACTCTCCTCACTTATACTGTTCACCTGCTGACATGTCCCGGGTATATTAAACCATCAGCAGAACACACTCTACTCACTTATACTGTTCACCTGGTAACTGTCCGGTGTGTATTAAACAATCAGGGGAACACACTCTCCTCACTTATACTGTTCACCTGGTAACATGTCCCGTGTGTATTAAACAATCAGGGGAACACACTCTCCTCACTTATACTGTTCACCTGGTAAAATGTCCCGTGTGTATTAAACAATCAGGGGATCACACTCTCCTCACTTATACTGTTCACCTGGTAACATGTCCCGTGTATATTAAACAATCTGGGGAACACACTCTCCTCAATTATACTGTTCACCTGCTGACATGTTCCGGGTATATTAAAACATCAGGGGAACACACTCTCCTCACTTATACTGTTCACCTGGTAACATGTACTGTGCGCATTAAACAATCAGGGGAACACACTCTCCTCACTTATACTGTTCACCTGGTAATATGTCCAGTGTATATTAAACCATCAGGGGAACACACTCTCCTCACTTATACTGTTCACCTGGTAAAATGTCCCGTGTGCATTAAACAATCAGGGGATCACACTCTCCTCACTTATACTGTTCACCTGGTAAAATGTCCGGTGTGTATTAAACAATCAGAGGATCACACTCTCCTCACTTATACTGTTCACCTGGTAACATGTCCTATGTACATTAAACCATCAGAGGAACACTCTCTCCTCACTTATACTGTTCACCTGGTAACATGTCCCGTGTATATTAAACCATCAGGGGAACACACTCTCCTCACTTATACTGTTCACCTGGTAAAATGTCCCGTGTGTATTAAACAATCAGGGGATCACACTCTCCTCACTTATACTGTTCACCTGGTAACATGTCCTATGTACATTAAACCATCAGAGGAACACACTCTCCTCACTTATACTGTTCACCTGGTAACATGTCCGGTGTGTATTAAACAATCAGGGGAACACACTCTCCTCACTTATACTGTTCACCTGGTAACATTTCCCTCGCATATTAAACCATCAGGGGAACACACTCTCCTCACTTATACTGTTCACCTGGTAACATTTCCCTCGTATATTAAACCATCAGGGGAACACACTCTCCTCACTTATACTGTTCACCTGGTAACATGTCCGGTGTGTATTAAACAATCAGGGGAACACACTCTCCTCACTTATACTGTTCACCTGGTAACATTTCCCTCGCATATTAAACCATCAGGGGAACACACTCTCCTCACTTATACTGTTCACCTGGTAAAATGTCCCGTGTGTATTAAACAATCAGGGGATCACACTCTCCTCACTTATACTGTTCACCTGGTAACATGTCCCGTGTATATTAAACAATCTGGGGAACACACTCTCCTCAATTATACTGTTCACCTGCTGACATGTTCCGGTTATATTAAAACATCAGGTGAACACACTCTCCTCACTTATACTGTTCATCTGGTAACCTGTCCCGTGTATATTAAACCATCAGGGGAACACACTCTCCTCACTTATACTGTTCACCTGGTAACATGTCCCGTGTATATTAAACCACCAGGGGAACACACTCTCCTCACTTATACTGTTCACCTGGTAACATGTCCTGTGTGCATTAAACCATCAGAGGAACACACTCTCCTCACTTATACTGTTCATCTGGTAACATGTCCCGTCAGTATTAAACCATCAGGAGAACACAGTCTCCTCACTTATACTGTTCACCTGGTAACATGTCCTTTGCATATTTATCCATCAGGGGAAAACATTCTGCTCACTTATACTGTTCACCTGGTGACATGTCCCGTGTGTATTAAACAATCAGGGGAACACACTCTCCTCTCTTATACTTTTTAACCGGTGACATGTCCCGTGTGTATTAAACAATCAGGGGAACACACTCTCCTCACTTATACTGTTCACCCGATGACATGTCCCGTGTGTATTAAACAATCAGGGGAACACACTCTCCTCACTTATACTGTTCACCTGGTAAAATGTCCCGTCAGTATTAAACAATCAGGGGAAAACACTCTCCTCAATTATACTGTTCACCTGGTAACATGTCCTATGTACATTAAACCATCAGAGGAACACTCTCTCCTCACTTATACTGTTCACCTGGTAATATGTCCAGTGTATATTAAACCATCAGGGGAACACACTCTCCTCACTTATACTGTTCACCTGGTAAAATGTCCCGTGTGTATTAAACAATCAGGGGATCACACTCTCCTCACTTATACTGTTCACCTGGTAACATGTCCTATGTACATTAAACCATCAGAGGAACACACTCTCCTCACTTATACTGTTCACCTGGTAACATGTCCGGTGTGTATTAAACAATCAGGGGAACACACTCTCCTCACTTATACTGTTCACCTGGTAACATTTCCCTCGCATATTAAACCATCAGGGGAACACACTCTCCTCACTTATACTGTTCACCTGGTAACATTTCCCTCGTATATTAAACCATCAGGGGAACACACTCTCCTCACTTATACTGTTCACCTGGTAACATGTCCGGTGTGTATTAAACAATCAGGGGAACACACTCTCCTCACTTATACTGTTCACCTGGTAACATTTCCCTCGCATATTAAACCATCAGGGGAACACACTCTCCTCACTTATACTGTTCACCTGGTAAAATGTCCCGTGTGTATTAAACAATCAGGGGATCACACTCTCCTCACTTATACTGTTCACCTGGTAACATGTCCCGTGTATATTAAACAATCTGGGGAACACACTCTCCTCAATTATACTGTTCACCTGCTGACATGTTCCGGTTATATTAAAACATCAGGTGAACACACTCTCCTCACTTATACTGTTCATCTGGTAACCTGTCCCGTGTATATTAAACCATCAGGGGAACACACTCTCCTCACTTATACTGTTCACCTGGTAACATGTCCCGTGTATATTAAACCACCAGGGGAACACACTCTCCTCACTTATACTGTTCACCTGGTAACATGTCCTGTGTGCATTAAACCATCAGAGGAACACACTCTCCTCACTTATACTGTTCATCTGGTAACATGTCCCGTCAGTATTAAACCATCAGGAGAACACAGTCTCCTCACTTATACTGTTCACCTGGTAACATGTCCTTTGCATATTTATCCATCAGGGGAAAACATTCTGCTCACTTATACTGTTCACCTGGTGACATGTCCCGTGTGTATTAAACAATCAGGGGAACACACTCTCCTCTCTTATACTTTTTAACCGGTGACATGTCCCGTGTGTATTAAACAATCAGGGGAACACACTCTCCTCACTTATACTGTTCACCCGATGACATGTCCCGTGTGTATTAAACAATCAGGGGAACACACTCTCCTCACTTATACTGTTCACCTGGTAACATGTCCCGTCAGTATTAAACAATCAGGGGAAAACGCTCTCCTCAATTATACTGTTCACCTGGTAACATGTCCCGTGCGTGTTAAACCATCAGGGGAACACACTCTCCTCACTTATACTGTTCACCTGGTAACATTTCCCGTGAGTATTAAACCATCTGGGGAACACACTCTCCTCACTTATAATGTTCACCAGGTAACATGTCCCGTGAATATTAAACAATCAGGGGAAAGCACTCCCCTCACTTATACTGTTCACCTGGTAACATGTCCCGTGTATATTAAACCATCAGGGGAAGACACTCTCCTCAATTATCCTGTTCACCTGGTAACATGTCCCGTGTGTATTAAACAATCAGGGGAACACAATCTGCTCACTTATACTGTTCACCTGGTAACATGTCCTATGTACATTAAACCATCAGAGGAACACTCTCTCCTCACTTATACTGTTCACCTGGTAACATGTCCCGTGAGTATTAAACAATCAGGGGAACACACTCTACTCACTTATCCTGTTCACCTGGTAACATGTCCCGTGTATATTAAACAATCAGGGGAACACAATCTGCTCACTTATACTGTTCACCTGGTAACATGTCCTATGTACATTAAACCATCAGAGGAACACACTCTCCTCACTTATACTGTTTACCTGGTAACATGTCCAGTGTATATTAAACAATCAGGGGAACACACTCTCCTCACTTATACTGTTCACCTGGTAATATGTCCAATGTATATTAAACCATCAGGGGAACACACTCTCCTCACTTATCCTGTTCACCTGGTAACATGTCCCGTGCGTGTTAAACCATCAGGGGAACACACTCTCCTCACTTATACAGTTCACCTGGACACATCTTCCGTGAGTATTAAACAATCAGGGGAACTCACTCTCCTCACTTATACTGTTCACCTGGTAACATTTCCCTCGTATATTAAACCATCAGGGGAACACGCTCTCCTCACTTATACTGTTTACCTGGTAACATGTCCAGTGTATATTAAACAATCAGGGGAACTCACTCTCCTCACTTATACTGTTCACCTGGTAACATTTCCCTCGTATATTAAACCATCAGGGGAACACACTCTCCTCAATTATACTGTTCACCTGCTGACATGTTCCGGGTATATTAAACCATCAGGGGAACACACTCTCCTCACTTATACTGTTCACCTGGTAACATGTCCCGTGCGTGTTAAACCATCAGGGGAACACACTCTCCTCACTTATACTGTTCACCTGGTAACATTTCCCTCGTATATTAAACCATCAGGGGAACAAACTCTCCTCAATTATACTGTTCACCTGCTGACATGTTCCGGGTATATTAAAACATCAGGGGAACACACTCTCCTCACTTATACTGTTCACCTGGTAACATGTCCCGTGCGTGTTAAACCATCAGGGGAACACACTCTCCTCACTTATACTGTTCACCTGGTAACATGTCCCGTGAGTATAAAACAATCAGGTGAACACACTCGCCTCACTTATACTGTTCACCTGGTAACATGTCCCGTGTATATTAAACCATCAGGGAAACACACTCTCCTCACTTATACTGTTCACCTGGTGACATGTCCCGTGTGTATTAAAAAATCAGGGGAACACACTCTCCTCACTTATACTTTTTAACCGGTGACATGTCCCGTGTGTATTAAACAATCAGGGGAACACACTCTCCTCACTTATACTGTTCACCCGATGACATGTCCCGTGTGTATTAAACAATCAGGGGAACACACTCTCCTCACTTATACTGTTCACCTGGTAACATGTCCCGTCAGTATTAAACAATCAGGGGAACACACTCTCCTCACTTATACTGTTCACCTGGTAACATGTCCCGTGTATATTAAACCATCAGTGGAACACATTCTCCTCACTTATACTGTTCACCTGGTAACATGTCCCGTGTGTATTAAACAATCAGGGGAACACAATCTGCTCACTTATAATGTTCACCTGGTAACATGTCCCGTGCGTGTTAAACCATCAGGGGAACACACTCTCCTCACTTATTCTGTTCACCTGGTAACATGTCCCGTGAGTATTAAACAATCAGGAAAACACACTCACCTCACTTATACTGTTCACCTGGTAACATGTCCTGTGTACATTAAACCATCAGAGGAACACACTCTCCTCACTTATACTGTTCACCTGGTAACATGTCCAGTGTATATTAAACAATCAGGGGAACACACTCTCCTCACTTATACTGTTCACCTGGTAACATGTCCCGTGCGTGTTAAACCATCAGGGGAACACACTCTCCTCACTTATACTGTTCACCTGGTAACATGTCCTGTGCGTGTTAAACCTTCAGGGGAACACACTCTCCTCACTTATACAGTTCACCTGGTAACATGTCCCGTGCGTGTTAAACCATCAGGGGAACACACTCTCCTCACTTATACTGTTCACCTGGTAACATGTCCCGTGCGTGTTAAACCATCAGGGGAACACACTCTCCTCACTTATACAGTTCACCTGGTAACATCTTCCGTGAGTATTAGACAATCAGGGGAACTCACTCTCCTCACTTATACTGTTCACCTGGTAACATTTCCCACGTATATTAAACCATCAGGGGAACACACTCTCCTCACTTATACTGTTCACCTGGTAACATTTCCCTCGTATATTAAACCATCAGGGGGACACACTCTCCTCAATTATACTGTTCACCTGCTGACATGTTCCGGGTATATTAAACCATCAGGGGAACACACTCTCCTCACTTATACTGTTCACCTGGTAACATGTCCCGTGCGTGTTAAACCATCAGGGGAACACACTCTCCTCACTTATACTGTTCACCTGGTAACATGTCCCGTGAGTATAAAACAATCAGGGGAACACACTCTCCTCACTTATACTGTTCACCTGTAACATTTCCATCGTATATTAAACCATCAGGGGAACACACTCTCCTCAATTATACTGTTCACCTGGTAACATGTCCCGTGAGTATAAAACAATCAGGTGAACACACTCGCCTCACTTATACTGTTCACCTGGTAACATGTCCCGTGTATATTAAACCATCAGGGAAACACACTCTCCTCACTTATACTGTTCACCTGGTGACATGTCCCGTCTGTATTAACCCATCAGGTGAACACACTCTCCTCACTTATACTGTTCATCTGGTAACATGTCCCGTGTTTATTAAACCATCAGGGGAACACACTCTCCTCACTTATACTGTTCACCTGGTAACATGTCCTGTGTGCATTAAACCATCAGAGGAACACACTCTCCTCACTTCTTCTGTTCATCTGGTAACCTGTCCCATCAGTATTAAACCATCAGGAGAACAGAGTCTCCTCACTTATACTGTTCACCTGGTAACATGTCCTTTGCATATTTATCCATCAGGGGAAAACATTCTGCTCACTTATACTGTTCACCTGGTGACATGCCCCGTGTGTATTAAACAATCAGGGGAACACATTCTCCTCACTTATACTTTTTAACCGGTGACATGTCCCTTGTGTATTAAACAATCAGGGGAACACACTCTCCTCACTTATACTGTTCACCTGGTAACATGTCCTGTGTATATTAAACAATCAGGGGAACACACTCTCCTCACTTATACTGTTCACCTGGTAACATGTCCTGTGTATATTAAACCATCAGGGGAACACACTCTCCTCAATTATACTGTTCACCTGGTAACATGACCCGTGCGTGTTAAACCATCAGGGGAACACACTCTCCTCACTTATACTGTTCACCTGGTAATATGTCCAGTGTATATTAAACCATCAGGGGAACACATTCTGCTCACTTATACTGTTCACCTGGTAACATGTCCTGTTTGTAGTAAACAATCAGGGGAATACACTCTCCTCACTTATACTGTTCACCTGGTAACATGTCCCGTGTATATTAAACCATCATGGGAACACACTCTCCTCACTTATACTGTTCACCTGGTAACATGTCCCGTGAATTTTAAACCATCGGGGAAAGCACTTCCCTCACTTATACAGTTCTCCTGGTAACATGTCCCGTGTGCATTAGACAATCAGGGGAACACACTCTCCTCACTTATACCGTTCAGCTGATAACATGTCCCGTGTGTATTAAAGTATCAGGGGAACACACTCTCCTCACTTATACTGTTCACCTGGTAACATGTCCCGTGAGTATTAAACAATCAGGGGAACAGACTCTCCTCACTTATACTGTTGAAATGGTGACATGTCCCGTCAGTATTAAACAATCAGGGGAACACACTCTCCTCACTTATAATGTTCACCTGCTGACATGTCCCGGGTATATTAAACCATCAGCAGAACACACTCTACTCACTTATACTGTTCACCTGGTAACTGTCCGGTGTGTATTAAACAATCAGGGGAACACACTCTCCTCACTTATACTGTTCACCTGGTAACATTTCCCTCGTATATTAAACCATCAGGGGAACACACTCTCCTCACTTATACTGTTCACCTGGTAACATGTCCCGTGTGTATTAAACAATCAGGGGAACACACTCTCCTCACTTATACTGTTCACCTGGTAAAATGTCCCGTGTGTATTAAACAATCAGGGGATCACACTCTCCTCACTTATACTGTTCACCTGCTGACATGTTCCGGGTATATTAAAACATCAGGGGAACACACTCTCCTCACTTATACTGTTCACCTGGTAACATGTCCCGTGTATATTAAACAATCTGGGGAACACACTCTCCTCAATTATAATGTTCACCTGCTGACATGTTCCGGGTATATTAAAACATCAGGGGAACACACTCTCCTCACTTATACTGTTCACCTGGTAACATGTCCCGTGCGTGTTAAACCATCAGGGGAACACACTCTCCTCACTTATACTGTTCACCTGGTAACATGTCCCGTGAGTATAAAACAATCAGGTGAACACACTCGCCTCACTTATACTGTTCACCTGGTAACATGTCCCGTGTATATTAAACCATCAGGGAAACACACTCTCCTCACTTATACTGTTCACCTGGTAACATGTCCTGTGTATATTAAACCATCAGGGAAACACACTCTCCTAATTTATATTGTTCACCTGGAAACATGTCCCGTGTATATTAAACATTCAGGGGAAAGCACTCTCCTCACTTATACTGTTCACCTGGTAACATGTCCCGTGTATATTAAACCATCAGGGAAACACACTCTCCTAATTTATATTGTTCACCTGGAAACATGTCCCGTGTATATTAAACATTCAGAGGAAAGCACTCTCCTCACTTATACTGTTCACCTGGTAACATGTCCCGTGTGTATTAAACAATCAAGGGAACACACTCTCCTCACTTATACTGTTCACCTGGTGGCATGTCCCGTGCGTGTTAAACCATCAGGGGAACACACTCTCCTCACTTATACTGTTCACCTGGTAACATGTCCCGTGTATATTAAACCATCAGGGGAACACACTCTCCTCACTTATACTGTTCACCTGGTAACATCTTCCGTGAGTATTAAACAATCAGGGGAACACACTCTCCTCACTTATCCTGTTCACCTGGTAACATTTCCCTCGTATATTAAACAATCAGGGGAACACATACTCCTCACTTATACTGTTCACCTGGTAACATGTCCCGTGTGTATTAAACAATCAGGGGAACACACTCTCCTCACTTATACTGTTCACCTGGTAACATCTTCCGTGCGTGTTAAACCATCAGGGGAAAACACTCTCCTCACTTATTCTGTTCACCTGGTAACATGTCCCGTGAGTATTAAACAATCAGGGGAACACACTCTCCTCACATATACTGTTCACCTGGTAATATGTCAAGTGTATATTAAACAATCAGGGAAACACACTCTCCTCATTTATACTGTTCACCTGGTAAAATTTCCCTCGTATATTAAACCATCAGGGGAACACACTCTCCTCACTTATACTGTTCACCTGGTAACATTTCCCTCGTATATTAAACCATCAGGGGAACACACTCTCCTCACTTATACTGTTCACCTGGTAACATGTCCCGTGTGTATTAAACAATCAGGGGAACACACTCTCCTCACTTATACTGTTCACCTGGTAAAATGTCCCGTGTGTATTAAACAATCAGGGGATCACACTCTCCTCACTTATACTGTTCACCTGGTAACATGTCCCATGTATATTAAACAATCTGGGGAACACACTCTCCTCAATTATACTGTTCACCTGCTGACATGTTCCGGGTATATTAAAACATCAGGTGAACACACTCTCCTCACTTATACTGTTCATCTGGTAACCTGTCCCGTGTATATTAAACCATCAGGGGAACACACTCTCCTCACTTATACTGTTCACCTGGTAACATGTCCCATGTATATTAAACCACCAGGGGAACACACTCTCCTCACTTATACTGTTCACCTGGTAACATGTCCTGTGTGCATTAAACCATCAGAGGAACACACTCTCCTCACTTATACTGTTCATCTGGTAACATGTCCCGTCAGTATTAAACCATCAGGAGAACACAGTCTCCTCACTTATACTGTTCACCTGGTAACATGTCCTTTGCATATTTATCCATCAGGGGAAAACATTCTGCTCACTTATACTGTTCACCTGGTGACATGTCCCGTGTGTATTAAACAATCAGGGGAACACACTCTCCTCACTTATACTTTTTAACCGGTGACATGTCCCGTGTGTATTAAACAATCAGGGGAACACACTCTCCTCACTTATACTGTTCACCTGGTAACATGTCCCGTCAGTATTAAACAATCAGGGGAAAACACTCTCCTCACTTATACTGTTCACCTGGTAACATTTCCCGTGAGTATTAAACCATCTGGGGAACACACTCTCCTCACTTATACTGTTCACCAGGTAACATGTCCCGTGAATATTAAACAATCAGGGGAAAGCACTCCCCTCACTTATACTGTTCACCTGGTAACATGTCCCGTGTATATTAAACCATCAGGGGAAAGACTCTCCTCAATTATCCTGTTCACCTGGTAACATGTCCCGTGTGTATTAAACAATCAGGGGAACACAATCTGCTCACTTATACTGTTCACCTGGTAACATGTCCTATGTACATTAAACCATCAGAGGAACACTCTCTCCTCACTTATACTGTTCACCTGGTAACATGTCCTATGTACATTAAACCATCAGAGGAACACACTCTCCTCACTTATACTGTTTACCTGGTAACATGTCCAGTGTATATTAAACAATCAGGGGAACACACTCTCCTCACTTATACTGTTCACCTGGTAATATGTCCAGTGTATATTAAACCATCAGGGGAACAAACTCTCCTCACTTATCCTGTTCACCTGGTAACATGTCCCGTGCGTGTTAAACCATCAGGGGAACACACTCTCCTCACTTATACAGTTCACCTGGACACATCTTCCGTGAGTATTAAACAATCAGGGGAACTCACTCTCCTCACTTATACTGTTCACCTGGTAACATTTCCCTCGTATATTAAACCATCAGGGGAACACGCTCTCCTCACTTATACTGTTCACCTGGTAACATTTCCCTCGTATATTAAACCATCAGGGGAACACACTCTCCTCAATTATACTGTTCACCTGCTGACATGTTCCGGGTATATTAAACCATCAGGGGAACACACTCTCCTCACTTATACTGTTCACCTGGTAACATGTCCCGTGCGTGTTAAACCATCAGGGGAACACACTCTCCTCACTTATACTGTTCACCTGGTAACATTTCCCTCGTATATTAAACCATCAGGGGAACAAACTCTCCTCAATTATACTGTTCACCTGCTGACATGTTCCGGGTATATTAAAACATCAGGGGAACACACTCTCCTCACTTATACTGTTCACCTGGTAGCATGTCCCGTGCGTGTTAAACCATCAGGGGAACACACTCTCCTCACTTATACTGTTCACCTGGTAACATGTCCCGTGAGTATAAAACAATCAGGTGAACACACTCGCCTCACTTATACTGTTCAACTGGTAACATGTCCCGTGTATATTAAACCATCAGGGAAACACACTCTCCTCACTTATACTGTTCACCTGGTGACATGTCCCGTGTGTATTAAAAAATCAGGGGAACACACTCTCCTCACTTATACTTTTTAACCGGTGACATGTCCCGTGTGTATTAAACAATCAGGGGAACACACTCTCCTCACTTATACTGTTCACCTGGTAATATGTCAAGTGTATATTAAACAATCAGGGAAACACACTCTCCTCATTTATACTGTTCACCTGGTAAAATTTCCCTCGTATATTAAACCATCAGGGGAACACACTCTCCTCACTTATACTGTTCACCTGGTAACATTTCCCTCGTATATTAAACCATCAGGGGAACACACTCTCCTCACTTATACTGTTCACCTGGTAACATGTCCCGTGTGTATTAAACAATCAGGGGAACACACTCTCCTCACTTATACTGTTCACCTGGTAAAATGTCCCGTGTGTATTAAACAATCAGGGGATCACACTCTCCTCACTTATACTGTTCACCTGGTAACATGTCCCATGTATATTAAACAATCTGGGGAACACACTCTCCTCAATTATACTGTTCACCTGCTGACATGTTCCGGGTATATTAAAACATCAGGTGAACACACTCTCCTCACTTATACTGTTCATCTGGTAACCTGTCCCGTGTATATTAAACCATCAGGGGAACACACTCTCCTCACTTATACTGTTCACCTGGTAACATGTCCCATGTATATTAAACCACCAGGGGAACACACTCTCCTCACTTATACTGTTCACCTGGTAACATGTCCTGTGTGCATTAAACCATCAGAGGAACACACTCTCCTCACTTATACTGTTCATCTGGTAACATGTCCCGTCAGTATTAAACCATCAGGAGAACACAGTCTCCTCACTTATACTGTTCACCTGGTAACATGTCCTTTGCATATTTATCCATCAGGGGAAAACATTCTGCTCACTTATACTGTTCACCTGGTGACATGTCCCGTGTGTATTAAACAATCAGGGGAACACACTCTCCTCACTTATACTTTTTAACCGGTGACATGTCCCGTGTGTATTAAACAATCAGGGGAACACACTCTCCTCACTTATACTGTTCACCTGGTAACATGTCCCGTCAGTATTAAACAATCAGGGGAAAACACTCTCCTCACTTATACTGTTCACCTGGTAACATTTCCCGTGAGTATTAAACCATCTGGGGAACACACTCTCCTCACTTATACTGTTCACCAGGTAACATGTCCCGTGAATATTAAACAATCAGGGGAAAGCACTCCCCTCACTTATACTGTTCACCTGGTAACATGTCCCGTGTATATTAAACCATCAGGGGAAAGACTCTCCTCAATTATCCTGTTCACCTGGTAACATGTCCCGTGTGTATTAAACAATCAGGGGAACACAATCTGCTCACTTATACTGTTCACCTGGTAACATGTCCTATGTACATTAAACCATCAGAGGAACACTCTCTCCTCACTTATACTGTTCACCTGGTAACATGTCCTATGTACATTAAACCATCAGAGGAACACACTCTCCTCACTTATACTGTTTACCTGGTAACATGTCCAGTGTATATTAAACAATCAGGGGAACACACTCTCCTCACTTATACTGTTCACCTGGTAATATGTCCAGTGTATATTAAACCATCAGGGGAACAAACTCTCCTCACTTATCCTGTTCACCTGGTAACATGTCCCGTGCGTGTTAAACCATCAGGGGAACACACTCTCCTCACTTATACAGTTCACCTGGACACATCTTCCGTGAGTATTAAACAATCAGGGGAACTCACTCTCCTCACTTATACTGTTCACCTGGTAACATTTCCCTCGTATATTAAACCATCAGGGGAACACGCTCTCCTCACTTATACTGTTCACCTGGTAACATTTCCCTCGTATATTAAACCATCAGGGGAACACACTCTCCTCAATTATACTGTTCACCTGCTGACATGTTCCGGGTATATTAAACCATCAGGGGAACACACTCTCCTCACTTATACTGTTCACCTGGTAACATGTCCCGTGCGTGTTAAACCATCAGGGGAACACACTCTCCTCACTTATACTGTTCACCTGGTAACATTTCCCTCGTATATTAAACCATCAGGGGAACAAACTCTCCTCAATTATACTGTTCACCTGCTGACATGTTCCGGGTATATTAAAACATCAGGGGAACACACTCTCCTCACTTATACTGTTCACCTGGTAGCATGTCCCGTGCGTGTTAAACCATCAGGGGAACACACTCTCCTCACTTATACTGTTCACCTGGTAACATGTCCCGTGAGTATAAAACAATCAGGTGAACACACTCGCCTCACTTATACTGTTCAACTGGTAACATGTCCCGTGTATATTAAACCATCAGGGAAACACACTCTCCTCACTTATACTGTTCACCTGGTGACATGTCCCGTGTGTATTAAAAAATCAGGGGAACACACTCTCCTCACTTATACTTTTTAACCGGTGACATGTCCCGTGTGTATTAAACAATCAGGGGAACACACTCTCCTCACTTATACTGTTCACCTGGTAACATGTCCCGTGTGTATTAAACAATCAGGGGAACACACTCTCCTCACTTATACTGTTCACCTGGTAACATGTCCCGTGTATATTAAACCATCAGGGGAAGACATTCTGCTCACTTATACTGTTCACCTGGTAACATGTCCCGTGTGTATTAAACAATCAGGGGAACACAATCTGCTCACTTATACTGTTCACCTGGTAACATCTCCAGTGCGTGTTAAACCATCAGGGGAACACACTCTCCTCACTTATTCTGTTCACCTGGTAACATGTCCCGTGACTATTAAACAATCAGGGGAACACAATCTGCTCACTTATACTGTTCACCTGGTAATATGTCCAGTGCGTGTTAAACCATCAGGGGAACACATTCTCCTCACTTATACTGTTCACCTGGTAACATGTCCTGTGTACATTAAACCATCAGAGGAACACACTCTCCTCACTTATACTGTTCACCTGGTAACATGTCCAGTGTATATTAAACAATCAGGGGAACACACTCTCCTCACTTATACTGTTCACCTGGTAATATGTCCAGTGTATATTAAACCATCAGGGGAACACACGCTCCTCACTTATACTGTTCACCTGGTAATATGTCCAGTGCGTGTTAAACCATCAGGGGAACACATTCTCCTCACTTATACTGTTCACCTGGTAACATGTCCTGTGTACATTAAACCATCAGAGGAACACACTCTCCTCACTTATACTGTTCACCTGGTAACATGTCCCGTGTATATTAAACAATCAGGGGAACACACTCTCCTAAATTATACTGTTCACCTGCTGACATGTTCCGGGTATATTAAACCATCAGGGGAACACACTCTCCTCACTTATACTGTTCACCTGGTAACATGTCCCGTGCGTGTTAAACCATCAGGGGAACACACTCTCCTCACTTATACTGTTCACCTGGTAACATGTCCCGTGAGTATAAAACAATCAGGGGAACACACTCTCCTCACTTATCCTGTTCACCTGTAACATTTCCATCGTATATTAAACCATCAGGGAAACACACTCTCCTCACTTATACTGTTCACCTGGTGACATGTCCCGTCTGTATTAACCCATCAGGGGAACACACTCTCCTCACTTATAGTGTTCACCTGGTAACATGTCCCGTGTATATTAAACAATCAGGGGAACACACTCTCCTCACTTATACTGTTCACCTGGTAACATGTCCTGTGTGCATTAAACCATCAGAGGAACACACTCTCCTCACTTATACTGTTCATCTGGTAACATGTCCCGTGTTTATTAAACCATCAGGGGAACACACTCTCCTCACTTATACTGTTCACCTGGTAACATGTCCCGTGTTTATTAAACCATCAGGGGAACACACTCTCCTCACTTATACTGTTCACCTGGTAACATGTCCCGTGTATATTAAACAATCAGGGGAACACACTCTCCTCACTTATACTGTTCATCTGGTAACATGTCCTTTGCATATTTATCCATCAGGGGAAAACATTCTGCTCACTTATACTGTTCACCTGGTGACATGCCCCGTGTATATTAAACAATCAGGGGAACACACTCTCCTCACTTATACTTTTTAACCGGTGACATGTCCCGTGTGTATTAAACAATCAGGGGAACACACTCTCCTCACTTATACTGTTCACCTGGTAACATGTCCTGTGTATATTAAACCATCAGGGGAACACACTCTCCTCACTTATACTGTTCACCTGGTGACATGTCCCGTCAGTATTAAACAATCAGGGGAACACACTCTCCTCACTTATACTGTTCACCTGGTAACATGTCCTGTGTATATTAAACCATCAGGGGAACACACTCTCCTCAATTATACTGTTCACCTGGTAACATGACCCGTGCGTGTTAAACCATCAGGGGAACACACTCTCCTCTCTTATACTGTTCACCTGGTAATATGTCCAGTTTATATTAAACCATCAGGGGAACACATTCTCCTCACTTATACTGTTCACCTTGTAACATGTCCTGTTTGTATTAAACAATCAGGGGAACACACTCTCCTCACTTATACTGTTCACCTGGTAACATGTCCCGTGTATATTAAACCATCAGGGGAACACACTCTCCTCACTTATACTGTTCACCTGGTAACATGTCCCGTGAATTTTAAACCATCGGGGAAAGCACTTCCCTCACTTATACCGTTCAGCTGATAACATGTCCCGTGTGTATTAAAGTATCAGGGGAACACACTCTCCTCACTTATACAGTTCACCTGGTGACATGTCCCGTCAGTATTAAACAATCAGGGGAACACACTCTCCTCACTTATAATGTTCACCTGCTGACATGTCCCGGGTATATTAAACCATCAGCAGAACACACTCTACTCACTTATACTGTTCACCTGGTAACATGTCCCGTGCGTGTTAAACCATCAGGGGAACACACTCTCCTCACATATACTGTTCACCTGTTGACATGTCCCGTGTGTATTAAACAATCAGGGGAACACACTCTCCTCACTTATACTGTTCACGTGGTGACATGTCCTGTGTGTATTAAACAATCAGGGGAACACACTCTCCTCATTTATACTGTTCACCTGGTGACATGTCCCGTGTGTATTAAACAATCAGGGGATCACACTCTCCTCAATTATACTGTTCACCTGGTAACATGTCCCGTGTATATTAAACCATCAGGGGAAAGCACTCTCCTCACTTATACTGTTCAACTGGTAACATGTCCCGTGTGCATTAAACCATCAGTGGAACACTCTCTCCTCACTTATACTGTTCAACTGGTAACATGTCCCGTGTGCATTAAATCATCAGTGGAACACTCTCTCCTCACTTATACTGTTCACCTGGTAACATGTCCCATGCGTATTAAACCAAAAGGCGAACACACTCTCCTCACTTATACTGTTCAGCTGGTAACATGTCCCGTGACTATTAAACCATCAGGGGATCACACTCTCCTCGCTTATACTGTTCATCTGGTAACATGTCCAGTGAATATTAAACCATCAGGGGAACACACTCTGCTCACTTATACTGTTCAGCTGGTAACATATCCTGTGTGTATTTAACCATCAGGGGAACACACTCTCCTCACTTATACTGTTCAGCTGGTAACATGTCCTGTGTATATTAAACCATCAGGGGAACACACTCTCCTCACTTATACTGTTCACCTGGTAACATGTCCCGTGTATACTAAACCATCAGGGGAACACACTCTCCTCACTTATACTGTTCACCTGGAAACATGTCCCGTGAAAATGAAACCATCAGGGGAAAGCACTCTCCTCACTTAGACTTTTCTCCTGGTCACATGTCACGTGCGTATTAAACCATGAGGGGAACACACTCTCCTCACTTATACTGTTCACCTGGTAACATGTCCTGTTTGCATTAAACAATCAGGGGAAAACATTCTCCTCACTTCTTCTGTTCACTTGGTAACATGTCCCGCGCGTAATAAACCAACAGGGGAACATATTCTCCTCACTTACACTGTTCACCTGGTAACATGTCCCGTGTGTATTAAACAATCAGTGGAACACATTCTCCTCACTTATACTGTTCACTTGGAAACATGTCCCGTGCGTATTAAACATACAGGTGAACACACTCTCCTCACTTAGACTGTTCACCTGGTAACATGTCCTGTTTGCATTAAACCATCAGGGGAACACACTCTCCTCACTTATACTGTTCACCTGGCAACATGTCCCGTCAGTATTAAACCATCAGGGGAACACATTCTCCTCACTTATACTATTCACTTGGTAACATGTCCCGTGCGTATTAAACCAACAGGGGAACACATTCTCCTCACTTATACTGTTCAGCTGGTAACATGTCCCGTGTGCATTAAACAATCAGGGGAACACATTCTCCTCACTTATACTGTTCACCTGGTAACATGTCCCGTGTGTATTAAACAAACAGGGGAACACATTCTCCTCACTTATACTGTTCACCTGGTAACATGTCCCGTGTGCATTAAGCAATCAAGGGAACACACTCTCCTCACTTATACCGTTCACCTGATAACATGTCCCGTGTGTATTAAAACATCAGGGGAACACATTCTCCTCACTTATACTGTTCACCTGGTAACATGCCCTGCGTGCATTAAACCATCAGGGGAACACACTCTCCTCACTTATATTTTTTACCTGGTAAGATGTCCCGTGTATATTAAACCATCAGGGGAACACACTCTCCTCACTTATACTGTTCACCTAGTCACCTGTCCCGTGTATATTAAACCATCAGGGGAACACACTCTCCTCACTTTTAGTGTTCACCTGGTAACATGTCCCGTGTTTATTAAACCATCAGGGGAACACACTCTCCTCACTTATACTGTTCACCTGGTAACATATCCGGTGTATATTAAACCATCAGGTGAACACACTCTCCTCACTTACACTGTTCACCTGGTAAAATGTCCTGTGTGCATTAAACCATCAGGGGAAGACACTCTCCTGACTTATACAGTTCACTTGGTGACATGTCCCGTGCGTATTAATCCATCAGGTGAACACACTCGCCTCACTTATACTGTTCATCTGGTAACATGTCCCGTGTATATTAAACCATCAGGGGAACACACTCTCCTCAATTATACTGTTCACCTGGTAACATGTCCCGTGAATATTAAACAAACAGGGGAACACATTCTCCTCACTTATACTGTTCACCTGGAAACATGTCGTGTGTATATTAATCCATCAGGGGAACACACTCTCCTCACTTAAACCGTTCACCTGGTAACATGTCCCGTGTGCATTAAACAATCAGGGGAACACACTCTCCTCAATTATACCGTTCACCTTATAACATGTCCCGTGCGTATTAAGCCATCAGGGGAACACAATCTCCTCACTTATACTGTTCACCTGGTAACATGTCGTGTGTATATTATTCCATCAGGGGAACACACTCTCCTCACTTATACCGTTCACCTGGTAACATGTCCCGTGTGCATTAAATAATCAGGGGAACACACTCTCCTCAATTATACCGTTCACCTGATAACATGTCCCGTGTGTATTAAACCATCAGGGGAACACACTCTCCTCACTTATACTGTTTACCTGGTAACATGTCCCCTGTATATTAAACCATCAGGGGAACACACTCTCCTCACTTATACTGTTCACCTAGTCACATGTCCCGTGTATATTAAACCATCAGGGGAACACACTCTCCTCACTTATACTGTTGACCTGGTAACATGTCCCGTGTATGTGAAACCATCAGGGGAACACACTCTCCTCACTTATACTGTTCACCTGGTAATATGCCCTGTGTATATTAAACCATCAGGGGAACACACTCACCTCACTTCTACTGTTCACCTGGGAACATGTCGCGTGAATATTAATCCATCAGGGGAACACACTCTCCTCACTAAAACTGTTCACCTGGTAACATGTACCGTGTATATTAAACCATCAGGGGAACACATTCTCCTCACTTATACTGTTCACTTGGTAACATGTCCCGTGTGTAGTGATCAATCAGGGGAACACACTCTCCTCACTTATACTGTTCACCTGGTAACATGTCCCGTGCGTATTAAACAATCAGGGGAACACATTCTCCTCACTTATACTTTTTAACCGGTGACATGTCCCTTGTGTATTAAACAATCAGGGGAACACACTCTCCTCACTTATACTGTTCACCTGGTAACATGTCCTGTGTATATTAAACAATCAGGGGAACACACTCTCCTCACTTATACTGTTCACCTGGTAACATGTCCTGTGTATATTAAACCATCAGGGGAACACACTCTCCTCAATTATACTGTTCACCTGGTAACATGACCCGTGCGTGTTAAACCATCAGGGGAACACACTCTCCTCACTTATACTGTTCACCTGGTAATATGTCCAGTGTATATTAAACCATCAGGGGAACACATTCTGCTCACTTATACTGTTCACCTGGTAACATGTCCTGTTTGTAGTAAACAATCAGGGGAATACACTCTCCTCACTTATACTGTTCACCTGGTAACATGTCCCGTGTATATTAAACCATCATGGGAACACACTCTCCTCACTTATACTGTTCACCTGGTTACATGTCCCGTGAATTTTAAACCATCGGGGAAAGCACTTCCCTCACTTATACAGTTCTCCTGGTAACATGTCCCGTGTGCATTAGACAATCAGGGGAACACACTCTCCTCACTTATACCGTTCAGCTGATAACATGTCCCGTGTGTATTAAAGTATCAGGGGAACACACTCTCCTCACTTATACTGTTCACCTGGTAACATGTCCCGTGAGTATTAAACAATCAGGGGAACAGACTCTCCTCACTTATACTGTTGAAATGGTGACATGTCCCGTCAGTATTAAACAATCAGGGGAACACACTCTCCTCACTTATAATGTTCACCTGCTGACATGTCCCGGGTATATTAAACCATCAGCAGAACACACTCTCCTCACTTATACTGTTCACCTGGTAACTGTCCGGTGTGTATTAAACAATCAGGGGAACACACTCTCCTCACTTATACTGTTCACCTGGTAACATTTCCCTCGTATATTAAACCATCAGGGGAACACACTCTCCTCACTTATACTGTTCACCTGGTAACATGTCCCGTGTGTATTAAACAATCAGGGGAACACACTCTCCTCACTTATACTGTTCACCTGGTAAAATGTCCCGTGTGTATTAAACAATCAGGGGATCACACTCTCCTCACTTATACTGTTCACCTGCTGACATGTTCCGGGTATATTAAACCATCAGGGGAACACACTCTCCTCACTTATACTGTTCACCTGGGGAAATGTTCTGTCAGTATTAAACCATCAGGGGAACACACTCTCCTCTCTTATACTGCTCACCTGGTGACATGTCCCGTGAGAATTAAACCATCAGGGGAACACTCTCTCCTCACGTATACTGTTCACCTGGGAAAATGTTCCGTCAGTATTAAACCATCAGGGGAACACACTCTCCTCTCTTCTACTGCTCACCTGGTGACATGTCCCGTGAGAATTAAACCATCAGCGGAACACTCTCTCCTCTCTTATACTTTTCACCTGGTAATATGTCCCGTGCATATTAAACCATCAGGGGAACACATTTTCCTCACTTATGCTGTTCACCTGGTATCATGTCCTGTGTATATTAAACCATCATGGGAAGACACTCTCCGCACTTATACTTTCACTTGGTTACATGTCCCGTGTGTGCAAAACAATCAGCGGAACTCACTCTCTTCACTTATACTGTTCACCTGTAGACATGTCCTGTGTGTATTAAACCATGAGGGGAACACACTCTCCTCACTTATACTGTTCACCTGGGGAAATGTTCTGTCAGTATTAAACCATCAGGGGAACACACTCTCCACACTTATACTGTTCACCTGGGGAAATGTCCTGTCAGTATGAAACGATCAGGGGAACACACTCTCCTCACTTATACTGTTCACCTGGTAACATGTCCTGTGTGTATTAAACCATCAGGGGAACACACTCTCCTCACTTATACTGTTCACCTGTCGACATGTCCTGTGTGTATTAAACCATGAGGGGAACACACTCTCCTCACTTATACTGTTCACCTGGTGACATGTCCCGTGAGAATTAAACCATCAGGGGAACACACTCTCCTCACTTATACTGTTGACCTGGGGAAATGTCCTGTCAGTATTAAACGATCAGGGGAACACACTCTCCTCACTTACATTGCTCACCTGGTGACATGTCCCGTGAGAATTAAACAAACAGGGGAACACACTCTCCTCACTTATACTGTTCACCTGGGGAAATGTCCCGTCAGTATTAAACCATCAGGGGAACACACTCTCCTCTCTTATACTGCTCACCTGGTAACATGTCGCGTGAGAATTATACAATCAGGGGAACACACTCTCCTCACTTATACTTTTCACCTGGTAACATGTCCTGTGTACATTAAACCATCAGGGGAACACACTCTCCGCACTTATACTGTTCACTTGGTTACATGTCCCGTGTGTATAAAACAATCAGGGGAACTCACTCTCTTCACTTATACTGTTCACCTGGTAACATGTCCCGTGCGTATTAAACAATCAGGTGAACTCACTCTCCTCACTTATACTGTTCACCTGCAGACATGTCCTGTGTGCATTAAACCATGAGGGGAACACACTCTCCTCACTTATACTGTTCACCTGGTAACATGTCCTGTGTGTATTAACCCATCAGGGGAACACACTCTCCTCAATTATACTGTTCACCTGGGGAAATTTCCAGTCAGTATTAAACGATCAGGGGAACACACTCTCATCACTTATACTGTTCACCTGGTAACATGTCCCGTGCGTATTAAACCATCAGGGGAACACACTCTCCTCACTTATACTGTTCACTTGGTTACATGTCCCGTGCGTATTAAACAATCAGGGGAACTCACTCTCCTCACTTATACTGTTCACCTGTTCACATGTCCCATGCGTATTAAACCATCAGGGGAACTCACTCTCCTCACTTATACGGTTCACCTGTTCACATGTCCCGTGCGTATTAAACCATCAGGGGAACACACTCTCCTCACATATACTGTTCACCTGGTAACATGTCCCGTGTATATTAAACAATCAGGGGAACTCACTCTCTTCACTTATACTGTTCACCTGCAGACATGTCCTGTGTGCATTAAACCATGAGGGGAACACACTATCCTCACTTATACTGTTCACCTGGGGAAATGTTCTGTCAGTATTAAACCATCAGGGGAACACACTCTCCTCACTTATACTGTTCACCTGTTAACATGTCCTGTGTGTATTAAACAATCAGGGGAACACACTCTCCTCACTTATACTGTTCACCTGGTGACATGTCCCGTGCATATTAAACCATCAGGGGAACACACTCTCCTCACTTATACTGTTCACTTGGTTACATGTCCCGTGTGTATTAAACAATCAGGGGAACACACTCTCCTCACTTATACTGTTCACTTGGTTACATGTCCCGTGTGTATTAAACAATCAGGGGAACACACTCTCCTCACTTATACTGTTCACTTGGTTACATGTCCCGTGCTTATTAAACAATCAGGGGAACACACTCTCCTCACTTATACTGTTCACTTGGTTACATGTCCCTTGCGTATTAATCCATCAGGGGAACAGACTCTACTCACTTATAATGTTCACCTGGTAACATGTCCCGTCATTATTAAACTATCAGGGGAACTCACTCTCCTCACTTATACTGTTCACCTGGGGAAATGTCCCGACAGTATTAAACCATCAGGGGAACACACTCTCCTCACTTATACTGTTCATCTGTTGACATGTCCTGACTGTATTAAAGCATCAGGGGAACACACTCTCCTCACTTCTACTGTTCACCTGGTAACATGTCCCGTGCGTATTAAACCATCAGGGGAACACACTCTCCTCAATTAAACTGTTCACATGGTAACATGTCCCGTGTGTATTAAACAATCAGGGGAACTCACTCTACTCACTTATACTGTTCATCTGGTAACATGTCCTGTGTATATTAAACCATCAGGGGAACACACTCTCCTCACTTTTACTGTTCACCTGGTAACATGTCCCGTGCGTGTTAAACCATGAGGGGAACACTCTCTCCTCACTTATACGGTTCACCTGGTGAAATGTCCTGTTTGTATTAAAGCAGCAGGGGAACTCACTCTCCTCACTTACACTGTTCACCTGGTAACATGGCCCATGTATATTGAACCATCAGGGGAACACACTCTCTTCACATATACTGTTCACCTGGTAACATGTCCCGTGTATATTAAACCATCAGGGGAACACATTCTCCTTACTTATACTGTTCACCTGGTAACATGTCCTGTGTATATTAAACCATCAGGGGAACACACTCTCCTCACTTATGCTGTTCACCTGGTAACATGTCCTGTGTATATTAAACCATCAGGGGAACACACTGTCCTCACTTGTAATGTTCACCTGGTAACATGTCCCGTGCGTGTTAAACCATCAGTGGAACACACTCTCCTCACTTATACTGTTCATCTGGTTAGAAGTCCCGTGTGTATTAAACAATCAGGGGAACACACTCTCTTCACATATACTTTTCAACTGGTAACATGTCCCGTGTATATTGGACCATCAGGGGAACACACTCTCCTCACTTCTACTCTTCACCTGGTGACACGTCCCGTGTATATTAAACCATCAGGGGAACACGTTCTCCTCACTTATACTGTTCGCCTGGTATCATGTCCCGTGTATGTTAAACCATCAGGGGAACACACTCTCCTCACTTATACTGTTCACTTGGTAACATGTCCTGTGCGTATTAAACCATCAGGGGAACACACTCTCCTCACTTATACTGTTCACTTGGTAACATGTCCCGTGCGTATTAAACCATCAGGGGAACACACTCTCCTCCCTTAAACTGGTCACATGGTAACATGTACTGTGTGTATTAAACAATCAGGGGAACACACTCTCCTCACTTGTACTGTTCACCTGGTAACATGTCTCGTGTGTATTAAACAATCAGGGGAACACACTCTCCTCACTTATACTGTTCACCTGGGGAAATGTCCCGACAGTATTAAACCATCAGGGGAACACACTCTCCTCACTTATACTGTTCATCTGTTGACATGTCCCGTGTATATTAAACCATCAGGTGAACACACTCTCCTCACTTATACTGTTCACCTGGTAACATGTCCCGTGTATATTAAACCATCAGGGGAACAAACTCTCCTCACTTATACTGTTCACCTGATGACATGTCCCGGGTATATTAAACAGTCAGGGGAACTCACTCTACTCACTTATACTGTTCACCTGGTATCATGTCCTGTGTTTATTAAACCATCAGGGGAACACACTCTCCTCACTTCTACTGTTCACCTGGTAACATGTCCCGTGTATATTAAACCATCAGGGGAACACACTCTCCTCACTTATACTGTTCACCTGGGGAAATGTTCTGTCAGTATTAAACAATCAGGGGAAAACACTCTCCTCACTTATACTGTTCATCTGGTAACAAGTCCTGTGTGTATTAAACCATGAGGGGAACTCAGTCTCTTCACTTATACTGTTCACCTGGGGAAATGTCCTGTCAGTATTAAACCATCAGGGGAAAACACTCTCCTCCCTTAAACTGGTCACATGGTGACATGTCCCGTCAGTATTAAACAATCAGGGGAACACACTCTCCTCACTTATACTGTTCACCTGGTAACATGTCCTGTGTATATTAAACCATCAGGGGAACACACTCTCCTCACTTATACTGTTCACCTGGTAACATGTCCTGTGTGTATTAAACAATCAGGGGAACACACTCTCCTCACTTATTCTGTTCACCTGGTAACATGTCCTGTGTGTATTAAACAATCAGGGGAACTCACTCTCCTCACTTATACTGTTCACCTGGTAACATGTCCTGTGTGTATTAAACAATCAGGGGAACTCACTCTCCTCACTTATACTGTTCACCTGGTAACATGTCCCGTGTGTATTAAACAATCAGGGAAACACAATCTCCTCACTTATACTGTTCACCTGGTAACCTGTCCTGTGTGTATTAAACAATCAGGGGAACACAATCTCCTCACTTATACTGTTCACCTGGTAACATGTCCCATGTATATTAAACAATCAGGGGAACACACTCTCCTCACTTATACTGTTCACCTGGTAACATGTCCTGTGTGTATTAAACAATCAGGGGAACTCACTCTCCTCACTTATACTGTTCACCTGGTAACATGTCCTGTGTATATTAAACCATCAGGGGAACACACTCTCCTCACTTATACTGTTCACCTGGTAACATGTCCCGTGTGTATTAAACAATCAGGGGAACACACTCTCCTCACTTATACTGTTCACCTGGAAACATGTCCTGTGTGTATTAAACAATCAGGGGAACACAATCTCCTCACATATACTGTTCACCTGGTAACATGTCCCGTCTGTATTAAACAATCAGGGGAACACACTCTCCTCACTTATACTGTTCACCTGGAAACATGTCCTGTGTGTATTAAACAATCAGGGGAACACAATCTCCTCACATATACTGTTCACCTGGTAACATGTCCCGTGTGTATTAAACAATCAGGGGAACACACTCTCCTCACTTATACTGTTCACCTGGAAACATGTCCTGTGTGTATTAAACAATCAGGGGAACACAATCTCCTCACATATACTGTTCACCTGGTAACATGTCCCATGTATATTAAACAATCAGGGGAACACAATCTCCTCACATATACTGTTCACCTGGTAACATGTCCCGTGTGTATTAAACAATCAGGGGAACACACTCTCCTCACTTATACTGTTCACCTGGAAACATGTCCTGTGTGTATTAAACAATCAGGGGAACACAATCTACTCACATATACTGTTCACCTGGTAACATGTCCCATGTATATTAAACAATCAGGGGAACACAATCTCCTCACATATACTGTTCACCTGGTAACATGTCCTGTGTGTATTAAACAATCAGGGGAACTCACTCTCCTCACTTATACTGTTCACCTGGTAACATGTCCCGTGTGTATTAAACAATCAGGGCAACACAATCTCCTCACTTATACTGTTCACCTGGTAACATGTCCTGTGTGTATTAAACAATCAGGGGAACACAATCTCCTCACATATACTGTTCACCTGGTAACATGTCCCGTGTGTATTAAACAATCAGGGGAACACACTCTCCTCACTTATACTGTTCACCTGGAAACATGTCCTGTGTGTATTAAACAATCAGGGGAACACAATCTCCTCACATATACTGTTCACCTGGTAACATGTCCCATGTATATTAAACAATCAGGGGAACACAATCTCCTCACATATACTGTTCACCTGGTAACATGTCCCATGTATATTAAACAATCAGGGGAACACAATCTCCTCACATATACTGTTCACCTGGTAACATGTCCTGTGTGTATTAAACAATCAGGGGAACTCACTCTCCTCACTTATACTGTTCACCTGGTAACATGTCCCGTGTGTATTAAACAATCAGGGAAACACAATCTCCTCACTTATACTGTTCACCTGGTAACATGTCCTGTGTGTATTAAACAATCAGGGGAACACAATCTCCTCACATATACTGTTCACCTGGTAACATGTCCCATGTATATTAAACAATCAGGGGAACACACTCTCCTCACTTATACTGTTCACCTGGTAACATGTCCTGTGTGTATTAAACAATCAGGGGAACTCACTCTCCTCACTTATACTGTTCACCTGGTATCATGTCCTGTGTATATTAAACCATCAGGGGAACACACTCTCCTCACTTATACTGTTCACCTGGTAACATGTCCCGTGTGTATTAAACAATCAGGGGAAAACACTCTCCTCACTTATACTGTTCACCTGGTAACATGTCCCGTGTGTATTAAACAATCAGGGGAACACAATCTCCTCACTTATACTGTTCACCTGGTAACATGTCCCATGTATATTAAACAATCAGGGGAACACAATCTCCTCACATATACTGTTCACCTGGTAACATGTCCTGTGTATATTAAACAATCAGTGGAACACACTCTCCTCACTTATACTGTTCACCTGGTAACATGTCCCGTGTGTATTAAACAATCAGGGGAACACACTCTCCTCACTTATACTGTTCACCTGGTAACATGTCCCGTGTGTATTTAACAATCAGGGGAACACAATCTCCTCACTTACACTGTTCACCTGGTAACATGTCCCGTGTATATTAAACAATCAGGGGAACACACTCTCCTCACTTATACTGTTCACCTGGTAACATGTCCCGTGTGTATTAAACAATCAGGGGAACTCACTCTCCTCGCTTATACTGTTCACCTGGTAACATGTCCCGTGTGTATTAAACAATCAGGGGAACACAATCTCCTCACTTATACTGTTCACCTGGTAACATGTCCCGTGTGTATTAAACAATCAGGGGAACACAATCTCCTCACTTATACTGTTCACCTGGTAACATGTCCCGTGTGTATTAAACAATCAGGGGAACTCACTCTCCTCACTTATACTGTTCACCTGGTAACATGTCCCGTGTGTATTAAACAATCAGGGGAACTCACTCTCCTCACTTATACTGTTCACCTGGTAACATGTCCCGTGTGTATTAAACAATCAGGGGAACACACTCTCCTCACTTCTACAGTTCACCTGGTAACATGTCCCGGTATATCAAACAATCAGGGGAACTCACTCTACTCACTTATACTGTTCACCTGGTATCATGTCCTGTGTTTATTAAACCAACGGGGGAACACACTCTACTCACTTATACTGTTCACCTGGTATCATGTCCCGTGCGTGTTAAACCATGAGGGAGGGGTACACTCTCTCCTCACTTATACTGTTCACCTGGGGAAATGTCCCGACAGTATTAAACCATCAGGGGAACACACTCTCCTCACTTATACTGTTCATCTGTTGACATGTCCCATGTATATTAAACCATCAGGGGAACACACTCTCCTCACTTATACTGTTCACCTGGTAACATGTCCCGTGTATATTAAACCATCAGGGGAACAAACTCTCCTCACTTATACTGTTCACCTGATGACATGTCCCGGGTATATTAAACAGTCAGGGAAACTCACTCTACTCACTTATACTTTTCACCTGGTATCATGTCCTGTGTTTATTAAACCATCAGGGGAACACACTCTCCTCACTTCTACTGTTCACCTGGTAACATGTCCCGTGTATATTAAACCATCAGGGGAACACACTCTCCTCACTTATACTGTTCATCTGGTAACATGTCCCGTGTGTATTAAACAATCAGGGGAACACACTCTCCTCACTTATACTGTTCACCTGGTAACATGTCCCGTGTGTATTAAACAATCAGGGGAACACAATCTCCTCACTTATACTGTTCACCTGGTAACATGTCCCATGTACATTAAACAATCAGGGGAACACACTCTCCTCACTTATACTGTTCACCTGGTAACATGTCCTGTGTGTATTAAACAATCAGGGGAACTCACTCTCCTCACTTATACTGTTCACCTGGTAACATGTCCTGTGTATATTAAACCATCAGGGGAACACACTCTCCTCACTTATACTGATCACCTGGTAACATGTCCCGTGTGCATTAAACAATCAGGGGAACACACTCTCCTCACATATACTGTTCACCTGGTAACATGTCCCGTGTGTATTAAACAATCAGGGGAACACAATCTCTTCACTTATACTGTTCACCTGGTGACATGTCCCGTGTATATTAAACAATCAGGGGAACACACTCTCCTCAATTAAACAGTTCACCTGGTAACATGTCCTGTGTGTATTAAACAATCAGGGGAACTCACTCTCCTCACTTATACTGTTCACCTGGTAACATGTCCCGTGTGTATTAAACAATCAGGGGAACACAATCTCCTCACTTATACTGTTCACCTGGTAACATGTCCCGTGTGTATTAAACAATCAGGGGAACACACTCTCCTCACTTATACTGTTCACCTGGTAACATGTCCTGTGTGTATTAAACAATCAGGGGAACACACTATCCTCACTTCTACTGTTCACCTGGTAACATGTCCCGGTATATTAAACAATCAGGGGAACTCACTCTACTCACTTATACTGTTCACCTGGTATCATGTCCTGTGTTTATTAAACCATCGGGGGAACACACTCTACTCACTGATACTGTTCACCTGGTATCATGTCCCGTGCGTGTTAAACCATGAGGAAGGGGTACACTCTCTCCTCACTTATACTGTTCACCTGGGGAAATGTCCCGACAGTATTAAACCATCAGGGGAACACACTCTCCTCACTTATACTGTTCATCTGTTGACATGTCCCGTGTTTATTAAACCATCAGGGGAACACACTCTCCTCACTTATACTGTTCACCTGGTAACATGTCCCGTGTATATTAAACCATCAGGGGAACAAACTCTCCTCACTTATACTGTTCACCTGATGACATGTCCCGGGTATATTAAACAGTCAGGGGAACTCACTCTACTCACTTATACTTTTCACCTGGTATCATGTCCTGTGTTTATTAAACCATCAGGGGAACACACTCTCCTCACTTCTACTGTTCACCTGGTAACATGTCCCGTGTATATTAAACCATCAGGGGAACACACTCTCCTCAGTTATACTGTTCACCTGGTAACATGTCCTGTGTATATTAAACCATCAGGGGAACACACTTTCCTCACTTATACTGTTCAGCTGGTGACATGTCCAGTGCGTATTAAACCATCAGGGGAACACACTCTCCTCCCTTAAACTGGTCACATGGTGACATGTCCCGGGTATATTAAACAGTCAGGGGAACTCACTCTCCTCACTTATACTGTTCACCTGGAAACATGTCCTGTGTGTATTAAACAATCAGGGGAACACAATCTCCTCACATATACTGTTCACCTGGTAACATGTCCCATGTATATTAAACAATCAGGGGAACACAATCTCCTCACATATACTGTTCACCTGGTAACATGTCCTGTGTGTATTAAACAATCAGGGGAACTCACTCTCCTCACTTATACTGTTCACCTGGTAACATGTCCCGTGTGTATTAAACAATCAGGGAAACACAATCTCCTCACTTATACTGTTCACCTGGTAACATGTCATGTGTGTATTAAACAATCAGGGGAACACAATCTCCTCACATATACTGTTCACCTGGTAACATGTCCCATGTATATTAAACAATCAGGGGAACACACTCTCCTCACTTGTACTGTTCACCTGGTAACATGTCCTGTGTATATTAAACCATCAGGGGAACACACTCTCCTCACTTATATTGTTCACCTGGTAACATGTCCCGTGTGTATTAAACAATCAGGGGAACACACTCTCCTCACTTATACTGTTCACCTGGTAACATGTCCCGTGTGTATTAAACAATCAGGGGAACACAATCTCCTCACTTATACTGTTCACCTGGTAACATGTCCCATGTATATTAAACAATCAGGGGAACACAATCTCCTCACATATACTGTTCACCTGGTAACATGTCCTGTGTATATTAAACAATCAGTGGAACACAATCTCCTCACTTATACTGTTCACCTGGTAACATGTCGTGTGTATATTAAACAATCAGTGGAACTCACTCTCCTCACTTATACTGTTCACCTGGTAACATGTCCCGTGTGTATTTAACAATCAGGGGAACACAATCTCCTCACTTACACTGTTCACCTGGTAACATGTCCCGTGTATATTAAACAATCAGGGGAACACACTCTCCTCACTTATACTGTTCACCTGGTAACATGTCCCGTGTGTATTAAACAATCAGGGGAACTCACTCTCCTCGCTTATACTGTTCACCTGGTAACATGTCCCGTGTGTATTAAACAATCAGGGGAACACAATCTCCTCACTTATACTGTTCACCTGGTAACATGTCCCGTGTGTATTAAACAATCAGGGGAACACAATCTCCTCACTTATACTGTTCACCTGGTAACATGTCCCGTGTGTATTAAACAATCAGGGGAACTCACTCTCCTCACTTATACTGTTCACCTGGTAACATGTCCCGTGTGTATTAAACAATCAGGGGAACTCACTCTCCTCACTTATACTGTTCACCTGGTAACATGTCCCGTGTGTATTAAACAATCAGGGGAACACACTCTCCTCACTTCTACAGTTCACCTGGTAACATGTCCCGGTATATCAAACAATCAGGGGAACTCACTCTACTCACTTATACTGTTCACCTGGTATCATGTCCTGTGTTTATTAAACCATCGGGGGAACACACTCTACTCACTTATACTGTTCACCTGGTATCATGTCCCGTGCGTGTTAAACCATGAGGGAGGGGTACACTCTCTCCTCACTTATACTGTTCACCTGGGGAAATGTCCCGACAGTATTAAACCATCAGGGGAACACACTCTCCTCACTTATGCTGTTCATCTGTTGACATGTCCCGTGTATATTAAGCCATCAGGGGAACACACTCTCCTCACTTATACTGTTGACCTGGTGACATGTCCCATGTATATTAAACCATCAGGGGAACACACTCTCCTCACTTATACTGTTCACCTGGTAACATGTCCCGTGTATATTAAACCATCAGGGGAACAAACTCTCCTCACTTATACTGTTCACCTGATGACATGTCCCGGGTATATTAAACAGTCAGGGAAACTCACTCTACTCACTTATACTTTTCACCTGGTATCATGTCCTGTGTTTATTAAACCATCAGGGGAACACACTCTCCTCACTTTTACTGTTCACCTGGTAACATGTCCCGTGTATATTAAACCATCAGGGGAACACACTCTCCTCAGTTATAAAGTTCACCTGGTAACACGTCCCGTGTGTATTAAACAATCAGGGGAACACACTCTCCTCACTTATACTGTTCATCTGGTAACATGTCCCGTGTGTATTAAACAATCAGGGGAACACACTCTCCTCACTTATACTGTTCACCTGGTAACATGTCCCGTGTGTATTAAACAATCAGGGGAACACAATCTCCTCACTTATACTGTTCACCTGGTAACATGTCCCATGTATATTAAACAATCAGGGGAACACACTCTCCTCACTTATACTGTTCACCTGGTAACATGTCCTGTGTGTATTAAACAATCAGGGGAACTCACTCTCCTCACTTATACTGTTCACCTGGTAACATGTCCTGTGTATATTAAACCATCAGGGGAACACACTCTCCTCACTTATACTGATCACCTGGTAACATGTCCCGTGTGCATTAAACAATCAGGGGAACACAATCTCCTCACTTATACTGTTCACCTGGTAACATGTCCTGTGTGTATTAAACAATCAGGGGAACTCACTCTCCTCACTTATACTGTTCACCTGGTAACATGTCCTGTGTGTATTAAACAATCAGGGGAACTCACTCTCCTCACTTATACTGTTCACCTGGTAACATGTCCCGTGTGTATTAAACAATCAGGGGAACACAATCTCCTCACTTATACTCTTCACCTGGTAACATGTCCCATGTATATTAAACAATCAGGGGAACACACTCTCCGCACTTATACTGTTCACCTGGTAACATGTCCTGTGTGTATTAAACAATCAGGGGAACACACTCTCCTCACTTATACTGTTCACCTGGTAACATGTCCCGTGTGTATTTAACAATCAGGGGAACACAATCTCCTCACTTATACTGTTCACCTGGTAACATGTCCCGTGTGTATTAAACAATCAGGGGAACACAATCTCCTCACTTATACTGTTCACCTGGTAACATGTCCCATGTATATTAAACAATCAGGGGAACACACTCTCCTCACTTATACTGTTCACCTGGTAACATGTCCTGTGTGTATTAAACAATCAGGGGAACTCACTCTCCTCACTTATACTGTTCACCTGGTAACATGTCCTGTGTATATTAAACCATCAGGGGAACACACTCTCCTCACTTATACTGATCACCTGGTAACATGTCCCGTGTGCATTAAACAATCAGGGGAACACAATCTCCTCACTTATACTGTTCACCTGGTAACACGTCCCGTGTGTATTAAACAATCAGGGGAACACAATCTCCTCACTTATACTGTTCACCTGGTAACATGTCGTGTGTGTATTAAACAATCAGGGGAACTCACTCTCCTCACTTATACTGTTCACCTGGTAACATGTCCCGTGTTTATTAAACAATCAGGGGAACACAATCTCCTCACTTATACTGTTCACCTGGTAACATGTCGTGTGTGTATTAAACAATCAGGGGAACTCACTCTCCTCACTTATACTGTTCACCTGCTAACATGTCCCGTGTATATTAAACAATCAGGGGAACACACTCTCCTCAATTAAACAGTTCACCTGGTAACATGTCCTGTGTGTATTAAACAATCAGGGGAACTCACTCTCCTCACTTATACTGTTCACCTGGTAACATGTCCCGTGTGTATTAAACAATCAGGGGAACACAATCTCCTCACTTATACTGTTCACCTGGTAACATGTCCCGTGTGTATTAAACAATCAGGGGAACACACTCTCCTCACTTATACTGTTCACCTGGTAACATGTCCTGTGTGTATTAAACAATCAGGGGAACACACTATCCTCACTTCTACTGTTCACCTGGTAACATGTCCCGGTATATTAAACAATCAGGGGAACTCACTCTACTCACTTATACTGTTCACCTGGTAACATGTCCTGTGTTTATTAAACCATCGGGGGAACACACTCTACTCACTTATACTGTTCACCTGGTATCATGTCCCGTGCGTGTTAAACCATGAGGAAGGGGTACACTCTCTCCTCACTTATACTGTTCACCTGGGGAAATGTCCCGACAGTATTAAACCATCAGGGGAACACACTCTCCTCACTTATACTGTTCATCTGTTGACATGTCCCGTGTATATTAAACCATCAGGGGAACACACTCTCCTCACTTATACTGTTCACCTGGTAACATGTCCCGTGTATATTAAACCATCAGGGGAACAAACTCTCCTCACTTATACTGTTCACCTGATGACATGTCCCGGGTATATTAAACAGTCAGGGGAACTCACTGTACTCACTTATACTTTTCACCTGGTATCATGTCCTGTGTTTATTAAACCATCAGGGGAACACACTCTCCTCACTTCTACTGTTCACCTGGTAACATGTCCCGTGTATATTAAACCATCAGGGGAACACACTCTCCTCAGTTATACTGTTCACCTGGTAACATGTCCTGTGTATATTAAACCATCAGGGGAACACACTTTCCTCACTTATACTGTTCAGCTGGTGACATGTCCAGTGCGTATTAAACCATCAGGGGAACACACTCTCCTCCCTTAAACTGGTCACATGGTGACATGTCCCGGGTATATTAAACAGTCAGGGGAACTCACTCTACTCACTTATACTTTTCACCTGGTATCATGTCATGTGTTTATTAAACCATCAGGGGAACACACTCTCCTCACTTCTACTGTTCACCTGGTAACATGTCCCGTGTATATTAAACCATCAGGGGAACACACTCTCCTCACTTATACTGTTCACCTGGTAACAAGTCCTGTGTGTATTAAACCATGAGGGGAACTCACTCTCTTCACTTATACTGTTCACCTGTGGAAATGTCCTGTCAGTATTAAACGATCAGGGGAACACTCTCTCCTCACTTTTACTGTTCACTTGGTAACATGTCCCGTGCGTATTAAACCATCAGGGGAACACACTCTCCTCCCTTAAACTGGTCACATGGTGACATGTCCCGTCAGTATTAAACAATCAGGGGAACACACTCTCCTCACTTATACTGTTCACCTGGTAACATGTCCCATGTATATTAAACAATCAGGGGAACACAATCTCCTCACTTATACTGTTCACCTGGTAACATGTCCTGTGTGTATTAAACAATCAGGGGAACACACTCTCCTCACTTTTACTGTTCACCTGGTAACATGTCCTGTGTGTATATTAAACAATCAGGGGATCACACTCTCCTCAATTAAACTGTTCACCTGGTAACATGTCCCGTGTGTATTAAACAATCAGGGGAACACACTCTCCTCACTTATACTGTTCACCTGTTGACATGTCCCGGGTATATTAAACAATCAGGGGAACTCACTCTACTCACTTATACTGTTCACCTGGTATCATGTCCCGTGCGTGTTAAACCATGAGGGAGGGGAACACTCTCTCCTCACTTATACTGTTCACCTGTGGAAATGTCCCGACAGTATTAAACCATCAGGGGAACAAACTCTCCTCACTTATACTGGTCATCTGTTGACATGTCCCGTGTATATTAAACCATCAGGGGAACACACTCTCCTCACTTATACTGTTCATCTGGTAACATGTCCCGTGTATATTAAACCATCAGGGGAACAAACTCTCCTCACTTATACTGTTCACCTGATGACATGTCCCGGGTATATTATACAGTCAGGGGAACTCACTCTACTCACTTATACTGTTCACCTGGTAACATGTCCTGTGTGTATTAAACAGTCAGGGGAACACACTCTCCTCACTTATACTGTTCTCCTGGTGACATGTCCAGTGCGTATTAAACAATCAGGGGAACACACTCTCCTCACTTATACTGTTCACTTGGTTACATGTCCCGTGTGTATTAAACAATCAGGGGAACTCACTCTCTTCACTTATACTGTTCGCCTTTCGACATGTCCTGTGTGTTTTAAACCATGAGGGGAACACACTCTTCTCACTTATACTGTTCACCTGGGGAAATGTTCTGTCAGTATTAAACCATCAGGGGAACACACTCTCCTCACTTATTCTGTTCACCTGGTAACATGTCCCACGTATATTAAACAATCAGGGGAACACACTCTCCTCACTTATACTGTTCACCTGGTAACATGTCCCATGTATATTAAAAAATCAGGGGAACTCACTCTCCTCACTTATGCTGTTCACCTGGTAACATGTCCCGTGTATATTAAACCATCAGGGGAACACACTCTCCTCACTTATACTGTTCACATGGTAACATGTCCCATGTATATTAAACAATCAGGGGAACACAATCTCCTCACATATACTGTTCACCTGGTAACATGTCCCGTGTGTATTAAACAATCAGGGGAACTCACTCTCCTCACTTATACTGTTCACCTGGTAACATGTCCCATGCATATTAAACAATCAGGGGAACTCACTCTCCTCACTTATGCTGTTCACCTGGTAACATGTCCTGTGTGTATTAAACAATCAGGGGAACTCACTCTCCTCACTTATACTGTTCACCTGGTAACATGTCCCATGGATATTAAACAATCAGGGGAACACACTCTCCTCACTTATACTGTTCACCTGTTAACATGTCCTGTGTGTATTAAACAATCAGGGGAACTCACTCTCCTCACTTATACTGTTCAACTGGTAACATGTCCTGTGTGTATTAAACAATCAGGGGAACACAATCTCCTCACTTATACTGTTCACCTGGTAACATGTCCCATGTATATTAAACAATCAGGGGAACACAATCTCCTCACTTATACTGTTCACCTGGTAACATGTCCCATGTATATTAAACAATCAGGGGAACACAATCTCCTCACATATACTGTTCACCTGGTAACATGTCCTGTGTATTTTAAACAATCAGGGGAACACAATCTCCTCACTTATACTTTTCACCTGGTAACATGTCCTGTGTGTATTAAACAATCAAGGGAACTCACTCTCCTCACTTATACTGTTCACCTGGTAACATGTCCTGTGTATATTAAACCATCAGGGGAACACACTCTCCTGACTTATACTGTTCACCTGTTAACATGTCCTGTGTGTATTAAACAATCAGGGGAACTCACTCTCCTCACTTATACTGTTCACCTGTTAACATGTCCTCTGTGTATTAAACCATCAGGGGAACTCACTCTCCTCACTTATACTGTTCACCTGGTAACATGTCCCATGTATATTAAACAATCAGGGGAACACAATCTCCTCACATATACTGTTCACCTGGTAACATGTCCCATGTATATTAAACAATCAGGGGAACACAATCTCCTCACATATACTGTTCACCTGGTAACATGTCCTGTGTATATTAAACAATCAGGGGAACACATTCTCCTCACTTATACTGTTCACCTGGTAACATGTCCTGTGTGTATTAAACAATCAAGGGAACTCACTCTCCTCACTTATACTGTTCACCTGGTAACATGTCCCATGTATATTAAACAATCAGGGGAACTCACTCTCCTCACTTATACTGCTCACCTGGTAACATGTCCCATGTATATTAAACAATCAGGGGAACACACTCTCCTCACTTATACTGTTCACCTGGTAACATGTCCTGAGTGTATTAAACAATCAGGGGAACTCACTCTCCTCACTTATACTGTTCACCTGTTAACATGTCCTGTGTATATTAAACCATCAGGGGAACTCACTCTCCTCACTTATACTGTTCACCTGGTAACATGTCCCATGTATATTAAACAATCAGGGGAACACAATCTCCTCACATATACTGTTCACCTCGTGACATGTCCCGTCAGTATTAAGCAATCAGGGGAACACACTCTCCTCACTTATACTGTTCACCTGGTAACATGTCCCGTGAATATTAAACCATCAGGGGAAAGCACTCTCCTCACTTATACTGTTCACCTCGTGACATGTCCCGTCAGTATTAAGCAATCAGGGGAACACACTCTCCTCACTTATACTGTTCACCTGGTGACATGTCCCGTGTGTATTAAACAATCAGGGGAACACACTCTCCTCACTTATAATGTTCACCTGGTAACATGTCCCGTGAATATTAAACCATCAGGGGAACACACTCTCCTCACTTATACTGTTCACCTGGTGACATGTCCCGTGTGTATTAAACAATCAGGGGAACACACTCTCCTCACTTATACTGTTCACCTGGTAACATTTCCCTCGTATATTAAACCATCAGGGGAACACACTCTCCTCACTTATTCTGTTCACCTGGTAAAATGTCCCGTGTGTATTAAACAATCAGGGGATCACACTCTCCTCACTTATACTGTTCACCTGGTAACATGTCCCGTGTATATTAAACAATCTGGGGAACACACTGTCCTCAATTATACTGTTCACCTGCTGACATGTTCCGGGTATATTAAAACATCAGGGGAACACACTCTCCTCACTTATACTGTTCACCTGGTAACATGTCCCGTGCGTGTTAAACCATCAGGGGAACACACTCTCCTCACTTATACTGTTCATCTGGTAACATGTCCTGTGTGCATTAAACCATCAGAGGAACACACTCTCCTCACTTATACTGTTCATCTGGTAACATGTCCCGTCAGTATTAAACCATCAGGGGAACACACTCTCCTCACTTATACTGTTCATCTGGTAACATGTCCCGTCAGTATTAAACCATCAGGAGAACACAGTCTCCTCACTTATACTGTTCACCTGGTAACATGTCCCGTGTGTATTAAACAATCAGGGGAACACACTCTCCTCACTTATACTTTTTAACCGGTGACATGTCCCGTCAGTATTAAACAATCAGGGGAACACACTCTCCTCACTTTACTGTTCACCTGGTAACATGTCCCGTGCGTGTTAAACCATCAGGGGAACACACTCTCCTCAGTTATACTGTTCACCAGGTAACATGTCCCGTGAATATTAAAACATCAGGGGACCACACTCTCCTCAATTCTACTGTTCTCCTGGCAACATGTCCCGTGTGTATTAAACCATCAGTGGAACGCACTCTCCTCACTTATACTGTTCACCTGGTAACATGTCCCGTCAATATTAAACCATCAGGGGAAAGCACTCTCCTCACTTATACTGTTCACCTCGTGACATGTCCCGTCAGTATTAAGCAATCAGGGGAACTCACTCTCCTCAATTCTACTCTTCACCTGGTGACATGTCCCGGGTATATTAAACAATCAGGGGAACACACTCTCCTCACTTATACTGTTCACCTGGTAACATGTCCCGTGCGTGTTAAACCATCAGGGGAACACACTCTCCTCACAAACTGTTCACCTGGTAACATGTCCCTTGTATATTAAACCATCAGGGGAACACACTCTCCTCAATTATCCTGTTCACCTGGTAACATGTCCCGTGTTCATTAAACAATCAGGGGAACACAATCTGCTCACTTATACTGTTCACCTGGTAACATGTCCCGTGCGTGTGAAACCATCAGGGGAACGCACTCTCCTCACTTATTCTGTTCACATGGGAACATGTCCCGTGAGTATTAAACAATCAGGGGAACACACTCTCCTCACTTATACTGTTCACCTGGTAACATGTCCTATGTACATTAAACCATCAGAGGAACACTCTCTCCTCACTTATACTGTTCACCTGGTAACATGTCCCGTGTGTATTAAACAATCAGGGGAACACAATCTCCTCACTTATACTGTTCACCTGGTAACATGTCCCGTGCGTGTTAATCCATCAGGGGAACACACTCTCCTCACTTATTCTGTTCACCTGGTAACATGTCCCGTGAGTATTAAACAATCAGGGGAACACACTCTCCTCACTTATACTGTTCACCTGGTAACATGTCCTATGTACATTAAACCATCAGAGGAACACTCTCTCCTCACTTATACTGTTCACCTGGTAACATGTCCCGTGAGTATTAAACAATCAGGGGAACACACTCTCCTCACTTATACTGTTCACCTGGTAATATGTCCAGTGTATATTAAACCATCAGGGGAACACACTCTCCTCACTTATACTGTTCACCTGGTAATATGTCCAGTGTCTATTAAACCATCAGGGGAACACACTCTCCTCACTTATCCTGTTCACCTGGTAACATGTCCTGTGCGCATTAAACAATCAGGGGAACACACTCTCCTCACTTATACTGTTCACCTGGTAATATGTCCAGTGTATATTAAACCATCAGGGGAACACACTCTCCTCACTTATACTGTTCACCTGGTAACATGTCCCGTGCGTGTTAAACCATCAGGGGAACACACTCTCCTCACTTATACAGTTCACCTGGTAACATCTTCCGTGAGTATTAAACAATCAGGGGAACTCACTCTCCTCACTTATACTGTTCACCTGGTAACATTTCCCTCGTATATTAAACCATCAGGGGAACACACTCTCCTCAATTATACTGTTCACCTGCTGACATGTTCCGGGTATATTAAAACATCAGGGGAACACACTCTCCTCACTAATACTGTTCACCTGTTAATATGTCCAGTGTATATTAAACCATCAGGGGAACACACTCTCCTCACTTATACTGTTCACCTGGTAATATGTCCAGTGTATATTAAACCATCAGGGGAACTCACTCTCCTCACTTAACTGTTCACCTGGTAACATGTCCCATGTATATTAAACAATCAGGGGAACACAATCTCCTCACATATACTGTTCACCTCGTGACATGTCCCGTCAGTATTAAGCAATCAGGGGAACACACTCTCCTCACTTATACTGTTCACCTGGTAACATGTCCCGTCAGTATTAAGCAATCAGGGGAACACACTCTCCTCACTTATACTGTTCACCTGGTGACATGTCCCGTGTGTATTAAACAATCAGGGGAACACACTCTCCTCACTTATAATGTTCACCTGGTAACATGTCCCGTGAATATTAAACCATCAGGGGAACACACTCTCCTCACTTATACTGTTCACCTGGTGACATGTCCCGTGTGTATTAAACAATCAGGGGAACACACTCTCCTCACTTATACTGTTCACCTGGTAACATTTCCCTCGTATATTAAACCATCAGGGGAACACACTCTCCTCACTTATACTGTTCACCTGGTAACATGTCCCGTGTATATTAACCAATCTGGGGAACACACTGTCCTCAATTATACTGTTCACCTGCTGACATGTTCCGGGTATATTAAAACATCAGGGGAACACACTCTCCTCACTTATACTGTTCACCTGGTAACATGTCCCGTGCGTGTTAAACCATCAGGGGAACACACTCTCCTCACTTATACTGTTCATCTGGTAACATGTCCTGTGTGCATTAAACCATCAGAGGAACACACTCTCCTCACTTATACTGTTCATCTGGTAACATGTCCCGTCAGTATTAAACCATCAGGGGAACACACTCTCCTCACTTATACTGTTCATCTGGTAACATGTCCCGTCAGTATTAAACCATCAGGAGAACACAGTCTCCTCACTGATACTGTTCACCTGGTAACATGTCCCGTGTGTATTAAACAATCAGGGGAACACACTCTCGTCACTTATACTTTTTAACCGGTGACATGTCCCGTGTGTATTAAACAATCAGGGGAACACACTCTCCTCACTTATACTTTTTAACCAGTGACATGTCCCGTCAGTATTAAACAATCAGGGGAACACACTCTCCTCACTTTACTGTTCACCTGGTAACATGTCCCGTGCGTGTTAAACCATCAGGGGAACACACTCTCCTCACTTATACTGTTCACCAGGTAACATGTCCCGTGAATATTAAAACATCAGGGGAACACACTCTCCTCAATTCTACTGTTCTCCTGGCAACATGTCCCGTGTGTATTAAACCATCAGGGGAACACAATCTGCTCACTTATACTGTTCACCTGGTAACATGTCCCGTCAATATTAAACCATCAGGGGAAAGCACTCTCCTCACTTATACTGTTCACCTCGTGACATGTCCCGTCAGTATTAAGCAATCAGGGGAACTCACTCTCCTCAATTCTACTCTTCACCTGGTGACATGTCCCGGGTATATTAAACAATCAGGCGAACACACTCTCCTCACTTATACTGTTCACCTGGTAACATTTCCCGTGAGTATTAAACCATCAGGGGAACACACTCTCCTCACTTATACTGTTCACCAGGTAACATGTCCCGTGAATATTAAACCATCAGGGGAACACACTCTCCTCACTTATACTCTTCACCTGGTGACATGTCCCGGGTATATTAAACAATCAGGGGAACACACTCTCCTCACTTATACTGTTCACCTGGTAACATGTCCCGTGCGTGTTAAACCATCAGGGGAACACACTCTCCTCACAAACTGTTCACCTGGTAACATGTCCCGTGTATATTAAACCATCAGGGGAACACACTCTCCTCAATTATCCTGTTCACCTGGTAACATGTCCCGTGTTCATTAAACAATCAGGGGAACACACTCTCCTCACTTATACTGTTCACCTGGTAATATGTCCAGTGTATATTAAACCATCAGGGGAACACACTCTCCTCACTTATACTGTTCACCTGGTAATATGTCCAGTGTCTATTAAACCATCAGGGGAACACACTCTCCTCACTTATCCTGTTCACCTGGTAACATGTCCTGTGCGCATTAAACAATCAGGGGAACACACTCTCCTCACTTATACTGTTCACCTGGTAATATGTCCAGTGTATATTAAACCATCAGGGGAACACACTCTCCTCACTTATACTGTTCACCTGGTAACATGTCCCGTGCGTGTTAAACCATCAGGGGAACACACTCTCCTCACTTATACAGTTCACCTGGTAACATCTTCCGTGAGTATTAAACAATCAGGGGAACTCACTCTCCTCACTTATACTGTTCACCTGGTAACATTTCCCTCGTATATTAAACCATCAGGGGAACACACTCTCCTCAATTATACTGTTCACCTGCTGACATGTTCCGGGTATATTAAAACATCAGGGGAACACACTCTCCTCACTTATACTGTTCACCTGGTAACATGTCCCGTGCGTGTTAAACCATCAGGGGAACACACTCTCCTCACTTATACTGTTCACCTGGTAACATGTCCCGTGAGTATAAAACAATCAGGTGAACACACTCGCCTCACTTATACTGTTCACCTGGTAACATGTCCCGTGTATATTAAACCATCAGGGAAACACACTCTCCTCACTTATACTGTTGACCTGGTGACATGTCCCGTGTATATTAAACCATCAGGGAAACACAATCTCCTCACTTATACTGCTGACCTGGTGACATGTCCCGTGTGTATTAAACAATCAGGGGAACACACTCTCCTCACTTATACTGTTCACCTGGTAACATGTCCCGTGTATATTAAACCATCAGGGAAACACACTCTCCTCACTTATACTGTTCACCTGGTAACATGTCCCGTGCGTGTTAAACCATCAGGGGAACACACTCTCCTCACTTATACTGTTCACCTGGTAACATGTCCCGTGAGTATAAAACAATCAGGTGAACACACTCGCCTCACTTATACTGTTCACCTGGTAACATGTCCAGTGTATATTAAACCATCAGGGAAACACACTCTCCTCACTTATACTGTACACCTGGTAACATGTCCCGTGAGTATAAAACAATCAGGTGAACAGACTCTCCTCACTTATACTGTTCACCTGGTAACATGTCCCGTGTATATTAAACCGTCAGGGGAACACACTCTCCTCACTTATACTGTTCACCTGGTAACATGTCCAGTGTATATTAAACCATCAGGGAAACACACTCTCCTCACTTATACTGTTCACCTGGTGACATGTCCCGTGTGTATTAAACAATCAGGTGAACACACTCTCCTCACTTATACTTTTCACCTGGTAACATGTCCCGTTTATATTAAACAATCAGGGGAACACACTCTCCTCACTTATCCTGTTCACCTGGTAACATTTCCCTCGTATATTAGACAATCAGGGGAACACACACTCCTCACTTATACTGTTCACCTGGTAACATGTCCCGTGTGTATTAAACAATCAGGGGAACACACTCTCCTCACTTATACTGTTCACCTGGTAACATCTTCCGTGCGTGTTAAACCATCAGGGGAAAACACTCTCCTCACTTATTCTGTTCACCTGGTAACATGTCCCGTGAGTATTAAACAATCAGGGGAACACACTCTCCTCACTTATACTGTTCACCTGGTAAAATTTACCTCGTATATTAAACCATCAGGGGAACACACTCTCCTCACTTATACTGTTCACCTGGTAACATGTCCGGTGTGTATTAAACAATCAGGGGAACACACTCTCCTCACTTATACTGTTCACCTGGTAACATTTCCCTCGCATATTAAACCATCAGGGGAACACACTCTCCTCACTTATACTGTTCACCTGGTAACATGTCCCGTGTGTATTAAACAATCAGGGGAACACACTCTCCTCACTTATACTGTTCACCTGGTAAAATGTCCCGTGTGTATTAAACAATCAGGGGATCACACTCTCCTCACTTATACTGTTCACCTGGTAACATGTCCCGTGCATATTAAACAATCAGGGGAACACACTCTCCTCAATTATACTGTTCACCTGCTGACATGTTCCGGGTATATTAAAACATCAGGGGAACACACTCTCCTCACTTATACTGTTCACCTGGTAACATGTCCTATGTACATTAAACCATCAGAGGAACACACTCTCCTCACTTATACTGTTTACCTGGTAACATGTCCAGTGTATATTAAACAATCAGGGGAACACACTCTCCTCACTTATCCTGTTCACCTGGTAACATGTCCTATGTACATTAAACCATCAGAGGAACACTCTCTCCTCACTTATACTGTTCACCTGGTAACATGTCCCGTGAGTATTAAACAATCAGGGGAACACACTCTCCTCACTTATACTGTTCACCTGGTAATATGTCCAGTGTATATTAAACCATCAGGGGAACACACTCTCCTCACTTATACTGTTCACCTGGTAACATGTCCCGTGCGTGTTAAACCATCAGGGGAACACACTCTCCTCACTTATACAGTTCACCTGGACACAACTTCCGTGAGTATTAAACAATCAGGGGAACTCACTCTCCTCACTTATACTGTTCACCTGGTAACATTTCCCTCGTATATTAAACCATCAGGGGAACACGCTCTCCTCACTTATACTGTTCACCTGGTAACATTTCCCTCGTATATTAAACCATCAGGGGAACACACTCTCCTCAATTATACTGTTCACCTGCTGACATGTTCCGGGTATATTAAACCATCAGGGGAACACACTCTCCTCACTTATACTGTTCACCTGGTAACATGTCCCGTGCGTGTAAAACCATCAGGGGAACACACTCTCCTCACTTATACTGTTCACCTGGTCACATTTCCCTCGTATATTAAACCATCAGGGGAACACACTCTCCTCACTTATACTGTTCACCTGGTAACATGTCCCGTGAGTATAAAACAATCAGGTGAACACACTCGCCTCACTTATACTGTTCACCTGGTAACATGTCCCGTGTATATTAAACCATCAGGGAAACACACTCTCCTCACTTATACTGTTCACCTGGTGACATGTCCCGTGTGTATTAAAAAATCAGGGGAACACACTCTCCTCACTTATACTTTTTAACCGGTGACATGTCCCGTGTGTATTAAACAATCAGGGGAACACACTCTCCTCACTTATACTGTTCACCCGATGACATGTCCCGTGTGTATTAAACAATCAGGGGAACACACTCTCCTCACTTATACTGTTCACCTGGTAACATGTCCCGTGTATATTAAACCATCAGGGGAACACATTCTCCTCACTTATACTGTTCACCTGGTAACATGTCCCGTGTGTATTAAACAATCAGGGGAACACAATCTGCTCACTTATACTGTTCACCTGGTAACATGTCCCGTGCGTGTTAAACCATCAGGGGAACACACTCTCCTCACTTATTCTGTTCACCTGGTAACATGTCCCGTGAGTATTAAACAATCAGGAAAACACACTCACCTCACTTATACTGTTCACCTGGTAACATGTCCTGTGTACATTAAACCATCAGAGGAACACACTCTCCTCACTTATACTGTTCACCTGGTAACATGTCCCGTGTATATTAAACAATCAGGGGAACACACTCTCCTCACTTATACTTTTTAACCGGTGACATGTCCCGTGTGTATTAAACAATCAGGGGAACACACTCTCCTCACTTATACTGTTCACCTGGTAACATGTCCCGTCAGTATTAAACAATCAGGGGAACACACTCTCCTCACTTATACTGTTCACCTGGTAACATGTCCCGTGTATATTAAACCATCAGGGGAACACATTCTCCTCACTTATACTGTTCACATGGTAACATGTCCCGTGTGTATTAAACTATCAGGGGAAAACACTCTCCTCACTTATACTGTTCACCTGGTGACATGTCCCGTGTGTATTAAACAATCAGGTGAACACACTCTCCTCACTTATACTTTTCACCTGGTAACATGTCCCGTTTATATTAAACAATCAGGGGAACACACTCTCCTCACTTATCCTGTTCACCTGGTAACATTTCCCTCGTATATTAGACAATCAGGGGAACACACACTCCTCACTTATACTGTTCACCTGGTAACATGTCCCGTGTGTATTAAACAATCAGGGGAACACACTCTCCTCACTTATACTGTTCACCTGGTAACATCTTCCGTGCGTGTTAAACCATCAGGGGAACACACTCTCCTCACTTATACTGTTCACCTGGTAACATGTCCGGTGTGTATTAAACAATCAGGGGAACACACTCTCCTCACTTATACTGTTCACCTGGTAACATTTCCCTCGCATATTAAACCATCAGGGGAACACACTCTCCTCACTTATACTGTTCACCTGGTAACATGTCCCGTGTGTATTAAACAATCAGGGGAACACACTCTCCTCACTTATACTGTTCACCTGGTAAAATGTCCCGTGTGTATTAAACAATCAGGGGATCACACTCTCCTCACTTATACTGTTCACCTGGTAACATGTCCCGTGCATATTAAACAATCAGGGGAACACACTCTCCTCAATTATACTGTTCACCTGCTGACATGTTCCGGGTATATTAAAACATCAGGGGAACACACTCTCCTCACTTATACTGTTCACCTGGTAACATGTCCCGTGCGTGTTAAACCATCAGGGGAACACACTCTCCTCACTTATACTGTTCATCTGGTAACCTGTCCCGTGTATATTAAACCATCAGGGGAACACACTCTCCTCACTTATACTGTTCACCTGGTAACAAATCCCGTGTATATTAAACCACCAGGGGAACACACTCTCCTCACTTATACTGTTCACCTGGTAACATGTCCTGTGTGCATTAAACCATCAGGGGAACACACTCTCCTCACTTATACTGTTTATCTGGTAACATGTCCCGTCAGTATTAAACCATCAGGAGAACTCAGTCTCCTCACTTATACTGTTCACCTGGTAACATGTCCTTTGCATATTTATCCATCAGGGGAAAACATTCTGCTCACTTATACTGTTCACCTGGTGACATGTCCCGTGTGTATTAAACAATCAGGGGAACACACTCTCCTCACTTATACTTTTTAACCGGTGACATGTCCCGTGTGTATTAAACAATCAGGGGAACACACTCTCCTCACTTATACTGTTCACCTGGTAACATGTCCCGTCAGTATTAAACAATCAGGGGAAAACACTCTCCTCAATTATACTGTTCACCTGGTAACATGTCCCGTGCGTGTTAAACCATCAGGGGAACAAACTCTCCTCACTTCTCCTGTTCACCTGGTAACATTTCCCGTGAGTATTAAACAATCAGGGGAACACACTCTCCTCACTTATACTGTTCACCAGGTAACATGTCCCGTGAATATTAAACAATCAGGGGAAAGCACTCCCCTCACTTATACTGTTCTCCTGGCAACATGTCCCGTGTTTATGAAACCATCAGGGGAACACACTCTCCTCACTTATACTGTTCACCTGGTAACATGTCCCGTGTGCATTAAACAATCAGGGGAACACACTCTCCTCACTTATACCGTTCACCTGATAACATGTCCCCTGTGTATTAAACCATCAGGGGAACACACTCTCCTCACTTATACTGTTCAAATGGTAATATGCCCTGTGTGTATTAAACAATCATGGGAACACACTCTCCTCACTTATACTGTTCACCTGGTAACATGTCCCGTGTGCATTAAACAATCAGGGGAACACACTCTCCTCACTTATACCGTTCACCTGATAACATGTCCCCTGTGTATTAAACCATCAGGGGAACACACTCTCCTCACTTATACTGTTCAAATGGTAATATGCCCTGTGTGTATTAAACAATCATGGGAACACACTCTCCTCAATTATACTGTTCACCTGATAACATGTCCCGTGAATATTAAACCATCAGGGGAAAGCACTCTCCTCACTTATACTGTTCACCTGGTAACATGTCCCGTGCGTGTTAAACCATCAGGGGAACACACTCTCCTCACACACTGTTCACCTGGTAACATGACCCGTGAGTATTAAACAATCATGGGAACACACTCTCCTCAATTATACTGTTCACCTGATAACATGTCCCGTGAATATTAAACCATCAGGGGAAAGCACTCTCCTCACTTATACTGTTCACCTGGTAACATGTCCCGTGTATATTAAAACATCAGGGGAAGACACTCTCCTCAATTATCCTGTTCACCTGGTAACATGTCCCGTGTGTATTAAACAATCAGGGGAACACAATCTGCTCACTTATACTGTTCACCTGGTAACAGTTCCTATGTACATTAAACCATCAGAGGAACACTCTCTCCTCACTTATACTGTTCACCTGGTAACATGTCCCGTGAGTATTAAACAATCAGGGGAACACACTCTCCTCACTTATCCTGTTCACCTGGTAACATGTCCTATGTACATTAAACCATCAGAGGAACACTCTCTCCTCACTTATACTGTTCACCTGGTAACATGTCCCGTGAGTATTAAACAATCAGGGGAACACACTCTCCTCACTTATACAGTTCACCTGGACACAACTTCCGTGAGTATTAAACAATCAGGGGAACTCACTCTCCTCACTTATACTGTTCACCTCGTAACATTTCCCTCGTATATTAAACCATCAGGGGAACACGCTCTCCTCACTTATACTGTTCACCTGGTAACATTTCCCTCGTATATTAAACCATCAGGGGAACACACTCTCCTCAATTATACTGTTCACCTGCTGACATGTTCCGGGTATATTAAACCATCAGGGGAACACACTCTCCTCACTTATACTGTTCACCTGGTAACATGTCCCGTGCGTGTAAAACCATCAGGGGAACACACTCTCCTCACTTATACTGTTCACCTGGTCACATTTCCCTCGTATATTAAACCATCAGGGGAACACACTCTCCTCACTTATACTGTTCACCTGGTAACATGTCCCGTGAGTATAAAACAATCAGGTGAACACACTCGCCTCACTTATACTGTTCACCTGGTAACATGTCCCGTGTATATTAAACCATCAGGGAAACACACTCTCCTCACTTATACTGTTCACCTGGTGACATGTCCCGTGTGTATTAAAAAATCAGGGGAACACACTCTCCTCACTTATACTTTTTAACCGGTGACATGTCCCGTGTGTATTAAACAATCAGGGGAACACACTCTCCTCACTTATACTGTTCACCCGATGACATGTCCCGTGTTTATTAAACAATCAGGGGAACACACTCTCCTCACTTATACTGTTCACCTGGTAACATGTCCCGTCAGTATTAAACAATCAGGGGAACACACTCTCCTCACTTATACTGTTCACCTGGTAACATGTCCCGTGTATATTAAACCATCAGGGGAACACATTCTCCTCACTTATACTGTTCACCTGGTAACATGTCCCGTGTGTATTAAACAATCAGGGGAACACAATCTGCTCACTTATACTGTTCACCTGGTAACATGTCCCGTGCGTGTTAAACCATCAGGGGAACACACTCTCCTCACTTATTCTGTTCACCTGGTAACATGTCCCGTGAGTATTAAACAATCAGGAAAACACACTCACCTCACTTATACTGTTCACCTGGTAACATGTCCTGTGTACATTAAACCATCAGAGGAACACACTCTCCTCACTTATACTGTTCACCTGGTAACATGTCCCGTGTATATTAAACAATCAGGGGAACACACTCTCCTCACTTATACTTTTTAACCGGTGACATGTCCCGTGTGTATTAAACAATCAGGGGAACACACTCTCCTCACTTATACTGTTCACCCGATGACATGTCCCGTGTGTATTAAACAATCAGGGGAACACACTCTCCTCACTTATACTGTTCACCTGGTAACATGTCCCGTCAGTATTAAACAATCAGGGGAACACACTCTCCTCACTTATACTGTTCACCTGGTAACATGTCCCGTGTATATTAAACCATCAGGGGAACACATTCTCCTCACTTATACTGTTCACCTGGTAACATGTCCCGTGTGTATTAAACGATCAGGGGAACACAATCTGCTCACTTATACTGTTCACCTGGTAACATGTCCCGTGCGTGTTAAACCATCAGGGGAACACACTCTCCTCACTTATTCTGTTCACCTGGTAACATGTCCCGTGAGTATTAAACAATCAGGAAAACACACTCACCTCACTTATACTGTTCACCTGGTAACATGTCCTGTGTACATTAAACCATCAGAGGAACACACTCTCCTCACTTATACTGTTCACCTGGTAACATGTCCCGTGTATATTAAACAATCAGGGGAACACACTCTCCTCACTTATACAGTTCACCTGGTAACATGTCCCGTGCGTGTTAAACCATCAGGGGAACACACTCTCCTCACTTATACTGTTCACCTGGTGACATGTCCCGTGCGTGTTAAACCATCAGGGGAACACTCTCTCCTCACTTATACAGTTCACCTGGTGACATGTCCCATGCGTGTTAAACCATCAGGGGAACACACTCTCCTCACTTATACTGTTCACCTGGTAACATGTCCCGTGCGTGTTAAACCATCAGGGGAACACACTCTCCTCACTTATACAGTTCACCTGGTAACATCTTCCGTGAGTATTAGACAATCAGGGGAACTCACTCTCCTCACTTATACTGTTCACCTGGTAACATTTCCCACGTATATTAAACCATCAGGGGAACACACTCTCCTCACTTATACTGTTCACCTGGTAACATTTCCCTCGTATATTAAAGCATCAGGGGGACACACTCTCCTCAATTATACTGTTCACCTGCTGACATGTTCCGGGTATATTAAACCATCAGGGGAACACACTCTCCTCACTTATACTGTTCACCTGGTAACATGTCCCGTGCGTGTTAAACCATCAGGGGAACACACTCTCCTCACTTATACTGTTCACCTGGTAACATGTCCCGTGAGTATAAAACAATCAGGGGAACACACTCTCCTCACTTATACTGTTCACCTGGTAACATGTCCCGTGAGTATAAAACAATCAGGGGAACACACTCTCCTCACTTATACTGTTCACCTGGTAACATGTCCCGTGAGTATAAAACAATCAGGGGAACACACTCTCCTCACTTATACTGTTCACCTGGTAACATGTCCCGTGAGTATAAAACAATCAGGTGAACACACTCGCCTCACTTATACTGTTCACCTGGTAACATGTCCCGTGTATATTAAACCATCAGGGAAACACACTCTCCTCACTTATACTGTTCACCTGGTGACATGTCCCGTCTGTATTAACCCATCAGGTGAACACACTCTCCTCACTTATACTGTTCATCTGGTAACATGTCCCGTGTTTATTAAACCATCAGGGGAACACACTCTCCTCACTTATACTGTTCACCTGGTAACATGTCCCGTGTATATTAAACAATCAGGGGAACACACTCTCCTCACTTATACTGTTCACCTGGTAACATGTCCTGTGTGCATTAAACCATCAGAGGAACACACTCTCCTCACTTATACTGTTCACCTGGTAACATGTCCTTTGCATATTTATCCATCAGGGGAAAACATTCTGCTCACTTATACTTTTTAACCGGTGACATGTCCCGTGTGTATTAAACAATCAGGGGAACACACTCTCCTCACTTATACTGTTCACCCGATGACATGTCCCGTGTGTATTAAACAATCAGGGGAACACACTCTCCTCACTTATACTGTTCACCTGGTAACATGTCCTGTGTATATTAAACCATCAGGGGAACACACTCTCCTCACTTATACTGTTCACCTGGTGACATGTCCCGTCAGTATTAAACAATCAGGGGAACACACTCTCCTCACTTATACTGTTCACCTGGTAACATGTCCTGTGTATATTAAACCATCAGGGGAACACACTCTCCTCAATTATACTGTTCACCTGGTAACATGACCCGTGCGTGTTAAACCATCAGGGGAACACACTCTCCTCACTTATACTGTTCACCTGGTAATATGTCCAGTGTATATTAAACCATCAGGGGAACACATTCTCCTCACTTATACTGTTCACCTGGTAACATGTCCTGTTTGTAGTAAACAATCAGGGGAATACACTCTCCTCACTTATACTGTTCACCTGGTAACATGTCCCGTGTATATTAAACCATCAGGGGAACACACTCTCCTCACTTATACTGTTCACCTGGTAACATGTCCCGTGAATTTTAAACCATCGGGGAAAGCACTTCCCTCACTTATACAGTTCTCCTGGTAACATGTCCCGTGTGCATTAGACAATCAGGGGAACACACTCTCCTCACTTATACTGTTCAAATGGTGACATGTCCCATCAGTATTAAACAATCAGGGGAACAGACTCTCCTCACTTATACTGTTGAAATGGTGACATGTCCCGTCAGTATTAAACAATCAGGGGAACACACTCTCCTCACTTATACTGTTCACCTGCTGACATGTCCCGGGTATATTAAACCATCAGCAGAACACACTCTACTCACTTATACTGTTCACCTGGTAACTGTCCGGTGTGTATTAAACAATCAGGGGAACACACTCTCCTCACTTATACTGTTCACCTGGTAACATGTCCCGTGTGTATTAAACAATCAGGGGAACACACTCTCCTCACTTATACTGTTCACCTGGTAAAATGTCCCGTGTGTATTAAACAATCAGGGGATCACACTCTCCTCACTTATACTGTTCACCTGGTAACATGTCCCGTGTATATTAAACAATCTGGGGAACACACTCTCCTCAATTATACTGTTCACCTGCTGACATGTTCCGGGTATATTAAAACATCAGGGGAACACACTCTCCTCACTTATACTGTTCACCTGGTAACATGTACTGTGCGCATTAAACAATCAGGGGAACACACTCTCCTCACTTATACTGTTCACCTGGTAATATGTCCAGTGTATATTAAACCATCAGGGGAACACACTCTCCTCACTTATACTGTTCACCTGGTAAAATGTCCCGTGTGTATTAAACAATCAGGGGATCACACTCTCCTCACTTATACTGTTCACCTGGTAAAATGTCCCGTGTGTATTAAACAATCAGAGGATCACACTCTCCTCACTTATACTGTTCACCTGGTAACATGTCCTATGTACATTAAACCATCAGAGGAACACTCTCTCCTCACTTATACTGTACACCTGGTAATATGTCCAGTGTATATTAAACCATCAGGGGAACACACTCTCCTCACTTATACTGTTCACCTGGTAAAATGTCCCGTGTGTATTAAACAATCAGGGGATCACACTCTCCTCACTTATACTGTTCACCTGGTAACATGTCCTATGTACATTAAACCATCAGAGGAACACACTCTCCTCACTTATACTGTTCACCTGGTAACATGTCCGGTGTGTATTAAACAATCAGGGGAACACACTCTCCTCACTTATACTGTTCACCTGGTAACATTTCCCTCGCATATTAAACCATCAGGGGAACACACTCTCCTCACTTATACTGTTCACCTGGTAACATTTCCCTCGTATATTAAACCATCAGGGGAACACACTCTCCTCACTTCTACTGTTCACCTGGTAACATGTCCGGTGTGTATTAAACAATCAGGGGAACACACTCTCCTCACTTATACTGTTCACCTGGTAACATTTCCCTCGCATATTAAACCATCAGGGGAACACACTCTCCTCACTTATACTGTTCACCTGGTAACATGTCCCGTGTGTATTAAACAATCAGGGGAACACACTCTCCTCACTTATACTGTTCACCTGGTAAAATGTCCCGTGTGTATTAAACAATCAGGGGATCACACTCTCCTCACTTATACTGTTCACCTGGTAACATGTCCCGTGTATATTAAACAATCTGGGGAACACACTCTCCTCAATTATACTGTTCACCTGGTAACATGTTCCGGTTATATTAAAACATCAGGTGAACACACTCTCCTCACTTATACTGTTCATCTGGTAACCTGTCCCGTGTATATTAAACCATCAGGGGAACACACTCTCCTCAATTATACTGTTCACCTGCTGACATGTTCCGGGTATATTAAACCATCAGGGGAACACACTCTCCTCACTTATACTGTTCACCTGGTAACATGTCCCGTGCGTGTAAAACCATCAGGGGAACACACTCTCCTCACTTATACTGTTCACCTGGTCACATTTCCCTCGTATATTAAACCATCAGGGGAACACACTCTCCTCACTTATACTGTTCACCTGGTAACATGTCCCTTGAGTATAAAACAATCAGGTGAACACACTCGCCTCACTTATACTGTTCACCTGGTAACATGTCCCGTGTATATTAAACCATCAGGGAAACACACTCTCCTCACTTATACTGTTCACCTGGTGACATGTCCCGTGTGTATTAAAAAATCAGGGGAACACACTCTCCTCACTTATACTTTTTAACCGGTGACATGTCCCGTGTGTATTAAACAATCAGGGGAACACACTCTCCTCACTTATACTGTTCACCCGATGACATGTCCCGTGTGTATTAAACAATCAGGGGAACACACACTCCTCACTTATACTGTTCACCTGGTAACATGTCCCGTCAGTATTAAACAATCAGGGGAACACACTCTCCTCACTTATACTGTTCACCTGGTAACATGTCCCGTGTATATTAAACCATCAGGGGAACACATTCTCCTCACTTATAATGGTCACCTGGTAACATGTCCCGTGTGTATTAAACAATCAGGGGAACACAATCTGCTCACTTATACTGTTCACCTGGTAACATGTCCCGTGCGTGTTAAACCATCAGGGGAACACACTCTCCTCACTTATTCTGTTCACCTGGTAACATGTCCCGTGAGTATTAAACAATCAGGAAAACACACTCACCTCACATATACTGTTCACCTGGTAACATGTCCTGTGTACATTAAACCATCAGAGGAACACACTCTCCTCACTTATACTGTTCACCTGGTAACATGTCCCGTGTATATTAAACAATCAGGGGAACACACTCTCCTCACTTATACAGTTCACCTGGAAACATGTCCCGTGCGTGTTAAACCATCAGGGGAACACACTCTCCTCACTTATACTGTTCACCTGGTAACATGTCCCGTGCGTGTTAAACCATCAGGGGAACACACTCTCCTCACTTATACAGTTCACCTGGTGACATGTCCCGTGCGTGTTAAACCATCAGGGGAACACACTCTCCTCACTTATACTGTTCACCTGGTAACATGTCCCGTGCGTGTTAAACCATCAGGGGAACACACTCTCCTCACTTATACAGTTCACCTGGTAACATCTTCCGTGAGTATTAGACAATCAGGGGAACTCACTCTCCTCACTTATACTGTTCACCTGGTAACATTTCCCACGTATATTAAACCATCAGGGGAACACACTCTCCTCACTTATACTGTTCACCTGGTAACATTTCCCTCGTATATTAAACCATCAGGGGGACACACTCTCCTCAATTATACTGTTCACCTGCTGACATGTTCCGGATATATTAAACCATCAGGGGAACACACTCTCCTCACTTATACTGTTCACCTGGTAACATGTCCCGTGCGTGTTAAACCATCAGGGGAACACACTCTCCTCACTTATACTGTTCACCTGGTAACATGTCCCGTGAGTATAAAACAATCAGGGGAACACACTCTCCTCACTTATACTGTTCACCTGGTAACATGTCCCGTGAGTATAAAACAATCAGGGGAACACACTCTCCTCACTTATACTGTTCACCTGGTAACATGTCCCGTGAGTATAAAACAATCAGGGGAACACACTCTCCTCACTTATACTGTTCACCTGGTAACATGTCCCGTGAGTATAAAACAATCAGGTGAACACACTCGCCTCACTTATACTGTTCACCTGGTAACATGTCCCGTGTATATTAAACCATCAGGGAAACACACTCTCCTCACTTATACTGTTCACCTGGTGACATGTCCCGTCTGTATTAACCCATCAGGTGAACACACTCTCCTCACTTATACTGTTCATCTGGTAACATGTCCCGTGTTTATTAAACCATCAGGGGAACACACTCTCCTCACTTATACTGTTCACCTGGTAACATGTCCCGTGTATATTAAACAATCAGGGGAACACAGTCTCCTCACTTATACTGTTCACCTGGTAACATGTCCTGTGTGCATTAAACCATCAGAGGAACACACTCTCCTCACTTATACTGTTCACCTGGTAACATGTCCTTTGCATATTTATCCATCAGGGGAAAACATTCTGCTCACTTATACTTTTTAACCGGTGACATGTCCCGTGTGTATTAAACAATCAGGGGAACACACTCTCCTCACTTATACTGTTCACCCGATGACATGTCCCGTGTGTATTAAACAATCAGGGGAACACACTCTCCTCACTTATACTGTTCACCTGGTAACATGTCCTGTGTATATTAAACCATCAGGGGAACACACTCTCCTCACTTATACTGTTCACCTGGTGACATGTCCCGTCAGTATTAAACAATCAGGGGAACACACTCTCCTCACTTATACTGTTCACCTGGTAACATGTCCTGTGTATATTAAACCATCAGGGGAACACACTCTCCTCAATTATACTGTTCACCTGGTAACATGACCCGTGCGTGTTAAACCATCAGGGGAACACACTCTCCTCACTTATACTGTTCAACTGGTAATATGTCCAGTGTATATTAAACCATCAGGGGAACACATTCTCCTCACTTATACTGTTCACCTGGTAACATGTCCTGTTTGTAGTAAACAATCAGGGGAATACACTCTCCTCACTTATACTGTTCACCTGGTAACATGTCCCGTGTATATTAAACCATCAGGGGAACACACTCTCCTCACTTATACTGTTCACCTGGTAACATGTCCCGTGAATTTTAAACCATCGGGGAAAGCACTTCCCTCACTTATACAGTTCTCCTGGTAACATGTCCCGTGTGCATTAGACAATCAGGGGAACACACTCTCCTCACTTATACCGTTCAGCTGATAACATGTCCCGTGTGTATTAAAGTATCAGGGGAACACACTCTCCTCACTTATACTGTTCAAATGGTGACATGTCCCATCAGTATTAAACAATCAGGGGAACAGACTCTCCTCACTTATACTGTTGAAATGGTGACATGTCCCGTCAGTATTAAACAATCAGGGGAACACACTCTCCTCACTTATACTGTTCACCTGGTAACATGTCCTATGTACATTAAACCATCAGAGGAACACTCTCTCCTCACTTATACTGTACACCTGGTAATATGTCCAGTGTATATTAAACCATCAGGGGAACACACTCTCCTCACTTATACTGTTCACCTGGTAAAATGTCCCGTGTGTATTAAACAATCAGGGGATCACACTCTCCTCACTTATACTGTTCACCTGGTAACATGTCCTATGTACATTAAACCATCAGAGGAACACACTCTCCTCACTTATACTGTTCACCTGGTAACATGTCCGGTGTGTATTAAACAATCAGGGGAACACACTCTCCTCACTTATACTGTTCACCTGGTAACATTTCCCTCGCATATTAAACCATCAGGGGAACACACTCTCCTCACTTATACTGTTCACCTGGTAACATTTCCCTCGTATATTAAACCATCAGGGGAACACACTCTCCTCACTTCTACTGTTCACCTGGTAACATGTCCGGTGTGTATTAAACAATCAGGGGAACACACTCTCCTCACTTATACTGTTCACCTGGTAACATTTCCCTCGCATATTAAACCATCAGGGGAACACACTCTCCTCACTTATACTGTTCACCTGGTAACATGTCCCGTGTGTATTAAACAATCAGGGGAACACACTCTCCTCACTTATACTGTTCACCTGGTAAAATGTCCCGTGTGTATTAAACAATCAGGGGATCACACTCTCCTCACTTATACTGTTCACCTGGTAACATGTCCCGTGTATATTAAACAATCTGGGGAACACACTCTCCTCAATTATACTGTTCACCTGGTAACATGTTCCGGTTATATTAAAACATCAGGTGAACACACTCTCCTCACTTATACTGTTCATCTGGTAACCTGTCCCGTGTATATTAAACCATCAGGGGAACACACTCTCCTCAATTATACTGTTCACCTGCTGACATGTTCCGGGTATATTAAACCATCAGGGGAACACACTCTCCTCACTTATACTGTTCACCTGGTAACATGTCCCGTGCGTGTAAAACCATCAGGGGAACACACTCTCCTCACTTATACTGTTCACCTGGTCACATTTCCCTCGTATATTAAACCATCAGGGGAACACACTCTCCTCACTTATACTGTTCACCTGGTAACATGTCCCTTGAGTATAAAACAATCAGGTGAACACACTCGCCTCACTTATACTGTTCACCTGGTAACATGTCCCGTGTATATTAAACCATCAGGGAAACACACTCTCCTCACTTATACTGTTCACCTGGTGACATGTCCCGTGTGTATTAAAAAATCAGGGGAACACACTCTCCTCACTTATACTTTTTAACCGGTGACATGTCCCGTGTGTATTAAACAATCAGGGGAACACACTCTCCTCACTTATACTGTTCACCCGATGACATGTCCCGTGTGTATTAAACAATCAGGGGAACACACACTCCTCACTTATACTGTTCACCTGGTAACATGTCCCGTCAGTATTAAACAATCAGGGGAACACACTCTCCTCACTTATACTGTTCACCTGGTAACATGTCCCGTGTATATTAAACCATCAGGGGAACACATTCTCCTCACTTATAATGTTCACCTGGTAACATGTCCCGTGTGTATTAAACAATCAGGGGAACACAATCTGCTCACTTATACTGTTCACCTGGTAACATGTCCCGTGCGTGTTAAACCATCAGGGGAACACACTCTCCTCACTTATTCTGTTCACCTGGTAACATGTCCCGTGAGTATTAAACAATCAGGAAAACACACTCACCTCACATATACTGTTCACCTGGTAACATGTCCTGTGTACATTAAACCATCAGAGGAACACACTCTCCTCACTTATACTGTTCACCTGGTAACATGTCCCGTGTATATTAAACAATCAGGGGAACACACTCTCCTCACTTATACAGTTCACCTGGAAACATGTCCCGTGCGTGTTAAACCATCAGGGGAACACACTCTCCTCACTTATACTGTTCACCTGGTAACATGTCCCGTGCGTGTTAAACCATCAGGGGAACACACTCTCCTCACTTATACAGTTCACCTGGTGACATGTCCCGTGCGTGTTAAACCATCAGGGGAACACACTCTCCTCACTTATACTGTTCACCTGGTAACATGTCCCGTGCGTGTTAAACCATCAGGGGAACACACTCTCCTCACTTATACAGTTCACCTGGTAACATCTTCCGTGAGTATTAGACAATCAGGGGAACTCACTCTCCTCACTTATACTGTTCACCTGGTAACATTTCCCACGTATATTAAACCATCAGGGGAACACACTCTCCTCACTTATACTGTTCACCTGGTAACATTTCCCTCGTATATTAAACCATCAGGGGGACACACTCTCCTCAATTATACTGTTCACCTGCTGACATGTTCCGGGTATATTAAACCATCAGGGGAACACACTCTCCTCACTTATACTGTTCACCTGGTAACATGTCCCGTGCGTGTTAAACCATCAGGGGAACACACTCTCCTCACTTATACTGTTCACCTGGTAACATGTCCCGTGAGTATAAAACAATCAGGGGAACACACTCTCCTCACTTATACTGTTCACCTGGTAACATGTCCCGTGAGTATAAAACAATCAGGGGAACACACTCTCCTCACTTATACTGTTCACCTGGTAACATGTCCCGTGAGTATAAAACAATCAGGGGAACACACTCTCCTCACTTATACTGTTCACCTGGTAACATGTCCCGTGAGTATAAAACAATCAGGTGAACACACTCGCCTCACTTATACTGTTCACCTGGTAACATGTCCCGTGTATATTAAACCATCAGGGAAACACACTCTCCTCACTTATACTGTTCACCTGGTGACATGTCCCGTCTGTATTAACCCATCAGGTGAACACACTCTCCTCACTTATACTGTTCATCTGGTAACATGTCCCGTGTTTATTAAACCATCAGGGGAACACACTCTCCTCACTTATACTGTTCACCTGGTAACATGTCCCGTGTATATTAAACAATCAGGGGAACACAGTCTCCTCACTTATACTGTTCACCTGGTAACATGTCCTGTGTGCATTAAACCATCAGAGGAACACACTCTCCTCACTTATACTGTTCACCTGGTAACATGTCCTTTGCATATTTATCCATCAGGGGAAAACATTCTGCTCACTTATACTTTTTAACCGGTGACATGTCCCGTGTGTATTAAACAATCAGGGGAACACACTCTCCTCACTTATACTGTTCACCCGATGACATGTCCCGTGTGTATTAAACAATCAGGGGAACACACTCTCCTCACTTATACTGTTCACCTGGTAACATGTCCTGTGTATATTAAACCATCAGGGGAACACACTCTCCTCACTTATACTGTTCACCTGGTGACATGTCCCGTCAGTATTAAACAATCAGGGGAACACACTCTCCTCACTTATACTGTTCACCTGGTAACATGTCCTGTGTATATTAAACCATCAGGGGAACACACTCTCCTCAATTATACTGTTCACCTGGTAACATGACCCGTGCGTGTTAAACCATCAGGGGAACACACTCTCCTCACTTATACTGTTCAACTGGTAATATGTCCAGTGTATATTAAACCATCAGGGGAACACATTCTCCTCACTTATACTGTTCACCTGGTAACATGTCCTGTTTGTAGTAAACAATCAGGGGAATACACTCTCCTCACTTATACTGTTCACCTGGTAACATGTCCCGTGTATATTAAACCATCAGGGGAACACACTCTCCTCACTTATACTGTTCACCTGGTAACATGTCCCGTGAATTTTAAACCATCGGGGAAAGCACTTCCCTCACTTATACAGTTCTCCTGGTAACATGTCCCGTGTGCATTAGACAATCAGGGGAACACACTCTCCTCACTTATACCGTTCAGCTGATAACATGTCCCGTGTGTATTAAAGTATCAGGGGAACACACTCTCCTCACTTATACTGTTCAAATGGTGACATGTCCCATCAGTATTAAACAATCAGGGGAACAGACTCTCCTCACTTATACTGTTGAAATGGTGACATGTCCCGTCAGTATTAAACAATCAGGGGAACACACTCTCCTCACTTATACTGTTCACCTGCTGACATGTCCCGGGTATATTAAACCATCAGCAGAACACACTCTACTCACTTATACTGTTCACCTGGTAACTGTCCGGTGTGTATTAAACAATCAGGGGAACACACTCTCCTCACTTATACTGTTCACCTGGTAACATGTCCCGTGTGTATTAAACAATCAGGGGAACACACTCTCCTCACTTATACTGTTCACCTGGTAAAATGTCCCGTGTGTATTAAACAATCAGGGGATCACACTCTCCTCACTTATACTGTTCACCTGGTAACATGTCCCGTGTATATTAAACAATCTGGGGAACACACTCTCCTCAATTATACTGTTCACCTGCTGACATGTTCCGGGTATATTAAAACATCAGGGGAACACACTCTCCTCACTTATACTGTTCACCTGGTAACATGTACTGTGCGCATTAAACAATCAGGGGAACACACTCTCCTCACTTATACTGTTCACCTGGTAATATGTCCAGTGTATATTAAACCATCAGGGGAACACACTCTCCTCACTTATACTGTTCACCTGGTAAAATGTCCCGTGTGTATTAAACAATCAGGGGATCACACTCTCCTCACTTATACTGTTCACCTGGTAAAGTGTCCGGTGTGTATTAAACAATCAGAGGATCACACTCTCCTCACTTATACTGTTCACCTGGTAACATGTCCTATGTACATTAAACCATCAGAGGAACACTCTCTCCTCACTTATACTGTTCACCTGGTAATATGTCCAGTGTATATTAAACCATCAGGGGAACACACTCTCCTCACTTATACTGTTCACCTGGTAAAATGTCCCGTGTGTATTAAACAATCAGGGGATCACACTCTCCTCACTTATACTGTTCACCTGGTAACATGTCCTATGTACATTAAACCATCAGAGGAACACACTCTCCTCACTTATACTGTTCACCTGGTAACATGTCCGGTGTGTATTAAACAATCAGGGGAACACACTCTCCTCACTTATACTGTTCACCTGGTAACATTTCCCTCGCATATTAAACCATCAGGGGAACACACTCTCCTCACTTATACTGTTCACCTGGTAACATTTCCCTCGTATATTAAACCATCAGGGGAACACACTCTCCTCACTTATACTGTTCACCTGGTAACATTTCCCTCGCATATTAAACCATCAGGGGAACACACTCTCCTCACTTATACTGTTCACCTGGTAAAATGTCCCGTGTGTATTAAACAATCAGGGGATCACACTCTCCTCACTTATACTGTTCACCTGGTTACATGTCCCGTGTATATTAAACAATCTGGGGAACACACTCTCCTCAATTATACTGTTCACCTGCTGACATGTTCCGGTTATATTAAAACATCAGGTGAACACACTCTCCTCACTTATACTGTTCATCTGGTAACCTGTCCCGTGTATATTAAACCATCAGGGGAACACACTCTCCTCACTTATACTGTTCACCTGGTAACATGTCCTGTGTGCATTAAACCATCAGAGGAACACACTCTCCTCACTTATACTGTTCATCTGGTAACATGTCCCGTCAGTATTAAACCATCAGGAGAACACAGTCTCCTCACTTATACTGTTCACCTGGTAACATGTCCTTTGCATATTTATCCATCAGGGGAAAACATTCTGCTCACTTATACTGTTCACCTGGTGACATGTCCCGTGTGTATTAAACAATCAGGGGAACACACTCTCCTCTCTTATACTTTTTAACCGGTGACATGTCCCGTGTGTATTAAACAATCAGGGGAACACACTCTCCTCACTTATACTGTTCACCCGATGACATGTCCCGTGTGTATTAAACAATCAGGGGAACACACTCTCCTCACTTATACTGTTCACCTGGTAACATGTCCCGTCAGTATTAAACAATCAGGGGAAAACACTCTCCTCAATTATACTGTTCACCTGGTAACATGTCCTATGTACATTAAACCATCAGAGGAACACTCTCTCCTCACTTATACTGTTCACCTGGTAATATGTCCAGTGTATATTAAACCATCAGGGGAACACACTCTCCTCACTTATACTGTTCACCTGGTAAAATGTCCCGTGTGTATTAAACAATCAGGGGATCACACTCTCCTCACTTATACTGTTCACCTGGTAACATGTCCTATGTACATTAAACCATCAGAGGAACACACTCTCCTCACTTATACTGTTCACCTGGTAACATGTCCGGTGTGTATTAAACAATCAGGGGAACACACTCTCCTCACTTATACTGTTCACCTGGTAACATTTCCCTCGCATATTAAACCATCAGGGGAACACACTCTCCTCACTTATACTGTTCACCTGGTAACATTTCCCTCGTATATTAAACCATCAGGGGAACACACTCTCCTCACTTATACTGTTCACCTGGTAACATGTCCGGTGTGTATTAAACAATCAGGGGAACACACTCTCCTCACTTATACTGTTCACCTGGTAACATTTCCCTCGCATATTAAACCATCAGGGGAACACACTCTCCTCACTTATACTGTTCACCTGGTAAAATGTCCCGTGTGTATTAAACAATCAGGGGATCACACTCTCCTCACTTATACTGTTCACCTGGTAACATGTCCCGTGTATATTAAACAATCTGGGGAACACACTCACCTCAATTATACTGTTCACCTGCTGACATGTTCCGGTTATATTAAAACATCAGGTGAACACACTCTCCTCACTTATACTGTTCATCTGGTAACCTGTCCCGTGTATATTAAACCATCAGGGGAACACACTCTCCTCACTTATACTGTTCACCTGGTAACATGTCCCGTGTATATTAAACCACCAGGGGAACACACTCTCCTCACTTATACTGTTCACCTGGTAACATGTCCTGTGTGCATTAAACCATCAGAGGAACACACTCTCCTCACTTATACTGTTCATCTGGTAACATGTCCCGTCAGTATTAAACCATCAGGAGAACACAGTCTCCTCACTTATACTGTTCACCTGGTAACATGTCCTTTGCATATTTATCCATCAGGGGAAAACATTCTGCTCACTTATACTGTTCACCTGGTGACATGTCCCGTGTGTATTAAACAATCAGGGGAACACACTCTCCTCTCTTATACTTTTTAACCGGTGACATGTCCCGTGTGTATTAAACAATCAGGGGAACACACTCTCCTCACTTATACTGTTCACCCGATGACATGTCCCGTGTGTATTAAACAATCAGGGGAACACACTCTCCTCACTTATACTGTTCACCTGGTAACATGTCCCGTCAGTATTAAACAATCAGGGGAAAACACTCTCCTCAATTATACTGTTCACCTGGTAACATGTCCCGTGCGTGTTAAACCATCAGGGGAACACACTCTCCTCACTTATACTGTTCACCTGGTAACATTTCCCGTGAGTATTAAACCATCTGGGGAACACACTCTCCTCACTTATACTGTTCACCTGGTAACATGTCCCGTGAATATTAAACAATCAGGGGAAAGCACTCCCCTCACTTATACTGTTCACCTGGTAACATGTCCCGTGTATATTAAACCATCAGGGGAAGACACTCTCCTCAATTATCCTGTTCACCTGGTAACATGTCCCGTGTGTATTAAACAATCAGGGGAACACAATCTGCTCACTTATACTGCTCACCTGGTAACATGTCCTATGTACATTAAACCATCAGAGGAACACTCTCTCCTCACTTATACTGTTCACCTGGTAACATGTCCCGTGAGTATTAAACAATCAGGGGAACACACTCTACTCACTTATCCTGTTCACCTGGTAACATGTCCCGTGTATATTAAACAATCAGGGGAACACAATCTGCTCACTTATACTGTTCACCTGGTAACATGTCCTATGTACATTAAACCATCAGAGGAACACACTCTCCTCACTTATACTGTTTACCTGGTAACATGTCCAGTGTATATTAAACAATCAGGGGAACACACTCTCCTCACTTATACTGTTCACCTGGTAATATGTCCAATGTATATTAAACCATCAGGGGAACACACTCTCCTCACTTATCCTGTTCACCTGGTAACATGTCCCGTGCGTGTTAAACCATCAGGGGAACACACTCTCCTCACTTATACAGTTCACCTGGACACATCTTCCGTGAGTATTAAACAATCAGGGGAACTCACTCTCCTCACTTATACTGTTCACCTGGTAACATTTCCCTCGTATATTAAACCATCAGGGGAACACGCTCTCCTCACTTATACTGTTTACCTGGTAACATGTCCAGTGTATATTAAACAATCAGGGGAACTCACTCTCCTCACTTATACTGTTCACCTGGTAACATTTCCCTCGTATATTAAACCATCAGGGGAACACACTCTCCTCAATTATACTGTTCACCTGCTGACATGTTCCGGGTATATTAAACCATCAGGGGAACACACTCTCCTCACTTATACTGTTCACCTGGTAACATGTCCCGTGCGTGTTAAACCATCAGGGGAACACACTCTCCTCACTTATACTGTTCACCTGGTAACATTTCCCTCGTATATTAAACCATCAGGGGAACAAACTCTCCTCAATTATACTGTTCACCTGCTGACATGTTCCGGGTATATTAAAACATCAGGGGAACACACTCTCCTCACTTATACTGTTCACCTGGTAACATGTCCCGTGCGTGTTAAACCATCAGGGGAACACACTCTCCTCACTTATACTGTTCACCTGGTAACATGTCCCGTGAGTATAAAACAATCAGGTGAACACACTCGCCTCACTTATACTGTTCACCTGGTAACATGTCCCGTGTATATTAAACCATCAGGGAAACACACTCTCCTCACTTATACTGTTCACCTGGTGACATGTCCCGTGTGTATTAAAAAATCAGGGGAACACACTCTCCTCACTTATACTTTTTAACCGGTGACATGTCCCGTGTGTATTAAACAATCAGGGGAACACACTCTCCTCACTTATACTGTTCACCCGATGACATGTCCCGTGTGTATTAAACAATCAGGGGAACACACTCTCCTCACTTATACTGTTCACCTGGTAACATGTCCCGTCAGTATTAAACAATCAGGGGAACACACTCTCCTCACTTATACTGTTCACCTGGTAACATGTCCCGTGTATATTAAACCATCAGTGGAACACATTCTCCTCACTTATACTGTTCACCTGGTAACATGTCCCGTGTGTATTAAACAATCAGGGGAACACAATCTGCTCACTTATAATGTTCACCTGGTAACATGTCCCGTGCGTGTTAAACCATCAGGGGAACACACTCTCCTCACTTATTCTGTTCACCTGGTAACATGTCCCGTGAGTATTAAACAATCAGGAAAACACACTCACCTCACTTATACTGTTCACCTGGTAACATGTCCTGTGTACATTAAACCATCAGAGGAACACACTCTCCTCACTTATACTGTTCACCTGGTAACATGTCCAGTGTATATTAAACAATCAGGGGAACACACTCTCCTCACTTATACTGTTCACCTGGTAACATGTCCCGAGCGTGTTAAACCATCAGGGGAACACACTCTCCTCACTTATACTGTTCACCTGGTAACATGTCCCGTGCGTGTTAAACCTTCAGGGGAACACACTCTCCTCACTTATACAGTTCACCTGGTAACATGTCCCGTGCGTGTTAAACCATCAGGGGAACACACTCTCCTCACTTATACTGTTCACCTGGTAACATGTCCCGTGCGTGTTAAACCATCAGGGGAACACACTCTCCTCACTTATACAGTTCACCTGGTAACATCTTCCGTGAGTATTAGACAATCAGGGGAACTCACTCTCCTCACTTATACTGTTCACCTGGTAACATTTCCCACGTATATTAAACCATCAGGGGAACACACTCTCCTCACTTATACTGTTCACCTGGTAACATTTCCCTCGTATATTAAACCATCAGGGGGACACACTCTCCTCAATTATACTGTTCACCTGCTGACATGTTCCGGGTATATTAAACCATCAGGGGAACACACTCTCCTCACTTATACTGTTCACCTGGTAACATGTCCCGTGCGTGTTAAACCATCAGGGGAACACACTCTCCTCACTTATACTGTTCACCTGGTAACATGTCCCGTGAGTATAAAACAATCAGTGAAACACACTCTCCTCACTTATACTGTTCACCTGTAACATTTCCATCGTATATTAAACCATCAGGGGAACACACTCTCCTCAATTATACTGTTCACCTGGTAACATGTCCCGTGAGTATAAAACAATCAGGTGAACACACTCGCCTCACTTATACTGTTCACCTGGTAACATGTCCCGTGTATATTAAACCATCAGGGAAACACACTCTCCTCACTTATACTGTTCACCTGGTGACATGTCCCGTCTGTATTAACCCATCAGGTGAACACACTCTCCTCACTTATACTGTTCATCTGGTAACATGTCCCGTGTTTATTAAACCATCAGGGGAACACACTCTCCTCACTTATACTGTTCACCTGGTAACATGTCCTGTGTGCATTAAACCATCAGAGGAACACACTCTCCTCACTTATACTGTTCATCTGGTAACCTGTCCCATCAGTATTAAACCATCAGGAGAACAGAGTCTCCTCACTTATACTGTTCACCTGGTAACATGTCCTTTGCATATTTATCCATCAGGGGAAAACATTCTGCTCACTTATACTGTTCACCTGGTGACATGCCCCGTGTGTATTAAACAATCAGGGGAACACATTCTCCTCACTTATACTTTTTAACCGGTGACATGTCCCTTGTGTATTAAACAATCAGGGGAACACACTCTCCTCACTTATACTGTTCACCTGGTAACATGTCCTGTGTATATTAAACAATCAGGGGAACACACTCTCCTCACTTATACTGTTCACCTGGTAACATGTCCTGTGTATATTAAACCATCAGGGGAACACACTCTCCTCAATTATACTGTTCACCTGGTAACATGACCCGTGCGTGTTAAACCATCAGGGGAACACACTCTCCTCACTTATACTGTTCACCTGGTAATATGTCCAGTGTATATTAAACCATCAGGGGAACACATTCTGCTCACTTATACTGTTCACCTGGTAACATGTCCTGTTTGTAGTAAACAATCAGGGGAATACACTCTCCTCACTTATACTGTTCACCTGGTAACATGTCCCGTGTATATTAAACCATCATGGGAACACACTCTCCTCACTTATACTGTTCACCTGGTAACATGTCCCGTGAATTTTAAACCATCGGGGAAAGCACTTCCCTCACTTATACAGTTCTCCTGGTAACATGTCCCGTGTGCATTAGACAATCAGGGGAACACACTCTCCTCACTTATACCGTTCAGCTGATAACATGTCCCGTGTGTATTAAAGTATCAGGGGAACACACTCTCCTCACTTATACTGTTCACCTGGTAACATGTCCCGTGAGTATTAAACAATCAGGGGAACAGACTCTCCTCACTTATACTGTTCTCCTGCTGACATGTCCCGGGTATATTAAACCATCAGCAGAACACACTCTACTCACTTATACTGTTCACCTGGTAACTGTCCGGTGTGTATTAAACAATCAGGGGAACACACTCTCCTCACTTATACTGTTCACCTGGTAACATTTCCCTCGTATATTAAACCATCAGGGGAACACACTCTCCTCACTTATACTGTTCACCTGGTAACATGTCCCGTGTGTATTAAACAATCAGGGGAACACACTCTCCTCACTTATACTGTTCACCTGGTAAAATGTCCCGTGTGTATTAAACAATCAGGGGATCACACTCTCCTCACTTATACTGTTCACCTGCTGACATGTTCCGGGTATATTAAAACATCAGGGGAACACACTCTCCTCACTTATACTGTTCACCTGGTAACATGTCCCGTGTATATTAAACAATCTGGGGAACACACTCTCCTCAATTATAATGTTCACCTGCTGACATGTTCCGGGTATATTAAAACATCAGGGGAACACACTCTCCTCACTTATACTGTTCACCTGGTAACATGTCCCGTGCGTGTTAAACCATCAGGGGAACACACTCTCCTCACTTATACTGTTCACCTGGTAACATGTCCCGTGAGTATAAAACAATCAGGTGAACACACTCGCCTCACTTATACTGTTCACCTGGTAACATATCCCGTGTATATTAAACCATCAGGGAAACACACTCTCCTCACTTATACTGTTCACCTGGTAACATGTCCTGTGTATATTAAACCATCAGGGAAACACACTCTCCTAATTTATATTGTTCACCTGGAAACATGTCCCGTGTATATTAAACATTCAGGGGAAAGCACTCTCCTCACTTATACTGTTCACCTGGTAACATGTCCCGTGTATATTAAACCATCAGGGAAACACACTCTCCTAATTTATATTGTTCACCTGGAAACATGTCCCGTGTATATTAAACATTCAGAGGAAAGCACTCTCCTCACTTATACTGTTCACCTGGTAACATGTCCCGTGTGTATTAAACAATCAAGGGAACACACTCTCCTCACTTATACTGTTCACCTGGTGACATGTCCCGTGCGTGTTAAACCATCAGGGGAACACACTCTCCTCACTTATACTGTTCACCTGGTAACATGTCCCGTGTATATTAAACCATCAGGGGAACACACTCTCCTCACTTATACTGTTCACCTGGTAACATCTTCCGTGAGTATTAAACAATCAGGGGATCACACTCTCCTCACTTATACTGTTCACCTGCTGACATGTTCCGGGTACATTAAAACATCAGGGGAACACACTCTCCTCACTTATACTGTTCACCTGGTAACATGTCCCGTGTATATTAAACAATCTGGGGAACACACTCTCCTCAATTATAATGTTCACCTGCTGACATGTTCCGGGTATATTAAACCATCAGGGGAACACACTCTCCTCACTTATACTGTTCACCTGGTAACATGTCCCGTGCGTGTTAAACCATCAGGGGAACACACTCTCCTCACTTATACTGTTCACCTGGTAACATGTCCCGTGAGTATAAAACAATCAGGGGAACACACTCTCCTCACTTATACTGTTCACCTGTAACATTTCCATCGTATATTAAACCATCAGGGGAACACACTCTCCTCAATTATACTGTTCACCTGGTAACATGTCCCGTGAGTATAAAACAATCAGGTGAACACACTCGCCTCACTTATACTGTTCACCTGGTAACATGTCCCGTGTATATTAAACCATCAGGGAAACACACTCTCCTCACTTATACTGTTCACCTGGTGACATGTCCCGTCTGTATTAACCCATCAGGTGAACACACTCTCCTCACTTATACTGTTCATCTGGTAACATGTCCCGTGTTTATTAAACCATCAGGGGAACACACTCTCCTCACTTATACTGTTCACCTGGTAACATGTCCTGTGTGCATTAAACCATCAGAGGAACACACTCTCCTCACTTATACTGTTCATCTGGTAACCTGTCCCATCAGTATTAAACCATCAGGAGAACAGAGTCTCCTCACTTATACTGTTCACCTGGTAACATGTCCTTTGCATATTTATCCATCAGGGGAAAACATTCTGCTCACTTATACTGTTCACCTGGTGACATGCCCCGTGTGTATTAAACAATCAGGGGAACACATTCTCCTCACTTATACTTTTTAACCGGTGACATGTCCCTTGTGTATTAAACAATCAGGGGAACACACTCTCCTCACTTATACTGTTCACCTGGTAACATGTCCTGTGTATATTAAACAATCAGGGGAACACACTCTCCTCACTTATACTGTTCACCTGGTAACATGTCCTGTGTATATTAAACCATCAGGGGAACACACTCTCCTCAATTATACTGTTCACCTGGTAACATGACCCGTGCGTGTTAAACCATCAGGGGAACACACTCTCCTCACTTATACTGTTCACCTGGTAATATGTCCAGTGTATATTAAACCATCAGGGGAACACATTCTGCTCACTTATACTGTTCACCTGGTAACATGTCCTGTTTGTAGTAAACAATCAGGGGAATACACTCTCCTCACTTATACTGTTCACCTGGTAACATGTCCCGTGTATATTAAACCATCATGGGAACACACTCTCCTCACTTATACTGTTCACCTGGTAACATGTCCCGTGAATTTTAAACCATCGGGGAAAGCACTTCCCTCACTTATACAGTTCTCCTGGTAACATGTCCCGTGTGCATTAGACAATCAGGGGAACACACTCTCCTCACTTATACCGTTCAGCTGATAACATGTCCCGTGTGTATTAAAGTATCAGGGGAACACACTCTCCTCACTTATACTGTTCACCTGGTAACATGTCCCGTGAGTATTAAACAATCAGGGGAACAGACTCTCCTCACTTATACTGTTGAAATGGTGACATGTCCCGTCAGTATTAAACAATCAGGGGAACACACTCTCCTCACTTATAATGTTCACCTGCTGACATGTCCCGGGTATATTAAACCATCAGCAGAACACACTCTACTCACTTATACTGTTCACCTGGTAACTGTCCGGTGTGTATTAAACAATCAGGGGAACACACTCTCCTCACTTATACTGTTCACCTGGTAACATTTCCCTCGTATATTAAACCATCAGGGGAACACACTCTCCTCACTTATACTGTTCACCTGGTAACATGTCCCGTGTGTATTAAACAATCAGGGGAACACACTCTCCTCACTTATACTGTTCACCTGGTAAAATGTCCCGTGTGTATTAAACAATCAGGGGATCACACTCTCCTCACTTATACTGTTCACCTGCTGACATGTTCCGGGTATATTAAAACATCAGGGGAACACACTCTCCTCACTTGTACTGTTCACCTGGTAACATGTCCCGTGTATATTAAACAATCTGGGGAACACACTCTCCTCAATTATAATGTTCACCTGCTGACATGTTCCGGGTATATTAAAACATCAGGGGAACACACTCTCCTCACTTATACTGTTCACCTGGTAACATGTCCCGTGCGTGTTAAACCATCAGGGGAACACACTCTCCTCACTTATACTGTTCACCTGGTAACATGTCCCGTGAGTATAAAACAATCAGGTGAACACACTCGCCTCACTTATACTGTTCACCTGGGAACATGTCCCGTGTATATTAAACCATCAGGGAAACACACTCTCCTCACTTATACTGTTCACCTGGTAACATGTCCTGTGTATATTAAACCATCAGGGAAACACACTCTCCTAATTTATATTGTTCACCTGGAAACATGTCCCGTGTATATTAAACATTCAGGGGAAAGCACTCTCCTCACTTATACTGTTCACCTGGTAACATGTCCCGTGTATATTAAACCATCAGGGAAACACACTCTCCTAATTTATATTGTTCACCTGGAAACATGTCCCGTGTATATTAAACATTCAGAGGAAAGCACTCTCCTCACTTATACTGTTCACCTGGTAACATGTCCCGTGTGTATTAAACAATCAAGGGAACACACTCTCCTCACTTATACTGTTCACCTGGTGACATGTCCCGTGCGTGTTAAACCATCAGGGGAACACACTCCCCTCACTTATACTGTTCACCTGGTAACATGTCCCGTGTATATTAAACCATCAGGGGAACACACTCTCCTCACTTATACTGTTCACCTGGTAACATCTTCCGTGAGTATTAAACAATCAGGGGAACACACTCTCCTCACTTATCCTGTTCACCTGGTAACATTTCCCTCGTATATTAAACAATCAGGGGAACACATACTCCTCACTTATACTGTTCACCTGGTAACATGTCCCGTGTGTATTAAACAATCAGGGGAACACACTCTCCTCACTTATACTGTTCACCTGGTAACATCTTCCGTGCGTGTTAAACCATCAGGGGAAAACACTCTCCTCACTTATTCTGTTCACCTGGTAACATGTCCCGTGAGTATTAAACAATCAGGGGAACACACTCTCCTCACATATACTGTTCACCTGGTAATATGTCAAGTGTATATTAAACAATCAGGGAAACACACTCTCCTCATTTATACTGTTCACCTGGTAAAATTTCCCTCGTATATTAAACCATCAGGGGAACACACTCTCCTCACTTATACTGTTCACCTGGTAACATTTCCCTCGTATATTAAACCATCAGGGGAACACACTCTCCTCACTTATACTGTTCACCTGGTAACATGTCCCGTGTGTATTAAACAATCAGGGGAACACACTCTCCTCACTTATACTGTTCACCTGGTAAAATGTCCCGTGTCTATTAAACAATCAGGGGATCACACTCTCCTCACTTATACTGTTCACCTGGTAACATGTCCCGTGTATATTAAACAATCTGGGGAACACACTCTCCTCAATTATGCTGTTCACCTGCTGACATGTTCCGGGTATATTAAAACATCAGGTGAACACACTCTCCTCACTTATACTGTTCATCTGGTAACCTGTCCCGTGTATATTAAACCATCAGGGGAACACACTCTCCTCACTTATACTGTTCACCTGGTAACATGTCCCATGTATATTAAACCACCAGGGGAACACACTCTCCTCACTTATACTGTTCACCTGGTAACATGTCCTGTGTGCATTCAACCATCAGAGGAACACACTCTCCTCACTTATACTGTTCATCTGGTAACATGTCCCGTCAGTATTAAACCATCAGGAGAACACAGTCTCCTCACTTATACTGTTCACCTGGTAACATGTCCTTTGCATATTTATCCATCAGGGGAAAACATTCTGCTCACTTATACTGTTCACCTGGTGACATGTCCCGTGTGTATTAAACAATCAGGGGAACACACTCTCCTCACTTATACTTTTTAACCGGTGACATGTCCCGTGTGTATTAAACAATCAGGGGAACACACTCTCCTCACTTATACTGTTCACCTGGTAACATGTCCCGTCAGTATTAAACAATCAGGGGAAAACACTCTCTCAATTATACTGTTCACCTGGTAACATGTCCCGTGCGTGTTAAACCATCAGGGGAACACACTCTCCTCACTTATACTGTTCACCTGGTAACATTTCCCGTGAGTATTAAACCATCTGGGGAACACACTCTCCTCACTTATACTGTTCACCAGGTAACATGTCCCGTGAATATTAAACAATCAGGGGAAAGCACTCCCCTCACTTATACTGTTCACCTGGTAACATGTCCCGTGTATATTAAACCATCAGGGGAAAGACTCTCCTCAATTATCCTGTTCACCTGGTAACATGTCCCGTGTGTATTAAACAATCAGGGGAACACAATATGCTCACTTATACTGTTCACCTGGTAACATGTCCTATGTACATTAAACCATCAGAGGAACACTCTCTCCTCACTTATACTGTTCACCTGGTAACATGTCCTATGTACATTAAACCATCAGAGGAACACATTCTCCTCACTTATACTGTTTACCTGGTAACATGTCCAGTGTATATTAAACAATCAGGGGAACACACTCTCCTCACTTATACTGTTCACCTGGTAATATGTCCAGTGTATATTAAACCATCAGGGGAACAAACTCTCCTCACATATCCTGTTCACCTGGTAACATGTCCCGTGCGTGTTAAACCATCAGGGGAACACACTCTCCTCACTTATACAGTTCACCTGGACACATCTTCCGTGAGTATTAAACAATCAGGGGAACTCACTCTCCTCACTTATACTGTTCACCTGGTAACATTTCCCTCGTATATTAAACCATCAGGGGAACACGCTCTCCTCACTTATACTGTTCACCTGGTAACATTTCCCTCGTATATTAAACCATCAGGGGAACACACTCTCCTCAATTATACTGTTCACCTGCTGACATGTTCCGGGTATATTAAACCATCAGGGGAACACACTCTCCTCACTTATACTGTTCACCTGGTAACATGTCCCGTGCGTGTTAAACCATCAGGGGAACACACTCTCCTCACTTATACTGTTCACCTGGTAACATTTCCCTCGTATATTAAACCATCAGGGGAACAAACTCTCCTCAATTATACTGTTCACCTGCTGACATGTTCCGGGTATATTAAAACATCAGGGGAACACACTCTCCTCACTTATACTGTTCACCTGGTAACATGTCCCGTGCGTGTTAAACCATCAGGGGAACACACTCTCCTCACTTATACTGTTCACCTGGTAACATGTCCCGTGAGTATAAAACAATCAGGTGAACACACTCGCCTCACTTATACTGTTCAACTGGTAACATGTCCCGTGTATATTAAACCATCAGGGAAACACACTCTCCTCACTTATACTGTTCACCTGGTGACATGTCCCGTGTGTATTAAAAAATCAGGGGAACACACTCTCCTCACTTATACTTTTTAACCGGTGACATGTCCCGTGTGTATTAAACAATCAGGGGAACACACTCTCCTCACTTATACTGTTCACCTGGTAACATGTCCCGTGTGTATTAAACAATCAGGGGAACACACTCTCCTCACTTATACTGTTCACCTGGTAACATGTCCCGTGTATATTAAACCATCAGGGGAAGACATTCTGCTCACTTATACTGTTCACCTGGTAACATGTCCCGTGTGTATTAAACAATCAGGGGAACACAATCTGCTCACTTATACTGTTCACCTGGTAACATCTCCAGTGCGTGTTAAACCATCAGGGGAACACACTCTCCTCACTTATTCTGTTCACCTGGTAACATGTCCCGTGACTATTAAACAATCAGGGGAACACAATCTGCTCACTTATACTGTTCACCTGGTAATATGTCCAGTGCGTGTTAAACCATCAGGGGAACACATTCTCTTCACTTATACTGTTCACCTGGTAACATGTCCTGTGTACATTAAACCATCAGAGGAACACACTCTCCTCACTTATACTGTTCACCTGGTAACATGTCCAGTGTATATTAAACAATCAGGGGAACACACTCTCCTCACTTATACTGTTCACCTGGTAATATGTCCAGTGTATATTAAACCATCAGGGGAACACACGCTCCTCACTTATACTGTTCACCTGGTAATATGTCCAGTGCGTGTTAAACCATCAGGGGAACACATTCTCCTCACTTATACTGTTCACCTGGTAACATGTCCTGTGTACATTAAACCATCAGAGGAACACACTCTCCTCACTTATACTGTTCACCTGGTAACATGTCCCGTGTATATTAAACAATCAGGGGAACACACTCTCCTAAATTATACTGTTCACCTGCTGACATGTTCCGGGTATATTAAACCATCAGGGGAACACACTCTCCTCACTTATACTGTTCACCTGGTAACATGTCCCGTGCGTGTTAAACCATCAGGGGAACACACTCTCCTCACTTATACTGTTCACCTGGTAACATGTCCCGTGAGTATAAAACAATCAGGGGAACACACTCTCCTCACTTATCCTGTTCACCTGTAACATTTCCATCGTATATTAAACCATCAGGGAAACACACTCTCCTCACTTATACTGTTCACCTGGTGACATGTCCCGTCTGTATTAACCCATCAGGTGAACACACTCTCCTCACTTATACTGTTCATCTGGTAACATGTCCCGTGTTTATTAAACCATCAGGGGAACACACTCTCCTCACTTATAGTGTTCACCTGGTAACATGTCCCGTGTATATTAAACAATCAGGGGAACACACTCTCCTCACTTATACTGTTCACCTGGTAACATGTCCTGTGTGCATTAAACCATCAGAGGAACACACTCTCCTCACTTATACTGTTCATCTGGTAACATGTCCCGTGTTTATTAAACCATCAGGGGAACACACTCTCCTCACTTATACTGTTCACCTGGTAACATGTCCCGTGTTTATTAAACCATCAGGGGAACACACTCTCCTCACTTATACTGTTCACCTGGTAACATGTCCCGTGTATATTAAACAATCAGGGGAACACACTCTCCTCACTTATACTGTTCATCTGGTAACATGTCCTTTGCATATTTATCCATCAGGGGAAAACATTCTGCTCACTTATACTGTTCACCTGGTGACATGCCCCGTGTATATTAAACAATCAGGGGAACACACTCTCCTCACTTATACTTTTTAACCGGTGACATGTCCCGTGTGTATTAAACAATCAGGGGAACACACTCTCCTCACTTATACTGTTCACCTGGTAACATGTCCTGTGTATATTAAACCATCAGGGGAACACACTCTCCTCACTTATACTGTTCACCTGGTGACATGTCCCGTCAGTATTAAACAATCAGGGGAACACACTCTCCTCACTTATACTGTTCACCTGGTAACATGTCCTGTGTATATTAAACCATCAGGGGAACACACTCTCCTCAATTATACTGTTCACCTGGTAACATGACCCGTGCGTGTTAAACCATCAGGGGAACACACTCTCCTCTCTTATACTGTTCACCTGGTAATATGTCCAGTGTATATTAAACCATCAGGGGAACACATTCTCCTCACTTATACTGTTCACCTGGTAACATGTCCTGTTTGTATTAAACAATCAGGGGAACACACTCTCCTCACTTATACTGTTCACCTGGTAACATGTCCCGTGTATATTAAACCATCAGGGGAACACACTCTCCTCACTTATACTGTTCACCTGGTAACATGTCCCGTGAATTTTAAACCATCGGGGAAAGCACTTCCCTCACTTATACCGTTCAGCTGATAACATGTCCCGTGTGTATTAAAGTATCAGGGGAACACACTCTCCTCACTTATACAGTTCACCTGGTGACATGTCCCGTCAGTATTAAACAATCAGGGGAACACACTCTCCTCACTTATAATGTTCACCTGCTGACATGTCCCGGGTATATTAAACCATCAGCAGAACACACTCTACTCACTTATACTGTTCACCTGGTAACATGTCCCGTGCGTGTTAAACCATCAGGGGAACACACTCTCCTCACATATACTGTTCACCTGTTGACATGTCCCGTGTGTATTAAACAATCAGGGGAACACACTCTCCTCACTTATACTGTTCACGTGGTGACATGTCCTGTGTGTATTAAACAATCAGGGGAACACACTCTCCTCATTTATACTGTTCACCTGGTGACATGTCCCGTGTGTATTAAACAATCAGGGGATCACACTCTCCTCAATTATACTGTTCACCTGGTAACATGTCCCGTGTATATTAAACCATCAGGGGAAAGCACTCTCCTCACTTATACTGTTCAACTGGTAACATGTCCCGTGTGCATTAAACCATCAGTGGAACACTCTCTCCTCACTTATACTGTTCAACTGGTAACATGTCCCGTGTGCATTAAATCATCAGTGGAACACTCTCTCCTCACTTATACTGTTCACCTGGTAACATGTCCCATGCGTATTAAACCAAAAGGCGAACACACTCTCCTCACTTATACTGTTCAGCTGGTAACATGTCCCGTGACTATTAAACCATCAGGGGATCACACTCTCCTCGCTTATACTGTTCATCTGGTAACATGTCCAGTGAATATTAAACCATCAGGGGAACACACTCTGCTCACTTATACTGTTCAGCTGGTAACATATCCTGTGTGTATTTAACCATCAGGGGAACACACTCTCCTCACTTATACTGTTCAGCTGGTAACATGTCCTGTGTATATTAAACCATCAGGGGAACACACTCTCCTCACTTATACTGTTCACCTGGTAACATGTCCCGTGTATACTAAACCATCAGGGGAACACACTCTCCTCACTTATACTGTTCACCTGGAAACATGTCCCGTGAAAATGAAACCATCAGGGGAAAGCACTCTCCTCACTTAGACTTTTCTCCTGGTCACATGTCACGTGCGTATTAAACCATGAGGGGAACACACTCTCCTCACTTATACTGTTCACCTGGTAACATGTCCTGTTTGCATTAAACAATCAGGGGAAAACATTCTCCTCACTTCTTCTGTTCACTTGGTAACATGTCCCGCGCGTAATAAACCAACAGGGGAACATATTCTCCTCACTTACACTGTTCACCTGGTAACATGTCCCGTGTGTATTAAACAATCAGTGGAACACATTCTCCTCACTTATACTGTTCACTTGGAAACATGTCCCGTGCGTATTAAACATACAGGTGAACACACTCTCCTCACTTAGACTGTTCACCTGGTAACATGTCCTGTTTGCATTAAACCATCAGGGGAACACACTCTCCTCACTTATACTGTTCACCTGGCAACATGTCCCGTCAGTATTAAACCATCAGGGGAACACATTCTCCTCACTTATACTATTCACTTGGTAACATGTCCCGTGCGTATTAAACCAACAGGGGAACACATTCTCCTCACTTATACTGTTCAGCTGGTAACATGTCCCGTGTGCATTAAACAATCAGGGGAACACATTCTCCTCACTTATACTGTTCACCTGGTAACATGTCCCGTGTGTATTAAACAAACAGGGGAACACATTCTCCTCACTTATACTGTTCACCTGGTAACATGTCCCGTGTGCATTAAGCAATCAAGGGAACACACTCTCCTCACTTATACCGTTCACCTGATAACATGTCCCGTGTGTATTAAAACATCAGGGGAACACATTCTCCTCACTTATACTGTTCACCTGGTAACATGCCCTGCGTGCATTAAACCATCAGGGGAACACACTCTCCTCACTTATATTTTTTACCTGGTAAGATGTCCCGTGTATATTAAACCATCAGGGGAACACACTCTCCTCACTTATACTGTTCACCTAGTCACCTGTCCCGTGTATATTAAACCATCAGGGGAACACACTCTCCTCACTTTTAGTGTTCACCTGGTAACATGTCCCGTGTTTATTAAACCATCAGGGGAACACACTCTCCTCACTTATACTGTTCACCTGGTAACATATCCGGTGTATATTAAACCATCAGGTGAACACACTCTCCTCACTTACACTGTTCACCTGGTAAAATGTCCTGTGTGCATTAAACCATCAGGGGAAGACACTCTCCTGACTTATACAGTTCACTTGGTGACATGTCCCGTGCGTATTAATCCATCAGGTGAACACACTCGCCTCACTTATACTGTTCATCTGGTAACATGTCCTGTGTATATTAAACCATCAGGGGAACACACTCTCCTCACTTATACTGTTCAGCTGGTAACGTGTCCCGTGAGTATTAAACAATCAGGGGAACAAACTCTCCTCACTTATACTGTTCACCTGGTAATATTTCCTGTGTGTATTAAACAATCAGGGGAATACTCTCTCCTCACTTATACTGTTCACCTGGTAACATGTCCCGTGTATATTAAACCATCAGGGGAACACACTCTCCTCAATTATACTGTTCACCTGGTAACATGTCCCGTGAATATTAAACAAACAGGGGAACACATTCTCCTCACTTATACTGTTCACCTGGAAACATGTCCCGTGTGTATTAAACAAACAGGGGAACACATTCTCCTCACTTATACTGTTCACCTGGTAACATGTCGTGTGTATATTAATCCATCAGGGGAACACACTCTCCTCACTTAAACCGTTCACCTGGTAACATGTCCCGTGTGCATTAAACAATCAGGGGAACACACTCTCCTCAATTATACCGTTCACCTTATAACATGTCCCGTGCGTATTAAGCCATCAGGGGAACACAATCTCCTCACTTATACTGTTCACCTGGTAACATGTCGTGTGTATATTATTCCATCAGGGGAACACACTCTCCTCACTTATACCGTTCACCTGGTAACATGTCCCGTGTGCATTAAATAATCAGGGGAACACACTCTCCTCAATTATACCGTTCACCTGATAACATGTCCCGTGTGTATTAAACCATCAGGGGAACACACTCTCCTCACTTATACTGTTTACCTGGTAACATGTCCCCTGTATATTAAACCATCAGGGGAACACACTCTCCTCACTTATACTGTTCACCTAGTCACATGTCCCGTGTATATTAAACCATCAGGGGAACACACTCTCCTCACTTATACTGTTGACCTGGTAACATGTCCCGTGTATGTGAAACCATCAGGGGAACACACTCTCCTCACTTATACTGTTCACCTGGTAATATGCCCTGTGTATATTAAACCATCAGGGGAACACACTCACCTCACTTCTACTGTTCACCTGGGAACATGTCGCGTGAATATTAATCCATCAGGGGAACACACTCTCCTCACTAAAACTGTTCACCTGGTAACATGTACCGTGTATATTAAACCATCAGGGGAACACATTCTCCTCACTTATACTGTTCACTTGGTAACATGTCCCGTGTGTAGTGATCAATCAGGGGAACACACTCTCCTCACTTATACTGTTCACCTGGTAACATGTCCCGTGCGTATTAAACAATCAGGGGAACACATTCTCCTCACTTATACTTTTTAACCGGTGACATGTCCCTTGTGTATTAAACAATCAGGGGAACACACTCTCCTCACTTATACTGTTCACCTGGTAACATGTCCTGTGTATATTAAACAATCAGGGGAACACATTCTCCTCACTTATACTGTTCACCTGGTAACATGTCCTGTGTATATTAAACCATCAGGGGAACACACTCTCCTCAATTATACTGTTCACCTGGTAACATGACCCGTGCGTGTTAAACCATCAGGGGAACACACTCTCCTCACTTATACTGTTCACCTGGTAATATGTCGTGTTTGTAGTAAACAATCAGGGGAATACACTCTCCTCACTTATACTGTTCACCTGGTAACATGTCCCGTGTATATTAAACCATCAGGGGAACACACTCTCCTCACTTATACTGTTCACCTGGTAATATGTCCTGTTTGTAGTAAACAATCAGGGGAATACACTCTCCTCACTTATACTGTTCACCTGGTAATATGTCCAGTGTATATTAAACCATCAGGGGAACACATTCTCCTCACTTATACTGTTCACCTGGTAACATGTCCTGTTTGTAGTAAACAATCAGGGGAATACACTCTCCTCACTTATACTGTTCACCTGGTAACATGTCCCGTGTATATTAAACCATCATGGGAACACACTCTCCTCACTTATAATGTTCACCTGGTAACATGTCCCGTGAATTTTAAACCATCGGGGAAAGCACTTCCCTCACTTATACAGTTCTCCTGGTAACATGTCCCGTGTGCATTAGACAATCAGGGGAACACACTCTCCTCACTTATACCGTTCAGCTGATAACATGTCCCGTGTGTATTAAAGTATCAGGGGAACACACTCTCCTCACTTATACTGTTCACCTGGTAACATGTCCCGTGAGTATTAAACAATCAGGGGAACAGACTCTCCTCACTTATACTGTTGAAATGGTGACATGTCCCGTCAGTATTAAACAATCAGGGGAACACACTCTCCTCACTTATAATGTTCACCTGCTGACATGTCCCGGGTATATTAAACCATCAGCAGAACACACTCTACTCACTTATACTGTTCACCTGGTAACTGTCCGGTGTGTATTAAACAATCAGGGGAACACACTCTCCTCACTTATACTGTTCACCTGGTAACATTTCCCTCGTATATTAAACCATCAGGGGAACACACTCTCCTCACTTATACTGTTCACCTGGTAACATGTCCCGTGTGTATTAAACAATCAGGGGAACACACTCTCCTCACTTATACTGTTCACCTGGTAAAATGTCCCGTGTGTATTAAACAATCAGGGGATCACACTCTCCTCACTTATACTGTTCACCTGCTGACATGTTCCGGGTATATTAAAACATCAGGGGAACACACTCTCCTCACTTATACTGTTCACCTGGTAACATGTCCCGTGTATATTAAACAATCTGGGGAACACACTCTCCTCAATTATAATGTTCACCTGCTGACATGTTCCGGGTATATTAAAACATCAGGGGAACACACTCTCCTCACTTATACTGTTCACCTGGTAACATGTCCCGTGCGTGTTAAACCATCAGGGGAACACACTCTCCTCACTTATACTGTTCACCTGGTAACATGTCCCGTGAGTATAAAACAATCAGGTGAACACACTCGCCTCACTTATACTGTTCACCTGGTAACATGTCCCGTGTATATTAAACCATCAGGGAAACACACTCTCCTCACTTATACTGTTCACCTGGTAACATGTCCTGTGTATATTAAACCATCAGGGAAACACACTCTCCTAATTTATATTGTTCACCTGGAAACATGTCCCGTGTATATTAAACATTCAGGGGAAAGCACTCTCCTCACTTATACTGTTCACCTGGTAACATGTCCTGTGTATATTAAACCATCAGGGAAACACACTCTCCTAATTTATATTGTTCACCTGGAAACATGTCCCGTGTATATTAAACAATCAGGTGAACACACTCGCCTCACTTATACTGTTCACCTGGTAACATGTCCCGTGTATATTAAACCATCAGGGAAACACACTCTCCTAATTTATATTGTTCACCTGGAAACATGTCCCGTGTATATTAAACATTCAGGGGAAAGCACTCTCCTCACTTATACTGTTCACCTGGTAACATGTCCCGTGTGTATTAAACAATCAAGGGAACACACTCTCCTCACTTATACGGTTCACCTGGTAACATGTCCCGTGCGTGTTAAACCATCAGGGGAACACACTCTCCTCAATTATACTGTTCACCTGGTAACATGTCCCGTGAGTATAAAACAATCAGGTGAACACACTCGCCTCACTTATACTGTTCACCTGGTAACATGTCCCGTGTATATTAAACCATCAGGGAAACACACTCTCCTCACTTATACTGTTCACCTGGTAAAATCTTCCGTGAGTATTAAACAATCAGGGGAACACACTCTCCTCACTTATCCTGTTCACCTGGTAACATTTCCCTCGTATATTAAACAATCAGGGGAACACACACTCCTCACTTATACTGTTCACCTGGTAACATGTCCCGTGTGTATTAAACAATCAGGGGAACACACTCTCCTCACTTATACTGTTCACCTGGTAACATCTTCCGTGCGTGTTAAACCATCAGGGGAAAACACTCTCCTCACTTATTCTGTTCACCTGGTAACATGTCCCGTGAGTATTAAACAATCAGGGGAACACACTCTCCTCACATATACTGTTCACCTGGTAACATGTCCCGTGTGTATTAAACAATCAGGGGAACACACTCTCCTCACTTATACTGTTCACCTGGTAAAATGTCCCGTGTGTATTAAACAATCAGGGGATCACACTCTCCTCACTTATACTGTTCACCTGGTAACATGTCCCGTGTATATTAAACAATCTGGGGAACACACTCTCCTCAATTATACTGTTCACCTGCTGACATGTTCCGGGTATATTAAAACATCAGGTGAACACACTCTCCTCACTTATACTGTTCATCTGGTAACCTGTCCCGTGTATATTAAACCATCAGGGGAACACACTCTCCTCACTTATACTGTTCACCTGGTAACATGTCCCATGTATATTAAACCACCAGGGGAACACACTCTCCTCACTTATACTGTTCACCTGGTAACATGTCCTGTGTGCATTAAACCATCAGAGGAACACACTCTCCTCACTTATACTGTTCATCTGGTAACATGTCCCGTCAGTATTAAACCATCAGGAGAACACAGTCTCCTCACTTATACTGTTCACCTGGTAACATGTCCTTTGCATATTTATCCATCAGGGGAAAACATTCTGCTCACTTATACTGTTCACCTGGTGACATGTCCCGTGTGTATTAAACAATCAGGGGAACACACTCTCCTCACTTATACTTTTTAACCGGTGACATGTCCCGTGTGTATTAAACAATCAGGGGAACACACTCTCCTCACTTATACTGTTCACCTGGTAACATGTCCCGTCAGTATTAAACAATCAGGGGAAAACACTCTCCTCAATTATACTGTTCACCTGGTAACATGTCCCGTGCGTGTTAAACCATCAGGGGAACACACTCTCCTCACTTATACTGTTCACCTGATAACATTTCCCGTGAGTATTAAACCATCTGGGGAACACACTCTCCTCACTTATACTGTTCACCAGGTAACATGTCCCGTGAATATTAAACAATCAGGGGAAAGCACTCCCCTCACTTATACTGTTCACCTGGTAACATGTCCCGTGTATATTAAACCATCAGGGGAAAGACTCTCCTCAATTATCCTGTTCACCTGGTAACATGTCCCGTGTGTATTAAACAATCAGGGGAACACAATCTGCTCACTTATACTGTTCACCTGGTAACATGTCCTATGTACATTAAACCATCAGAGGAACACTCTCTCCTCACTTATACTGTTCACCTGGTAACATGTCCTATGTACATTAAACCATCAGAGGAACACACTCTCCTCACTTATACTGTTTACCTGGTAACATGTCCAGTGTATATTAAACAATCAGGGGAACACACTCTCCTCACTTATACTGTTCACCTGGTAATATGTCCAGTGTATATTAAACCATCAGGGGAACAAACTCTCCTCACTTATCCTGTTCACCTGGTAACATGTCCCGTGCGTGTTAAACCATCAGGGGAACACACTCTCCTCACTTATCCTGTTCACCTGGACACATCTTCCGTGAGTATTAAACAATCAGGGGAACTCACTCTCCTCACTTATACCGTTCACCTGGTAACATTTCCCTCGTATATTAAACCATCAGGGGAACACGCTCTCCTCACTTATACTGTTCACCTGGTAACATTTCCCTCGTATATTAAACCATCAGGGGAACACACTCTCCTCAATTATACTGTTCACCTGCTGACATGTTCCGGGTATATTAAACCATCAGGGGAACACACTCTCCTCACTTATACTGTTCACCTGGTAACATGTCCCGTGCGTGTTAAACCATCAGGGGAACACACTCTCCTCACTTATACTGTTCACCTGGTAACATTTCCCTCGTATATTAAACCATCAGGGGAACAAACTCTCCTCAATTATACTGTTCACCTGCTGACATGTTCCGGGTATATTAAAACATCAGGGGAACACACTCTCCTCACTTATACTGTTCACCTGGTAACATGTCCCGTGCGTGTTAAACCATCAGGGGAACACACTCTCCTCACTTATACTGTTCACCTGGTAACATGTCCCGTGAGTATAAAACAATCAGGTGAACACACTCGCCTCACTTATACTGTTCAACTGGTAACATGTCCCGTGTATATTAAACCATCAGGGAAACACTCTCTCCTCACTTATACTGTTCACCTGGTGACATGTCCCGTGTGTATTAAAAAATCAGGGGAACACACTCTCCTCACTTATACTTTTTAACCGGTGACATGTCCCGTGTGTATTAAACAATCAGGGGAACACACTCTCCTCACTTATACTGTTCACCTGGTAACATGTCCCGTGTGTATTAAACAATCAGGGGAACACACTCTCCTCACTTATACTGTTCACCTGGTAACATGTCCCGTGTATATTAAACCATCAGGGGAAGACATTCTGCTCACTTATACTGTTCACCTGGTAACATGTCCCGTGTGTATTAAACAATCAGGGGAACACAATCTGCTCACTTATACTGTTCACTTGGTAACATCTCCAGTGCGTGTTAAACCATCAGGGGAACACACTCTCCTCACTTATTCTGTTCACCTGGTAACATGTCCCGTGACTATTAAACAATCAGGGGAACACAATCTGCTCACTTATACTGTTCACCTGGTAATATGTCCAGTGCGTGTTAAACCATCAGGGGAACACATTCTCCTCACTTATACTGTTCACCTGGTAACATGTCCTGTGTACATTAAACCATCAGAGGAACACACTCTCCTCACTTATACTGTTCACCTGGTAACATGTCCAGTGTATATTAAACAATCAGGGGAACACACTCTCCTCACTTATACTGTTCACCTGGTAATATGTCCAGTGTATATTAAACCATCAGGGGAACACACGCTCCTCACTTATACTGTTCACCTGGTAATATGTCCAGTGCGTGTTAAACCATCAGGGGAACACATTCTCCTCACTTATACTGTTCACCTGGTAACATGTCCTGTGTACATTAAACCATCAGAGGAACACACTCTCCTCACTTATACTGTTCACCTGGTAACATGTCCCGTGTATATTAAACAATCAGGGGAACACACTCTCCTAAATTATACTGTTCACCTGCTGACATGTTCCGGGTATATTAAACCATCAGGGGAACACACTCTCCTCACTTATACTGTTCACCTGGTAACATGTCCCGTGCGTGTTAAACCATCAGGGGAACACACTCTCCTCACTTATACTGTTCACCTGGTAACATGTCCCGTGAGTATAAAACAATCAGGGGAACACACTCTCCTCACTTATCCTGTTCACCTGTAACATTTCCATCGTATATTAAACCATCAGGGAAACACACTCTCCTCACTTATACTGTTCACCTGGTGACATGTCCCGTCTGTATTAACCCATCAGGTGAACACACTCTCCTCACTTATACTGTTCATCTGGTAACATGTCCCGTGTTTATTAAACCATCAGGGGAACACACTCTCCTCACTTATAGTGTTCACCTGGTAACATGTCCCGTGTATATTAAACAATCAGGGGAACACACTCTCCTCACTTATACTGTTCACCTGGTAACATGTCCTGTGTGCATTAAACCATCAGAGGAACACACTCTCCTCACTTATACTGTTCATCTGGTAACATGTCCCGTGTTTATTAAACCATCAGGGGAACACACTCTCCTCACTTATACTGTTCACCTGGTAACATGTCCCGTGTTTATTAAACCATCAGGGGAACACACTCTCCTCACTTATACTGTTCACCTGGTAACATGTCCCGTGTATATTAAACAATCAGGGGAACACACTCTCCTCACTTATACTGTTCATCTGGTAACATGTCCTTTGCATATTTATCCATCAGGGGAAAACATTCTGCTCACTTATACTGTTCACCTGGTGACATGCCCCGTGTATATTAAACAATCAGGGGAACACACTCTCCTCACTTATACTGTTCACCTGGTAACATGTCCTGTGTATATTAAACCATCAGGGGAACACACTCTCCTCACTTATACTGTTCACCTGGTGACATGTCCCGTCAGTATTAAACAATCAGGGGAACACACTCTCCTCACTTATACTGTTCACCTGGTAACATGTCCTGTGTATATTAAACCATCAGGGGAACACACTCTCCTCAATTAAACTGTTCACCTGGTAACATGACCCGTGCGTGTTAAACCATCAGGGGAACACACTCTCCTCTCTTATACTGTTCACCTGGTAATATGTCCAGTGTATATTAAACCATCAGGGGAACACATTCCCCTCACTTATACTGTTCACCTGGTAACATGTCCTGTTTGTATTAAACAATCAGGGGAACACACTCTCCTCACTTATACTGTTCACCTGGTAACATGTCCCGTGTATATTAAACCATCAGGGGAACACACTCTCCTCACTTATACTGTTCACCTGGTAACATGTCCCGTGAATTTTAAACCATCGGGGAAAGCACTTCCCTCACTTATACCGTTCAGCTGATAACATGTCCCGTGTGTATTAAAGTATCAGGGGAACACACTCTCCTCACTTATACAGTTCACCTGGTGACATGTCCCGTCAGTATTAAACAATCAGGGGAACACACTCTCCTCACTTATAATGTTCACCTGCTGACATGTCCCGGGTATATTAAACCATCAGCAGAACACACTCTACTCACTTATACTGTTCACCTGGTAACATGTCCCGTGCGTGTTAAACCATCAGGGGAACACACTCTCCTCACATATACTGTTCACCTGTTGACATGTCCCGTGTGTATTAAACAATCAGGGGAACACACTCTCCTCACTTATACTGTTCACGTGGTGACATGTCCTGTGTGTATTAAACAATCAGGGGAACACACTCTCCTCATTTATACTGTTCACCTGGTGACATGTCCCGTGTGTATTAAACAATCAGGGGATCACACTCTCCTCAATTATACTGTTCACCTGGTAACATGTCCCGTGTATATTAAACCATCAGGGGAACACACTCTCCTCACTTAGACTGTTCACCTGGTGAATTGTCCCGTGAATATTAAACCATCAGGGGAAAGCACTCTCCTCACTTATACTGTTCAACTGGTAACATGTCCCGTGTGCATTAAACCATCAGTGGAACACTCTCTCCTCACTTATACTGTTCAACTGGTAACATGTCCCGTGTGCATTAAATCATCAGTGGAACACTCTCTCCTCACTTATACTGTTCACCTGGTAACATGTCCCATGCGTATTAAACCAAAAGGCGAACACACTCTCCTCACTTATACTGTTCAGCTGTTAACATGTCCCGTGACTATTAAACCATCAGGGGATCACACTCTCCTCGCTTATACTGTTCATCTGGTAACATGTCCAGTGAATATTAAACCATCAGGGGAACACACTCTGCTCACTTATACTGTTCAGCTGGTAACATATCCTGTGTGTATTTAACCATCAGGGGAACACACTCTCCTCACTTATACTGTTCAGCTGGTAACATGTCCTGTGTATATTAAACCATCAGGGGAACACACTCTCCTCACTTATACTGTTCACCTGGTAACATGTCCCGTGTATACTAAACCATCAGGGGAACACACTCTCCTCACTTATACTGTTCACCTGGAAACATGTCCCGTGAAAATGAAACCATCAGGGGAAAGCACTCTCCTCACTTAGACTTTTCTCCTGGTCACATGTCACGTGCGTATTAAACCATGAGGGGAACACACTCTCCTCACTTATACTGTTCACCTGGTAACATGTCCTGTTTGCATTAAACAATCAGGGGAAAACATTCTCCTCACTTCTTGTGTTCACTTGGTAACATGTCCCGCGCGTAATAAACCAACAGGGGAACATATTCTCCTCACTTACACTGTTCACCTGGTAACATGTCCCGTGTGTATTAAACAATCAGTGGAACACATTCTCCTCACTTATACTGTTCACTTGGAAACATGTCCCGTGCGTATTAAACATACAGGTGAACACACTCTCCTCACTTAGACTGTTCACCTGGTAACATGTCCTGTTTGCATTAAACCATCAGGGGAACACACTCTCCTCACTTATACTGTTCACCTGGCAACATGTCCCGTCAGTATTAAACCATCAGGGGAACACATTCTCCTCACTTATACTATTCACTTGGTAACATGTCCCGTGCGTATTAAACCAACAGGGGAACACATTCTCCTCACTTATACTGTTCAGCTGGTAACATGTCCCGTGTGCATTAAACAATCAGGGGAACACATTCTCCTCACTTATACTGTTCACCTGGTAACATGTCCCGTGTGTATTAAACAAACAGGGGAACACATTCTCCTCACTTATACTGTTCACCTGGTAACATGTCCCGTGTGCATTAAGCAATCAAGGGAACACACTCTCCTCACTTATACCGTTCACCTGATAACATGTCCCGTGTGTATTAAAACATCAGGGGAACACATTCTCCTCACTTATACTGTTCACCTGGTAACATGCCCTGCGTGCATTAAACCATCAGGGGAACACACTCTCCTCACTTATATTTTTTACCTGGTAAGATGTCCCGTGTATATTAAACCATCAGGGGAACACACTCTCCTCACTTATACTGTTCACCTAGTCACCTGTCCCGTGTATATTAAACCATCAGGGGAACACACTCTCCTCACTTTTAGTGTTCACCTGGTAACATGTCCCGTGTTTATTAAACCATCAGGGGAACACACTCTCCTCACTTATACTGTTCACCTGGTAACATATCCGGTGTATATTAAACCATCAGGTGAACACACTCTCCTCACTTACACTGTTCACCTGGTAAAATGTCCTGTGTGCATTAAACCATCAGGGGAAGACACTCTCCTGACTTATACAGTTCACTTGGTGACATGTCCCGTGCGTATTAATCCATCAGGTGAACACACTCGCCTCACTTATACTGTTCATCTGGTAACATGTCCTGTGTATATTAAACCATCAGGGGAACACACTCTCCTCACTTATACTGTTCAGCTGGTAACGTGTCCCGTGAGTATTAAACAATCAGGGGAACAAACTCTCCTCACTTATACTGTTCAACTGGTAATATTTCCTGTGTGTATTAAACAATCAGGGGAATACACTCTCCTCACTTATACTGTTCACCTGGTAACATGTCCCGTGTATATTAAACCATCAGGGGAACACACTCTCCTCAATTATACTGTTCACCTGGTAACATGTCCCGTGAATATTAAACAAACAGGGGAACACATTCTCCTCACTTATACTGTTCACCTGGAAACATGTCCCGTGTGTATTAAACAAACAGGGGAACACATTCTCCTCACTTATACTGTTCACCTGGTAACATGTCGTGTGTATATTAATCCATCAGGGGAACACACTCTCCTCACTTAAACCGTTCACCTGGTAAAATGTCCCGTGTGCATTAAACAATCAGGGGAACACACTCTCCTCAATTATACCGTTCACCTTATAACATGTCCCGTGCGTATTAAGCCATCAGGGGAACACAATCTCCTCACTTATACTGTTCACCTGGTAACATGTCGTGTGTATATTATTCCATCAGGGGAACACACTCTCCTCACTTATACCGTTCACCTGGTAACATGTCCCGTGTGCATTAAATAATCAGGGGAACACACTCTCCTCAATTATACCGTTCACCTGATAACATGTCCCGTGTGTATTAAACCATCAGGGGAACACACTCTCCTCACTTATACTGTTTACCTGGTAACATGTCCCCTGTATATTAAACCATCAGGGGAACACACTCTCCTCACTTATACTGTTCACCTAGTCACATGTCCCGTGTATATTAAACCATCAGGGGAACACACTCTCCTCACTTATACTGTTGACCTGGTAACATGTCCCGTGTATGTGAAACCATCAGGGGAACACACTCTCCTCACTTATACTGTTCACCTGGTAATATGCCCTGTGTATATTAAACCATCAGGGGAACACACTCACCTCACTTCTACTGTTCACCTGGGAACATGTCGCGTGAATATTAATCCATCAGGGGAACACACTCTCCTCACTAAAACTGTTCACCTGGTAACATGTACCGTGTATATTAAACCATCAGGGGAACACATTCTCCTCACTTATACTGTTCACTTGGTAACATGTCCCGTGTGTAGTGATCAATCAGGGGAACACACTCTCCTCACTTATACTGTTCACCTGGTAACATGTCCCGTGCGTATTAAACAATCAGAGGAACACATTCTCCTCACTTATACTGTTCACTTGGTAACATGTCCCGTGTGTATTAAACAATCTGGGGAACACACTCTCCTCACTTATACTGTTCACCTGGTAACATGTCCCGTGAGTATTAAACAATCAGGGGAACACATTCTCCTCACTTAAAATGTTCACCTGGTAACATGTCCCGTGTGTATTAAACAATCAGGGGAACACATTCTCCTCACTTATGCTGTTCACTTGGTAACATGTCCCGTGCGTATTAAACCAACATTGGAACACATTCTCCTCACTTATACTGTTCACCTGGTAACATGTCCCGTGTGCATTAAACAATCAGGGAAACACATTCTCCTCACTTATACTGTTCACTTGGTAACATGTCCCGTGCTTATTAAACAAACAGGGGAACACATTCTTCTCACTTATACTGTTCACCTGGAAACATGTCCCGTGTGTATTAAACAAACAGGGGAACACATTCTCCTCACTTATACTGTTCACCTGGTAACATGTCCCGTGTGTATTAAACAATCAGGGGAACACACTCTCCTCACTTATACTGTTCACCTGGTAACATGTCCCGTGAGTATTAAACAATCAGGGGAACACATTCTCCTCACTTATACTGTTCACCTGGTGACATGTCCCGTGAGTATTAAACAATCAGGGGAACACATTCTCCTCACTTATACTGTTCTCCTGGTAACATGTCCCGTGTGTATTAAACAATCAGGGGAACACACTCTCCTCACTTATACTGTTCACCTGGTAACATGTCCCGTGAGTATTAAACAATCAGGGGAACACATTCTCCTCACTTATACTGTTCACCTGGTAACATGTCCCGTGCGTATTAAACAATCAGGGGAACACACTCTCCTCACTAATACTGTTCACCTGGTAACATGTCCTGTGTATATTAAACCATCAGGGGAACACATTCTCCTCACTTATACTGTTCACTTGTTAACATGTCCCGTGCGTATTAAACAAACAGGGGAACACATTCTCCTCACTTCTACCGTTCACCTGGTAACATGTCCCGTGCGTATTAAAAAATCAGGGGAACACACTCTCCTCACTAATACTGTTCACCTGGTAACATATCCTGTGTATATTAAACCATCAATGGAACACAATCTCCTCACTTATACCGTTCACCTGGTAACATGTCCCGTGTGCATTAAACAATCAGGGGAACACACTCTCCTCAATTATACCGTTCACCAGATAACATGTCCCGTGTGTATTAAACCATCAGGGGAACACAATCTCCTCACTTGCACTGTTCACCTGGTAACATGCCCTGTGTTTATTAAACCATCAGGGGAACACACTCTCCTCGCTTATACTGTTTACCTGGTAACATGTCCCGTGTATATTAAACCATCAGGGGAACACACTCTCCTCACTTATACTGTTCACCTAGTCACATGTCCCGTGTATATTAAACCATCAGGGGAACACACTCTCCTCACTTATACTGTTCACCTGGTAACATGTCCCGTGTATATTAAACCATCAGGGGAACACACTCTCCTCACTTATACTGTTCACCTGGTAACATATCCCGTGTATATTAAACCATCAGGGGAACACACTCTCCTCACTTATACTGTTCACCTGGTAACATGTCCTGTGTGCATTAAACCATCAGGGGAACACACTCTCCTCACTTATACTGTTCATCTGGTAACATGTCCCGTCAGTATTAAACCATCAGGGGAACACACTCTCTTCACTTATACTGTTCATCTCGTAACATGTCCCGTATGTTTTAAACAATCAGGGGAACACACTTTCCACACTTATACTGCTCACCCGGTGACATGTCCCGTGTGTATTAAACAATCAGGGGAACACACTCTCCTCAATTATACTGTTCACCTGGTGCCATGTCCCGGGTATATTAAACAATCAGGGGAAAACACTCTCCTCACTTATACTGTTCAGCTGGTAACATGTCCTGTGTATATTAAACCATCAGGGGAATACATTCTCCTCACTTATACTGTTCACCTGGTAACATGTCCTGTGTGTATTAAACCATCAGGGGAACACACTCTCCTCACTTATACTGTTCAGCTGGTAACATATCCTGTGTGTATTAAACCATCAGGGGAACACACTCTCCTCACTTATACTGTTCACCTGGTAACATGTCCCGTGCGTGTTAAACCATCAGGGGAACACACTCTCCTCACACACTGTTCACCTGGTAACATGACCCGTGAGTATTAAACAATCAGGGGAACACACACTCCTCACTTATACTGTTCACCTGGTAACATGTCCCGTGTATATTAAACCATCAGGGGAAGACACTCTCCTCAATTATCCTGTTCACCTGGTAACATGTCCCGTGTGTATTAAACAATCCGGGGAACACAATCTGCTCACTTATACTGTTCACCTGGTAACATGTCCTATGTACATTAAACCATCAGAGGAACACTCTCTCCTCACTTATACTGTTCACCTGGTAACATGTCCCGTGAGTATTAAACAATCAGGGGAACACACTCTCCTCACTTATCCTGTTCACCTGGTAACATGTCCTATGTACATTAAACCATCAGAGGAACACACTCTCCTCACTTATACTGTTTACCTGGTAACATGTCCAGTGTATATTAAACAATCAGGGGAACACACTCTCCTCACTTATACTGTTCACCTGGTAATATGTCCAGTGTATATTAAACCTTCAGGGGAACACACTCTCCTCACTTATCCTGTTCACCTGGTAACATGTCCCGTGCGTGTTTAACCATCAGGGGAACACACTCTCCTCACTTATACAGTTCACCTGGACACATCTTCCCTGAGTATTAAACAATCAGGGGAACTCACTCTCCTCACTTATACTGTTCACCTGGTAACATTTCCCTCGTATATTAAACCATCAGGGGAACACGCTCTCCTCACTTATACTGTTCACCTGGTAACATTTCCCTCGTATATTAAACCATCAGGGGAACACACTCTCCTCAATTATACTGTTCACCTGCTGACATGTTCCGGGTATATTAAACCATCAGGGGAACACACTCTCCTCACTTATACTGTTCACCTGGTAACATGTCCCGTGCGTGTTAAACCATCAGGGGAACACACTCTCCTCACTTATACTGTTCACCTGGTAACATTTCCCTCGTATATTAAACCATCAGGGGAACAAACTCTCCTCAATTATACTGTTCACCTGCTGACATGTTCCGGGTATATTAAAACATCAGGGGAACACACTCTCCTCACTTATACTGTTCACCTGGTAACATGTCCCGTGCGTGTTAAACCATCAGGGGAGCACACTCTCCTCACTTATACTGTTCACCTGGTAACATGTCCCGTGAGTATAAAACAATCAGGTGAACACACTCTCCTCACTTATACTGTTCACCTGGTAACATGTCCCGTGCATATTAAACCATCAGGGAAACACACTCTCCTCACTTATACTGTTCACCTGGTGACATGTCCCGTGTGTATTAAAAAATCAGGGGAACACACTCTCCTCACTTATACTTTTTAACCGGTGACATGTCCCGTGTGTATTAAACAATCAGGGGAACACACTCTCCTCACTTATACTGTTCACCTGGTAACATGTCCCGTCAGTATTAAACAATCAGGGGAACACACTCTCCTCACTTATACTGTTCACCTGGTAACATGTCCCGTGTATATTAAACCATCAGGGGAACACATTCTCCTCACTTATACTGTTCACCTGGTAACATGTCCCGTGTGTATTAAACAATCAGGGGAACACAATCTGCTCACTTATACTGTTCACCTGGTAACAAGTCCTGTTTGCATTAAACCATCAGGGGAACACACTCTCCTCACTTATACTGTTCATCTGGTAACATATCCCGTGTATATTAAACCATCAGGGGAACACACTCTCCTCACTTACACTGTTCACCTGGTAAAATGTCCTGTGTGCATTAAACCATCAGGGGAACACACTCTCCTCACTTATACAGTTCACTTGGTGACATGTCCCGTGCGTATTAAACCATCAGGTGAACACACTCGCCTCACTTACACTATTCATCTGGTAACATGTCCCGTATATATTAAACCATCAGGTGAACACACTCTCCTCACTTATACTGTTCACCTGGTAACATGTCCCGTGTAAATAAACCATCAGGGGAACACACTCTCCTCACTTATACTGTTCACCTGGTAACATGTCCTGTGTGTATTAAACCATCAGGGGAACTCACTCTCCTCACTTATACAGTTCACTTGGTGACATGTCCCGTGCGTATTAAACCATCAGGGGAACACACTCTCCTCACTTATACAGTTCACTTGGTGACATGTCCCGTGTATATTAAACCATCAGGGGAACACACTCTCCTCACTTATACTGTTCAGCTGGAAACATGTCCCGTGAATATTAAACCATCAGGGGAAAGCACTCTCCTCACGTGGACTTTTCTCTTGGTAACATATCCCGTGTATATTAAACCATCAGGAGAACACACTCTCCTCACTTACACTGTTCACCTGGAAACATGTCCCGTGAATATTAAACCATCAGGGGAAAGCACTCTCCTCACTTAGACTTTTCTCCTGGTAACATGTCCCGTGCGTATTAAACCATCAGCGGAACACACTCTCCTCACTTATGCATTTCACTTGGTGAAATGTCCCGTGCGTATTAAACCAACAGGGGAACACATTCTCCTCACTTAAACTGTTCACTTGGTAACATGTCCCGTGCGTATTAAACCAACAGGGGAACACATTCTCCTCACTTATACTTTTCACCTGGTAACTTGTCCCGACTGTATTAAACAATCAGGGCAAGACATTCTCCTCACTTATACTGTTCACTTGGTAACATGTCCCGTGCTTTTAAACAAACAGGGGAACACATTCTCCTCACTTATACTGTTCACTTGGTGACATGTCCCGTGTGTATTAAACAAACAGGGGAACACATTCTCCACACTTCTACTGTTCACTTGGTGACATGTCCCGTGTGTATTAAACAAACAGGGGAACACATTCTCCACACTTCTACTGTTCACCTGGTAACATGTCCTGTGCGTATTAAACATTCAGGGGAACACACTCCCCTCACTAATACTGTTTACCTGGTAACATGTCCCGTGTATATTAAACCTTCAGGGGAACACACTCTCCTCACTTATACTGTTAACCTAATCACATGTCCCGTGTATATTAAACCATCAGGGGAACACACTCTCCTCAGTTATACTGTTCACCTGGTAACATGTCCCGTATATATTAAACCATCAGGGGAACTCACTCTCCTCACTTATACTGTTCACCTGGTAACATATCCCGTGTATATTAAACCATCAGGGGAACACACTCTCCTCACTTATACTGTTCACCTGGTGACATGTCCCGTGTGTATTAAACCATCAGGGGAACACACTCTCCTCAATTATACTGTTCATCTGGTAACATGTCCCGTCAGTATTAAACCATCAGGGGAACACACTCTCCTCACTTCTACTGTTCACCTGGTGACATGTCCCGTGTGTATTAAACCATCAGGGGAACTCACTCTCCTCACTTCTACTGTTCACCTGGTGACATGTCCCGTGTGTATTAAACCATCAGGGGAACACAGTCTCCTCAATTATACTGTTCACCTGGTGCCATGTCCCGGGTATATTAAACAATCAGGGGAAAACACTCTCTTCACTTATACTGTTCACCTGGTAACATGTCCCGTGCGTGTTAAACCATCAGGGGAACACACTCTCCTCACTTATACTGTTCACCTGGAAACATGTCCCGTGAATATAGAACCATCAGCGGAACACACTCTCCTCACTTATGCATTTCACTTGGTAACATGTCCCGTGCTTATTAAACAAACAGGGGAACACATTCTCCTCACTTATACTGTTCACCTGGTAACTTGTCCCGTGTGTATTAAACAATCAGGGGAACACATTCTCCTCACTTATACTGTTCACTTGGTGACATGTCCCGTGCGTGTTAAACCATCAGGGGAACACACTCTCCTCACTTATACTGTTCACCTGGTAACATGTCGCGTGTATATTAAACCATCAGGGGAACACACTCTCCTCAATTATACTGTTCACCTGGTAACATGTCCCGGGTATATTAAACCATCAGCGGAACACACTCTCCTCACTTATACTGTTCACCTGGTAACATGTCCCGTGTAAATAAACCATCAGGGGAACACACTCTCCTCACTTATACTGTTCAGCTGGAAACATGTCCCGTGAATATTAAACCATCAGGGGAAAGCACTCTCCTCACGTGGACTTTTCTCTTGGTAACATATCCCGTGTATATTAAACCATCAGGAGAACACACTCTCCTCACTTACACTGTTCACCTGGAAACATGTCCCGTGAATATTAAACCATCAGGGGAAAGCACTCTCCTCACTTAGACTTTTCTCCTGGTAACATGTCCCGTGCGTATTAAACCATCAGCGGAACACACTCTCCTCACTTATGCATTTCACTTGGTGAAATGTCCCGTGCGTATTAAACCAACAGGGGAACACATTCTCCTCACTTAAACTGTTCACTTGGTAACATGTCCCGTGCGTATTAAACCAACAGGGGAACACATTCTCCTCACTTATACTTTTCACCTGGTAACTTGTCCCGAGTGTATTAAACAATCAGGGCAAGACATTCTCCTCACTTATTCTGTTCACTTGGTAACATGTCCCGTGCTTATTAAACCAACAGGGGAACACATTCTCCTCACTTATACTGTTCACCTGGTAACATGTCCCGTGTGTATTAAACAATCAGGGGAACACATTCTCCTCACTTATACTGTTCACTAGGTGACATGTCCCGTGTGTATTAAACAAACAGGGGAACACATTCTCCTCACTTCTACTGTTCACCTGGTAACATGTCCTGTGCATATTAAACAATCAGGGAAACACACTCCCCTCACTAATACTGTTTACCTGGTAACATGTCCCGTGTATATTAAACCTTCAGGGGAACACACTCTCCTCACTTATACTGTTAACCTAATCACATGTCCCGTGTATATTAAACCATCAGGGGAACACACTCTCCTCAGTTATAATGTTCACCTGGTAACATGTCCCGTATATATTAAACCATCAGGGGAACTCACTCTCCTCACTTATACTGTTCACCTGGTAACATGTCCCGTGTAAATAAACCATCAGGGGAACACACTCTCCTCACTTATACTGTTCACCTGGTAATATGTCCTGTGTGTATTAAACAATCAGGGGAATACACTCTCCTCAATTATACTGTTCACCTGGTAACATGTCCCGTGCGTGTTAAACCATCAGGGGAACACACTCTCCTCACTTATACTGTTCACCTGGTAACATGTCGCGTGTATATTAAACAATCAGGGGAACACACTCTCCTCAATTATACTGTTCACCTGGTAACATGTCCCGTGAATATTAAACCATCAGGGGAAAGCATTCCCCTCACTTATAATGTTCACCTGGTGACATGTCCTGTGTGTATTAAACCATCAGCGGAACACTCTCTCCTCACTTATACTGTTCACCTGGTAACATGTCCCGTCATTATTAAACAATCAGGGGAACACACTCTCCTCAATTATACTGTTCACCTGGTAACATGTCCCGTGTATATTAAACCATCAGGGGAACACATTCTCCTCACTTATACTGTTCACCTGGTAACATGTCCCGTGCGTGTTAAACCATCAGGGGAACACACTCTCCTCACTTATACTGTTCACCTGGTAACATGTCCCGTGCGTGTTAAACCATCAGCGGAACACACACTCCTCACTTATACTGTTCACCTGGTAACATGTCCCGTGCGTGTTAAATCATCAGGGGAACACACTCTCCTCACATATACTGTTCACCTGGTAACATGTCCCGTGAGTATTAAACAATCAGGGGAACACACTCTCCTCACTTATACTGTTCACCTGGTAACATGTCCTGTGCATATTAAACCATCTGGGGAACACACTCTCCTCACTTAGACTGTTCACCTGGTAACATGTCCTGTGTGTATTAAACCATCAGGGGAGCAAACTCTCCTCACTTATACTGTTCACCTGGTAACATTTCCCGTGAATATTAAACCATCAGGGGAACACACTCTCCTCACTTATACTGTTCACCTGGTAAGATGTCCTGTGTGTATTAAACCATCAGGGGAACACTCTCTCCTCACTTCTACTGTTCACCTGCTAACATGTCCTGTGTGCATTAAATCATCAGGGGAACACACTCTCCTCACTTAGACTGTTCATCTGGTAACATGTCCAGTGAATATTAAACCATCAGGGGAACACATTCTCCTCACTTATCCTGTTCACCTGGTGACATGTCCTGTGTGTATTAAACAATCAGGGGAATTCACTCTCCTCACTTATGCTGTTCACCTGGTATCATGTCCTGTGTATATTAAACCATCAGGGGAACACACTCTCCTCACTTATACTGTTCACCTGGTAACATGTCCCGTGCGTGTTAAACCATCAGGGGAACACACTCTCCTCACTTAGACTGTTCATCTGGTAACATGTCCAGTGAATATTAAACCATCAGGGGAACACATTCTCCTCACTTATACTGTTCACCTGGTAACATGTCCCGTGAGTATTAAACAATCAGGGGAACACTCTCTCCTCACTTATACTGTTCACCTGGTAACATGTCCTGTGCATATTAAACCATCAGGGGAACACATTCTCCTCACTTATACTGTTCACCTGGTAACATGTCCCGTGTGCATTAAACCATCATTGGAACACTCTCTCCTCACTTATACTGTTCACCTGGTAACATGTCCTGTGTGCATTAAACCATCTGTGGAACACTCTCTCCTCACTTACACTGTTCACCTGGTAACATGTCCTGTGTGCATTAAATCATCAGGGGAACACACTCTCCTCACTTATCCAGTTCACTTGGTTAAATGTCCCGTGTGCATATTAAACCATCAGGGGAATACACTCTCCTCACTTCGACTGTTCATCTGGTAACATGTCCAGTGAATATTAAACCATCAGGGGAACACATTCTCCTCACTAACCCTCTTCACCTGGTGACATGTCCCGTGTGTATTAAACAATCAGGGGAATTCACTCTCCTCACTTATACTGTTCACCTGGTATCATGTCCTGTGTATATTAAGCCATCAGGGGAACAAATCTCCTCACATATACTGTTCACCTGGTAACATGTCCTGTGTGCATTAAACAATCAGGGGAACACACTCTCCTCACTTATACTGTTCACTTGGTAACATGTCCCGTGTGTATTAAACAATCAGGGGAACTCACTCTCCTCACTTATACTGTTCAGCTGGTGACATGTCCTTTGCATATTTAACCATCAGGGGAAAACATTCTGCTCACTTATACTGTTCACCTGGTGACATGTCCCGTGTGTATTAAACAATCATGGGAACACACTCTCCTCACTTATATGGTTCACCAGGAAACATGTCAACTGTGCATTAAACAATCAGGGGAACACTCTCTCCTCACTTATGCTGTTCACGTGGTAACATGTCCCGTGCGTATTAATCAATCAGGGGAACACACTCTCCTCACTTATCCTGTTCACCTGTTGACATGTCCTGTGTATATTAAACCATCAGTGGAACACACTCTCCTCACTTATACTGTTTACTTGGTAACATGTCCTGTGTGTATTAAACAATCAGGGGAACACACTCTCCTCACATATACTGTTCACCTGGTAACATGTCCTGTGTATATTAAACCATCAGTGGAACACACTCTCCTCACTTATACTGTTTACCTGGTAACATGTCCTGTGTGTATTAAACAATCAGGGGAACACACTCTCTTCAATTATACTGTTCACCCGGTAACATGTCCCATGTATATTAAACAATCAGGGGAACACACTCTCTTCACTTATGCTGTTCACCTGGTAACATGTCCCGCGTATATTAAACCATCAGGGGAACACACTCTCCTCACTTATACTGTTCAACTGGTAACATGTCCCGGGTGTATTAAACCATCAGGGGAACACACTCTCCTCACTTTTCCTGTTCACCTGGTAACATGTCCCGTGAGTATTAAACAATCAGGGGAACACACTCTCCTCACTTATACTGTTCACCTGGTAACATGTCCCGTGTATATTAAAACATCAGGGGAATACAGTCTCCTCACTTATACTGTTCACCTGGTAACATGTCCCGTGTATATTAAACCATCAGGGGAACACACTCTCCTCACTTATACTGTTCACCTGGTAACATGTCCCGTGTATATTAAACCATCAGGGGAACACACTCTCCTCACTTATACTGTTCACCTGGTAACATGTCCCGTGCGTGTTAAACCATCAGGGGAACACACACTCCTCACTTATACTGTTCACCTGGTAACATGTCCCGTGCGTGTTAAATCATCAGGGGAACACACTCTCCTCACATATACTGTTCACCTGGTAACATGTCCCGTGAGTATTAAACAATCAGGGGAACACACTCTCCTCACTTATACTGTTCACCTGGTAACATGTCCTGTGCATATTAAGCCATCTGGGGAACACACTCTCCTCACTTATACTGTTCACCTGGTAACATGTCCTGTGTGTATTAAACCATCAGGGGAGCAAACTCTCCTCACTTATACTGTTCACCTGGTAACATTTCCCGTGAATATTAAACCATCAGGGGAACACACTCTCCTCACTTATACTGTTCACCTGGTAAGATGTCCTGTGTGTATTAAACCATCAGGGGAACACTCTCTCCTCACTTCTACTGTTCACCTGCTAACATGTCCTGTGTGCATTAAATCATCAGGGGAACACACTCTCCTCACTTAGACTGTTCATCTGGTAACATGTCCAGTGAATATTAAACCATCAGGGGAACACATTCTCCTCACTTATCCTGTTCACCTGGTGACATGTCCTGTGTGTATTAAACAATCAGGGGAATTCACTCTCCTCACTTATGCTGTTCACCTGGTATCATGTCCCGTGCGTGTTAAACCATCAGGGGAACACACTCTCCTCACTTATACTGTTCACCTGGCAACATGTCTCGTGAGTATTAAACAATCAGGGGAACACACTCTCCTCACTTATCCTGTTCACCTGGTGACATGTCCCGTGAATATTAAACCATCAGGGGAAAGCACTCTCCTCACTTATACTGTTCACCTGGTAACATGTCCCGTGAATATTAAACCATCATGGGAAAGCACTCTCCTCACTTATACTGTTCACCTGGTGACAAGTCCCGTGTGTATTAAACAATCAGGGGAACACTCTCTCCTCACTTATACTGTTCACCTGGTAACATGTCCCGTGTATATTAAACCATCATGGGAAAGCACTCTCCTCACTTATACTGTTCACCTGGTAACATGTCCCGTGAATATTAAACCATCATGGGAAAGCACTCTCCTCACTTATACTGTTCACCTGGTAACATGTCCCGTGAATATTAAACCATCATGGGAAAGCACTCTCCTCACTTATACTGTTCACCTGGTAACATGTCCCATGAATATTAAACCATCATGGGAAAGCACTCTCCTCACTTATACTTTTCACCTGGTAACATGTCCCGTGAATATTAAACCATCAGGGGAAAGCACTCTCCTCACTTATTCTGTTCACCTGGTAACATGTCCCGTGAATATTAAACCATCAGGGGAACACTCTCTCCTCACTAATACTGTTCACCTGCTAACATGTCCTGTGTGCATTAAATCATCAGGGGAACACACTCTCCTCACTTAGACTGTTCATCTGGTAACATGTCCAGTGAATATTAAACCATCAGGGGAACACTTTCTCCTCACTTATACTGTTCACCTGGTAACATGTCCCGTGAGTATTAAACAATCAGGGGAACACTCTCTCCTCACTTATACTGTTCACCTGGTAACATGTCCTGTGCATATTAAACCATCAGGGGAACACATTCTCCTCACTTATACTGTTCACCTGGTAACATGTCCCGTGTGCATTAAACCATCATTGGAACACTCTCTCCTCACTTATACTGTTCACCTGGTAACATGTCCTGTGTGCATTAAACCATCTGTGGAACACTCTCTCCTCACTTATACTGTTCACCTGGTAACATGTCCTGTGTGCATTAAATCATCAGGGGAACACACTCTCCTCACTTATCCAGTTCACTTGGTTAAATGTCCCGTGTGCATATCAAACCATCAGGGGAACACATTCTCCTCACTTCGACTGTTCATCTGGTAACATGTCCAGAGAATATTAAACCATCAGGGGAACACATTCTCCTCACTAATCCTCTTCACCTGGTGACATGTCCCGTGTGTATTAAACAATCAGGGGAATTCACTCTCCTCACTTATACTGTTCAGCTGGTGACATGTCCTTTGCATATTTAACCATCAGGGGAAAACATTCTGCTCACTTATACTGTTCACCTGGTGACATGTCCCGTGTGTATTAAACAATCATGGGAACACACTCTCCTCACTTATATGGTTCACCAGGAAACATGTCAACTGTGCATTAAACAATCAGGGGAACACTCTCTCCTCACTTATGCTGTTCACGTGGTAACATGTCCCGTGCGTATTAAACAATCAGGGGAACACACTCTCCTCACTTATACTGTTTACCTGGTAACATGTCCTGTGTGTATTAAACAATCAGGGGAACACACTCTCCTCACATATACTGTTCACCTGGTAACATGTCCTGTGTATATTAAACCATCAGTGGAACACACTCTCCTCACTTATACTGTTTACCTGGTAACATGTCCTGTGTGTATTAAACAATCAGGGGAACACACTCTCTTCACTTATACTGTTCACCTGGTAACATGTCCCATGTATATTAAACAATCAGGGGAACACACTCTCTTCACTTATGCTGTTCACCTGGTAACATGTCCCGCGTATATTAAACCATCAGGGGAACACACGCTCCTCACTTATACTGTTCAACTGGTAACATGTCCCGGGTGTATTAAACCATCAGGGGAACACACTCTCCTCACTTTTCCTGTTCACCTGGTAACATGTCCCGTGAGTATTAAACAATCAGGGGAACACACTCTCCTCACTTATACTGTTCACCTGGTAACATGTCCCGTGTATATTAAAACATCAGGGGAATACAGTCTCCTCACTTATACTGTTCACCTGGTAACATGTCCCGTGTATATTAAACCATCAGGGGAACACACTCTCCTCACTTATCCTGTCACCTGGTAACATGTCCCGTGTATATTAAACCATCAGGGGAACACACTCTCCTCACTTATACTGTTCACCTGGTAACATGTCCCGTGTGTATTAAACCATCTGGGGAACACACTCTCCTCACTTATACTGTTCGCCTGGTAACGTGTCCCGTGTATATTTAACAATCAGGGGAACATACTCTGCTCACTTATACTGTTCACCTGATAACATGTCCCGTGTATATTAAACCATCAGGGGAACACATAATCCTCACTTATACAGTTTACCTGCTAACATGTCCCGTGTATATTAAACCATCATTGGAATACACTCTCCTCACTTATACTGTTCACCTGGTAACATGTCCCGTGTATATTAAACCATCAGCGGAACACACTCGCCTCACTTATCCTGTTCACCTGGTAACATGTCCTGTGTATATTAAACCATCAGGGGAACACACTCTCCTCACTTATACTGATCACCTGGTGACATGTCCCGGGTATATTAAAAAATCTGAGGAACTCACTCTCCTCACTTATACTTTTCACCTGGTAACATGTCCCGTGCGTGTTAAACCATCATGGGAACACACTCTCCTCACTTATACTGTTCACCTGGTGACATGTCCCGTGCGTACTTAACAATCAGGGTAACAATCTCTCCTCACTTATACTGTTCACCTGGAAACATGTCCCGTGTATATTAAACCATCAGGGGAACACACTCTCCTCAATTATACTGTTCACCTGCTAACAAGTTCTATGTATATTAAACAATCAGGGGAACACACTCGCCTCACTTATACAGTTCACCTGGTAACATGTCCTGTGGATATTAAACCATCAGGGGAACACACTCTCCTCACTTATACTGTTCACCTGGTAACATGTCCCGTGCGTGTTAAACCTTCAGGGGAACACACTCTCCTCACTTATACTGTTCAGCTGCTTACATGTCCCGTGAATATTAAATCATCAGGGGAAAGCACTCCCCTCACTTATACTGTTCTCCTGGTAACATGTCCCGTGTATATGAAACCATAAGGGGAACACACTCTCCTCACTTATACTGTTCACCTGATAACATGTCCCGTGTGTATAAAACCATAAGGGGAACACACTCTCCTCACTTATACTATTCACCTGGTAACATGTCCCGTGTACATTAAACCATCAGGGGAACACACTCTCCTCACTTATACTGTTCACCTGGTAACATGTACCGTGTATATTAAACCATCAGGGGAACACACTCTCCTCAATTATACATTTCACTTGGTGACATGTACCGTGTATATTAAACCATCAGGGGAACACACTCTCCTCACTTATACTGTTCTCCTGGGAACATGTCCCGTGTATATTAAACCATCAGGGGAACACACTCTCCTCACTTATACTGTTCACCTGGTAACATGTCCCGTGTATATTAAATCATCAGGGGAACACACTCTCCTCACTTATTCTGTTCACCTGGTAATATGACCTGTGTATATTAAACCATCAGGGGAACACACTCTCCTCACTTATACTGTTCACCTGGGAACATGTCCCGTGTATATTAAACCATCAGGGGAACACACTCTCCTCACTTATACTGTTCACCTGGTAACATGTCCCGTGTACATTAAACCATCAGGGGAACACACTCTCCTCACTTATACTGTTCACCTGGTAACATGTACCGTGTATATTAAACCATCAGGGGAACACACTCTCCTCACTTATACTGTTCACCTGGGAACATGTCCCGTGTATATTAAACCATCAGGGGAACACACTCTCCTCTCTTATACGGTTCACCTGGTAACATGTCCCGTGTATATTAAACCATCAGGGGAACACACTCTCCTCACTTATACGGTTCACCTGGTAACATGTCCCCTGTATATTAAACCATCAGGGGTACACACTCTCCTCACTTACACTGCTCACCTGGTAACATGTCCCGTGTGTATTAAACCATCAGGGGAACACACTCTCCTCACTTATACTGTTCACCTGGTAAATTGTACCGTGTATATTAAACCATCAGGGGAACACACTCTCCTCACTTATACTGCTCACCTGGTAACATGTCCCGTGTGTATTAAACCATCAGGGGAACACACTCTCCTCACTTATACTGTTCACCTGGTAACATGTACCGTGTATATTAAACCATCAGGGGAACACACTCTCCTCACTTATACTGCTCACCTGGTAACATGTCCCGTGTGTATTAAACCATCAGGGGAACACACTCTCCTCAATTATACTGTTCACCTGGTAACATGTACCGTATATATTAAACCATCAGGGGAACACACTCTCCTCACTTATACTGTTCACCTGGTAACATGTACCGTGTATATTAAACCATCAGGGGAACACACTCTCCTACTTATACTGCTCACTTGCTAACATGTCCCGTGTATATTAAACCATCAGGGGAACACACTCTCCTCAATTATACATTTCACTTGGTGACATGTCCCGTGTCTATTGAACAATCAGGGGAACACACTCTGCTCACTTTTACTGTTCACCTGGTAACATGTCCCGTGCGTGTTAAACCTTCAGGGGAACACACTCTCCTCACTTATACTGTTCAGCTGCTTACATGTCCCGTGAATATTAAACCATCAGGGGAAAGCACTCCCCTCACTTATACTGTTCTCCTGGTAACATGTCCCGTGTATATGAAACCATAAGGGGAACACACTCTCCTCACTTATACTGTTCACCTGATAACATGTACCGTGTGTATAAAACCATATGGGGAACACACTCTCCTCACTTATACTATTCACCTGGTAACATGTCCCGTGTACATTAAACCATCAGGGTAACACACTCTCCTCACTTATACTGTTCACCTGGTAACATGTACCGTGTATATTAAACCATCAGGGGAACACACTCTCCTCAATTATACATTTCACTTGGTGACATGTACCGTGTATATTAAACCATCAGGGGAACACACTCTCCTCACTTATACTGTTCACCTGGTAACATGTCCCGTGTATATTAAATCATCAGGGGAACACACTCTCCTCACTTATTCTGTTCACCTGGTAATATGCCCTGTGTATATTAAACCATCAGGGGAACACACTCTCCTCACTTATACTGTTCACCTGGGAACATGTCCCGTGTATATTAAACCATCAGGGGAACACACTCTCCTCACTTATACTGTTCACCTGGTAACATGTCCCGTGTACATTAAACCATCAGGGGAACACACTCTCCTCACTTATACTGTTCACCTGGTAACATGTACCGTGTATATTAAACCATCAGGGGAACACACTCTCCTCACTTATACTGTTCACCTGGGAACATGTCCCGTGTATATTAAACCATCAGGGGAACACACTCTCCTCTCTTATACGGTTCACCTGGTAACATGTCCCCTGTATATTAAACCATCAGGGGAACACACTCTCCTCACTTATACTGTTCACCTGGTAACATGTAACGTGTATATTAAACCATCAGGGGAACACACTCTCCTCACTTATACGGTTCACCTGGTAACATGTCCCCTGTATATTAAACCATCAGGGGAACACACTCTCCTCACTTATACTGCTCACCTGGTAACATGTCCCGTGTGTATTAAACCATCAGGGGAACACACTCTCCTCACTTATACTGTTCACCTGGTAACATGTAACGTGTATATTAAACCATCAGGGGAACACACTCTCCTCACTTATACGGTTCACCTGGTAACATGTCCCCTGTATATTAAACCATCAGGGGAACACACTCTCCTCACTTATACTGCTCACCTGGTAACATGTCCCGTGTGTATTAAACCATCAGGTGAACACACTCTCCTCACTTATACTGCTCACCTGGTAACATGTCCCGTGTGTATTAAACCATCAGGGGAACACACTCTCCTCACTTATACTGTTCACCTGGTAACATGAACCGTATATATTAAACCATCAGGGGAACACACTCTCCTCACTTATACTGTTCACCTGGTAACATGTACTGTGTATATTAAACCATCAGGGGAACACACTCTCCTACTTATACTGCTCACCTGCTAACATGTCCCGTGTATATTAAACCATCAGGGGAACACACTCTCCTCAATTATACATTTCACTTGATGAAATGTCCCGTGAATATTAAACCATCAGGGGAAAGCACTCTCCTCACTTAGACTTTTCTCCTGGTAACATGTCCCGTGCGTATTAAACCATCAGCGGAACACACTCTCCTCACTTATGCATTTCACTTGGTGAAATGTCCCGTGCGTATTAAACCAACAGGGGAACACATTCTCCTCACTTATACGGTTCACCTGGTAACATGTCCCGTGTATATTAAACCATCAGGGGAACACATAATCCTCACTTATACTGTTCACCTGCTAACATGTCCCGTGTATATTAAACCATCAGCGGAACACACTCGCCTCACTTATACTGTTCACCTGGTAAAATGTCCCGTGTATCTTAAACCATCAGGGGAAAGCACTCTCCTCACTTATACTGTTCACCTGGTAACATGTCCCGTGCATATTGAACCATCAGGGGAGCACACTCTCCTCACTTATACTGTTCACCTGGTAACATGTCCCGTGCGTATTAAACCATCAGGGGAACACACTCTCCTCACTTATAATTTTCACCTGGTATCATGTCCTGTGTATATTAAACCTACAGGGGAACACACTCTCCTCACTTCTACTGTTCACCTGGTAACATCTCCCGTGCGTGTTAAAAAATCAGGGGAACACACTCTCCTCACTTATACTGTTCACCTGGTAACATGTCCCCTGTATATTAAACCATCAGGGGAACACACTCTCCTCACTTATACTGCTCACCTGGTAACATGTCCCGTGTGTATTAAACCATCAGGGGAACACACTCTCCTCAATTATACTGTTCACCTGGTAACATGAACCGTATATATTAAACCATCAGGGGAACACACTCTCCTCACTTATACTGTTCACCTGGTAACATGTACTGTGTATATTAAACCATCAGGGGAACACACTCTCCTACTTATACTGCTCACCTGCTAACATGTCCCGTGTATATTAAACCATCAGGGAAACACACTCTCCTCAATTATACATTTCACTTGATGAAATGTCCCGTGAATATTAAACCATCAGGGGAAAGCACTCTCCTCACTTAGACTTTTCTCCTGGTAACATGTCCCGTGCGTATTAAACCATCAGCGGAACACACTCTCCTCACTTATGCATTTCACTTGGTGAAATGTCCCGTGCGTATTAAACCAACAGGGGAACACATTCTCCTCACTTATACGGTTCACCTGGTAACATGTCCCGTGTATATTAAACCATCAGGGGAACACATAATCCTCACTTATACTGTTCACCTGCTAACATGTCCCGTGTATATTAAACCATCAGCGGAACACACTCGCCTCACTTATACTGTTCACCTGGTAAAATGTCCCGTGTATCTTAAACCATCAGGGGAAAGCACTCTCCTCACTTATACTGTTCACCTGGTAACATGTCCCGTGCATATTGAACCATCAGGGGAGCACACTCTCCTCACTTATACTGTTCACCTGGTAACATGTCCCGTGCGTATTAAACCATCAGGGGAACACACTCTCCTCACTTATAATTTTCACCTGGTATCATGTCCTGTGTATATTAAACCTACAGGGGAACACACTCTCCTCACTTCTACTGTTCACCTGGTAACATCTCCCGTGCGTGTTAAAAAATCAGGGGAACACACTCTCCTCACTTATACTGTTCACCTGGTAACATGTCCCGTGCATATTGAACCATCAGGGGAGCACACTCTCCTCACTTATACTGTTCACCTGGTAACATGTCCCGTGCGTATTAAACCATCAGGGGAACACACTCTCCTCACTTATAATTTTCACCTGGTATCATGTCCTGTGTATATTAAACCTACAGGGGAACACACTCTCCTCACTTCTACTGTTCACCTGGTAACATCTCCCGTGCGTGTTAAAAAATCAGGGGAACACACTCTCCTCACTTATACTGTTCACCTGGTAACATGTCCCGTGCGTGTTAAACCATCAGGGGAACACACTCTCCTCACTTATACTGTTCACCTGGTGACATGTCCCGCGCGTACTAAACAATCAGGGTAACAATCTCTCCTCACTTATACTGTTCACCTGGCAACATATCCCGTGTATGCTAAACGATCAGGGGAACACACTCTCCTCATTTATACTGTTCACCTGGAAACATGTCCCGTGTATATTAAACCATCAGGGGAAAGCACTCTCCTCACTTGTACTGTTCACTTGGGAACATGTCCCGTGTATATTAAACCATCAGGGGAACACACTCTCCTCACTTATACTGTTCACCTGGTAACATGTACCGTGTATATTAAACCATCAGGGGAACACACTCTCCTCAATTATACATTTCACTTGGTGAAATGCCCCGTGTTTATTAAACCATCAGGGGAACTCACTCACCTCAAATATACATTTCACTTGGTGACATGTCCCGTGTGTCTTAAACCATCAGCGGAACACACTCGCCTCACTTATACTGTTCACCTGGTAAAATGTCCCGTGTATCTTAAACCATCAGGGGAAAGCACTCTCCTCACTTATACTGTTCACCTGGTAACATGTCCCGTGCATATTGAACCATCAGGGGAGCACACTCTCCTCACTTATACTGTTCACCTGGTAACATGTCCCGTGCGTATTAAACCATCAGGGGAACACACTCTCCTCACTTATAATTTTCACCTGGTATCATGTCCTGTGTATATTAAACCTACAGGGGAACACACTCTCCTCACTTCTACTGTTCACCTGGTAACATCTCCCGTGCGTGTTAAAAAATCAGGGGAACACACTCTCCTCACTTATACTGTTCACCTGGTAACATGTCCCCTGTATATTAAACCATCAGGGGAACACACTCTCCTCACTTATACTGCTCACCTGGTAACATGTCCCGTGTGTATTAAACCATCAGGGGAACACACTCTCCTCAATTATACTGTTCACCTGGTAACATGAACCGTATATATTAAACCATCAGGGGAACACACTCTCCTCACTTATACTGTTCACCTGGTAACATGTACTGTGTATATTAAACCATCAGGGGAACACACTCTCCTACTTATACTGCTCACCTGCTAACATGTCCCGTGTATATTAAACCATCAGGGGAACACACTCTCCTCAATTATACATTTCACTTGATGAAATGTCCCGTGAATATTAAACCATCAGGGGAAAGCACTCTCCTCACTTAGACTTTTCTCCTGGTAACATGTCCCGTGCGTATTAAACCATCAGCGGAACACACTCTCCTCACTTATGCATTTCACTTGGTGAAATGTCCCGTGCGTATTAAACCAACAGGGGAACACATTCTCCTCACTTATACGGTTCACCTGGTAACATGTCCCGTGTATATTAAACCATCAGGGGAACACATAATCCTCACTTATACTGTTCACCTGCTAACATGTCCCGTGTATATTAAACCATCAGCGGAACACACTCGCCTCACTTATACTGTTCACCTGGTAAAATGTCCCGTGTATCTTAAACCATCAGGGGAAAGCACTCTCCTCACTTATACTGTTCACCTGGTAACATGTCCCGTGCATATTAAACCATCAGGGGAACACACTCTCCTCACTTATAATTTTCACCTGGTATCATGTCCTGTGTATATTAAACCTACAGGGGAACACACTCTCCTCACTTCTACTGTTCACCTGGTAACATCTCCCGTGCGTGTTAAAAAATCAGGGGAACACACTCTCCTCACTTATACTGTTCACCTGGTAACATGTCCCGTGCATATTGAACCATCAGGGGAGCACACTCTCCTCACTTATACTGTTCACCTGGTAACATGTCCCGTGCGTATTAAACCATCAGGGGAACACACTCTCCTCACTTATAATTTTCACCTGGTATCATGTCCTGTGTATATTAAACCTACAGGGGAACACACTCTCCTCACTTCTACTGTTCACCTGGTAACATCTCCCGTGCGTGTTAAAAAATCAGGGGAACACACTCTCCTCACTTATACTGTTCACCTGGTAACATGTCCCGTGCGTGTTAAACCATCAGGGGAACACACTCTCCTCACTTATACTGTTCACCTGGTGACATGTCCCGCGCGTACTAAACAATCAGGGTAACAATCTCTCCTCACTTATACTGTTCACCTGGCAACATATCCCGTGTATGCTAAACGATCAGGGGAACACACTCTCCTCATTTATACTGTTCACCTGGAAACATGTCCCGTGTATATTAAACCATCAGGGGAAAGCACTCTCCTCACTTGTACTGTTCACTTGGGAACATGTCCCGTGTATATTAAACCATCAGGGGAACACACTCTCCTCACTTATACTGTTCACCTGGTAACATGTACCGTGTATATTAAACCATCAGGGGAACACACTCTCCTCAATTATACATTTCACTTGGTGAAATGCCCCGTGTTTATTAAACCATCAGGGGAACTCACTCACCTCAAATATACATTTCACTTGGTGACATGTCCCGTGTGTCTTAAACCATCAGCGGAACACACTCGCCTCACTTATACTGTTCACCTGGTAAAATGTCCCGTGTATCTTAAACCATCAGGGGAAAGCACTCTCCTCACTTATACTGTTCACCTGGTAACATGTCCCGTGCATATTGAACCATCAGGGGAGCACACTCTCCTCACTTATACTGTTCACCTGGTAACATGTCCCGTGCGTATTAAACCATCAGGGGAACACACTCTCCTCACTTATAATTTTCACCTGGTATCATGTCCTGTGTATATTAAACCTACAGGGGAACACACTCTCCTCACTTCTACTGTTCACCTGGTAACATCTCCCGTGCGTGTTAAAAAATCAGGGGAACACACTCTCCTCACTTATACTGTTCACCTGGTAACATGTCCCCTGTATATTAAACCATCAGGGGAACACACTCTCCTCACTTATACTGCTCACCTGGTAACATGTCCCGTGTGTATTAAACCATCAGGGGAACACACTCTCCTCAATTATACTGTTCACCTGGTAACATGAACCGTATATATTAAACCATCAGGGGAACACACTCTCCTCACTTATACTGTTCACCTGGTAACATGTACTGTGTATATTAAACCATCAGGGGAACACACTCTCCTACTTATACTGCTCACCTGCTAACATGTCCCGTGTATATTAAACCATCAGGGGAACACACTCTCCTCAATTATACATTTCACTTGATGAAATGTCCCGTGAATATTAAACCATCAGGGGAAAGCACTCTCCTCACTTAGACTTTTCTCCTGGTAACATGTCCCGTGCGTATTAAACCATCAGCGGAACACACTCTCCTCACTTATGCATTTCACTTGGTGAAATGTCCCGTGCGTATTAAACCAACAGGGGAACACATTCTCCTCACTTATACGGTTCACCTGGTAACATGTCCCGTGTATATTAAACCATCAGGGGAACACATAATCCTCACTTATACTGTTCACCTGCTAACATGTCCCGTGTATATTAAACCATCAGCGGAACACACTCGCCTCACTTATACTGTTCACCTGGTAAAATGTCCCGTGTATCTTAAACCATCAGGGGAAAGCACTCTCCTCACTTATACTGTTCACCTGGTAACATGTCCCGTGCATATTGAACCATCAGGGGAGCACACTCTCCTCACTTATACTGTTCACCTGGTAACATGTCCCGTGCGTATTAAACCATCAGGGGAACACACTCTCCTCACTTATAATTTTCACCTGGTATCATGTCCTGTGTATATTAAACCTACAGGGGAACACACTCTCCTCACTTCTACTGTTCACCTGGTAACATCTCCCGTGCGTGTTAAAAAATCAGGGGAACACACTCTCCTCACTTATACTGTTCACCTGGTAACATGTCCCGTGCATATTGAACCATCAGGGGAGCACACTCTCCTCACTTATACTGTTCACCTGGTAACATGTCCCGTGCGTATTAAACCATCAGGGGAACACACTCTCCTCACTTATAATTTTCACCTGGTATCATGTCCTGTGTATATTAAACCTACCGGGGAACACACTCTCCTCACTTCTACTGTTCACCTGGTAACATCTCCCGTGCGTGTTAAAAAATCAGGGGAACACACTCTCCTCACTTATACTGTTCACCTGGTAACATGTCCCGTGCGTGTTAAACCATCAGGGGAACACACTCTCCTCACTTATACTGTTCACCTGGTGACATGTCCCGCGCGTACTAAACAATCAGGGTAACAATCTCTCCTCACTTATACTGTTCACCTGGCAACATATCCCGTGTATGCTAAACGATCAGGGGAACACACTCTCCTCATTTATACTGTTCACCTGGAAACATGTCCCGTGTATATTAAACCATCAGGGGAAAGCACTCTCCTCACTTGTACTGTTCACTTGGGAACATGTCCCGTGTATATTAAACCATCAGGGGAACACACTCTCCTCACTTATACTGTTCACCTGGTAACATGTACCGTGTATATTAAACCATCAGGGGAACACACTCTCCTCAATTATACATTTCACTTGGTGAAATGCCCCGTGTTTATTAAACCATCAGGGGAACTCACTCACCTCAAATATACATTTCACTTGGTGACATGTCCCGTGTGTCTTAAACAATCAGGGGAACACACTCTCCTCACTTATACTGTTGACCTGGTGACATGTCCCGTGTGTATTAAACCATCAGGGGAACACACTCTCCTCAATTATACTGTTCACCTGGTAACATGTCCCGTGTACATTAAACCATCAGGGGAACACACTCTCCTCACTTATACTGTTCACCAGGTGACATGTCCCGTGTGTATTAAACAATCAGGGGAACACACTCTCCTCACTTATAATGTTGACCTGGTGACATGTCCCGTGTGTATTAAACCATCAGGGGAACACACTCTCCTCACTTATACTGTTCACCTGGTAACATGTCCCGTGTACATTAAACCATCAGGGGAACACATTCTCCTCACTTATACTGTTCACCAGGTGACATGTCCTGTGTATATTAAACAATCAGGCGAACACACTCTCCTCACTTATACTGTTCACCTGGTGACATGTCCCGTGTGTATTAAACCATCAGGGGAACACAGTCTCCTCAATTATACTGTTCACCTGGTGCCATGTCCCGGGTATATTAAACAATCAGGGGAAAATACTCTCCTCACTTCTTCTGTTCACCTGGTAACATGTCCCGTGCGTGTTAAACCATCAGGGGAACACACTCTCCTCACTTATACTGTTCAGCTGGTAACATGTCCCGTGAGTATTAAACCATCAGGGGAACACACTCTCCTCACTTATGCTGTTCACCTGGTAATATGTCCTGTGTGTATTAAACAATCAGGGGAATACACTCTCCTCAATTATACTGTTCACCTGGTAACATGTCCCGTGCGTGTTAAACCATCAGGGGAACACACTCTCCTCACTTATACTGTTCACCTGGTAACATGTCGCGTGTATATTAAACCATCAGGGGAACACACTCTCCTCAATTATACTGTTCACCTGGTAACATGTCCCGGGTATATTAAACCATCAGGGGAGCACACTCTCCTCACTTATACTGTTCACCTGGTAACATGTCCCGTGTAAATAAACCATCAGGGGAACACACTCTCCTCACTTATACTGTTCAGCTGGAAACATGTCCCGTGAATATTAAACCATCAGGGGAAAGCACTCTCCTCACGTGGACTTTTCTCTTGGTAACATATCCCGTGTATATTAAACCATCAGGAGAACACACTCTCCTCACTTACACTGTTCACCTGGAAACATGTCCCGTGAATATTAAACCATCAGGGGAAAGCACTCTCCTCACTTAGACTTTTCTCCTGGTAACATGTCCCGTGCGTATTAAACCATCAGCGGAACACACTCTCCTCACTTGTGCATTTCACTTGGTGAAATGTCCCGTGCGTATTAAACCAACAGGGGAACACATTCTCCTCACTTAAACTGTTCACTTGGTAACATGTCCCGTGCGTATTAAACCAACAGGGGAACACATTCTCCTCACTTATACTTTTCACCTGGTAACTTGTTCCGAGTGTATTAAACAATCAGGGCAAGACATTCTCCTCACTTATACTGTTCACTTGGTAACATGTCCCGTGCTTATTAAACAAACAGGGGAACACATTCTCCTCACTTATACTGTTCACCTGGTAACATGTCCCGTGTGTATTAAACAATCAGGGGAACACATTCTCCTCACTTATACTGTTCACTTGGTGACATGTCCCGTGTGTATTAAACAAACAGGGGAACACATTCTCCTCACTTCTACTGTTCACCTGGTAACATGTCCTGTGCATATTAAACAATCAGGGGAACACACTCCCCTCACTAATACTGTTTACCTGGTAACATGTCCCGTGTATATTAAACCTTCAGGGGAACACACTCTCCTCACTTATACTGTTAACCTAATCACATGTCCCGTGTATATTAAACCATCAGGGGAACACACTCTCCTCAGTTATAATGTTCACCTGGTAACATGTCCCGTATATATTAAACCATCAGGGGAACTCACTCTCCTCACTTATAATGTTCACCTGGTAACATGTCCCGTATATATTAAACCATCAGGGGAACACACTCTCCTCACTTATACTGTTCACCTGGTAACATGTCCTTTGCATATTTAACCATCAGGGGAAAACATTCTGCTCACTTCTACTGTTCACCTGGGAACATGTCCCGTGTATATTAAACCATCAGGGGAACACACTCTCCTCACTTATGCGGTTCACCTGGTAACATGTCCCCTGTATATTAAACCATCAGGGGAACACACTCTCCTCACTTATACTGTTCACCTGGTGACATGTAACGTGTATATTAAACCATCAGGGGAACACACTCTCCTCACTTATACTGTGCACCTGATAACATGTCCCATGTGTATTAAACAATCAATGGAACACACTCTCCTCACTTATACTGTTCACCTGGTAACATGTAACGTGTATATTAAACCATCAGGGGAACACACTCTCCTCACTTATACTGTTGACCTGGTGACATGTCCCGTGTGTATTAAACAATCAGGGGAACACACTCTCCTCACTTATACTGTTGACCTGGTGACATGTCCCGTGTGTATTAAACCATCAGGGGAACACACTCTCCTCAATTATACAGTTCACCTGGTAACATGTCCCGTGTGCATTAAACCATCAGGGGAACACACTCTCCTCAATTATACAGTTCACCTGGTAACATGTCCCGTGTACATTAAACCATCAGGGGAACACACTCTCCTCAATTATACTGTTCACCTGGTAACATGTCCCCTGTATATTAAACCATCAGGGGAACACACTCTCCTCAATTATACAGTTCACCTGGTAACATGTCCCGTGTACATTAAACCATCAGGGGAACACATTCTCCTCACTTATACTGTTCACCAGGTGACATGTCCTGTGTATATTAAACAATCAGGGGAACACATTCTCCTCACTTATACTGTTCACCTGGTAACATGTCCCGTGTATATTAAACAATCAGGCGAACACACTCTCCTCACTTATACTGTTCACCTGGTGACATGTCCTGTGTGTATTAAACAATCAGGGGAAGACACTCTCCTCACTTATACTGCTCACCTGGTAACATGTACCGTGTATATTAAACCATCAGGGGAACACACTCTCCTCACTTATACTGTTCACCTGGTGACATGTCCTGTGTGTATTAAACAATCAGGCGAACACACTCTCCTCACTTATACTGTTCACCTGGTAACATGTCCCGTGTGTATTAAACCATCTGGGGAACACACTCTCCTCACTTATACTGTTCACCTGGTGACATGTCCTGTGTGTATTAAACAATCAGGGGAAGACACTCTCCTCACTTATACTGCTCACCTGGTAACATGTACCGTGTATATTAAACCATCAGGGGAACACACTCTCCTCACTTATACTGCTCACCTGCTAACATGTCCCGTGTATATTAAACCATCAGGGGAACACATTCTCCTCACTTATACTGTTCACCAGGTGACATGTCCCGTGTATATTAAACAATCAGGCGAACACACTCTCCTCAATTATACTGTTCACCTGCTGACATGTCCCGTTTAAATTAAACCATCAGGGGAATACAGTCTCCTCACTTATACTGTTCACCTGGTAACATGTCCCGTGTATATTAAACCATCAGGGGAATACAGTCTCCTCACTTATACTGTTCACCTGGTAACATGTCCCGTGAGTATTAAACAATCAGGGGAACACACTCTCCTCACTTATACTGTACACCTGGTAACATGTCCCGTGAGTATTAAACCATCAGGGGAACAAACTCTCCTCACTTATACTGTTCACCTGGCAACATGTCCCGTGAGTATTAAACAATCAGGGGAACACACTCTCCTCACTTATACTGTTCACCTGGTAACATGTCCTGTGTATATTAAACCATCAGGGGAACACATTCTCTTCACTTATACTGTTCACCTGCTAACATGTCCCGTTTATATTAAACCATCAGGGGAATACACTCTCCTCACTTATACTGTTCACCTAGTAACATGTCCTGTGTATATTAAACCATCAGGGGAACACATTCTCCTCACTTATACTGTTCACCTGCTAACATGTCCCGTTTATATTAAACCATCAGGGGAATACCGTCTCCTCACTTATACTGTTCACCTGGTAACATGTCCCGTGTATATTAAACCATCAGGGGAACACACTCTCCTCACTTATACTGTTCATCTGGTAACATGTCCCGTGTGTATTAAACCATCAGGGGAACACACTCTCCTCACTTATACTTTTCGCCTGGTAACGTGTCCCGTGCATATTTAACAATCAGGGGAACACACTCTCCTCACTTATACGGTTCACCTGGTAACATGTCCCGTGTATATTAAACCATCAGGGGAACACATAATCCTCACTTATACTGTTCACCTGCTAACATGTCCCGTGTATATTAAACCATCAGCGAAACACACTCGCCTCACATATACTGTTCACCTGGTAACATTTCCCGTGTATCTTAAACCATCAGGGGAAAGCACTCTCCTCACTTATACTGTTCACCTGGTAACATGTCCCGTGTATATTGAACCATCAGGGGAGCACACTCTCCTCACTTATACTGTTCACCTGGTAACATGTCCCGTGCGTATTAAACCATCAGGGGAACACACTCTCCTCACTTATACTGTTCACCTGGTGACATCTCCCGTGCGTGTTAAAAAATCAGGGGAACACACTCTCCTCACTTATACTGTTCACCTGGTGACATGTCCCGCGCGTACTAAACAATCAGGGTAACAATCTCTCCTCACTTATACTGTTCACCTGGCAACATGTCCCGTGTATGCTAAACGATCAGGGGAACACACTCTCCTCATTTATACTGTTCACCTGGAAACATGTCCCGTGTATATTAAACCATCAGGGGAAAGCACTCTCCTCACTTGTACTGTTCACTTGGGAACATGTCCCGTGTATATTAAACCATCAGGCGAACACACTCTCCTCACTTATACAGTTCACCTGGTAACATGTCCCGTGCGTGTTAAACCATCAGGGGAACACACTCTACTCACATATACTGTTCACCTGGTAACATGTCCCGTGAGTATTAAACAATCAGGGGAACACACTCTCCTCAATTATACTGTTCACCTGTTGCCATGTCCCGTGCGTATTAAACCATCAGGGGGAACACACTCTCCGCACTTATACTGTTCAGCTGGTAACATGTCCTGTGTGTATTAAACAATCAGGGGAATACACTCTCCTCACTTATACTGTTCAAAAGGTAACATATCCCGTGTATATTAAACCATCAGGGGAATACATTCTCCTCACTTATACTGTTCACCAGGTGACATGTCCCGTGTATATTAAACAATCAGGCGAACACACTCTCCTCAATTATACTGTTCACCTGCTGACATGTCCCGTTTAAATTAAACCATCAGGGGAATACAGTCTCCTCACTTATACTGTTCACCTGGTAACATGTCCCGTGAGTATTAAACAATCAGGGGAACACACTCTCCTCACTTATACTGTTCACCTGGTAACATGTCCCGTGAGTATTAAACCATCAGGGGAACACACTCTCCTCACTTATACTGTTCACCTGGCAACATGTCCCGGGATTATTAAACAATCAGGGGAACACACTCTCCTAACTTATACTGTTCACCTGCTAACATGTCCCGTTTATATTAAACCATCAGGGGAATACCGTCTCCTCACTTATACTGTTCACCTGGTAACATGTCCCGTGTATATTAAACCATCAGGGGAACACACTCTCCTCACTTATACTGTTCACCTGGTAACATGACCCGTGTATATTAAACCATCAGGGGAACACACTCTCCTCACTTATACTGTTCATCTGGTAACATGTCCCGTGTGTATTAAACCATCAGGGGAACACACTCTCCTCACTTATACTGTTCGCCTGGTAACGTGTCCCGTGCATATTTAACAATCAGGGTAACATACTCTGCTCACTTATACGGTTCACCTGGTAACATGTCCCGTGTATATCAAACCATCAGCGGAACACACTCGCCTCACTTATACTGTTCACCTGGTGACATGTCCTGTGTGTATTAAACAATCAGGGGAAGACACTCTCCTCACTTATACTGCTCACCTGGTAACATGTACCGTGTATATTAAACCATCAGGGGAACACACTCTCCTCACTTATACTGCTCACCTGCTAACATGTCCCGTGTATATTAAACCATCAGGGGAACACATTCTCCTCACTTATACTGTTCACCAGGTGACATGTCCCGTGTATATTAAACAATCAGGCGAACACACTCTCCTCAATTATACTGTTCACCTGCTGACATGTCCCGTTTAAATTAAACCATCAGGGGAATACAGTCTCCTCACTTATACTGTTCACCTGGTAACATGTCCCGTGTATATTAAACCATCAGGGGAATACAGTCTCCTCACTTATACTGTTCACCTGGTAACATGTCCCGTGAGTATTAAACAATCAGGGGAACACACTCTCCTCACTTATACTGTACACCTGGTAACATGTCCCGTGAGTATTAAACCATCAGGGGAACAAACTCTCCTCACTTATACTGTTCACCTGGCAACATGTCCCGTGAGTATTAAACAATCAGGGGAACACACTCTCCTCACTTATACTGTTCACCTGGTAACATGTCCTGTGTATATTAAACCATCAGGGGAACACATTCTCCTCACTTATACTGTTCACCTGCTAACATGTCCCGTTTATATTAAACCATCAGGGGAATACACTCTCCTCACTTATACTGTTCACCTAGTAACATGTCCTGTGTATATTAAACCATCAGGGGAACACATTCTCCTCACTTATACTGTTCACCTGCTAACATGTCCCGTTTATATTAAACCATCAGGGGAATACCGTCTCCTCACTTATACTGTTCACCTGGTAACATGTCCCGTGTATATTAAACCATCAGGGGAACACACTCTCCTCACTTATACTGTTCACCTGGTAACATGTCCCGTGTATATTAAACCATCAGGGGAACACACTCTCCTCACTTATACTGTTCATCTGGTAACATGTCCCGTGTGTATTAAACCATCAGGGGAACACACTCTCCTCACTTATACTTTTCGCCTGGTAACGTGTCCCGTGCATATTTAACAATCAGGGGAACACACTCTCCTCACTTATACGGTTCACCTGGTAACATGTCCCGTGTATATTAAACCATCAGGGGAACACATAATCCTCACTTATACTGTTCACCTGCTAACATGTCCCGTGTATATTAAACCATCAGCGAAACACACTCGCCTCACATATACTGTTCACCTGGTAACATTTCCCGTGTATCTTAAACCATCAGGGGAAAGCACTCTCCTCACTTATACTGTTCACCTGGTAACATGTCCCGTGTATATTGAACCATCAGGGGAGCACACTCTCCTCACTTATACTGTTCACCTGGTAACATGTCCCGTGCGTATTAAACCATCAGGGGAACACACTCTCCTCACTTATACTGTTCACCTGGTGACATCTCCCGTGCGTGTTAAAAAATCAGGGGAACACACTCTCCTCACTTATACTGTTCACCTGGTGACATGTCCCGCGCGTACTAAACAATCAGGGTAACAATCTCTCCTCACTTATACTGTTCACCTGGCAACATGTCCCGTGTATGCTAAACGATCAGGGGAACACACTCTCCTCATTTATACTGTTCACCTGGAAACATGTCCCGTGTATATTAAACCATCAGGGGAAAGCACTCTCCTCACTTGTACTGTTCACTTGGGAACATGTCCCGTGTATATTAAACCATCAGGCGAACACACTCTCCTCACTTATACAGTTCACCTGGTAACATGTCCCGTGCGTGTTAAACCATCAGGGGAACACACTCTACTCACATATACTGTTCACCTGGTAACATGTCCCGTGAGTATTAAACAATCAGGGGAACACACTCTCCTCAATTATACTGTTCACCTGTTGCCATGTCCCGTGCGTATTAAACCATCAGGGGGAACACACTCTCCGCACTTATACTGTTCAGCTGGTAACATGTCCTGTGTGTATTAAACAATCAGGGGAATACACTCTCCTCACTTATACTGTTCAAAAGGTAACATATCGCGTGTATATTAAACCATCAGGGGAATACATTCTCCTCACTTATACTGTTCACCAGGTGACATGTCCCGTGTATATTAAACAATCAGGCGAACACACTCTCCTCAATTATACTGTTCACCTGCTGACATGTCCCGTTTAAATTAAACCATCAGGGGAATACAGTCTCCTCACTTATACAGTTCACCTGGTAACATGTCCCGTGAGTATTAAACAATCAGGGGAACACACTCTCCTCACTTATACTGTTCACCTGGTAACATGTCCCGTGAGTATTAAACCATCAGGGGAACACACTCTCCTCACTTATACTGTTCACCTGGCAACATGTCCCGGGATTATTAAACAATCAGGGGAACACACTCTCCTAACTTATACTGTTCACCTAGTAACATGTCCTGTGTATATTAAACCATCAGGGGAACACATTCTCCTCACTTATACTGTTCACCTGCTAACATGTCCCGTTTATATTAAACCATCAGGGGAATACCGTCTCCTCACTTATACTGTTCACCTGGTAACATGTCCCGTGTATATTAAACCATCAGGGGAACACACTCTCCTCACTTATACTGTTCACCTGGTAACATGACCCGTGTATATTAAACCATCAGGGGAACACACTCTCCTCACTTATACTGTTCATCTGGTAACATGTCCCGTGTGTATTAAACCATCAGGGGAACACACTCTCCTCACTTATACTGTTCGCCTGGTAACGTGTCCCGTGCATATTTAACAATCAGGGTAACATACTCTGCTCACTTATACGGTTCACCTGGTAACATGTCCCGTGTATATTAAACCATCAGCGGAACACACTCGCCTCACTTATACTGTTCACCTGGTAACATGTCCCGTGCATATTGAACCATCAGGGGAACACACTCTCCTCACTTATACTGTTCACCTGGTAACATGTCCCGTGCGTATTAAACCATCAGGGGAACACATTCTCCTCACTTATACTGTTCACCTGGTATCATGTCCTGTGTATATTAAACCTACAGGGGAACACACTCCCCTCACTTATACTGTTCACCTGGTAACATCTCCCGTGCGTGTTAAAAAATCAGGGGAACACACTCTCCTCACTTATACTGTTCACCTGGTAACATGTCCCGTGCGTGTTAAACCATCAGGGGAACACACTCTCCTCACTTATACTGTTCACCTGTTGACATGTCCCGCGCGTACTAAACAATCAGGGTAACAATCTCTCCTCACTTATACTGTTCACCTGGCAACATGTCCCGTGTATATTAAACCATCAGGGGAAAGCACTCTCCTCACTTGTACTGTTCACTTGGGAACATGTCCCGTGTATATTAAACAATCAGGGAACACACTCTCCTCACTTATACAGTTCACCTGGTAACATGTCCCGTGTGTATTAAACAATCAGGGGAACACAATCTCCTCAATTATACTGTTCACCTGTTGCCATGTCCCGTGCGTGTTAAACCATCAGGGGAACACACTCTCCGCACTTATACTGTTCACCTGGTAACATGTCCCGTGTATATTAAACCATCAGGGGAACATACTCTCCTCACTTATACTGTTCACCTGCTAACATGTCCCGTGTGCATTAAACAATCAGGGGAACACACTCTCCTCACTTATACTGTTCACCTGATAACATGTCCCGTGTGTATTAAACCATAAGGGGAACACACTCTCCTCACTTATACTGTTCACCTGGTAATATGCCCTGTGTGTATTAAACCATCAGGGGAACACACTCTCCTCACTTATACGATTCACCTGGTAACATGTACCCTGTATATTAAACCATCAGGGGAACACACTCTCCTCACTTATATTGTTCACCTGGTAACATGTACCGTGTATATTAAACCATCAGGGGAACACACTCTCCTCAATTATACATTTCACTTGGTGACATGTCCCGTGTATATTAAACCATCAGGGGAACACACTCTCCTCACTTATACGGTTCACCTGGTAACATGTCCCCTGTATATTAAACCATCAGGGGAACACACTCTCCTCAATTATACTGTTCACCTGGTAACATGTCCCGTGTATATTAAACCATCAGGGGAACACACTCTCCTCAATTATACATTTCACTTGGTGACATGCCCCGTGTTTATTAAACCATCAGTGGAACTCACTCACCTCAGTTATACATTTCACTTGGTGACATGTCCCGTGTGTATTAAACAATCAGGGGAACACACTGTCCTCACTTATACTGTTGACCTGGTGACATGTCCCGTGTCTATTGAACAATCAGGGGAACACACTCTGCTCACCTTTACTGTTCACCTGGTAACATGTCCCGTGTATATTAAACCATCAGGGGAACACACTCTCCTCACTTATACTGTTGACCTGGTGACATGTCCCGTGTCTATTGAACAATCAGGGGAACACACTCTGCTCACCTTTACTGTTCACCTGGTAACATGTCCCCTGTATATTAAACCATCAGGGGAACACACTCTCCTCACTTATACTGTTCACCTGGTAACATGTACCGTGTATATTAAACCATCAGGGGAACACACTCTCCTCAATTATACATTTCACTTGGTGACATGTCCCGTGTGTATTAAACAATCAGGGGAACACACGCTCCTCACTTATACTGTTGACCTGGTGACATGTCCCGTGTTTATTAAATCATCAGGGGAACTCACTCACCTCAATTATACATTTCACTTGGTGACATGCCCCGTGTTTATTAAACCATCAGGGGAACTCACTCACCTCAATTATACATTTCACTTGGTGACATGTCCCGTGTGTATTAAACAATCAGGGGAACACACTCTCCTCACTTATACTGTTGACCTGGTGACATGTCCCGTGTCTATTGAACAATCAGGGGAACATATTCTGCTCACTTTTACTGTTCACCTGGTAACATGTCCCCTGTATATTAAACCATCAAGGGAACACACTCTCCTCAATTATACATTTCACTTGGTGACATGTCCCGTGTGTATTAAACAATCAGGGGAACACACGCTCCTCACTTATACTGTTGACCTGGTGACATGTCCCGTGTTTATTAAACCATCAGGGGAACTCACTCACCTCAATTATACATTTCACTTGGTGACATGTCCCGTGTGTATTAAACAATCAGGGGAACACACTCTCCTCACTTATACTGTTGACCTGGTGACATGTCCCGTGTGTATTAAACCATCAGGGGAACACACTCTCCTCAATTATACAGTTCACCTGGTAACATGTCCCGTGTGTATTAAACAATCAGGGGAACACACTCTCCTCACTTATACTGTTGACCTGGTGACATGTCCCGTGTGTATTAAACCATCAGGGGAAAACACTCTCCTCAATTATACTGTTCACCTGGTAACATGTCCCGTGTACATTAAACCATCAGGGGAACACACTCTCCTCACTTATACTGTTCACCAGGTAACATGTCCCGTGTATATTAAACAATCAGGCGAACACACTCTCCTCACTTATACTGTTCACTTGGTAACATGTCCCTTGTGTATTAAACAATCAGGGGAACACACTCTCCTCAATTATACTGTTCACCTGCTGACATGTCCCGGGTATATTAAACCATCAGCGGAACACACTCTCCTCACTTATACTGTTCACCTGGCAACATGTCCCGTGAGTATTAAACAATCAGGGGAACACACTCTCCTCACTTATACTGTTCACCTGGTAACATGTCCCGTGTGTGTTAAACCATCAGGGGAACACACTCTCCTCACTTATACTGTTCTCCTGGCAACATGTCCCGTGAGTATTAAACAATCAGGGGAACTCACTCTCCTCACTTATACTGTTCACCTGGTGACATGTCCCGTGTATATTAAACCATCAGGGGAACACATAATCCTCACTTATACTGTTCACCTGCTAACATGTCCCGTGTATATTAAACCATCAGGGGAATACAGTCTCCTCACTTATACTGTTCACCTGGTAACATGTCCCGTGTATATTAAACCATCAGCGGAACACACACGTCTCACTTATACTGTTCACCTGGTAACATGTCCCGTGTATCTTAAACCATCAGGGGAACACACTCTCCTCACTTATACTGTTCACCTGGTAACATGTCCCATGTATATTAAACCATCAGGGGAACTCACTCTCCTCACTTAGACTGTTCACCTGGGAACATGTCCCGTGTATATTAAACCATCAGGGGAACACACTCACCTCACTTATACGGTTCACCTTGTAACATGTCCCCTGTATATTAAACCATCAGGGGAACAAACTCTCCTCACTTATACTGTTCACCCGGTAACATGTACCGTGTGTATTAAACCATCAGGGGAACACACTCTCCTCACTTATACTATTCACCTGGTAACATGTCCCCTGTATATTAAACCATCAGAGGAACACACTCTCCTCACTTATACTGTTCACCTGGTAACATGTCCCGTCAGTATTAAACCATCAGGGGAACTCACTCTCCTCACTTATACTGTTGACCTGGTAACATGTCCCGTGTGTATTAAACAATCAGGGGAACACACTCTCCTCACTTATACTGTTCACCTGGTGACTTGTCCCGTGTGTATTAAACAATCAGGGGAACACACTCTCCTCACTTATACTGTTCATCTGGTAACATGTCCCGTCAGTATTAAACAATCAGGGGAACTCACTCTCCTCACTTATACTGTTCACCTGGTAACATGTCCCGTCAGTATTAAACAATCAGGGGAACTCACTCTCCTCACTTATACTGTTCACCTGGTAAAATGTCCTGTGTATATTTAACAATCAGGGGAACACACTCTCCTCACTTATACTGTTCATCTGGTAACATGTCCCGTCAGTATTAAACAATCAGGGGAACTCACTCTCCTCACTTATACTGTTCACCTGGTAACATGTCCCGTCAGTATTAAACAATCAGGGGAACTCACTCTCCTCACTTATACTGTTCACCTGGTAAAATGTCCTGTGTATATTTAACAATCAGGGGAACACACTCTCCTCACTTATACTGTTCATCTGGTAACATGTCCCGTCAGTATTAAACAATCAGGGGAACTCACTCTCCTCACTTATACTGTTCACCTGGTGACATGTCCCGTGTGTATTAAACAATCAGGGGAACACACTCTCCTCAATTATACTGTTCACCTGGTAACATGTCCCGTCAGTATTAAACAATCAGGGGAATTCACTCTCCTCACTTATACTGTTCATCTGGTAACATGTCCCGTCAGTATTAAACAATCAGGGGAACTCACTCTCCTCACTTATAATGTTCACCTGGTGACATGTCCCGTGTGTATTAAACAATCAGGGGATCACACTCTCCTCAATTATACTGTTCACCTGGTAACATGTCCCGTGCGTGTTGAACCATCAGGGGAACACACTCTCCTCACTGATACTGTTCACCTGGCAACATGTCCCGTGAGTATTAAACCATCAGCGGAACACACTCTCCTCACTTATACTGTTCACCTGGTAACATGTCCCGTGCGTGTTAAACCATCAGGGGAACACACTCTACTCACATATACTGTTCACCTGGTAACATGTCCCGTGAGTATTAAACAATCAGGGGAACACACTCTCCTCACTTATACTGTTCACCTGGTAACATGTCCCGTCAGTATTAAACAATCAGGGGAATTCACTCTCCTCACTTATACTGTTCATCTGGTAACATGTCCCGTCAGTATTAAACAATCAGGGGAACTCACTCTCCTCACTTATAATGTTCACCTGGTGACATGTCCCGTGTGTATTAAACAATCAGGGGATCACACTCTCCTCAATTATACTGTTCACCTGGTAACATGTCCCGTGCGTGTTGAACCATCAGGGGAACACACTCTCCTCACTGATACTGTTCACCTGGCAACATGTCCCGTGAGTATTAAACCATCAGCGGAACACACTCTCCTCACTTATACTGTTCACCTGGTAACATGTCCCGTGCGTGTTAAACCATCAGGGGAACACACTCTACTCACATATACTGTTCACCTGGTAACATGTCCCGTGAGTATTAAACAATCAGGGGAACACACTCTCCTCACTTATACTGTTCACCTGGTAACATGTCCTGTGTATATTAAACCATCAGGGGAACACATTCTCCTCACTTATACTGTTCACCTGGTAACATGTCCTGTGTATATTAAACCATCAGGGGAACACACTCTCCTCACTTATACTGTTCACCTGGTTACATGTCCCGTGTATATTAAACCATCTGGGGAAAGCACTCTCCTCACTTATACTGTTCACCTGGGAACATGTCCCGTGTATATTAAACCATCAGGGGAAAACACTCTCCTCACTTATACTGTTCACCTGGTAACATGTCCCGTGCGTGTTAAACCATCAGGGGAACACACTCTCCTCACTTATACTGTTCACCTGGTGACATGTCCCGTGCGTACTAAACAATCAGGGTAACAATCTCTCCTCACTTATACTGTTCACCTGGTAACATGTCCCGTGTATGCTAAACGATCAGGGGAACACACTCTCCTCATTTATACTGTTCAGCTGGAAACATGTCCCGTGTATATTAAACCATCAGGGGAAAGCACTCTCCTCACTTGTACTGTTCACCTGGGAACATGTCCCGTGTATATTAAACCATCAGGGGAACACACTCTCCTCACTTATACAGTTCACCTGGTAACATGTCCTGTGTATATTAAACCTTCAGGGGAACACACTCCCCTAAATTATACTGTTCACCTGGTGACATGTCCCGTCAGTATTAAACAATCAGGGGAAAACACTCTCCTCACTTATACTGTTCACCTGGTAACATGTCCCGTGCGTGTTAAACCATCAGGGGAACACACTCTCCGCACCTATACTGTTCAGCTGGTAACATGTCCTGTGTGTATTAAACCATCAGGGGAACACATTCTCCTCACTTATACTGTTCACCTGGTAACATGTCGTGTGTATATTAAACCATCAGGGGAACACATTCTCCTCACTTATACTGTTCACCTGGTAACATGTCGTGTGTATATTAAACCATCAGGGGAACACATTCTCCTCACTTATACTGTTCACCTGGTAACATGTCCTGTGTGTATTAAACCATCAGGGGAACCCACTCTGCTCACTTATACTGTTCACCTGGTAACATGTCCCGTGTATATTAAACCATCTGGGGAAAGCACTCTCCTCACTTATACTGTTCACCTGGTAACATGTCCCGTGTATATTAAACCATCAGTGGAACACACTCTCCTCACTTATACTGATCACCTGGTGACATGTCCCGGGTATATTAAAAAATCGGGGGAACTCTTTCTCCTCACTTATACTGTTCACCTGGTATCATGTCCTGTGTATATTAAACCATCAGGGGAACACACTCTCCTCAATTATACTGTTCACCTGGTAACATTTCCCGTGCGTGTTAAACAATCAGGGGAACACACTCTCCTCACTTATACTGCTCACCTGGTGACATGTCCCGTGCATATTAAACAATCAGGGTAACAATCTCTCCTCACTTATACTGTTCACCTGGTAACATGTCCCGTGTATGCTAAACGAGCAGGGGAACACACTCTCCTCATTTATACTGTTCAACTGGAAACATGTCCCGTGTATATTAAACCATCAGGGGAAAGCACTCTCCTCACTTGTACTGTTCACCTGGGAACATGTCCCGTGTATATTAAACCATCAGGGGAACACACTCTCCTCACTTATACTGTTCAACTGGTAACAAGTCCCGTGCGTGTTAAACCATCAGGGGAACACACTCTCCTCACTTATACTGTTCACCTGGTGACATGTCCCGTGCGTACTAAACAATCAGGGTAACAATCTCTCCTCACTTATACTGTTCACCTGGTAACATGTCCCGTGTATGCTAAACGATCAGGGGAACACACTCTCCTCATTTATACTGTTCAGCTGGAAACATGTCCCGTGTATATTAAACCATCAGGGGAAAGCACTCTCCTCACTTGTACTGTTCACCTGGGAACATGTCCCGTGTATATTAAACCATCAGGGGAACACACTCTCCTCACTTATACAGTTCACCTGGTAACATGTCCTGTGTATATTAAACCTTCAGGGGAACACACTCCCCTAAATTATACTGTTCACCTGGTGACATGTCCCGTCAGTATTAAACAATCAGGGGAAAACACTCTCCTCACTTATACTGTTCACCAGGTAACATGTCCCGTGCGTGTTAAACCATCAGGGGAACACACTCTCCGCACCTATACTGTTCAGCTGGTAACATGTCCTGTGTGTATTAAACCATCAGGGGAACACATTCTCCTCACTTATACTGTTCACCTGGTAACATGTCCTGTGTGTATTAAACCATCAGGGGAACCCACTCTCCTCACTTATACTGTTCACCTGGTAACATGTCCCGTGTATATTAAACCATCTGGGGAAAGCACTCTCCTCACTTATACTGTTCACCTGGTAACATGTCCCGTGTATATTAAACCATCAGTGGAACACACTCTCCTCACTTATACTGATCACCTGGTGACATGTCCCGGGTATATTAAAAAATCGGGGGAACTCTTTCTCCTCACTTATACTGTTCACCTGGTATCATGTCCTGTGTATATTAAACCATCAGGGGAACACACTCTCCTCAATTATACTGTTCACCTGGTAACATTTCCCGTGCGTGTTAAACAATCAGGGGAACACACTCTCCTCACTTATACTGCTCACCTGGTGACATGTCCCGTGCATATTAAACAATCAGGGTAACAATCTCTCCTCACTTATACTGTTCACCTGGTAACATGTCCCGTGTATGCTAAACGAGCAGGGGAACACACTCTCCTCATTTATACTGTTCAACTGGAAACATGTCCCGTGTATATTAAACCATCAGGGGAAAGCACTCTCCTCACTTGTACTGTTCACCTGGGAACATGTCCCGTGTATATTAAACCATCAGGGGAACACACTCTCCTCACTTATACTGTTCAACTGGTAACAAGTCCCGTGCGTGTTAAACCATCAGGGGAACACACTCTCCTCACTTATACTGTTCACCTGGTGACATGTCCCGTGCGTACTAAACAATCAGGGTAACAATCTCTCCTCACTTATACTGTTCACCTGGTAACATGTCCCGTGTATGCTAAACGATCAGGGGAACACACTCTCCTCATTTATACTGTTCAGCTGGAAACATGTCCCGTGTATATTAAACCATCAGGGGAAAGCACTCTCCTCACTTGTACTGTTCACCTGGGAACATGTCCCGTGTATATTAAACCATCAGGGGAACACACTCTCCTCACTTATACAGTTCACCTGGTAACATGTCCTGTGTATATTAAACCTTCAGGGGAACACACTCCCCTAAATTATACTGTTCACCTGGTGACATGTCCCGTCAGTATTAAACAATCAGGGGAAAACACTCTCCTCACTTATACTGTTCACCAGGTAACATGTCCCGTGCGTGTTAAACCATCAGGGGAACACACTCTCCGCACCTATACTGTTCAGCTGGTAACATGTCCTGTGTGTATTAAACCATCAGGGGAACACATTCTCCTCACTTATACTGTTCACCTGGTAACATGTCCTGTGTGTATTAAACCATCAGGGGAACCCACTCTCCTCACTTATACTGTTCACCTGGTAACATGTCCCGTGTATATTAAACCATCTGGGGAAAGCACTCTCCTCACTTATACTGTTCACCTGGTAACATGTCCCGTGTATATTAAACCATCAGTGGAACACACTCTCCTCACTTATACTGATCACCTGGTGACATGTCCCGGGTATATTAAAAAATCGGGGGAACTCTTTCTCCTCACTTATACTGTTCACCTGGTATCATGTCCTGTGTATATTAAACCATCAGGGGAACACACTCTCCTCAATTATACTGTTCACCTGGTAACATTTCCCGTGCGTGTTAAACAATCAAGGGAACACACTCTCCTCACTTATACTGCTCACCTGGTGACATGTCCCGTGCATATTAAACAATCAGGGTAACAATCTCTCCTCACTTATACTGTTCACCTGGTAACATGTCCCGTGTATGCTAAACGAGCAGGGGAACACACTCTCCTCATTTATACTGTTCAACTGGAAACATGTCCCGTGCGTATTAAACCATCAGGGGAAAGCACTCTCCTCACTTGTACTGTTCACCTGGGAACATGTCCCGTGTATATTAAACCATCAGGGGAAAGCACTCTCCTCACTTGTACTGTTCACCTGGGAACATGTCCCGTGTATATTAAACCATCAGGGGAAAGCACTCTCCTCACTTGCACTGTTCACCTGGGAACATGTCCCGTGTATATTAAACAATCAGGGGAACACACTCTCCTCACTTAGACAGTTCACCTGGTAACATGTCCTGTGTATATTAAACCTTCAGGGGAGCACACTCTCCTCACTTAGACTGTTCACCTGGTAATATGTCCGCTGTATATTAAACAATCAGGGGAACACACTCTCCTCACGTATACTGTTCACCTGGTGACATGTCCCGTGTGTATTAAACAATCAGGGGATCACACTCTCCTCAATTATACTGTTCACCTGGTAACATGTCCCGGGTATATTAAACCATCAGCGGAACACACTCTCCTCACTTATAGTGTTCACCTGGTAACATGTCCCGTGCGTGTTAAACCATCAGGGGAACACACTCTCCTCACATATACTGTTCACCTGGTAACATGTCCCGTGAGTATTAAACAATCAGGGGAACACACTCTCCTCACTTATACTGTTCACCTGGTAACATGTCCTGTGAAAATTAAACCATCAGGGGAACACATTCTCCTCACTTATACTGTTCACCTGGTAACATGTCCTGTGTGTATTAAACCATCAGGGGAACACACTCTCCTCACTTATACTGTTCACCTGGTAACATGTCCCGTGAATATTAAACCATCAGGGGAAAGCACTCTCCTCACTTATACTGTTCACCTGGTAACATGTCCCGTGTGCTTTAAACCATCAGGGGAACACACTCTCCTCACTTATACTGTTCACCTGGTGACCTGTCCCGTCAGTATTAAACAATCAGGGGAACACACTCTCCTCAATTATACTGTTCACTGGTGCCATGTCCCGGGTATATTAAACAATCAGGGGAAAACACTCTCCTCACTTATACTGTTCACCTGGTAACATGTCCCGTGCGTGTTAAATCATCAGGGGAACACACTCTCCTCACTTATACTGTTCAGCTGGTAACATGTCCCGAGAGTATTAAACAATCAGGGGAACACACTCCCCTCACTTATACTGTTCACCTGGTAATATGTCCTGTGTGTATTAAACAATCAGGGAATACACTCTCCTCACTTATACTGTTCACCTGGTAACATGTCCCGTGTATATTAAACCATCAGGGGAACATACTCTCCTCACTTATACTGTTCACCTGCTAACATGTCCTGTGTATATTAAACCATCAGGGGAACACACTCTCCTCACTTATAATGTTCACCTGGTAACATGTCCCGTTTGCATTAAACAATCAGGGGAACACAATCTCCTCACTTATACTGTTCACCTGATAACATGTCCCGTGTGTATTAAACCACAAGGGGAACACACTCTCCTCACTTATACTGTTCACCTGGTAATATGCCCTGAGTATATTAAACCATCAGGGGAACATAGTCTCCTCACTTATACTGTTCACCTGGGAACATGTACCGTGTATATTAAACTATCAGGGGAACACACTCTCCTCACTTATACTGTTCACCTGGTAATATGTCCCCTGTATATTAAACCATCAGGGGAACACACTCCCCTCACTTATATTGTTCACCTGGTAATATGTCCTGTGTGTATTAAACAATCAGGGGAACACACTCTCCTCACTTATACGGTTCACCTGGTAACATGTCCCCTGTATATTAAACCATCAGGGGAACACACTCTCCTCACTTATACGGTTCACCTGGTAACATGTCCCCTGTATATTAAACCATCAGGGGAACACACTCTCCTCACTTATACTGCTCACCTGGTAACATGTCCCGTGTGTATTAAACCATCAGGGGAACACACTCTCCTCAATTATACTGTTCACCTGGTAACATGTCCCGTGTATATTAAACCATCAGGGGAACACACTCTCCTCAATTATACATTTCACTTGGTGACATGCCCCGTGTTTATTAAACCATCAGGGGAACACACTCTCGTCAATTATACATTTCACTTGGTGACATGCCCCGTGTTTTTTAAACCATCAGGGGAACTCACTCACCTCAATTATACATTTCACTTGGTGACATGTCCCGTGAGTATTAAACAATCAGGGGAACACACTCTCCTCACTTATACTGTTCACCTGGTAACATGTCCTGTGTATATTAAACCATCAGGGGAACACATTCTCCTCACTTATCTTGTTCACCTGGTAACATATCCTGTGTATATTAAACAATCAGGGGAACACACTCTCCTCACTTATGCTGTTCACCTGGTAACATGTCCCGTGTATATTAAACCATCAGGGGAAAACACTCTCCTCACTTATACTGTTCACCTGGTAACATGTCCCGTGCGTGTTAAACCATCAGGGGAACACACTCTCCTCACTTATACTGTTCACCTGGTGACATGTCCCGTGCGTACTAAACAATCAGGGTAACAATCTCTCCTCACTTATACTTTTCACCTGGTAACATGTCCCGTGTATGCTAAACGATCAGGGGAACACACTCTCCTCATTTATACTGTTCAACTGGAAACATGTCCCGTGTATATTAAACCATCAGGGGAAAGCACTCTCCTCACTTGTACTGTTCACCTGGGAACATGTCCCGTGTATATTAAACCATCAGGGGAACACACTCTCCTCACTTATACTGTTCACCTGGTAACAAGTCCCATGTATATTAAACAATCAGGGGAACACACTCTCCTCACTTAGACAGTTCACCTGGTAACATGTCCTGTGCATATTAAACCTTCAGGGGAACACACTCTCCTCACTTATACTGTTCACCTGGTAATATGTCCCCTGTATATTAAACAATCAGGGGAACACACTCTCCTCACTTATACTGTTCACCTGGTGACATGTCCCGGGTATATTAAACCATCAGGGGAACACACTCTCCTCACTTATACGGTTCACCTGGTAACATGTGCCCTGTATATTAAACCATCAGGGGAACACACTCTCCTCACTTATACTGCTCACCTGGCAACATGTCCCGTGTGTATTAAACCATCAGGGGAACACACTCTCCTCAATTATACTGTTCACCTGGTAACATGTCCCGTGTATATTAAACCATCAGGGGAACACACTCTCCTCAATTATACATTTCACTTGGTGACATGCCCCGTGTTTGTTAAACCATCAGGGGAACACACTCTCGTCAATTATACATTTCACTTGGTGACATGTCCCGTGTGTATCAAACAATCAGGGGAACACACTCTCCTCACTTATACTGTTGACCTGGTGATATGTCCCGTGTTTATTAAACCATCAGGGGAACTCACTCACCTCAATTATACATTTCACTTGGTGACATGTCCCGTGTGTATTAAACAATCAGGGGAACACACTCTCCTCACTTATACTGTTGACCTGGTGACATGTCCCGTGTGTATTAAACCATCAGGGGAACACACTCTCCTCAATTATACTGTTCACCTGGTAACATGTCCCGTGTACATTAAACCATCAGGGGAACACACTCTCCTCACTTATACTGTTCACCAGGTGACATGTCCCGTGTGTATTAAACAATCAGGGGAACACACTCTCCTCACTTATACTGTTCACCAGGTGACATGTACCGTGCGTATTAAACAATCAGGGGAACACACTCTCCTCAATTATACTGTTCACCTGCTGACATGTCCCGGGTATATTAAACCATCAGCGGAACACACTCTCCTCACTTATACTGTTCACCTGGTAACATGTCCCGTGAGTATTAAACAATCAGGGGAACACACTCTCCTCACGTATACTGTTCACCTGGTGACATGTCCCGTGTGTATTAAACAATCAGGGGATCACACTCTCCTCAATTATACTGTTCACCTGGTAACATGTCCCGGGTATATTAAACCATCAGCGGAACACACTCTCCTCACTTATAGTGTTCACCTGGTAACATGTCCCGTGCGTGTTAAACCATCAGGGGAACACACTCTCCTCACATATACTGTTCACCTGGTAACATGTCCCGTGAGTATTAAACAATCAGGGGAACACACTCTCCTCACTTATACTGTTCACCTGGTAACATGTCCTGTGAAAATTAAACCATCAGGGGAACACATTCTCCTCACTTATACTGTTCACCTGGTAACATGTCCTGTGTGTATTAAACCATCAGGGGAACACACTCTCCTCACTTATACTGTTCACCTGGTAACATGTCCCGTGAATATTAAACCATCAGGGGAAAGCACTCTCCTCACTTATACTGTTCACCTGGTAACATGTCCCGTGTGCTTTAAACCATCAGGGGAACACACTCTCCTCACTTATACTGTTCACCTGGTGACCTGTCCCGTCAGTATTAAACAATCAGGGGAACACACTCTCCTCAATTATACTGTTCACTGGTGCCATGTCCCGGGTATATTAAACAATCAGGGGAAAACACTCTCCTCACTTATACTGTTCACCTGGTAACATGTCCCGTGCGTGTTAAATCATCAGGGGAACACACTCTCCTCACTTATACTGTTCAGCTGGTAACATGTCCCGAGAGTATTAAACAATCAGGGGAACACACTCCCCTCACTTATACTGTTCACCTGGTAATATGTCCTGTGTGTATTAAACAATCAGGGAATACACTCTCCTCACTTATACTGTTCACCTGGTAACATGTCCCGTGTATATTAAACCATCAGGGGAACATACTCTCCTCACTTATACTGTTCACCTGCTAACATGTCCTGTGTATATTAAACCATCAGGGGAACACACTCTCCTCACTTATAATGTTCACCTGGTAACATGTCCCGTTTGCATTAAACAATCAGGGGAACACAATCTCCTCACTTATACTGTTCACCTGATAACATGTCCCGTGTGTATTAAACCACAAGGGGAACACACTCTCCTCACTTATACTGTTCACCTGGTAATATGCCCTGAGTATATTAAACCATCAGGGGAACATAGTCTCCTCACTTATACTGTTCACCTGGGAACATGAACCGTGTATATTAAACTATCAGGGGAACACACTCTCCTCACTTATACTGTTCACCTGGTAATATGTCCCCTGTATATTAAACCATCAGGGGAACACACTCCCCTCACTTATATTGTTCACCTGGTAATATGTCCTGTGTGTATTAAACAATCAGGGGAATACACTCTCCTCACTTATACTGTTCACCTGGTAACTTGTCCCGTGTATATTAAACCATCAGGGGAACACACTCTCCTCACTTATACGGTTCACCTGGTAACATGTCCCCTGTATATTAAACCATCAGGGGAACACACTCTCCTCACTTATACTGCTCACCTGGTAACATGTCCCGTGTGTATTAAACCATCAGGGGAACACACTCTCCTCAATTATACTGTTCACCTGGTAACATGTCCCGTGTATATTAAACCATCAGGGGAACACACTCTCCTCAATTATACATTTCACTTGGTGACATGCCCCGTGTTTATTAAACCATCAGGGGAACACACTCTCGTCAATTATACATTTCACTTGGTGACATGCCCCGTGTTTTTTAAACCATCAGGGGAACTCACTCACCTCAATTATACATTTCACTTGGTGACATGTCCCGTGAGTATTAAACAATCAGGGGAACACACTCTCCTCACTTATACTGTTCACCTGGTAACATGTCCTGTGTATATTAAACCATCAGGGGAACACATTCTCCTCACTTATCCTGTTCACCTGGTAACATATCCTGTGTATATTAAACAATCAGGGGAACACACTCTCCTCACTTATGCTGTTCACCTGGTAACATGTCCCGTGTATATTAAACCATCAGGGGAAAACACTCTCCTCACTTATACTGTTCACCTGGTAACATGTCCCGTGCGTGTTAAACCATCAGGGGAACACACTCTCCTCACTTATACTGTTCACCTGGTGACATGTCCCGTGCGTACTAAACAATCAGGGTAACAATCTCTCCTCACTTATACTTTTCACCTGGTAACATGTCCCGTGTATGCTAAACGATCAGGGGAACACACTCTCCTCATTTATACTGTTCAACTGGAAACATGTCCCGTGTATATTAAACCATCAGGGGAAAGCACTCTCCTCACTTGTACTGTTCACCTGGGAACATGTCCCGTGTATATTAAACCATCAGGGGAACACATTCTCCTCACTTATACTGTTCACCTGGTAACAAGTCCCATGTATATTAAACAATCAGGGGAACACACTCTCCTCACTTAGACAGTTCACCTGGTAACATGTCCTGTGCATATTAAACCTTCAGGGGAACACACTCTCCTCACTTATACTGTTCACCTGGTAATATGTCCCCTGTATATTAAACAATCAGGGGAACACACTCTCCTCACTTATACTGTTCACCTGGTGACATGTCCCGGGTATATTAAACCATCAGGGGAACACACTCTCCTCACTTATACGGTTCACCTGGTAACATGTGCCCTGTATATTAAACCATCAGGGGAACACACTCTCCTCACTTATACTGCTCACCTGGCAACATGTCCCGTGTGTATTAAACCATCAGGGGAACACACTCTCCTCAATTATACTGTTCACCTGGTAACATGTCCCGTGTATATTAAACCATCAGGGGAACACACTCTCCTCAATTATACATTTCACTTGGTGACATGCCCCGTGTTTGTTAAACCATCAGGGGAACACACTCTCGTCAATTATACATTTCACTTGGTGACATGCCCTGTGTTTATTAAACCATCAGGGGAACTCACTCTCCTCAATTATACATTTCACTTGGTGACATGTCCCGTGTGTATCAAACAATCAGGGGAACACACTCTCCTCACTTATACTGTTGACCTGGTGACATGTCCCGTGTTTATTAAACCATCAGGGGAACTCACTCACCTCAATTATACATTTCACTTGGTGACATGTCCCGTGTGTATTAAACAATCAGGGGAACACACTCTCCTCACTTATACTGTTGACCTGGTGACATGTCCCGTGTGTATTAAACCATCAGGGGAACACACTCTCCTCAATTATACTGTTCACCTGGTAACATGTCCCGTGTACATTAAACCATCAGGGGAACACACTCTCCTCACTTATACTGTTCACCAGGTGACATGTCCCGTGTGTATTAAACAATCAGGGGAACACACTCTCCTCACTTATACTGTTCACTTGGTAACATGTCCCTTGTGTATTAAACAATCAGGGGAACACACTCTCCTCAATTATACTGTTCACCTGCTGACATGTCCCGGGTATATTAAACCATCAGCGGAACACACTCTCCTCACTTATACTGTTCACCTGGTAACATGTCCCGTGAGTATTAAACAATCAGGGGAACACACTCTCCTCACTTATACTGTTCATCTGGTAACATGTCCCGTGTGTGTTAAACCATCAGGGGAACACACTCTCCTCACTTATACTGTTCACCTGGCAACATGTCCCGTGAGTATTAAACAATCAGGGGAACTCACTCTCCTCACTTATACTGTTCACCTGGTGACATGTCCCTTGTGTATTAAAGAATCAGGGGAACACACTCTCCTCACTTACACTGTTCGCCTGGTAACGTGTCCCGTGCATATTTAACAATCAGGGTAACATACTCTGCTCACTTATACGGTTCACCTGGTAACATGTCCCGTGTATATTAAACCATCAGGGGAACACATAATCCTCACTTATACTGTTCACCTGCTAACATGTCCCGTGTATATTAAACCATCAGGGGAATACAGTCTCCTCACTTATACTGTTCATCTGGTAACATGTCCCGTGTATATTAAACCATCAGCAGAACACACTCGCCTCACTTATACTGTTCACCTGGTAACATGTCCCGTGTATCTTAAACCATCAGGGGAAAGCACTCTCCTCAGTTATACTGTTCACCTGGTAACATGTCCCATGTATATTAAACCATCAGGGGAACTCACTCTCCTCACTTAGACTGTTCACCTGGGAACATGTCCCGTGTATATTAAACCATCAGGGGAACACACTCTCCTCACTTATACGGTTCACCTGGTAACATGTCCCCTGTATATTAAACCATCAGGGGAACACACTCTCCTCACTTATACTGTTCACCTGGTAACATGTCCTGTGTATATTAAACCATCAGGGGAACACATTCTCCACACTTATACTGTTCACCTGGTAACATGTCCTGTGTATATTAAACCATCAGGGGAACACACTCTCCTCACTTATACTGTTCACCTGGTAACATGTCCTGTGTATATTAAACCATCAGGGGAACACATTCTCCACACTTATACTGTTCACCTGGTAACATGTCCTGTGTATATTAAACCATCAGGGGAACACATTCTCCACACTTATACTGTTCACCTGGTAACATGTCCTGTGTATATTAAACCATCAGGGGAACACACTCTCCTCACTTATACTGTTCACCTGGTTATATGTCCCGTGTATATTAAACCATCTGGGGAAAGCACTCTCCTCACTTATACTGTTCACCTGGTAACATGTCCCGTGTGTATTGAACAATCAGGGGAACACACTCTGCTCACTTATACAGTTCACCTGGTAACATGTCCCCTGTATATTAAACCATCAGGGGTACACACTCTCCTCACTTATACTGTTCACCTGGTAACATGTCCCGTCAGTATTAAACAATCAGGGGAACTCACTCTCCTCACTTATACTGTTGACATGGTGACATGTCCCGTGTGTATTAAACAATCAGGGGAACACACTCTCCTCACTTATACTGTTCATCTGGTAACATGTCCCGTCAGTATTAAACCATCAGCGGAACACACTCTCCTCACTTATACTGTTCACCTGGTAACATGTCCCGTGCGTGTTAAAGCATCAGGGGAACACACTCTACTCACATATACTGTTCACCTGGTAACATGTCCCGTGTGTATTAAACAATCAGGGGAACACACTCTCCTCACTTATACTGTTCACCTGGTAACATGTCCTGTGTATATTAAATCATCAGGGGAACACATTCTCCTCACTTATACTGTTCACCTGGTAACATGTCCTGTGTATATTAAACCATCAGGGGAACACACTCTCCTCACTTATACTGTTCACCTGGTTATATGTCCCGTGTATATTAAACCATCAGGGGAACTCACTCTCCTCACTTAGACTGTTCACCTGGGAACATGTCCCGTGTATATTAAACCATCAGGGGAACACACTCTCCTCACTTATACGGTTCACCTGGTAACATGTCCCCTGTATATTAAACCATCAGGGGAACACACTCTCCTCACTTATACTGTTCACCTGGTAACATGTACCGTGTGTATTAAACCATCAGGGGAACACACTCTCCTCAATTATGCATTTCACTTGGTGACATGTCCCGTGTATATTGAACAATCAGGGGAACACACTCTGCTCACTTATACAGTTCACCTGGTAACATGTCCCCTGTATATTAAACCATCAGGGGAACACACTCTCCTCACTTATTCTGTTCATCTGGTAACATGTCCCGTCAGTATTAAACAATCAGGGGAACTCACTCTCCTCAATTATACTGTTCATCTGGTAACATGTCCCGTCAGTATTAAACAATCAGGGGAACTCACTCTCCTCACTTATACTGTTCACCTGGTAACATGTCCCGTGCGTGTTAAACCATCAGGGGAACACACTCTACTCACATATACTGTTCACCTGGTAACATGTCCCGTGTGTATTAAACAATCAGGGGAACACACTCTCCTCACTTATACTGTTCACCTGGTAACATGTCCTGTGTATATTAAACCATCAGGGGAACACATTCTCCACACTTATACTGTTCACCTGGTAACATGTCCTGTGTATATTAAACCATCAGGGGAACACACTCTCCTCACTTATACTGTTCACCTGGTTATATGTCCCGTGTATATTAAACCATCTGGGGAAAGCACTCTCCTCACTTATACTGTTCACCTGGTAACATGTCCCGTGTGTATTGAACAATCAGGGGAACACACTCTGCTCACTTATACAGTTCACCTGGTAACATGTCCCCTGTATATTAAACCATCAGGGGTACACACTCTCCTCACTTATACTGTTCACCTGGTAACATGTCCCGTCAGTATTAAACAATCAGGGGAACTCACTCTCCTCACTTATACTGTTGACATGGTGACATGTCCCGTGTGTATTAAACAATCAGGGGAACACACTCTCCTCACTTATACTGTTCATCTGGTAACATGTCCCGTCAGTATTAAACCATCAGCGGAACACACTCTCCTCACTTATACTGTTCACCTGGTAACATGTCCCGTGCGTGTTAAACCATCAGGGGAACACACTCTACTCACATATACTGTTCACCTGGTAACATGTCCCGTGTGTATTAAACAATCAGGGGAACACACTCTACTCACATATACTGTTCACCTGGTAACATGTCCCGTGTGTATTAAACAATCAGGGGAACACACTCTACTCACATATACTGTTCACCTGGTAACATGTCCTGTGTATATTAAATCATCAGGGGAACACATTCTCCTCACTTATACTGTTCACCTGGTAACATGTCCTGTGTATATTAAACCATCAGGGGAACACACTCACCTCACTTATACTGTTCACCTGGTTATATGTCCCGTGTATATTAAACCATCTGGGGAAAGCACTCTCCTCACTTATACTGTTCACCTGGTAACATGTCCCGTGTATATTAAACCATCAGGGGAAAACACTCTCCTCACTTATACTGTTCACCTGGTAACATGTCCCGTGCGTGTTAAACCATCAGGGGAACACACTCTCCTCACTTATACTGTTCACCTGGTGACATGTCCCGTGCGTACTAAACAATCAGTGTAACAATCTCTCCTCACTTATACTGTTCACCTGGTAACATGTCCCGTGTATGCTAAACGATCAGGGGAACACAATCTCCTCACTTATACTGTTCACCTGGAAACATGTCCCGTGTATATTAAACCATCAGGGGAAAGCACTCTCCTCACTTGTACTGTTCACCTGGGAACATGTCCCGTGTATATTAAACCATCAGGGGAACACACTCTCCTCACTTATACTGTTCACCTGGTAACATGTCCTGTGTATATTAAACCTTCAGGGGAACACACTCCCCTAAATTATACTGTTCACCTGGTGACATGTCCCGTCAGTATTAAACAATCAGGGGAAAACACTTTCCTCACTTATACTGTTCACCTGGTAACATGTCCTGTGTATATTAAACCTTCAGGGGAACACACTCCCCTAAATTATACTGTTCACCTGGTGACATGTCCCGTCAGTATTAAACCATCAGGGGAACACACTCTCCTCACTTATACTGTTCACCTGGTGACATGTCCCGTCAGTATTAAACCATCAGGGGAACAATCTCTCCTCACTTATACTGTTCACCTGGTAACATGTCCCGTGTATGCTAAACGATCAGGGGAACGCACTCTCCTCATTTATACTGTTCACCTGGAAACATGTCCCGTGTATATTAAACCATCAGGGGAAAGCACTCTCCTCACTTGCACTGTTCACCTGGGAACATGTCCCGTGTGTATTAAACCATCAGGGGAACACACTCTCCTCACTTATACTGTTCACCTGGTAACATGTCCTGTGTATATTAAACCTTCAGGGGAACACACTCCCCTAAATTATACTGTTCACCTGGTGACATGTCCCGTCAGTATTAAACAATCAGGGGAACACACTCTCCTCACTTATACTGTTCACCTGGTGACATGTCCCGTGGGTATTAAACAATCAGGGGGAACACACTCCCCTAAATTATACTGTTCACCTGGTGACTTGTCCCGTCAGTATTAAACAATCAGGGGAACACACTCTCCTCACTTATACTGTTCACCTGGTAACATGTCGTGTGTACATTAAACCATCAGGGGAACACATTCTCCTCACTTATACTGTTCACCTGGTACCATGTCCTGTGTGTATTAAACCATCAGGGGAACACACTCTCCTCACTTATACTGTTCACCTGGTAACATGTCCCGTGTATATTAAACCATCTGGGGAAAGCACTCTCCTCACTTATACTGTTCACCTGGTAACATGTCCCGTGTATATTAAACCATCAGGGGAACACACTCTCCTCACTTATACTGATCACCTGGTGACATGTCCCGGGTATATTAAAAAATCGAGAGAACTCTTTCTCCTCACTTATACTGTTCACCTGGTAACATGTCCTGTGTATATTAAACCAATAGGGGAACACACTCTCCTCAATTATACTGTTCACCTGGTAACATGTCCCGTGCGTGTTAAACAATCAGGGGAACACACTCTCCTCACTTATACTGTTCACCTGGTAACATGTCCCGTGCGTGTTAAACCATCAGGGGAACACACTCTCCTCACATATATTGTTCACCTGGTAACATGTCCTGTGTATATTAACCCTTCAGGGGAACACATTCTCCTCACTTATACTGTTCACCTGGTAATATGTCCCCTGTATATTAAACAATCAGGGGAACACACTCTCCTCACTTATACTGTTCAAATGGTGACATGTCCCGTGTGTATTAAACAATCAGGGGATCACACTCTCCTCAATTATACTGTTCACCTGGTAACATGTCCCGGGTATATTAAACCATCAGCGGAACACACTCTCCTCACTTATAGTGTTCACCTGGTAACATGTCCCGTGCGTGTTAAACCATCAGGGGAACACACTCTCCTCACATATACTGTTCACCTGGTAACATGTCCTGTGAAAATTAAACCATCAGGGGAACACATTCTCCTCACTTATACTGTTCACCTGGTAACATGTCCTGTGTGTATTAAACCATCAGGGGAACGCACTCTCCTCACTTATACTGTTCACCTGGTAACATGTCCCGTGAATATTAAACCATCAGGGGAAAGCACTCTCCTCACTTATACTGTTCACCTGGTAACATGTCCCGTGTGCTTTAAACCATCAGGGGAACACACTCTCCTCACTTCTACTGTTTACCTGGTGACATATCCCGTCAGTATTAAACAATCAGGGGAACACACTCTCCTCAATTATACTGTTCACCTGGTGCCATGTCCCGGGTATATTAAACAATTAGGGGAAAACACTCTCCTCACTTATACTGTTCACCTGGTAACATGTCCCGTGCGTGTTAAACCATCAGGGGAACACACTCTCCTCACTTATACTGTTCAGCTGGTAACATGTCCCGAGAGTATTAAACAATCAGGGGCACACACTCCCCTCACTTATACTGTTCACCTGGTAATATGTCCCGTTTGCATTAAACAATCAGGGGAACACACTCTCCTCACTTATACTGTTCACCTGATAACATGTCCCGTGTGTATTAAACCATAAGGGGAACACACTCTCCTCACTTATACTGTTCACCTGGTAATATGCCCTGAGTATATTAAACCATCAGGGGAACACAGTCTCCTCACTTATACTGTTCACCTGGGAACATGTACCGTGTATATTAAACTATCAGGGGAACACACTCTCCTCACTTATACTGTTCACCTGGTAATATGTCCCCTGTATATTAAACCATCAGGGGAACACACTCCCCTCACTTATATTGTTCACCTGGTAATATGTCCTGTGTGTATTAAACAATCAGGGGAATACACTCTCCTCACTTATACTGTTCACCTGGTAACATGTCCCGTGTATATTAAACCATCAGGGGAACACACTCTCCTCACTTATACTGTTCACCTGCTAACATGTCCCGTTTGCATTAAACAATCAGGGGAACACACTCTCCTCACTTATACTGTTCACCTGGTAATATGCCCTGTGTATATTAAACCATCAGGGGAACACAGTCTCCTCAATTATACTGTTCACCTTGGAACATGTACCGTGTATATTAAACTATCAGGGGAACACACTCTCCTCACTTCTACTCTTCACCTGGTGACACATCCCGTCAGTATTAAACAATCATTGCATCACACTCTCCTCACTTATACTGTTCACCTGGTAACATCTCCCGGGTGTATTAAAGCATCAGGGGAACACACTCTCCTCACTTATACTGTTCACCTGGTAACATGTCCCGTGAGTATTAAACAATCAGGGGAACACACTCTCCTCACTTATCCTGTTCACCTGGTAACATGTCCCGTGTATATTAAACCATGAGGGGAACACATTCTCCTCACTTATACTGTTCACCTGCTAACATGTCCCGTGTATATTAAACCATCAGGGGAATACAGTCTCCTCACTTATACTGTTCACCTGGTAACATGTCCCGTGTATATTAATCCATCAGGGGAACACACTCTCCTCACTTATACTGTTCACCTGGTAACATGTCCCGTGTATATTAAACCATCAGGGGAACACACTCACCTCACTTACACTGTTCACCTATTAACATGTCCCGTGTGTATTAAACCATCAGGGAAACACACTCTCCTCACTTATACTGTTCGCCTGGTAACGTGTCCCGTGTATATTTAACAATTAGGGGAACACACTCTGCTCACTTATACTGTTCACCTGGCAACATGACCCGTGTATATTAAACCATCAGGGACACACATAATCCTCACTTTTACTGTTCACCTGCTAACATGTCCCGTGTATATTAAACCATCAGGGGAATACAGTCTCCTCACTTATACTGTTCACCTGGTAACATGTCCCGTGTATGTTAAACCATCAGCGGAACACACTCTCCTCACTTATACTGTTCACCTGGTAACATGTCCCGTGCATATTAAACCATCAGGGGAAAGCACTCTCCTCACTGAAACTGATCACCTGGTGACATGTCCCGGGTATATTAAAAAATCAGGGGAACTCACTCTCCTCACTTATACTGTTCACCTGGTATCATGTCCTGTGTATATTAAACCAACAGGGGAACACACTCTCCTCACTTATACTGTTCACCTGGTAACATGTCCCGTGCGTGTTAAACAATCAGGGAAACACACTCCCCTCACTTATACTGTTCACCTGGAAACATGTCCCGTGCGTGTTAATCCATCAGGGGAACACACTCTCCTCACTTATACTGTTCACCGGGCAACATGTCACGTGTATACTAAACGATCAGGGGAACACACTCTCCTCTCTTATACTGTTCACATGGGAACATGTCCCGTGTATATTAAAACATCAGGGGAACACACTCACCTCACTTAAACTGTTCACCTGGTAACAAGTCCGATGTATATTAAACCATCATGGGAACACACTCTCCACACTTATACTGTTCACCTGGTAACATGTCCCGTGTATATTAAACCATCAGGGGAACACATTCTCCTCACTTATACTGTTCACCTGGTAACATGTCCCGTGTATATAAAACAATCAGGGGAACACACTCTCTTCACTTATGCCGTTCACCTGGTAACATGTCCCGCGTATATTAAACCATCAGGGGAACACACTCTCCTCACTTCTACTCTTCACCTGGTGACACATCCTGTCAGTATTAAACAATCATTGGATCACAATCTCCTCACTTATGCTGTTCACCTGGTAACATGTCCCGGGTGTATTAAAGCATCAGGGGAACACAGTTTCCTCACTTATACTGTTCACCTGGTAACATGTCCCGTGAGTATTAAACAATCAGGGGAACACACTCTGCTCACTTATACTGTTCACCTGGTAACATGTCCCGTGTATATTAAACCATCAGGGGAACACATTCTCCTCACTTATACTGTTCACCTGCTAACATGTCCCGTGTATATTAAACCATCAGGGGAATACAGTCTCCTCACTTATACTGTTCACCTGGTAACATGTCCCGTGTATATTAAACCATCAGGGGAACACACTCTCCTCACTTATACTGTTGACCTGGTAACATGTCCCGTGTATATTAAACCATCAGGGGAACACACTCTCCTCACTTATACTGTTCACCTTGTAACATGTCCCGTGTGTATTAAACCATCAGGGGAACACACTCTCCTCACTTATACTGTTCGCCTGGTAACGTGTCCCGTGTATTTTTAACAATCAGGGGAACACACTCAGCTCACTTATACTGTTCACCTGGCAACATGTCCCGTGTATATTAAACCATCAGGGGAAAGCACTCTCCTCACTTATACTGTTCACCTGGTAACATGTCACGGGTATATTAAAAAATGAGGGGAACTCACTCTCCTCACTTATACTGTTCACCTGGTTACATGTCCTGTGTATATTAAACCAACAGGGGAACACACTCCCCTCACTTATACTGTTCACCTGGTAACATGTCCCGTGCGTGTTAACCATCAGGGAAACACACTCTCCTCACTCATACTGTTCACCTGGCAACATGTCACGTGTATACTAAACGATCAGGGGAACACACTCTCCTCACTTATACTGTTCACCTGGGAACATGTCCCGTGTATATTAAACCATCAGGGGAACACACTCTCCTCACTTATACTGTTCACCTGGTAACATGTCCCGTGTGTATTAAACAATCAGGGGAACACACTCTCCTCACTTATACAGTTCACCTGGTAACATGTCCCATGTATATTAAACCATCAGGGGAACACACTCTCCTCACTTATACTGTTCACCTGGTAACATGTCCCGTGTGTATTAAACCATCAGGTGAACACACTCTCCTCACTTATACTGTTCGCCTGGTAACGTGTCCCGTGTATATTTAACAATCAGGGGAATACACTCTGCTCACTTATACTGTTCACCTGGCAACATGTCCCGTGTATATTAAACCATCAGGGGAACACATAATCCTCACTTATCCTGTTCACCTGCTAACATGTCCCGTGTATATTAAACCATCAGGGGAATAAAGTCTCCTCACTAATACTGTTCACCTGGTAACATGTCCCGTGTATATTAAACCATCAGCGGAACACACTCTCCTCACTTATACTGTTCACCTGGTAACATGTCCCGTGTATATTAAACCATCAGGGGAAAGCACTCTCCTCACTTATACTGTTCACCTGGTAACATATCCAGTGCATATTAAACCATCAGGGGAATACACTCTCCTCACTTATACTGTTCACCTGGTAACATGTCCTGTGTATATTAAACCAACAGGGGAACACACTCTCCTCACTTATACTGTTCACCTGGTAACATGTCCCGTGCGTGTTAAACCATCAGGGGAAAACACTGTCCTCACTTATACTGTTCACCTGGTAACATGTCCCGTGTATATTAAACCATCAGGGGAATAAAGTCTCCTCACTAATACTGTTCACCTGGTAACATGTCCCGTGTATATTAAACCATCAGCGGAACACACTCTCCTCACTTATACTGTTCACCTGGTAACATGTCCCGTGTATATTAAACCATCAGCGGAACACACTCTCCTCACTTATACTGATCACCTGGTGACATGTCCCGGGTATATTAAAAAATCAGGGGAACTCACTCTCCTCACTTATACTGTTCACCTGGTATCATGTCCTGTGTATATTAAACCAACAGGGGAACACACTCTCCTCACTTATACTGTTCACCTGGTAACATGTCCCGTGCGTGTTAAACCATCAGGGGAAAACACTGTCCTCACTTATACTGTTCACCTGGTAACATGTCCCGTGCGTGTTAAACCATCAGGGGAAAACACTCTCCTCACTTATACTGTTCACCTGGTAACATGTCCCGTGCGTGTTAAACCATCAGGGGAAAACACTCTCCTCACTTATACTGTTCACCTGGTGACATGTCCCGTGCGTACTAAACAATCAGGGTAACAATGTCTCCTCACTTATACTGTTCACCTGGCAACATGTCACGTGGATACTAAACGATCAGGGGAACACACTCTCCTCACTTATACTGTTCACCTGGGAACATGTCCCGTGTATATTAAACCATCAGGGGAACACACTCTCCTCACTTAAACTGTTCACCTGGTAACAAGTCCCATGTATATTAAACCTTCAGGGGAACACACTCTCCTCACTTAAACTGTTCACCTGGTAACAAGTCCCATGTATATTAAACCATCAGGGGAACACACTCTCCTCACTTATACTGTTCACCTGGTAACATGTCCCGTGTACATAAAACAATCAGGGGAACACACTCTCTTCACTTATGCTGTTCACCTGGTAACATGTCCCGCGTATATTAAAACATCAGGGGAACACACTCTCCTCACTTATACTCTTCACCTGGTGACACATCCCGTCAGTATTAAACAATCATTGGATCACACTCTCCTCACTTATACAGTTCACCTGTTAACATGTCCCGGGTTTATTAAAGCATCAGGGGAACACAGTCTCCTCACTTATACTGTTCACCTGGTAACATGTCCTGTGTATATTAAACCATCAGGGGAACACATTCTCCTCACTTATACTGTTCACCTGCTAACATGTCCCGTGTATATTAAACCATCAGGGGAAAACAGTCTCCTCACTTATACTGTTCACCTGGTAACATGTCCCGTGTATATTAAACCATCAGGGGAACACACTCTCCTCACTTATACTGTTCACCTGGTAACATGTCCCGTGTGTATTAAACAATCAGGGGAACACACTCTCCTCACTTATACTGTTAGCTGGTATCATGTCCCGTGTGTATTAAACCATCAGGGGAACACACTATCCTCACTTACACTGTTCACCTGGTGACATGTCCCGTGTATATTAAACCATCAGGGGAAAGCACTCTCCTCAATTATACTGTTCACCTGGGAACATGTCCCGTGTATATTAAACCATCAGGGGAATACATTCTCCTCACTTATACTGTTCACCTGGTAACATGACCCGTGTATATTAAACCATCAGGGGAAAGCACTCTCCTCACTTATACTGTTGACCTGGTAACATGTCCCGTGTATATTAAACCATCAGCGGAACACACTCTCCTCACTTATACTGTTCACCTGGTAACATGACCCGTGTATATTAAACCATCAGGGGAAAGCACTCTCCTCACTTATACTGTTCACCTGGGAACATGTCCCGTGTATATTAAACCATCAGCGGAACACACTCTCCTCACTTATACTGTTCACCTGGTAACATGACCCGTGTCTATTAAACCATCAGGGGAAAGCACTCTCCTCACTTATACTGTTCACCTGGTAACATGTCCCGTGTATATTAAACCATCAGCGGAACACACTCTCCTCACTTATACTGTTCACCTGGTAACATGACCCGTGTATATTAAACCATCAGGGGAAAGCACTCTCCTCACTTATACTGTTCACCTGGTAACATGTCCCGTGCGTGTTAAACAATCAGGGGAACACACTCCCCTCACTTATACTGTTCACCTGGTAACATGTCCCGTGTGTGTTAAACCATCAGGGGAACACACTCTCCTCACTTATACTGTTCACCTGGTGACATGTCCCGTGCGTACTAAACAATCAGGGTAACAATCTCTCCTCACTTATACTGTTCACCTGGCAACATGTCCCGTGTATACTAAACGATCAGGGGAACACACTCTCCTCACTTATACTGTTCACCTGGGAACATGTCCCGTGTATATTAAACCATCAGGGGAACACACTCTCCTCACTTATACTGTTCACCTGGTATCATGTCCCGTGTGTATTAAACCATCAGGGGAACACACTCTCCTACTTACACTGTTCACCTGGTGACATGTCCCGTGTATATTAAACCATCAGGGGAAAGCACTCTCCTCAATTATACTGTTCACCTGGGAACATGTCCCGTGTATATCAAACCATCAGGGGAAAGCACTCTCCTCACTTATACTGTTCACCTGGTAACATGTCCCTTGCGTATTAAACCATCAGGGGAACACACTCTCCTCACTTATACTGTTCACCTGGTAACATGTCCCACGTATATTAAACCATCAGGGGAACACACTCTCCTCACTTCTACTCTTCACCTGGTGACACGTCCCGTCAGTATTAAGCAATCATTGGATCACACTCTCCTCACTTATACTTTTCACCTGGTAACATGTCCCGCGTATATTAAACCATCAGGGGAACACATTCTCCTCACTTATACTGTTCACCAGGTAACATGTCCCGGGTGTATTAAAGCATCAGGGGAACACACTCTCCTCACTTATACTGTTCACCTGGTAACATGTCCCGTGAGTATTAAACAATCAGGGGAACACACTCTCCTCACTTACACTGTTCACCTGGTAAAATGTCCCGTGTATATTAAACCATCAGGGGAAAACACTCTCCTCACTTATACTGTTCACCTGGTAACATGTCCCGGGTGTATTAAAGCATCAGGGGAACACACTCTCCTCACTTATACTGTTCACCTGGTAACATGTCCCGTGAGTATTAAACAATCAGGGGAACACACTCTCCTCACTTATACTGTTCGCCTGGTAACGTGTTCCGTGTATATTTAACAATCAGGGGAACACACTCTGCTCACTTAAAATGTTCACCTGGTAACATGTACCGTGTATATTAAACCATCAGGGGAACACATTCTCCTCACTTATACTGTTCGCCTGGTAACGTGTCCCGTGTATATTTAACAATCAGGGGAACACACTCTGCTCACTTATACTGTTCACCTGGTAACATGTCCCATGTATATTAAACCATCAGGGGAATACAGTCTCCTCACTTAACCTGTTCACCTGGTAACATGACCCGTGTATATTAAACCATCAGCGGAACACACTCTCCTCACTTATACTGTTCACCTGGTAACATGACCCGTGTATATTAAACCATCAGGGGAAAGCACTCTCCTCACTTATACTGTTCACCTGGTAACATGACCCGTGTATATTAAACCATCAGGGGAAAGCACTCTCCTCACTTATACTGTTCACCTGGTAACATGTCCCGTGTATATTAAACCATCAGCGGAACACACTCTCCTCACTTATACTGTTCACCTGGTAACATGACCCGTGTATATTAAACCATCAGCGGAACACACTCTCCTCACTTATACTGTTCACCTGGTAACATGTCCCGTGTATATTAAACCATCAGCGGAACACACTCTCCTCACTTATACTGTTCACCTGGTAACATGACCCGTGTATATTAAACCATCAGGGGAAAGCACTCTCCTCACTTATGCTGTTCACCTGGTATCATGTCCTGTGTATATTAAACCAACAGGGGAACACACTCTCCTCACTTATACTGTTCACCTGGTAACATGTCCCGTGTGTGTTAAACCATCAGGGGAACACACTCTCCTCACTTATACTGTTCACCTGGCAACATGTCCCGTGTATACTAAACGATCAGGGGAACACACTCTCCTCACTTATACTGTTCACCTGGGAACATGTCCCGTATATATTAAACCATCAGGGGAACACACTCTCCTCACTTATACTGTTCACCTGGTATCATGTCCCGTGTGTATTAAACCATCAGGGGAACACACTCTCCTCACTTACACTGTTCACCTGGTGACATGTCCCGTGTATATTAAACCATCAGGGGAAAGCACTCTCCTCAATTATACTGTTCACCTGGGAACATGTCCCGTGTATATTAAACCATCAGGGGAATACATTCTCCTCACTTATACTGTTCACCTGGTAACATGTCCCTTGTATATCAAACCATAAGGGGAAAGCAATCTCCTCACTTATACTGTTCACCTGGTAACATGTCCCTTGCGTATTAAACCATCAGGGGAACACAATCTCCTCACTTATACTGTTCACCTGGTAACATGTCCCGCGTATATTAAACCATCAGGGGAACACACTCTCCTCACTTCTACTCTTCACCTGGTGACACGTCCCGTCAGTATTAAACAATCATTGGATCACACTCTCCTCACTTATACTTTTCACCTGGTAACATGTCCCGCGTATATTAAACCATCAGGGGAACACATTCTCCTCACTTATACTGTTCACCTGGTAACATGTCCCCGGTGTATTAAAGCATCAGGGGAACACACTCTCCTCACTTATACTGTTCACCTGGTAACATGTCCCGTGAGTATTAAACAATCAGGGGAACACACTCTCCTCACTTATACTGTTCACCTGGTAAAATGTCCCGTGTATATTAAACCATCAGGGGAAAACACTCTCCTCACTTATACTGTTCACCTGGTAACATGTCCCGGGTGTATTAAAGCATCAGGGGAACACACTCTCCTCACTTATACCGTTCACCTGGTAACATGTCCCGTGAGTATTAAACAATCAGGGGAACACACTCTCCTCACTTATACTGTTCACCTGGTAACATGTCCCGTGAGTATTAAACAATCAGGGGAACACACTCTCCTCACTTATACTGTTCACCTGGTAACACGTCCCGTGTGTATTAAACCATCAGGAGAACACACTCTCCTCACTTATACTGTTCGCCTGGTAACGTGTCCCGTGTATATTTAACAATCAGGGGAACACACTCTGCTCACTTAAAATGTTCACCTGGTAACATGTACCATGTATATCAAACCATCAGGGGAACACATTCTCCTCACTTATACTGTTCACCTGGTAACATGTCCCGTGTATATTTAACAATCAGGGGAACACACTCTGCTCACTTATACTGTTCACCTGGTAACATGTCCCATGTATATTAAACCATCAGGGGAATACAGTCTCCTCACTTAACCTGTTCACCTGGTAACATGACCCGTGTATATTAAACCATCAGCGGAACACACTCTCCTCACTTATACTGTTCACCTGGTAACATGACCCGTGTATATTAAACCATCAGGGGAAAGCACTCTCCTCACTTATACTGTTCACCTGGTAACATGACCCGTGTATATTAAACCATCAGGGGAAAGCACTCTCCTCACTTATACTGTTCACCTGGTAACATGTCCCGTGTATATTAAACCATCAGCGGAACACACTCTCCTCACTTATACTGTTCACCTGGTAACATGACCCGTGTATATTAAACCATCAGGGGAAAGCACTCTCCTCACTTATACTGTTCACCTGGGAACATGTCCCGTGTATATTAAACCATCAGCGGAACACACTCTCCTCACTTATAATGTTCACGTGGTAACATGACCCGTGTCTATTAAACCATCAGGGGAAAGCACTCTCCTCACTTATACTGTTCACCTGGTAACATGTCCCGTGTATATTAAAACATCAGCGGAACACACTCTCCTCACTTATACTGTTCACCTGGTAACATGACCCGTGTATATTAAACCATCAGGGGAAAGCACTCTCCTCACTTATACTGTTCACCTGGTGACATGTCCCGGGTATATTAAAAAATCAGGGGAACTCACTCTCCTCACTTATACTGTTCACCTGGTATCATGTCCTGTGTATATTAAACCAACAGGGGAACACACTCTCCTCACGTATACTGTTCACCTGGTAACATGTCCCGTGCGTGTTAAACAATCAGGGGAACACACTCCCCTCACTTATAATGTTCACCTGGTAACATGTCCCGTGTGTGTTAAACCATCAGGGGAACACACTCTCCTCACTTATACTGTTCACCTGGTGACATGTCCCGTGTATATTAAACCATCAGGGGAACACACTCTCCTCACTTATACTGTTCACCTGGGAACATGTCCCGTGTATATTAAACCATCAGGGGAATACATTCTCCTCACTTATACTGTTCACCTGGGAACATGTCCCGTGTGTATTAAACAATCAGGGGAACACACTCTCCTCACTTATACTGTTCACCTGGTATCATGTCCCGTGTGTATTAAACCATCAGGGGAACACACTCTCCTCACTTATACTGTTCACCTGGGAACATGTCCCGTGTATATTAAACCATCAGGGGAACACACTCTCCTCACTTATACTGTTCACCTGGTATCATGTCCCGTGTGTATTAAACCATCAGGGGAACACACTCTCCTCACTTACACTGTTCACCTGGTGACATGTCCCGTGTATATTAAACCATCAGGGGAACACACTCTCCTCACTTATACTGTTCACCTGGTGACATGTCCAGTGTATATTAAACCAACAGGGGAACACACTCTCCTCACTTATACTGTTCACCTGGTAACATGTCCAGTGTATATTAAACCAACAGGGGAACACACTCTCCTCACTTATACTGTTCACCTGGTAACATGTCCTGTGTATATTAAACCAACAGGGGAACACACTCTCCTCACTTATACTGTTCACCTGGTATCATGTCCCGTGTGTATTAAACCATCAGGGGAACACACTCTCCTCACTTACACTGTTCACCTGGTATCATGTCCTGTGTATATTAAACCAACAGGGGAACACACTCTCCTCACGTATACTGTTCACCTGGTAACATGTCCCGTGCGTGTTAAACAATCAGGGGAACACACTCCCCTCACTTATAATGTTCACCTGGTAACATGTCCCGTGTGTGTTAAACCATCAGGGGAACACACTCTCCTCCCTTATACTGTTCACCTGGTGACATGTCCCGTGCGTACTAAACAATCAGGGTAACAATCTCTCCTCACTTATACTGTTCACCTGGCAACATGTCCCGTGTATACTAAACGATCAGGGGAACACACTCTCCTCACTTACACTGTTCACCTGGTGACATGTCCCGTGTATATTAAACCATCAGGGGAAAGCACTCTCCTCAATTATACTGTTCACCTGGGAACATGTCCCGTGTATATTAAACCATCAGGGGAATACATTCTCCTCACTTATACTGTTCACCTGGTAACATGTCCCTTGCGTATTAAACCATCAGGGGAACACACTCTCCTCACTTATACTGTTCACCTGGTAACATGTCCCGCGTATATTAAACGATCAGGGGAACACACTATCCTCCTTTCTATTCTTCACCTGGTGACACGTCCCGTCAGTATTAAACAATCATTGGATCACACTCTCCTCACTTATACTTTTCACCTGGTAACATGTCCCGCGTATATTAAACCATCAGGGGAACACATTCTCCTCACTTATACTGTTCACCTGGTAACATGTCCCGGGTGTATTAAAGCATCAGGGGAACACACTCTCCTCACTTATACTGTTCACCTGGTAACATGTCCCGTGAGTATTAAACAATCAGGGGAACACACTCTCCTCACTTATACTGTTCACCTGGTAAAATGTCCCGTGTATATTAAACCATCAGGGGAAAACACTCTCCTCACTTATACTGTTCACCTGGTAACATGTCCCGGGTGTATTAAAGCATCAGGGGAACACACTCTCCTCACTTATACTGTTCACCTGGTAACACGTCCCGTGTGTATTAAACCATCAGGGGAACACACTCTCCTCTCTTATACTGTTCGCCTGGTAACGTGTCCCGTGTATATTTAACAATCAGGGGAAAACACTCTGCTCACTTAAAATGTTCACCTGGTAACATGTACCGTGTATATTAAACCATCAGGGGAACACATTCTCCTCACTTATACTGTTCGCCTGGTAACGTGTCCCGTGTATATTTAACAATCAGGGGAACACACTCTGCTCACTTATACTGTTCACCTGGTAACATGTCCCATGTATATTAAACCATCAGGGGAATACAGTCTCCTCACTTAACCTGTTCACCTGGTAACATGACCCGTGTATATTAAACCATCAGCGGAACACACTCTCCTCACTTATACTGTTCACCTGGTAACATGACCCGTGTATATTAAACCATCAGGGGAAAGCACTCTCCTCACCTATACTGTTCACCTGGTAACATGACCCGTGTATATTAAACCATCAGGGGAAAGCACTCTCCTCACTTGTACTGTTCACCTGGTAACATGTCCCGTGTATATTAAACCATCAGCGGAACACACTCTCCTCACTTATACTGTTCACCTGGTAACATGACCCGTGTATATTAAACCATCAGGGGAAAGCACTCTCCTCACTTATACTGTTCACCTGGTGACATGTCCCGGGTATATTAAAAAATCAGGGGAACTCACTCTCCTCACTTATACTGTTCACCTGGTATCATGTCCTGTGTATATTAAACCAACAGGGGAACACACTCTCCTCACGTATACTGTTCACCTGGTAACATGTCCCGTGCGTGTTAAACAATCAGGGGAACACACTCCCCTCACTTATACTGTTCACCTGGTAACATGTCCCGTGTGTGTTAAACCATCAGGGGAACACACTCTCCTCACTTATACTGTTCACCTGGTGACATGTCCCGTGCGTACTAAACAATCAGGGTAACAATCTCTCCTCACTTATACTGTTCACCTGGCAACATGTCCCGTGTATACTAAACGATCAGGGGAACACACTCTCCTCACTTATACTGTTCACCTGGGAACATGTCCCGTGTATATTAAACCATCAGGGGAACACACTCTCCTCACTTATACTGTTCACCTGGTATCATGTCCCGTGTGTATTAAACCATCAGGGGAACACACTCTCCTCACTTACACTGTTCACCTGGTGACATGTCCCGTGTATATTAAACCATCAGGGGAAAGCACTCTCCTCAATTATACTGTTCACCTGGGAACATGTCCCGTGTATATTAAACCATCAGGGGAATACATTCTCCTCACTTATACTGTTCACCTGGTAACATGTCCCTTGCGTATTAAACCATCAGGGGAACACACTCTCCTCACTTCTACTCTTCACCTGGTGACACGTCCCGTCAGTATTAAACAATCATTGGATCACACTCTCCTCACTTATACTTTTCACCTGGTAACATGTCCCGCGTATATTAAACCATCAGGGGAACACATTCTCCTCACTTATACTGTTCACCTGGTAACATGTCCCGGGTGTATTAAAGCATCAGGGGAACACACTCTCCTCACTTATACTGTTCACCTGGTAACATGTCCCGTGAGTATTAAACAATCAGGGGAACACACTCTCCTCACTTATACTGTTCACCTGGTAAAATGTCCCGTGTATATTAAACCATCAGGGGAAAACACACTCCTCACTTATACTGTTCACCTGGTAACATGTCCCGGGTGTATTAAAGCATCAGGGGAACACACTCTCCTCACTTATACTGTTCACCTGGTAACATGTCCCGTGAGTATTAAACAATCAGGGGAACACACTCTCCTCACTTATACTGTTCACCTGGTAAAATGTCCCGTGTATATTAAACCATCAGGGGAAAGCCCTCTCCTCACTTATACTGTTCACCTGGTATCATGTCCTGTTTATATTAAACCATGAGGGGAACACACTCTCCGCACTTATACTGTTCACCTGGTAACATGTACCGTGTGTATTAAACAATCAGGGGAACACACTCTCCTCACTTATACTGTTCACCTGGTATCATGTCCTGTGTATATTAAACCATCAGGGGAACACACTCTCCTCACTTATACTGTTCACCTGGTAACATGTACCGTGTGTATTAAACCATCAGGGGAACACACTCTCCTCACTTACACTGTTCACCTGGTGACATGTCCCGTGTGTATTAAACAATCAGGGGAACACACTGTCCTCACTTATACTGTTCACTTGGTTACATGTCCCGTGTATATTAAACCATCAGGGGAAAGCCCTCTCCTCACTTATACTGTTCACCTGGGAACATGTCCCGTGTATATTAAACCATCAGGGGAACACACTCTCCTCACTTATACTGTTCACCTGGTAACATGTCCTGTGTATATTAAACCATCAGGGGAACACATTCTCCTCACTTATACTGTTCACCTGCTAACATGTCCCGTGTGTATTAAACCATCAGGGGAACACACTCTCCTCACTTATACTGTTCACCTGGTAACATGTCCTATGTATATTAGACCATCAGGGGAACACATTCTCCTCACTTATACTGTTCACGTGATAACATGTCCCGTGTATATTAAACCATCAGGGGAATACAGTCTCCTCACTTATACTGTTCACCTGGTAACATGTCCCGTGTATATTAAACCATCAGGGGAACACACTCTCCTCACTTATACTGTTCACCTGGTAACATGTCCCGTGTGTATTAAACCATCAGGGGAACACACTCTGCTCACTTATACTGTTCGCCTGGTAACATGTCCCGTGTATATTGAACCATCAGGGGAAAACATAATCCTCTCTTATACTGTTCACCTGCTAACATGTCCCGTGTCTATTAAACCATCAAGGGAATACAGTCTCCTCACTTATCCTGTTCACCTGGTAACATGTCCTGTGTATATTAAACCATCAGGGGAACACACTCTCCTCACTGATACTGTTCACCTGGTAACATGTCCCGTGTATATTAAACCATCAGGGGAACACACTCTCCTCACTTATACTGATCACCTGGTGACATGTCCCGTGTATATTAAAAAATCAGGGGAACACACTCTCCTCACTTATACAGTTCACCTGGTAACATGTCCCGTGCGTGTTAATCAATCAGGGGAACACACTCTCATCACTTATACTGTTCACCTGGTAACATGTCCCGTGTGTATTAAACCATCAGGGGAACACACTCTCCTCACTTACACTGTTCACCTGGTGACATGTCCCGTGTATATTATACCATCAGGGGAAAGCACTCTCCTCACTTATACTGTTCACCTGGTATCATGTCCCGTGTGTATTAAACCATCAGGGGAACACACTCTCCTCACTTACACTGTTCACCTGGTGACATGTCCCGTGTATATTAAACCATCAGGGGAAAGCACTCTCCTCAATTATACTGTTCACCTGGGAACATGTCCCGTGTATATTAAACCATCAGGGGAACACACTCTCCTCACTTATTCTGTTCACCTATTAACATGTCCCATGTGTATTAAACAATCAGGGGAACACACTCTCCTCACTTATACTGTTCACCTGGTAACATGTCCCGTGTGTATAAAACAATCAAGGGAACACACTCTCCTCACTTATACTGTTCACCTGGTAACATGTCCCGTGTGTATAAAACAATCAGGGGAACACACTCTCCTCACTTATTCTGTTCACCTATTAACATGTCCCATGTGTATTAAACAATCAGGGGAACACACTCTCCTCACTTATACTGTTCACCTGGTAACATGTCCCGTGTGTATAAAACAATCAAGGGAACACACTCTCCTCACTTATACTGTTCACCTGGTAACATGTCCTGTGTATATTAAACCATCAGGGGAACACATTCTCCTCACTTATACTGTTCACCTGCTAACATGTCCCGTGTATATTAAACCATCAGGGGAAAGCAATCTCCTCACTTATACTGTTCACCTGGTATCATGTCCCGTGCGTACTAAACAGTCAGGGTAACAATCTCTCCTCACTTATACTGTTCACCTGGCAACATGTCCCGTGTATACTAAACGATCAGGGGAACACACTCTCCTAATTTATACTGTTCACCTGGAAACATGTCCCGTGTATATTAAACCATCAGAGGAAAGCACTCTCTTCACTTATACTGTTCACCTGGGAACATGTCCCGTGTATATTAAACCATCAGGGGAACACACTCTCCTCACTTATACTGTTCACCTGGTAACAAGTCCCATGTATATTAAACCATCAGGGGAACACACTCTCCTCACATATACTGTTCACCTGGTAACATGTCCCGTGTATATTAAACCATCAGGGGAAATCCCTCTCCTCACTTATACTGTTCAACTGCTGTCATGTCACCTTTGTATTAAACAATCAGGGGAACACACTCTCCTCACTTATACTGTTCACCTGGTATCATGTCCCGTGTATATTAAACCATCAGGGGAACACACTCACCTCACTTACACTCTTCACTTGGTTACATGTCCCGTGCGTATTAAACAATCAGGGGATCTCACTCTCTTCACTTTTACTGTTCACCTGTTGACATGTCGTGTGTTTTAAACCATCAGGGGAACACACTCTCCTCACTTATACTGTTCACCTGGTAACATGACCCGTGTATATTAAACCATCAGGGGAAAGCACTCTCCTCACTTATACTGATCACCTGGTAACATGTCCTGTGCGTGTTAAACCATCAGGGGAACACACTCTCCTCACTTATACTGATCACCTGGTGACATGTCCCGGGTATATTAAAAAATCAGGGGAACTCACTCTCCTCACTTATACTGTTCACCTGGTATCATGTCCTGTGTATATTAAACCAACAGTGGAACACACTCTCCTCACTTATACTGATCACCTGTTGAGACGCACCATGTGTATTAAACAATCAGGGGAACACACTCTCCTCACTTATACTGTTCACCTGGTGACATGTCCCGTGTGTATTAAACAATCAGGGGAACTCACTCTCCTCACTTATACTGTTCACCTGGTGATATGTCCCGTCCGTATTAAACAATCAGGGGAACACACTCTCCTCACTTATACTGTTCACCTGGTGACATGTCCCGTCCGTATTAAACCATCAGGGGAACACACTCTCCTCACTTATTCTGTTCTCCTGTTGACATGTCCCGTGTGCATTAAACAATCAGGGGAAAACACTCTGCTCACTTATTCTGTTCACCTATTAACATGTCCCATGTGTATTAAACAATCAGGGGAACACACTCTCCTCACTTATACTGTTCACCTGGTAACATGTCCCGTGTGTATAAAACAATCAGGGGAACACACTCTCCTCACTTATACTGTTCACCTGGTAACATGTCCCGTGTATATTAAACCATCAGGGGAACTCAATCTCCTCACTAATACTGTTCATCTGGTAAAATGTCCCGTGTATATTAAACCATCAGGGGAACACACTCTCCTCACTTATACTGTTCACCTGGTAACATGTCCCGTGTATGTTAAAAAATCAGGGGAACTCACTCTCCTCACTTATACTGTTCACGTGCTATCATGTCCTGTGTATATTAAACCAACAGGGGAACACACTCTCCTCACTTATACTGTTCACCTGGTAACATGTCCCGTGCGTGTTAATCAATCAGGGGAACACACTCTCATCACTTATACTGTTCACCTGGTAACATGTCCCGTGCGTGTTAAACGATCAGGGGAACACACTCTCCTCACTTATACTGTTCACCTGGTGACATGTCCCGTGCGTACTAAACAGTCAGGGTAACAATCTCTCCTCACTTATACTGTTCACCTGGCAACATGTCCCGTGTATACTAAACGATCAGGGGAACACACTCTCCTAATTTATACTGTTCACCTGGAAACATGTCCCGTGTATATTAAACAATCAGGGGAACACACTCTCCTCACTTCTCCTGTTCATCTGGCAACATGTGCTGTGTATATTAAAGCATCAGGGGAACACACTCTCCTCACTTCTACTGTTCACCTGGTAACATGTCCCGTGTGCATTAAAAAATCAGGGGAACACACTCTCCTTACTTATACTGTTCATCTGGTAACGTGTCCCGTGTATATTAAACCATCAGGGGAACACACTCTCCTCACTTCTACTGTTCACCTGGTAACATGTCCCGTGTGCATTAAAAAATCAGGGGAACACACTCTCCTCACTTCTACTGTTCACCTGGTAACATGTCCCGTGTATATGAAACCATCAGGGGAACACACTCTCCTCACTTCTACTGTTCACCTGGTAACATGTCCCATGTATATTAAATCATCAGGGGAACACACTCTCCTCACTTATACTGTTCACCTGGTAACATGTCCTGTGTGCATTAAACAATCAGGGGAACACACTCTCCTCACTTATACTGTTCATCTGGTAACATGTCCCGTGTGTATTAAACAATCAGGGGAACACACTCTCCTCTCTTATACTGTTCACCTTATAACATGTCCCGTGTGCATAAAAAAATCAGGGGATCACACTCTCCTCACTTATCCTGTTCATGTGGTAACATGTCCCGTGTGCTTTAAACAATCAGGGGTACACACTCTCCTCACTTATACTGTTCACCTGGTAACATGTCCCGTGTATATGAAACCATCAGGGGAACACACTCTCCTCACTTATACTGTTCACCTGATAACATGTCCCGTGTATATTAAACCATCAGGGGAACACACTCTCCTCACTTATACTGCTCACCTGGTAACATGTCCCGTGAGTATTAAGCAATCAGGGGAACACATTCTCCTCACTTATACTTTTCACCTGGTAACATGTCCCGTGTACATTAAATCATCAGGGGAACACATTCTCCTCACTTATACTGTTCACCTGGTATCATGTCCCGTGTATATTAAACCATCAGGGGAACACACTCTCCTCACTTATACTGTTCACCTGGTGACATGTCCTGTGTGTATTAAACCATGAGGGGAACAAACTCTCCTCACTTATACTGTTCACCTGGTAACATGTCGTGTGTTTTAAACCATCAGGGGAACACACGCTCCTCACTTATAATGTTCACCTGGGGAAATGTCCCGTCAGTATTAAACCATCAGGGGAACTCACTCTCCTCACTTATACTGTTCACCTGTTCACATGTCCCGTGCGTATGAAACCATCAGGGGAACACAGTCTCCTCCCTTAAACTGGTCACATGGTGACATGTCCCGTCAGTATTAAACCATCAGGGGAACACACTCTCCTCACTTTTACTGTTCACCTGGTAACATGTCCCGTGCGTATTAAACAATCAGGGGAACACATTCTCCTCACTTATACTGTTCACCTGGTAACATGTTCCGTCATTATTAAACTATCAGGGGAACTCACTCTCCTCACTTATACTGTTCACCTGGGGAAATGTCCCGACAGTATTAAAACATCAGGGGAACACACTCTCCTCACTTATTCTGTTCACCTGGTAACATGTCCCGTGTATATTAAAACATCAGGGGAAAACACTCTCCTCACTTATACTGTTCACCTGGTAACATGTCCCGTGTGTATTAAACAATCAGGGGAACACACTCTCCTCACTTATACTGTTCACCTGGTGACATGTCCCGGGTATATTAAACAATCAGGGGAACTCACTCTACTCACTTATACTGTTCACCTGGTATCATGTCCTGTGTATATTAAACCATCAGGGGAACACACTCTCCTCACTTTTACTGTTCACCTGGTAACATGTCCCGTGCGTGTTAAACCATGAGGGGAACACACTCTCCTCACTTATACTGTTCACCTGGTAACATGTCCCGTGCGTGTTAAACCATGAGGGGAACACTCTCTACTCACTTATACTGTTCACCTGGTGACATGTCCCGTGCGTATTAAACCATCAGGGGAACACACTCTCCTCAATTAAACTGTTCACATGGCAACATGTCCCGTGTATATTAAACCATCAGGGGAACACATTCTCCTCACTTATGCTGTTCACCTGGTATCATGTCCTGTGCATATTAAACCATCAAGGGAACACACTCTCCTCACTTATACTGTTCACCTGGTGACATGTCCTGTTTGTATTAAACCATCAGGGGAACTCACTCTCCTCACTTACACTGTTCACCTGGTAACATGTCCCGTGCGTATTAAACCTTCAGGGGAACACACTTTCCTCACTTCAACTGTTCACATGGTGACATGACCCTTCAGTATTAAACAATCAGGGGAACACAATCTCCTCACTTATACTGTTTACATGGTAACATGTCCCATGTATATTAAACAATCAGGGGAAAACACTCTCTTCACATATACTGTTCACCTGGTAACATGTCCCGTGTATATTAAACCATCAGGGGAACACATTCTCCTCACTTATACTGTTCACCTGGTATCATGTCCCGTGTATATTAAACCATCAGGGGAACACATTCTCCTCACTTATGCTGTTCACCTGGTTACATGTTCTGTGTATATTAAAACATCAGGGGAACACACTCTCCTCACTTATACTGTTCACCTGGTAACTTGTCCCGTGCGTGTTAAACAATCAGGGGAACACACTCTCCTCACATATACTGTTCACCTGGTAACATGTCCTGTGTATATTAAAACATCAGGGGAACACACTCTCCTCACTTATACTGTTCACCTGGTAACATGTCCTGTGTATATTAAAACATCAGGGGAACACACTCACCTCACTTATACTGTTCACTTGGTGACATGTCCAGTGAATATTAAACCATCAGGTGACCACACTCGCCTCACTTATACTGTTCACCTGGTAACATCACCCGTGAATATTAAACCACCAGGGAAACACAACCTCCTCACTTATACTGTTCATCTGGTGACATGTCCTGTTTGCATTAAACCATCACGGGAACACACTCTCCTCACTTATACTGTTCACCTGGTAACATGTCCTGTTTGCATTAAACCATCAGGGGAACACACTCTCCTCACATATTCTGTTCACTTGGTTACATGTCCCGTGTGTATTAAACAGTCAGGGGAACACACTCTCTTCACATATACTGTTCACCTGGTGACATGTCCCGTGTATATTAGACCATCAGGGGAACACACTCTCCTCACTTCTACTCTTCACCTGGTGACATGTCCCGTGCGTGTTAAAGCATCAGGGGAACACACTCTCCTCTCTTATACTGTTCACCTGGTAACATGTCCCGTGAGAATTAAACAATCAGGGGAACAGACTCTCATCACTTATACTGTTCACCTGGTAACATGTCCCGTGCATATTAAACAATCAGGGGAACACGTTCTCCTCACTTATACTGTTCACCTGGTATCATGTCCCGTGCATATTAAACCATCAGGGGAACACGTTCTCCTCACTTATACTGTTCACCTGGTATCATGTCCCGTGTGTATTAATCAATCAGGGGAACTCACTCTCTTCACTTATACTGTTCACCTGGTAACATGTCCCGTGTGTATTAAACCATCAGGGGAACACACTCTCCTCACTTATACTGTTCACCTGGTAACATGTCCCGTCACTATTAAACAATCAGGGGAACTCACTCTCCTCACTTCTAATGTTCACCTGGGGAAATGTCTCGAAAGTATTAAACCATAAGGGGAACACACTCTCCTCACTTATACTGTTCACCTGGTAACATGTCCCGTGCGTATTAAACCATCAGGGGAACACACTCTCCTCACTTATACTGTTCACCTGGTAACATGTCCCGTGCGTATTAAACCATCAGGGGAACACACTCTCCTCACTTATACTGTTCACCTGGTGACATGTCCTGTGTGTATTAAACCATGAGGGGAACACACTCTCCTCTCTTATACTGTTCACCTGGGGAATTGTCCCGTCAGTATGAAAGAAGCAGGGGTACACACTCTCCTCACTTATAATGTTCACCTCGGGAAATGTCCAGTCAGTATTAAACCATCAGGGGAACACACTCTCCACACTTATACTGTTCACCTGGTAACATGTCCCGTGCGTGTTAAACCATCAGGGGAACACACTCTCCTCGCTTAAACTGATCACATGGTGACATGTCCCGTCAGTATTAAACAATCGTGGGAACACACTCTCCTCACTTATACTGTTCACCTGGTAACATGTCCCATGTATATTAAACAATCAGGGAAACACACTCTCCTCACTTATACTGTTCACCTGGTAACATGTCCCGTGTATATTAAACCATCAGGGGAACACACTCTCCTCACTAATACTGTTCACCTGGGAACATGTCCCGTGTATATTAAACAATCAGGGGAACACACTCTCCTCACTTATCCTGTTCACCTGGTAACATGTCCTGTGCGTATTAAACAATCAGGGGAACACACTCTCCTGACTTATACTGTTCACCTGGTAACATTTCCCGTGCGTATTAAACCATCAGGGGAACACACTCTCCTCCCTTAAACTGGTCACATGGTGACATGTCCCGTCAGTGTTAAAGAATCAGGGGAACACACTCTCTTCACTTACACTGTTCACCTGGTAATGTGTCCCATGTATATTAAACAATCAGGGGAACACACTCGCCTCACTTGAACTGTTCACCTGGTAACATGTCCCGTCACGATTAAACAATCAGGGGAACACACTCTCCTCACTTCTACTGTTCACCTGCGAACATGTCCCGTGTTTATTAAACAATCAGGGGAACACACTCTCCTCAACTATACTGTTCACCTGGTAACATGTCCCGTGTGTATTAAACCATCAGGGGAACACACTCTCCTCAATTATACTGTTCACCTGGTAACATGTCGCGTGTGTATTAAACAATCAGGGGAACACACTCTCCTCACTTATACTGTTCACCTGGTAACATGTCCCGTGTATATGAAACCATCATGGGAACACACTCTCCTCACTTATTCTGTTCACCTGGTAACATGTCCTGTGTATATTAAACCATCAGGGGAACACACTCTCCTCACTTCTACTGTTCACCTGGTAAAATGTCCCGTGTGCATTAAAAAATCAGGGGAACACACTCTCCCACTTCTACTGTTCATCTGGTAACGTGTCCCGTGTATACTAAACCATCAGGGGAACACACTCTCCTCACTTATACTGTTCACCTGGTAACATGTCCTGCGTATATTAAACCATTAGGGGAACACACTCTCTTCACTTATACTGTTCACCTGGTAACATGTCCCGTGTGCATTAAAAAATCAGGGGAACACACTCTCCTCACTTATACTGTTCATCTGGTAACGTGTCCCTTGTATATTAAACTATCAGGGGAACACACTCTCCTCACTTCTTCTGTTCATCTGGACATATGTCCCGTCGATATTAAACCATAAGGGGAACACACTCTCCTCACTTAGACTGTTCCCCTGTTGACCTGTCCCGTGTGCATTAAACAATCAGGGGAACACACTCTCCTCACTTATACTGTTCACCTGGTAACATGTCCTGTGTATATTAAACCATCATGGGAACACACTCTCCTCACTTCTACTGTTCACCTGGTAACATGTCCCGTGTTTATTAAACAATCAGGGGAACACTCTCTCCTCACTTATACTGTTCACCTGGTGAAATGTCCCGTGCGTATTAAACAATGAGGGGAACACACTCTCCTCACTTATACTGTTCGCCTCGCAACATGTCGCGTGTGTATTAAACAATCAGGGTAACACACTCTCCTCAATTATACTGTTCACCTCGTAACATGTCGCGTGTGTATTAAACAATCAGGGGAACACACTCTCCTCACTTATACTGTTCATCTGGTAACATGTCCCGTGTATATTAAACCATCAGGGGAACACACTCTCCTCACTTATACTGTTCACCTGGTGACATGTCCCGTGTTTATTAAACAATCAGGGGAACACACTCTCCTCACTTATACTGTTCACCTCGTAACATGTCGCGTGTGTATTAAACAATCAGGGGAACACACTCTCCTCACTTATACTGTTCACCTGGTAACATGTCCTGTGTATATTAAACCATCAGGGGAACACACTCTCCTCACTTATACTGTTCACCTGGTTACATGTCCCGTGTATATGAAACCATCCTTGGAACACACTCTCCTCACTTCCACTGTTCACCTGGTAACATGTCCCGTGTGCATTAAGCCATCAGGGGAACACACTCTCCTCACTTATACTGTTCACGTGGTGACATGTCCGGTGTATATTAAACCATCAGGAGAAAACACTCTCCTCACTTATAATGTTCAGCTTGTCACATGTCCCGTGTGCATTAAACAATCAGGGGAACACACACCCCTCACATACACTGTTCACCTGGTGACATGTCCCGTGTGTATTAAACAATCAGGGGAACACCCTCTCCTCACTTACACTGATCACCTGGTAACATGTCCTGTTTATATTAAACCATCAGGGGAACACACTCTCTTCACTTATACTGTTCACCTGGTAACAAGTCCCATGTATATGAAACCATCATGGGAACACACTCTCCTCACTTCCACTGTTCACCTGGCAACATGTCCCGTGTGCATTAAAAAATCAGGGGAACACACTCTCCTCACTAATACTCTTCATCTGGTAACGTGTCCCGTCGATATTAAACCATAAGGTGAACACACTCTCCTCACTTATACTGTTCATCTGGTAAAATGTCCCGTGTATATTAAACCATCAGGGGAACACACTCTCCTCACTTATACTGTTCACCTGGTGACATGTCCCGTGTTTATTAAACAATCAGGGGAAGACTCTCTCCTCACTTATACTGTTCAACTGGTAACATGTCCTGTGTATATTAAACAATCAGGGGAAGACTCTCTCCTCACTTATACAGTTCACCTGGTAACATGTCCCGTGTATATTAAACAATCAGGCGAACACTCTCTCCTCACTTATACTGTTCACCTGGTAACATGTCCCGTGTATATTAAACCATCAGGGGAACACAATCTCCTCACTTATACTGTTCACCTGGTGACATGTCCCGTGTTTATTAAACAATCAGGGGAAGACTCTCTCCTCACTTATACTGTTCACCTGGTAACATGTCCTGTGTATATTAAACAATCAGGGGAACACACTCTCCTCACTTGCACTGTTCACCTGGTAACATGTCCCGTGTATATTAAACAATCAGGCGAACACTCTCTCCTCACTTATACTGTTCACCTGGTAACATGTCCTGTGTATATTAAACCATTAGGGGAACACACTCTCTTCACTTATACTGTTCACCTGGTAACATGTCCCGTGTATATGAAAACATCATGGGAACACACTCTCCTCACTTCTCCTGTTCAAATGGTAACATGTCCCGTGTACATTAAACCATCAGGGGAACTCACTCTACTCACTTATACTGTTCATCTGGTGACATGTCCCGTGTTTATTAAACAATCAGGGGAACACACTCTCCTCACTTATACTGTTCGCCTCGTAACATGTCGCGTGTGTATTAAACAATCAGGGTAACACACTCTCCTCACTTATACTGTTCACCTCGTAACATGTCGCGTGTGTATTAAACAATCAGGGGAACACACTCTCCTCACTTATACTGTTCATCTGGTAACATGTCCCGTGTATATTAAACCATCAGGGGAACACACTCTCCTCACTTATACTGTTCACCTGGTGACATGTCCCGTGTTTATTAAACAATCAGGGGAACACACTCTCCTCACTTATACTGTTCACCTCGTAACATGTCGCGTGTGTATTAAACAATCAGGGGAACACACTCTCCTCACTTATACTGTTCACCTGGTTACATGTCCCGTGTATATGAAACCATCATGGGAACACACTCTCCTCACTTCCACTGTTCACCTGGTAACATGTCCCGTGTGCATTAAGCCATCAGGGGAACACACTCTCCTCACTTATACTGTTCACCTGGTTACATGTCCCGTGTATATGAAACCATCATGGGAACACACTCTCCTCACTTTTACTGTTCACCTGGTGACACGTCCCGTGTTTATTAAACAATCAGGGGAACACTCTCTCCTCACTTATACAGTTCACCTGGTAACATGTCCCGAGTATATTAAACAATCAGGCGAACACTCTCTCCTCACTTATACTGTTCACCTGGTAACATGTCCCGTGTATATTAAACCATCAGGGGAACACACTCTCCTCACTTACACTGTTCACCTGGTAACATGTCCCGTGTATATTAAACAAACAGGCGAACACTCTCTCCTCACTTATACTGTTCACCTGGTAACATGTCCTGTGTATATTAAACCATTAGGGGAACACACTCTCTTCACTTACACTGTTCACCTGGTAACATGTCCCGTGTATATGAAAACATCATGGGAACACACTCTCCTCACTTCTCCTGTTCAAATGGTAACATGTCCCGTGCGCATTAAAAAATCAGGGGAACACTCTCTCCTCACTTATACTGTTCATCTGGTAACGTGTCCCGTGTGTATTAAACCATCAGGGGAACACACTCTCCTCACTTCTTGTGTTAATCTGGTCATATGTCCCGTCGATATTAAACCATAAGGGGAACACACTCTCCTCACTTAGACTGTTCCCCTGGTGACCTGTCCCGTGTGCATTAAAAAATCAGGGGAACACACTCTCCTCACTTATACTGTTCATATGGTAACATGTCCCGTGTATATTAAACCATCAGGGGAACTCACTCTCCTCACTTATACTGTTCACCTGGTGACATGTCCCGTGTTTATTAAACAATCAGGGGAACACTCTCTCCTCACTTATACTGTTCACCTGGTGAAATGTCCCGTGCGTATTAAACAATCAGGGGAACACACTCTCCTCACTTATACTGTTCGCCTCGTAACATGTCGCGTGTGTATTAAACAATCAGGGTAACACACTCTCTTCACTTATACTGTTCACCTGGTAACAAGTCCCGTGTATATGAAACCATCATGGGAACACACTCTCCTCACTTATACTGTTCACGTGGTGACATGTCCGGTGTATATTAAACCATCAGGAGAACACACTCTCCTCACTTATAATGTTCAGCTTGTCACATGTCCCGTGTGCATTAAACAATCAGGGGAACACACTCCCCTCACATACACTGTTCACCTGGTGACATGTCCCGTGTGTATTAAACAATCAGGGGAACACCCTCTCCTCACTTACACTGATCACCTGGTAACATGTCCTGTGTATATTAAACCATAAGGTGAACACACTCTCCTCACTTATACTGTTCATCTGGTAACATGTCCCGTGTATATTAAACCATCAGGGGAACACACTCTCCTCACTTATACTGTTCACCTGGTGACATGTCCCGTGTTTATTAAACAATCAGGGGAACACACTCTCCTCACTTATACAGTTCACCTGGTGACATGTCCCGTGTTTATTAAACAATCAGGGGAACACTCTCTCCTCACTTATACAGTTCACCTGGTAACATGTCCCGTGTATATTAAACAATCAGGGGAACACACTCTCCTCACTTATACTGATCACCTGGTGACATGTCCCGTGTTTATTAAACAATCAGGGGAACACACTCTCCTCACTTATACTGATCACCTGGTGACATGTCCCGTGTTTATTAAACAATCAGGGGAACACACTCTCCTCACTTATACTGTTCACCTGGTAACATGTCCCGTGTGTATTAAACAATCAGGCGAACACTCTCTCCTCACTTATACTGTTCACCTGGTAACATGTCCCGTGTATATTAAACCATCAGGGGAACACACTCTCCTCACTTATACTGTTCGCCTCGTAACATGTCGCGTGTGTATTAAACAATCAGGGTAACACACTCTCCTCACTTATACTGTTCACCGCGTAACATGTCGCGTGTGTATTAAACAATCAGGGGAACACACACTCCTCACTTATACTGTTCATCTGGTAACATGTCCCGTGTATATTAAACCATCAGGGGAACACACTCTCCTCACTTATACTGTTCACCTGGTGACATGTCCCGTGTTTATTAAACAATCAGGGGAACACACTCTCCTCACTTATACTGTTCACCTCGTAACATGTCACGTGTGTATTAAACAATCAGGGGAACACACTCTCCTCACTTATACTGTTCATCTGGTAACATGTCCCGTGTATATTAAACCATCAGGGGAACACACTCTCCTCACTTATACTGTTCACCTGGTAACATGTCCTGTGTATATTAAACCATCTGGGGAACACACTCTCCTCACATATACTGTTCACATGGTTACATGTCCCGTGTATATGAAACCATCATGGGAACACACTCTCCTCACTTCCACTGTTCACCTGGTAACATGTCCCGTGTGCATTAAGCCATCAGGAGAACACACTCTCCTCACTTATAATGTTCTGCTTGTCACATGTCCCGTGTGCATTAAACAATCAGGGGAACACACTCTCCTCACTTACACTGATCACCTGGTAACATGTCCTGTGTATATTAAACCATCAGGGGAACACACTCTCTTCACTTATACTGTTCACCTGGTAACAAGACCCGTGTATATGAAACCATCATGGGAACACACTCTCCTCACTTCCACTGTTCACCTGGCAACATGTCCCGTGTGCATTAAAAAATCAGGGGAACACACTCTCCTCACTAATACTGTTCATCTGTTAACGTGTCCCGTCGATATTAAACCATAAGGTGAACACACTCTTCTCACTTATACTGTTCATCTGGTAACATGTCCCGTGTATATTAAACCATCAGGGGAAAACACTCTCCTCACTTATACTGTTCACCTGGTGACATGTCCCGTGTTTATTAAACAATCAGGGGAACACACTCTCCTCACTTATACTGTTCACCTGGTAACATGTCCCGTGTATATTAAACAATCAGGGGAACACTCTCTCCTCACTTATACTGTTGACCTGGTAACATGTCCCGTGTATATTAAACAATCCGGGGAACACACTCTCCTCACTTATACTGTTCATCTGGTAACATGTCCCGTGTATATTAAACCATCAGGGGAACACTCTCTCCTCACTTATACTGTTCACCTGGTAACATGTCCTGTGTATATTAAACCATTAGGGGAACACACTCTCTTCACTTATACTGTTCACCTGGTAACATGTCCCGTGTATATGAAAACATCATGGGAACACACTCTCCTCACTTCTCCTGTTCAAATGGTAACATGTCCCGTGTGCATAAAAAATCAGGCGAACACACTCTCCTCACTTATACTGTTCATATGGTAACATGTCCCGTGTATATTAAACCATCAGGGGAACTCACTCTCCTCACTTATACTGTTCACCTGGTGACATGTCCCGTGTTTATTAAGCAATCAGGGGAACACACTCTCCTCACTTATACTGTTCGCCTCGTAACATGTCGCGTGTGTATTAAACAATCAGGGTAACACACTCTCCTCACTTATACTGTTCACCGCGTAACATGTCGCGTGTGTATTAAACCATCAGGGGAACACACTCTCCTCACTTATACTGTTCACCTGGTAACATGTCCTGTGTATATTAAACCATCAGGGGAACACACTCTCCTCACATATTCTGTTCACCTGGTTACATGTCCCGTGTATATGAAACCATCATGGGAACACACTCTCCTCACTTCCACTGTTCACCTGGTAACATGTCCCGTGTGCATTAAGCCATCAGGAGAACGCACTCTCCTCACTTATAATGTTCTGCTTGTCACATGTCCCGTGTGCATTAAACAATCAGGGGAACACACTCCCCGCACATACACTGTTCACCTGGTGACATGTCCCGTGTGTATTAAACAATCAGGGGAACACACTCTCCTCACTTACACTGATCACCTGGTAACATGTCCTGTGTATATTAAACCATCAGCGGAACACACTCTCTTCACTTATACTGTTCACCTGGTAACAAGTCCCGTGTATATGAAACCATCAGGGGAACACACTCTCCTCACTTATACTGTTCGCCTCGTAACATGTCGCGTGTGTATTAAACAATCAGGGTAACACACTCTCCTCACTTATACTGTTCACCGCGTAACATGTCGCGTGTGTATTAAACCATCAGCGGAACACACTCTCTTCACTTATACTGTTCACCTGGTAACATGTCCCGTGTGCATTAAAAAATCAGGGGAACACACTCTCCTCACTAATACTGTTCATCTGGTAACATGTCCCGTGTATATTAAACCATCAGGGGAAAACACTCTCCTCACTTATACTGATCACCTGGTGACATGTCCCGTGTTTATTAAACAATCAGGGGAACACACTCTCCTCACTTATACTGTTCACCTGGTAACATGTCCAGTGTATATTAAACAATCAGTGGAACACACTCTCCTCACTTATACTGTTCATCTGGTAACATGTCCCGTGTATATTAAACCATCAGGGGAACACACTCTCCTCACTTATACTGTTCACCTGGTGACATGTCCCGTGTTTATTAAATCAATCAGGGGAACACTCTCTCCTCACTTATACTGTTCACCTGGTAACATGTCCCGTGTATATTAAACCATCAGGGGAACAAACTCTCCTCACTTATACTGTTCACCTGGTAACATGTCCTGTGTATATTAAATCATTATGGGAACACACTCTCTTAACTTATACTGTTCACCTGGTAACATGTCCCGTTTATATGAAAACATCATGGGAACACACTCTCCTCACTTCTCCTGTTCAAATGGTAACATGTCCCGTGTGCATTAAAAAATCAGGGGAACACACTCTCCTCACTTATACTGTTCATCTGGTTAAGTGTCCCGTGTGTATTAAACCATCAGGGGAACACACTCTCCTCACTTCTTCTGTTCATCTGGTCATATGTCCCGTCGATGTTAAACCATAAGGGGAACACACTCTCCTCACTTAGACTGTTCCCCTGGTAACCTGTCCCGTGTGCATTAAACCATCAGGGGAACACACTCTCCTCACTGAAACTGTTCACCTGGTAACATGTCCCGTGCGTATTAAACAATCAGGGTAACACACTCTCCTCACATATACTGTTCACCTCGTAATATGTCCGGTGTGCATTAAACAATCATGGGAGCACACTCTCCTCACATATACTGTTCACCTGGTGACATGTCCCGTGTGTATTAAACAATCAGGGGAACACCCTCTCCTCACTTATACTGTTCACCTGGTTACATGTCCCGTGTATATGAAACCATCATGGGAACACACTCTCCTCACTTCCACTGTTCACCTGGTGACATGTCCCGTGTGCATTAAAAAATCAGGGGAACACTCTCTCCTCACTTATACTGTTCATCTGGTAACGTGTCCCGTGTATATTGAACCATCAGGGGTACACAATCTCCTCACTTTTACTGTTCACCTGGTGAAATGTCCCGTGTTTATTAAAAAATCAGGGGAACACTCTCTCCTCACTTATACATTTCACCTGGTAACATGTCCCGTGTATATTAAACAATCAGGGGAACATTCTCTCCTCACTTATACTGTTCACCTGGTAACATGTCCTGTGTATATTAAACAATCAGGGGAACACACTCTCCTCACTTATACTGTTCACCTCGTAACATGTCGCGTGTGTATTAAACAATCAGGGGAACACACTCTCCTCACTTATACTGTTCACCTGGTAACATGTCCTGTGTGTATTAAACAATCAGGGGAACACACTCTCCTCACTGATACTGTTCACCTCGTAACATGTCGCGTGTGTATTAAACAATCAGGGGAACACACTCTCCTCACTTATACTGTTCACCTGGTAACATGTCCTGTGTATATTAAACCATTAGGGGAACACAATCTCTTCACTTATACTGTTCACCTGGTGACATGTCCCGTGTGCATTATAAAATCAGGGGAACACACTATCCTCACTTATACTGTTCATCTGGTAACGTGTCCCTTGTATATTAAACTATCAGGGGAATACACTCTCCTCACTTCTTCTGTTCATCTGCTCATATGTCCCGTCGATATTAAACCATAAGGGGAACACACTCTCCTCACTTAGACTGTTCCCCTGGTGACCTGTCCCGTGTGCATTAAACAATCAGGGGAACACACTCTCCTCACTTATACTGTTCACCTGGTAACATGTCCCGTGTATATTAAACCATCATGGGAACACACTCTCCTCACTTTTACTGTTCACCTCTTAACATGTCGCGTGTGTATTAAACAATCAGGGGAAAACACTCTCCTCACTTATACTGATCACCTGGTGACATGTCCCGTGTTTATTAAACAATCAGGGGAACACACTCTCCTCACTTATACTGTTCACCTGGTTACATGTCCCCTGTATATTAAACTATCAAGGGAACACACTCTCCTCACTTATACTGTTCAACTGGTGACATGTCCCGTGTATATTAAACAATCAGGGGAACACACTCTCCTCACTTATACTGTTCATCTGGTAACATGTCCCGTGTATATTAAACCATCAGGGGAACACACTCTCCTCACTTATACTGTTCACCTGGTAACATGTCCTGTGTATATTAAACCATCAGAGGAACACACTCTCCTCACATATACTGTTCACCTGGTTACATGTCCCGTGTATATGAAACCATCAGGGGAACGCACTCTCCTCACTTCCACTGTTCACCTGGTAACATGTCCCGTGTGCATTAAAAAATCAGGGGAACACACTCTCCTCACTAATACTGTTCATCTGGTAACGTGTCCCGTCGATATTAAACCATAAGGTGAACACACTCTCCTCACTTATACTGTTCATCTGGTAACATGTCCCGTGTATATTAAAGCATCAGGGGAAAACACTCTCCTCACTTATACTGTTCACCTGGTGACATGTCCCGTGTTTATTAAACAATCAGGGGAACACACTCTCCTCACTTATACTGTTCACCTGGTAACATGTCCCGTGTATATTAAACAATCAGGGGAACACACTCTCCTCACTTATACTGTTCACCTGGTAACATGTCCCGTGTGCATTAAGCCATCAGGAGAACACACTCTCCTCACTTATAATGTTCTGCTTGTCACATGTCCCGTGTGCATTAAACAATCAGGGGAACACACTCCCCGCTCATACACTGTTCACCTGGTGACATGTCCCGTGTGTATTAAACAATCAGGGGAACACACTCTCCTCACTTACACTGATCACCTGGTAACATGTCCTGTGTATATTAAACCATCAGGGGAACACACTCTCTTCACTTATACTGTTCACCTGGTAACAAGTCCCGTGTATATGAAACCATCATGGGAACACACTCTCCTCACTTCCACTGTTCACCTGGCAACATGTCCCGTGTGCATTAAAAAATCAGGGGAACACACTCTCCTCACTAATACTGTTCATCTGGTAACGTGTCCCGTCGATATTAAACCATAAGGTGAACACACTCTCCTCACTTATACTGTTCATCTGGTAACATGTCCCGTGTATATTAAACCATCAGGGGAAAACACTCTCCTCACTTATACTGTTCACCTGGTGACATGTCCCGTGTTTATTAAACAATCAGGGGAACACACTCTCCTCACTTATACTGTTCACCTGGTAACATGTCCCGTGTATATTAAACAATCAGGGGAACACACTCTCCTCACTTATACTGTTCATCTGGTAACATGTCCCGTGTATATTAAACCATCAGGGGAACACTCTCTCCTCACTTATACTGTTCACCTGGTAACATGTCCTGTGTATATTAAACCATTAGGGGAACACACTCTCTTCACTTATACTGTTCACCTGGTAACATGTCCCGTGTATATGAAAACATCATGGGAACACACTCTCCTCACTTCTCCTGTTCAAATGGTAACATGTCCCGTGTGCATTAAAAAATCAGGGGAACACACTCTCCTCACTTATACTGTTCATATGGTAACATGTCCCGTGTATATTAAACCATCAGGGGAACACTCTCTCCTCACTTATACTGTTCACCTGGTGACATGTCCCGTGTTTATTAAACAATCAGGGGAACACTCTCTCCTCACTTATACTGTTCACCTCGTAACATGTCGCGTGTGTATTAAACAATCAGGGTAACACACTCTCCTCAGTTATACTGTTCACCGCGTAACATGTCGCGTGTGTATTAAACCATCAGGGGAACACACTCTCCTCACTTATACTGTTCACCTGGTAACATGTCCTGTGTATATTAAACCATCAGGGGAACACACTCTCCTCACATATTCTGTTCACCTGGTTACATGTCCCGTGTATATGAAACCATCATGGGAACACACTCTCCTCACTTCCACTGTTCACCTGGTAACATGTCCCGTGTGCATTAAAAAATCAGGGGAACACTCTCTCCTCACTTATAATGTTCTGCTTGTCACATGTCCCGTGTGCATTAAACAATCAGGGGAACACACTCCCCGCACATACAATGTTCACCTGGTGACATGTCCCGTGTGTATTAAACAATCAGGGGAACACACTCTCCTCACTTACACTGATCACCTGGTAACATGTCCTGTGTATATTAAACCATCAGGGGAACACACTCTCTTCACTTATACTGTTCACCTGGTAACAAGTCCCGTGTATATGAAACCATCATGGGAACACACTCTCCTCACTTCCACTGTTCACCTGGCAACATGTCCCGTGTGCATTAAAAAATCAGGGGAACACACTCTCCTCACTAATACTGTTCATCTGGTAACGTGTCCCGTCGATATTAAACCATAAGGTGAAAACACTCTCCTCACTTATACTGTTCATCTGGTAACATGTCCCGTGTATATTAAAGCATCAGGGGAAAACACTCTCCTCACTTATACTGTTCACCTGGTGACATGTCCCGTGTTTATTAAACAATCAGGGGAACACACTCTCCTCACTTATACTGTTCACCTGGTAACATGTCCCGTGTATATTAAACAATCAGGGGAACACACTCTCCTCACTTATACTGTTCATCTGGTAACATGTCCCGTGTATATTAAACCATCAGGGGAACACACTCTCCTCACTTATACTGTTCACCTGGTGACATGTCCCGTGTTTATTAAAAAATCAGGGGAACACTCTCTCCTCACTTATACTGTTCACCTGGTAACATGTCCCGTGTATATTAAACCATCAGGGGAACAAACTCTCCTCACTTACACGGTTCACCTGGTAACATGTCCCGTGTATATTAAACAATCAGGCGAACACTCTCTCCTCACTTATACTGTTCACCTGGTAACATGTCCTGTGTATATTAAATCATTATGGGAACACACTCTCTTAACTTATACTGTTCACCTGGTAACATGTCCCGTTTATATGAAAACATCATGGGAACACACTCTCCTCACTTCTCCTGTTCAAATGGTAACATGTCCCGTGTGCATTAAAAAATCAGGGGAACACACTCTCCTCACTTATACTGTTCTTCTGGTTAAGTGTCCCGTGTGTATTAAACCATCAGGGGAACACACTCTCCTCACTTCTTCTGTTCATCTGGTCATATGTCCCGTCGATATTAAACCATAAGGGGAACACACTCTCCTCACTTAGACTATTCCCCTGGTGACCTGTCCCCTGTGCATTAAACCATCAGGGGAACACACTCTCCTCGCTGAAACTGTTCACCTGGTAACATGTCCCGTGCGTATTAAACAATCAGGGTAACACACTCTCCTCACATATACTGTTCACCTCGTAACATGTCCGGTGTGCATTAAACAATCATGGGAGCACACTCTCCTCACATATACTGTTCACCTGGTGACATGTCCCGTGTGTATTAAACAATCAGGGGAACACTCTCTCCTCACTTATACTGTTCATCTGGTAACGTGTCCCGTGTATATTGAACCATCAGGGGTACACACACTCCTCACTTTTACTGTTCACCTGGTGACATGTCCCGTGTTTATTAAAAAATCAGGGGAACACTCTCTCCTCACTTATACATTTCACCTGGTAAGATGTCCCGTGTATATTAAACAATCAGGGGAACATTCTCTCCTCACTTATACTGTTCACCTGGTAACATGTCCTGTGTATATTAAACCATCAGTGGAATACATTCTCCTCACTTATACTGTTCACCTGGTGACATGTCCTGTGTGTATTAAACAATCAGGGGAACACACTCTCCTCACTTATACTGTTCACCTCGTAACATGTCGCGTGTGTATTAAACAATCAGGGGAACACACTCTCCTCACTTATACTGTTCACCTGGTAACATGTCCTGTGTATATTAAACCATTAGGGGAACACACTCTCTTCACTTATACTGTTCACCTGGTAACATGTCCCGTGTGCATTAAAAAATCAGGGGAACACACTATCCTCACTTATACTGTTCATCTGGTAACGTGTCCCTTGTATATTAAACTATCAGGGGAACACACTCTCCTCACTTCTTCTGTTCATCTGGTCATATGTCCCGTCGATATTAAACCATAAGGGGAACACACTCTCCTCACTTAGACTGTTCCCCTGGTGACCTGTCCCGTGTGCATTAAACAATCAGGGGAACACACTCTCCTCACTTATACTGTTCAACTGGTAACATGTCCTGTGTATATTACACCATCATGGGAACACACTCTCCTCACTTTTACTGTTCACCTCTTAACATGTCGCGTGTGTATTAAACAATCAGGGGAACACACTCTCCTCACTTATACTGTTCATCTGGTAACATGTCCCGTGTATATTAAACCATCAGGGGAACACACTCTCCTCACTTATACTGTTCAACTGGTAACATGTCCCGTGTGCATTAAACCATCAGGGGAACACACACTCCTCACTTATAATGTTCACCTGGTAACATGTCCCGTGTATATTAAACAATCAGGGGAACACACTCTCCTCACTTATACTGTTCACCTGGTGACATGTCCCGTGCGTATTAAACAATCAGGGTAACACACACTCCTCACTTATAATGTTCACCTGGTAACATGTCCCGTGTATATTAAACAATCAGGGGAACACACTCTCCTCACTTATACTGTTCACCTCGTAACATGTCGCGTGTGTATTAAACAATCAGGTGAACACACTCTCCTCACTTATACTGTTCACCTGGTGACATGTCCCGTGTATATTAAACAATCAGGGGAACACACTCTCCTCACTTATACTGTTCACCTGGTGACATGTCCCGTGTTTATTAAACAATCAGGTGAACACACTCTCCTCACTTATACTGTTCACCTGGTGACATGTCCCGTGTATATTAAACAATCAGGGGAACACACTCTCCTCACTTATACTGTTCACCTGGTGACATGTCCCGTGTATATTAAACAATCAGGGGAACACACTCTCCTCACTTATACTGTTCACCTGGTGACATGTCCCGTGTATATTAAACAATTAGGTGAACACACTCTCCTCACTTATACTGTTCACCTGGTAACATGTCCTGTGTATATTAAACCATCAGGGGAACACACTCTCCTCACTTACACTGTTCACCTGGTAACATGTCCCGTGTATATTAAACCATCAGGGAAACACACTCTCCTCACTTATACTGTTCACCTGGTAACATGTCCCGTGTATATTAAACCATCAGGGGAATACACTCTCCTCACTTATACTGTTCACCTGGTGACATGTCCCGTGTTTATTAAACCATCAGGGGAACACACTCTCCTCACTTATACTGTTCACCTGGTAACATATCCCGAGTGTATTAAATAATCAGGGGAACACACTCTCCTCACATATACTATTCACCTGGTGACATGTCCTGTGTATATTAAACCAACAGGGGAACACATTCTCCTCACTTATACTGTTCACCTGGTAACATGTCCCGTGTATATTAAACCATCAGGGGAACACACTCTCCTCACTTATACTGTTCACCTGGTAACATCTTCCGTGTGTATTAAACCACCAGGGGAAAATACTCTCCTCACTTATACTGTTCACCTGGCAACATGTCCCGTGAATATTAAACCATCAGGGAAACACAATCTCCTCACTTATACTGTTCATCTGTTAACATGTCCCGTGAATATTAAACCATCAGGGGAACACACTCTCCTCAATTATACAGTTCACCTGGTAACATGTCCCGTGAATATTAAACCATCAGGGAAACACACTCTCCTCACTTCTACTGTTCATCTGGAAACATGTCCCGTGAAGGTTAAACAATCAGGGGAACACAAGCTCCTCACTTATACTGTTCACCTGGCAACATGTCCCGTGAATATTAAACCATCAGGGAAACACACTCTCCTCACTTATACTGTTCATCTCTTAACATGTCCCGTGAATATTAAACCATCAGGGGAACACACTCTCCTCAATTATACAGTTCACCTGGTAACATGTCCCGTGAATATTAAACCATCAGGGGAACACACTCTCCTCACTTCTACTGTTCATCTGGAAACATGTCCCGTGTAGGTTAAACAATCAGGGGAACACAATCTCCTCACTTATACTGTTCACCTGGTGACATGTCCCGTCAGTATTAAACCATCAGGGGAACACACTCTCTTCACTTATACTGTTCACCTGGTAACATGCCCCGTGTATATTAAACCATCAGGGGAACACACTCTCCTCACTTATACTGTTCACCTGGTGACATGTCCCGTGCGTATTAAACAGTCAGGGGAATCCAATCCCCTCACTGATACTGTTCACCTGGTAACATGTCCCGTGTTTATTAAACCATCAGGGGAACACACTCTCCTCACTTATACTGTTCACCTGGTAACATGTCCAGTGAATATTAAACCATCAGGGGAACACACTCACCTCACTTACAATGTTCAGTTGGTAACATGTCCAGTGAATATTAAACCATCAGGGGAACACACTCACCTCACTTACACTGTTCAGTTGGTAACATGTCCAGTGAATATTAAACCATCAGGGGAACACACTCTCCTCACTTATACTGATCACCTGGTAACATCACCCGTGAATATTAAACCACCAGGGAAACACAAACTCCTCACTTATACTGTTCACCTCGTAACATGTCGCGTGTGTATTAAACAATCAGGTGAACACACTCTCCTCACTTATACTGTTCACCTGGTGACATGTCCCGTGTATATTAAACAATCGGGGGAACACACTCTCCTCACTTATACTGTTCACCTGGTGACATGTCCCGTGCGTATTAAACAGTCAGGGGAACACACTCCCCTCACTGATACTGTTCACCTGGTAACATGTCCCGTGTTTATTAAACCATCAGGGGAACACACTCTCCTCACTTATACTGTTCACCTGGTAACACGTCCCGTGTATATTAAACAATCAGGGGAACACACTCTCCTCACATATACTATTCACCTGGTAACATGTCCTGTGTGCATTAAACCACCAGGGGAACACACTCTCCTCACTTATACTGTTCACCTGGTAACATATCCCGTGTGTATTAAATAATCAGGGGAACACACTCTCCTCACATATACTATTCACCTGGTGACATGTCCTGTGTATATTAAACCAACAGGGGAACACATTCTCCTCACTTATACTGTTCACCTGGTAACATGTCCCGTGTGTATTAAACCACCAGGGGTAAATACTCTCCTCACTTATACTGTTCACCTGGCAACATGTCCCGTGAATATTAAACCATCAGGGAAACACAATCTCCTCACTTATACTATTCATCTGTTAACATGTCCCGTGAATATTAAACCATCAGGGGAACACACTCTCCTCGCTTATACAGTTCACTTGGTAACATGTCCCGTGCGTATTAAACCATCAGGGGTACAAACTCTCCTCACTTATACTGTTCACCTGGTAACATGTCCCGTGCGTATTAAACCATCAGGGGAACAGACTCTCCTCAATTATACAGTTCACTTGGTAACATGTCCCGTGCGTAATAAACCATCAGGGGAACACACTCTCCTCACTTATACTGTTCATCTGGTGACATGTCCTGTTTGCATTAAACCATCAGGGGAACAAACTCTCCTCACTTATACTGTTCACCTGGTAACATGTCCAGTGCGTGTTAAACCATCAGGGGAACAAACTCTCCTCACTTCTACTGTTCTCCTGGTGACATGTCCCGTCAGTATTAAACAATCAGGGGAACAAACTCCCCTCACTTATACTGTTCACATGGTGACATGTCCCGTCAGTTTTAAACAATCAGGGGAACACACTCTCCTCACTTACACTGTTCACCTGGTAACATGTCCCGTGTATAATAAACAATCAGGGGAACACACTCTCCTCACTTACACTGTTCACCTGGTAACATGTCCCGTGTATAATAAACAATCAGGGGAACACATTCTCCTCACTTATACTGTTCACCTGGTAACATGTCCCGTGTATATTAAACAATCACGGGAACACACTCTCCTCACTTAAACTGTTCACCTGGTGACATGTCCTGTGCTTATAAAACCATCAGGGGAACACACTCTCCTCACTTAAACTGTTCACCTGGTGACATGTCCTGTGTTTATTAAACCATCAGGGGAACACACTCTCCTCACTTATCCTGTTCACCTGGTAACATGTCTGCTGTGCATTAAACAATAAGGGGAACACACTCTCCTCACTTATATTGTTTACCTGGTAACATGTCCCGTGTGCATTAAACAATCAGTAGAACACACTCTCCTCAATTATACTGTTCACCGGGGAACATGTCCTGTGTATATTAAACCATCAGGGGAACACAGTCTCCTCACTTATACTGTTCACCTGGTAACATGTCCCGTGTGCTTTAAACAATCAGGGGAACACACTCTCCTCACTTATACTGTTCACCTGGTAACATGTCCCGTGTGCTTTAAACAATCAGGGGAACACACTCTCCTCACTTATACTGTTCACCTGGTAACATGTCCCTTGTGCATTAAACAATCAGGGCAACACACTCTCCTCACTTATACTGTTCACCTGGCAACATGTCCCGTGAATATTAAACCATCAGGGGAACACACTCTCCTCACTTATACTGTTCACCGGGGAACATGTCCTGTGTATATTAAACCATCAGGGGAACACAGTCTCCTCACTTATACTGTTCACCTGGTAACATGTCCCGTGTGTATTAAACCATCAGGGGAACACACTCTCCTCACTTATACTGTTCACCTGGTGACATGTCCCGTGTACATTAAACCATCAGGGGAACACACTCTCCACACTTATACTGTTCACCTGGGAACATGTCCTGTGTATATTAAACCATCAGGGGAAAATACTCTCCTCACTTATACTGTTCACCTGGTAACATGTCCCGTGTATATTAAACCATCAGGGGAACACACTCTCCTCACTTATACTTTTCATCTGTTAACATGTCCCGTGAATATCAAACCATCAGGGGAACACACTCTCCTCAATTCTACTGTTCATCTGGAAACATGTCCCGTGAAGGTTAAACAATCAGGGGAACACAATCTCCTCACTTATACTGTTAACCTGGTGACATGTCCCGTCAGTATTAAACCATCAGGGGAACACACTCTCTTCACTTATACTGTTCACCTGGTAACATGTCCCGTGTATATTAAACCATCAGGGGAACACACTCTCCTCACTTATACTGTTCACCTGGTAACATGTCCCGTGTTTATTAAACCATCAGGGGAACACACTCTCCTCACTGATACTGTTCACCTGGTGACATGTCATGTGTATATTAAACCATCAGGGGAACACACTCTCCTCACTTATACTGTTCACCTTGTAACACGTCCCGTGTGCATTAAACCACCAGGGGAACACACTCACCTCACTTACACTGTTCAGTTGGTAACATGTCCCGTGAGTATTAAACCATCAGGGAAACACACTCACCTCACTTACACTGTTCAGTTGGTAACATGTCCAGTGAATATTAAACCATCAGGGGAACACACTCACCTCACTTACACTGTTCAGTTGGTAACATGTCCCGTGAGTATTAAACCAACAGGGAAACACACTCACCTCACTTACACTGTTCACTTGGTAACATGTCCCATGGACATTAAACAATCGGTGGAACACACTCTCCTCACTTATACTGTTCACCTGGTAACATGTCCCGTGTATATTAAACCATCAGGGGAACACACTCTCCTCATTTATACTGTTCACCTGGTAACATGTCCCGTTCGTATTAAACCATCAGGTTAACACACTATCCTCACTTATACTGTTCACCTGGTAAAATGTCCCGTTCATATTAAACCATCAGGGGAACAGACTCCCCTCACTTATACTCTTCACCTGGTGTCATGTCCCGTGTACATTAAACCATCAGGGGAACACACTCTCCTCATTTATACTGTTCACCTGGTAACATGTCCCGTTCGTATTAAACCATCAGGTTAACACACTATCCTCACTTATACTGTTCACCTGGTAAAATGTCCCGTTCATATTAAACCATCAGGGGAACAGACTCCCCTCACTTCTTCTGTTCACCTGGTGACATGTCCCGTGTATATTAAACCATCAGCGGAACACACTCTCCTCACTTATACTCTTCACCTGGTGTCATGTCCCGTGTACATTAAACCATCAGGGGAACACACTCTCCTCACTTATACTGTTCACCTGGGAACATGTCCTGTGTATATTAAACCATCAGGGGAAAATACTCTCCTCACTTATACTGTTCACCTGGCAACATGTCCCGTGAATATTAAAACATCAGGGAAACACAATCTCCTCACTTACACTGTTCATCTGTTAACATGTCCCGTGAATATTAAACCATCAGGGGAACACACTCTCCTCAATTATACAGTTCACCTGGTAACATGTCCCGTGAATATTAAACCATCAGGGAAACACACTCTCCTCACTTATACTGTTCACCTGGTGACATGTCCCGTCAGTATTAAACCATCAGGGGAACACACTCTCTTCACTTATACTGTTCACCTGTTAACATGTCCCATGTATATTAAACCATCAGGGGAACACACTCTCCTCACTTATACTGTTCACCTGGTGACATTTCCCGTCAGTATTAAACCATCTGGCGAACACACTCTCTTCACTTCTCCTGTTCAATCGGTAACATCACCCGTGAATATTAAACCACCAGGGAAACACCATCTCCGCACTTATACTGTTCACATGGTAACATGTCCCGTGAAGATTAAACAATCAAAGGAACCATCAGCAGAACACACTCTACTCACTTATACTGTTCACCTGGTAACTGTCCGGTGTGTATTAAACAATCAGGGGAACACACTCTCCTCACTTATACTGTTCACCTGGTAACATTTCCCTCGTATATTAAACAATCAGGGGAACACACTCTCCTCACTTATACTGTTCACCTGGTAACATGTCCCATGTATATTATACCATCAGGGGAACACACTCTCCTCACTTATACAGTTCACTTGGTAACATGTCCCGTGCGTATTAAACCATCAGGGGAACACACTCTCCTCACTTATACTGTTCATCTGGTGACATGTCCTGTTTGCATTCAACCATCAGCGGAACACACTCTCCTCGCTTATACAGTTCACTTGGTAACATGTCCCGTGCGTATTAAACCATCAGGGGAACACACTCTCCTCACTTATACTGTTCATCTGGTGACATGTCCTGTTTGCATTAAACCATCAGGGGTACACACTCTCCTCACTTATACTGTTCACCTGGTAACATGTCCAGTGCGTATTAAACCATCAGGGGAACAGACTCTCCTCACTTATACAGTTCACTTGGTAACATGTCCCGTGCGTAATAAACCATCAGGGGAACACACTCTCCTCACTTATACTGTTCATCTGGTGACATGTCCTGTTTGCATTAAACCATCAGGGGAACACACTCTCCTCACTTATACTGTTCACCTGGTAACATGTCCCGTCAGTATTAAAAAATCAGGGGAACACACTCTCCTCACTTATACTGTTCACATGGTGTCATGTCCCGTCAGTATTAAAAAATCAGGGGAACACACTCTCCTCACTTACACTGTTCACATGGTGTCATGTCCCGTCAGTATTATACAATCAGGGGTACACACTCTCCTCACTTACACTGTTCACCTGGTAACATGTCCCGTGTTTATTAAACTATCAGGGGAACACACTCTCCTCACTTATACTGTTCACCTGGTGACATGTCCTGTGTTTATTAAACTATCAGGGGAACACACTCTCCTCACTTATACTGTTCACCTGGTGACATGTCCTGTGTTTATTAAACTATCAGGGGAACACACTCTCCTCACTTATACTGTTCACCTGGTGACATGTCCTGTGTTTATTAAACTATCAGGGGAAGACACTCTCCTCACTTATACTGTTCACCTGGTAACATGTCCTGTGTATATTAAACCATCAGGGGAACACACTCTCCTCACTTATACTGTTCACCTGGTAACATGTCCCGTGTGCATTAAACAATCAGTAGAACACACTCTCCTCAATTATACTGTTCACCGGGGAACATGTCCTGTGTATATTAAACCATCAGGGGAACACAGTCTCCTCACTTATACTGTTCACCTGGTAACATGTCCCGTGTGTATTTAACAATCAGGGGATCACACTATCCTCACTTATACTGTTCACCTGGCAACATGTCCCGTGTGCTTTAAACAGTCAGGGGAACACACTCTCCTCACTTATACTGTTCACCTGGTAACATGTCCCGTGTATATTAAACAATCAGGGGAACACACTCTCCTCACTTATACTGTTCACCTGGCAACATGTCCCGTGTGTATTTAACAATCAGGGGATCACACTATCCTCACTTATATTGTTTACCTGGTAACATGTCCCGTGTGCATTAAACCATCAGGGGAACACACTCTCCTCTCTTATATTGTTTACCTGGTAACATGTCCCGTGTGCATTAAACCATCAGGGGAACACACTCTCCTCACTTATACTGTTCACCTGGTAACATGTCCCTTGTGTATTTAACAATCAGTGGATCACACTATCCTCACTTATACTGTTCACCTGGCAACATGTCCCGTGTGCTTTAAACAATCAGGGGAACACACTCTCCTCACTTATACTGTTCACCTGGTAACATGTCCCGTGTATATTAAACAATCAGGGGAACACACTCTCCTCACTTATACTGTTCACCTGGTAACATGTCTGCTGTGCATTAAACAATAAGGGGAACACACTCTCCTCACTTATACTGTTCACCGGGGAACATGTCCTGTGTATATTAAACCATCAGGGGAACACACTCTCCTCAATTCTACTGTTCACCTGGTAACATGTCCCGTGTGCATTAAACAATCAGTAGAACACAGTCTCCTCAATTATACTGTTCACCGGGGAACATGTCCTGTGTATATTAAACAATCAGGGGAACACACTCTCCTCACTTATACTGTTCACCTGGTAACATGTCCCGTGTGCTTTAAACAATCAGGGGAACACACTCTCCTCACTTATACTGTTCACCTGGTAACATGTCCCTTGTGCATTAAACCTTCATGGGAACACACTCTCCTCACTTGTACTGTTCACCTGGTAACATGTCAAATGTGCATTAAACGTTCAGGGGAACACACTCTCCTCACTTATACTGTTCACCTGGTAACATGTCCCGTGTGCTTTAAACAATCAGGGGAACACACTCTCCTCACTTATACTGTTCACCTGGTAACATGTCCCGTGTGCTTTAAACAATCAGGGGAACACACTCTCCTCACTTATACTGTTCACCTGGTAACATGTCCCTTGTGCTTTAAACAATCGGGGGAACACACTCTCCTCACTTATACTGTTCACCTGGTAACATGTCCCGTGTGCTTTAAACAATCAGGGGAACACACTCTCCTCACTTATACTGTTCACCTGGTAACATGTCCCGTTTGCATTAAACAATCAGGGTAAGATACTCTCCTCACTTATACTGTTCTCCTGGTAACATGTCCCGTGTGCATTAAACTATCAGGGGAACACACTCTCCTCACTTAAACTGTTCTCCTGGTAACATGTCCTGTGTATATTAAACTATCAGGTGAACACACTCTCCTCACTTATACTGTTCACCTGGTGACATGTCCCGTGTACATTAAACCATCAGGGGAACACACTCTCCTCACTTATATTGTTCACCTGGTAACATGTCCTGTGTATATTAAACCATCAGGGGAACACACTCTCCTCACTTATACTGTTCACCTGGTGACATGTCCCGTGTGTATAATACAATCAGTGGAACACACTCTCCTCACTTATACTGTTCATCTGGTAACATGTCCTGTGTATATTAAACCATCAGCGGAACACACTCTCCTCACTTCTACTGTTCACCTGGTAACATGTCCCGTGTTTATTAAACCATCAGGGCAACACACCCTCCTCACTTATACTGTTCACCTGGTGACATGTCCCGTGTATATTAAACCATCAGGGGAACACTATCGCCTCACTTATACTGTTCACCTGGTGACATGTCACGTGTATATTAAACCATCAGGGGAACACAATCTCCTCATTGACACTGTTCACCTGGTAACATGTCCCGTGTATATTAAACCATCAGGGGAACACACTCTCCTCAATTATGGTGTTCACCTTGTAACATATCCCGTGTGTATTAAACCATCAGGGGAACACACTCTCCTCACTTATACTGTTCACCTGGTAAGATATCCTGCGTGTATTAAACCATCAGGGGAACACACTCTCCTCACATATACTGTTCACCTGGTAACTTGTCCCGTGTGTATTAAACCATCAGGGGAACACACTCTCCTCACTTATACAGTTCACCGGGGAACATGTCCTGTGTATATTAAACCATCAGGTTGACACACTCTCCTCACTTATACTGTTCACCTGGTAACATGTCCCGTGTGCATGAAACTGTCAGGGGTACACACTCTCCTAACTTATACAGTTCACCTGGTAACATGTCCTGTGTATATTAAACCATCAGGTTCACACACTCTCCTCACTTATACTGTTCACCTGGCAACATGTCCCGTGTTTATTATACAATCAGTGGAACACAGTCTCCTCACATATACTGTTCATCTGGTAACATGTCCTGTGTATATTTAACCATCAGGGGAACACTCTCTCTTCACTTATACTGTTCACCTAGTAACATGTCCCGTGTTTATTAAACCATCAGGGCAACACACTCTCCTCACTTATACTGTTCACCTGGTAACATGTCCCGTGTATATTAAACCATCAGGGGAACACTATCTCCTCCCTTATACTGTTCACCTGGTAACATGTCCCGTGTATATTAAACCATCAGGGGAACACTATCTCCTCACTTATACTGTTCACCTGGTAACATGTCCCGTGTATATTAAACCATCAGGGGAACACTCTCTCTTCACTTATACTGTTCACCTAGTAACATGTCCCGTGTTTATTAAACCATCAGGGCAACACACTCTCCTCACTTATACTGTTCACCTGGTGACATGTCACGTGTATATTAAACCATCAGGGGAACACAATCTCCTCACTTATACTGTTCACCTGGTAACATGTCCTGTGTATATTAAACCATCAGGGGAACACACTCTCCTCACTTATACTGTTCACCTGGTAACATGTCTGCTGTGCATTAAACAATAAGGGGAACACACTCTCCTCTCTTATATTGTTTACCTGGTAACATGTCCCGTGTGCATTAAACCATCAGGGGAACACACTCTCCTCACTTATACTGTTCACCTGGTAACATGTCCCGTGTGCATTAAACAATCAGTAGAACAAACTCTCCTCAATTATACTGTTCACCGGGGAACATGTCCTGTGTATATTAAACCATCAGGGGAACACAGTCTCCTCACTTATACTGTTCACCTGGTAACATGTCCCGTGTGTATTAAACAATCAGGGGAACACACTCTCCTCACTTATACTGTTCACCTGGTAACATGTCCCGTGTGCTTTAAACAATCAGGGGAACACACTCTCCTCACTTATACTGTTCACCTGGTAACATGTCCCTTGTGCATTAAACAATCAGGGTAAGATACTCTCCTCACTTATACTGTTCACCTGGTAACATGTCCAGTGTATATTAAACGATCAGGGGAACACACTCTCCTCACTTATACTGTTCATCTGGTGACTTGTCCTGTTTGCATTAAACCATCAGGGGAACACACTCTCCTCACTTATACTGTTCACCTGGTAACATGTCCAGTGTATATTAAACCATCAGGGGAACACACTCTCCTCACTTATACTGTTCATCTGGTGACATGTCCTGTTTGCATTAAACCATCAGGGGAACACACTCTCCTCACTTATACTGTTCACCTGGTAACATGTCCCGTGCATATTAAACCATCAGGGGAAAGCACTCTCCTCACTTATACTGTTCATCTGGTAACATGTCCCGTGTGTATTAAACAATCAGGGCAACTCACTCTCCTCACTTATACTGTTCACCTGGTAACATGTCCTGTGTATATTAAACCATCAGGGGAACACACTCTCCTCACTTATACTGTTCACCTGGTAACATGTCCCGTGTATATTAAACCATCAGGGGAACACACTTTCCTCACTTATACTGTTCACCTGGTAACATGTCCTGTGTATATTAAACCATCAGGTTAACACACTCTCCTCACTTATACTGTTCACCTGGTAACATGTCCCATGTATATTAAACCATCAGGGGAACACACTCTCCTCACTTATACTGTTCACCTGGTAACATGTCCCGTGTTTATTAAACCATCAGGGGAACACACTCTCCTCACTTATACTGTACACCTGGTAACTTGTCCCGTGTGTATTAAAACATCAGGGGAACACACTCTCCTCAAGTACACTGTTCCCCTGGTAACATGTCCCGTGTGCATTAAACCATCAGGGGAACACACACTCCTCATGTATACTGTTCCCCTGTTAACATGTCCCGTGTGCATTAAACCATCAGGGGAACACACTCTCCTCACTTACACTGTTCCCCTGGTAACATGTCCCGTGTGCATTAAACCATCAGGGGAACACACTCTCTTCACGTATACTGTTCCCCTGGTAACATGTCCCGTGTTCATTAAACAATCAGGGGAACATTCTCTCCTCACTTATACTGTCCACCTGGTAACATGTCCCGTGTATATTAAACCATCACGGGAACACACTCTGCTCACTTATACTGTTCACCTGGTAACATGTCCTGTGTATATTAAACCATCAGGGGAACTCACTCTCTTCACTTATTGAGTTCACCTGGTGAAATGTCCATTGTGTATTAAACAATCAGGGGAACACACTCTGCTCAATTATACTGTTCACCTGGTAACATGTCCCGTGTGCATTAAACCATCAGGGGAACACACTCTCTTCACTTATACTGTTCACCGAGTAACATGTCCTGTGTATATTAAACCATCAGGGGAACACACTCTCCTAACTTATACTGTTCACCTGGTAACATGTCCCGTGCGTAGTAAACCATGAGGGGAACACACTCTCCTCACTTCTACTCCTCACCTGGAAACATGTCCCGTGTATATTAAACCATCAGGGGAACACACTCTCCTCACTTATAGTGTTCACCAGGTAACAAGTCCTGTGTACATTAAACAATCAGGGGAACACACTCTCCTCACTTATAATGTTCACCTGGTAACATGTCCTGTGTGCATCAAACAATCAGGGGAAAACACTCTCCTCACTTATAATGTTCACCTGGTAACATGTCCCGTCAGTATTAAACAATCAGGGGAACACACTCTCCTCACTTAGACCTTTCACCTGGTAACATGTCCCATGTATATTAAACCATCAGGGGAACACACTCTCCTCACTTATACTGTTCACCTGGTGACATGTCCAGTCAGTATTAAACCATCAGGGGAACACACTCTCTTCACTTATACTGTTCACCTGGTAACATGTCCCATGTATATTAAACCATCAGGGGAACGCACTCTCCTCACTTATAATGTTCACATGGTAACATGTCCCATGAAGATTAAACAATCAAAGGAACAAACTCTCCTCACTTATACAGTTCATCTGGTGACATGTCCTGTTTGCATTCAACCATCAGGGGAACACACTCTCCTCGCTTATACAGTTCACTTGGTAACATGTCCCGTGCGTATTAAACCATCAGGGGAACAAACTCTCCTCACTTATACTGTTCATCTGGTGACATGTCCAGTTTGCATTAAACCATCAGGGGAACACACTCTCCTCACTTAAACTGCTGATCAGGTAACATGTCCCTTGCATATTAAACCATCAGGGGAAAACACTCTCCTCACTTATACTGTTCATCTGGTGACATGTCCTGTATGCATTAAACCATCAGGGGAACACACTCTCCTCACTTATACTGTTCACCTGGTAACATGTCCCGTGCATATTAAACCATCAGGGGAAAGCACTCTCCTCACTTATACTGTTCATCTGGTAACATGTCCCGTGTGTATTAAACAATCAGGGCAACTCACTCTCCTCACTTATACTGTTCACCTGGTAACATGTCCTGTGTATATTAAACCATCAGGGGAACACACTCTCCTCACTTATACTGTTCACCTGGTAACATGTCCCGTGTATATTAAACCATCAGGGGAACACACTTTCCTCACTTATACTGTTCACCTGGTAACATGTCCTGTGTATATTAAACCATCAGGTTAACACACTCTCCTCACTTATACTGTTCACCTGGTAACATGTCCCATGTATATTAAACCATCAGGGGAACACACTCTCCTCACTTATACTGTTCACCTGGTAACATGTCCCGTGTTTATTAAACCATCAGGGGAACACACTCTCCTCACTTATACTGTACACCTGGTAACTTGTCCCGTGTGTATTAAAACATCAGGGGAACACACTCTCCTCAAGTACACTGTTCCCCTGGTAACATGTCCCGTGTGCATTAAACCATCAGGGGAACACACACTCCTCATGTATACTGTTCCCCTGTTAACATGTCCCGTGTGCATTAAACCATCAGGGGAACACACTCTCCTCACTTACACTGTTCCCCTGGTAACATGTCCCGTGTGCATTAAACCATCAGGGGAACACACTCTCTTCACGTATACTGTTCCCCTGGTAACATGTCCCGTGTTCATTAAACAATCAGGGGAACATTCTCTCCTCACTTATACTGTCCACCTGGTAACATGTCCCGTGTATATTAAACCATCACGGGAACACACTCTGCTCACTTATACTGTTCACCTGGTAACATGTCCCGTGTGTATTAAACAATCAGGGGAACACACTCTGCTCAATTATACTGTTCACCTGGTAACATGTCCCGTGTGCATTAAACCATCAGGGGAACACACTCTCTTCACTTATACTGTTCACCGAGTAACATGTCCTGTGTATATTAAACCATCAGGGGAACACACTCTCCTAACTTATACTGTTCACCTGGTAACATGTCCCGTGCGTAGTAAACCATGAGGGGAACACACTCTCCTCACTTCTACTCCTCACCTGGAAACATGTCCCGTGTATATTAAACCATCAGGGGAACACACTCTCCACACTTATAGTGTTCACCAGGTAACATGTCCTGTGTGCATCAAACAATCAGGGGAAAACACTCTCCTCACTTATAATGTTCACCTGGTAACATGTCCCGTCAGTATTAAACAATCAGGGGAACACACTCTCCTCACTTAGACCTTTCACCTGGTAACATGTCCCATGTATATTAAACCATCAGGGGAACACTCTCTCCTCACTTATACTGTTCAGCTGGTGACATGTCCAGTCAGTATTAAACCATCAGGGGAACACACTCTCTTCACTTATACTGTTCACCTGGTAACATGTCCCATGTATATTAAACCATCAGGGGAACGCACTCTCCTCACTTATACTGTTCAGCTGGTGACATGTCCAGTCTGTATTAAACCATCGTGGGAACACACTCTCTTCACTTATACTGTTCACCTGGTAACATGTCCCATGTATATTAAACCATCAGGGGAACGCACTCTCCTAACTTATACTGTTCACCTGGTAACATGTCCCGTGCGTAGTAAACCATGAGGGGAACACACTCTCCTCACTTCTACTCCTCACCTGGAAACATGTCCCGTGTATATTAAACCATCAGGGGAACACACTCTCCTCACTTATAGTGTTCACCAGGTAACAAGTCCTGTGTACATTAAACAATCAGGGGAACACACTCTCCTCACTTATAATGTTCACCTGGTAACATGTCCTGTGTGCATCAAACAATCAGGGGAAAACACTCTCCTCACTTATAATGTTCACCTGGTAACATGTCCCGTCAGTATTAAACAATCAGGGGAACACACTCTCCTCACTTAGACCTTTCACCTGGTAACATGTCCCGTGTATATTAAACCATCAGGGGAACGCACTCTCCTCACTTATACTGTTCACCTGGTAACATGTCCCATGTATATTAAACCATCAGGGGAACGCACTCTCCTCACTTATACTGTTCACCTGGTAACATGTCCCATGTATATTAAACCATCAGGGGAACGCACTCTCCTCACTTATACTGTTCACATGGTAACATGTCCCATGAAGATTAAACAATCAAAGGAACAAACTCTCCTCACTTATACAGTTCATCTGGTGACATGTCCTGTTTGCATTCAACCATCAGGGGAACACACTCTCCTCGCTTATACAGTTCACTTGGTAACATGTCCCGTGCGTATTAAACCATCAGGGGAACAAACTCTCCTCACTTATACTGTTCATCTGGTGACATGTCCAGTTTGCATTAAACCATCAGGGGAACACACTCTCCTCAATTAAACTGCTGATCAGGTAACATGTCCCTTGCATATTAAACCATCAGGGGAACACACTCTCCTCACTTATACTGTTCACCTGGTGACATGTCCCGTCAGTATTAAACCATCAGGGGAACACATTCTCCTCACTTATACTTTTCACCTGGTGACACGTCCCGTCAGTATTAAACCATCAGGGGAACACTCTCTCCTCACTTAAACTGATCACTTGGTAACATGTCCCGTGTGTATTAAACAATCAGGGGAACACACTCTCCTCACTTATACTGTTCACCTGGTAACATGTCCTGTGTATATTAAACCATCAGGGGAACACACTCTCCTCACTTAAACTGTTCACCTGGTGACATGTCCCGTGTGTATTCAACCATCAGGGGAACACATTCTCCTCACTTATACTGTTCACCTGGTAACATGTCCCGTGTATATTAAACCGTCAGGGGAACATACTCTCCGCACTTTTTGAGTTCAGCTGGTGACATGTCCCGTGTATATTAAACAATCAGGGGCACACTGTCTCCTCACTTATAATGTTCACCTGGTAACATGTCCCGTGTGCATTAAACAATCAGGGGAACACACTCTCCTCACTTATACTGTTCTCCTGGTAACATATCCTGTGTGTATTAAACCATCAGGGGAACACGCGCTCCTCACATATACTGTTCACCTGGTAACTTGTCCCGTGTGTATTAAACCATCAGGGGAACACACTCTCCTCACTTATACTGTTCACCTGGTAACATGTCCCGTGAGTATTAAACAATCAGGGGAACACACTCTCCTCACTTATACTGTTCACCTGGTAACATGTCCTGTGTATATTAAACCATCAGGGGAACACACTCTCTTCACGTATACTGTTCCCCTGGTAACATGTCCCGTGTTCATTAAACAATCAGGGGAACATTCTCTCCTCACTTATACTGTCCACCTGGTAACATGTCCTGTGTATATTAAACCATCAGGTGAACACACTCTCCTCACTTATACTGTTCACCTGGTAACATGTCCTGTGTATATTATACAATCAGGGGAACACACTCTCCTCACTTATACTGTTCACCTGGTAACATGTCCTGTGTATATTATACCATCAGGGGAACACACTCGCCTCACTTATACTGTTCACCTGGTAACATGTCCCGTGTATATTAAACCATCAGGTGAACACACTCTCCTCACTTATACAGTTCACCTGGTAACATGTCCCGTTTATTTTAAACCATCAGGTGAACACACTCTCCTCACTTCTTCTGTTCACCTGGTGACATGTCCCGTGTGTATTATACCATCAGGGGAACACACTCTCCTCACTTATACTGTTCACCTGGTAACATGTCCTGTGTATATTAAACCATCAGGGGAACACACTCTCCTCACTTATACTGTTCACCTGGTGACATGTCCCGGGTGTATTAAACCATCAGGGGAATACACTCTCCTCACTTCTTCTGTTCACCTGGTGACATGTCCCGTGTGTATTAAACCATCAGGGGAACACACTCTCCTCACTTATACTGTTCTCCTGGTAACATGTCCTGTGCATATTAAACCATCAGGGGAACACTATCTCCTCACTTATACTGTTCTCCTGGTAACATGTCCTGTGCATATTAAATCATCAGGGGAACACTCTCTCTTCACTTCTACTGTTCACCTAGAAACATGTCCCGTGTTTATTAAACCATCAGGGCAACACACTCTCCTCACTTATACTGTTCACCTGGTGACATGTCCCGTGTGCATTAAACTATCAGGGGAACACACTCTCTTCACTTATACTGTTCACGTGCTAACATGTCCCGTGAATATTAAACCATCAGGGGAACACAATCTCCTCACTTACACTGTTCACCTGGTAACATGTCCCGTGTATGTTAAACCATCATGGGAACACACTCTCCTCACTTATACTGTTCACGTGCTAACATGTCCCGTGAATATTAAACCATCAGGGGAACACACTCTCCCACTTATACTGTTCACCTGGTAACATGTCCCATGTGTATTAAACAATCAGGGGAACACACTCTCCTCACTTATACTGTTCACCTGTTGACATGTCCCGTGTATATTAAACCATCAGGGGAACACAATCTCCTCACTTACACTGTTCAACTGGTGACATGTCCCGTGTGCATTAAACCATCATGGGAACACACTCTCCTCACTTATACTGTTCACGTGCTAACATGTCCCGTGAATATTAAACCATCAGGGGAACACACTCTCCCACTTATACTGTTCACCTGGTAACATGTCCCATGTGTATTAAACAATCAGGGGAACACACTCTCCTCACTTATACTGTTCACCTGGTAACATGTCCCATGTATATTGAACCAAAAGGGGAACACACTCACCTCCCTTATACTGTTCACCTGATAACATGTCCCGTGTATATTAAACCATCAGGGGAACACACTCTCCTCACTTAAACTGTTCACCTGGTAACATGTCCCATGTGCATTAAACCATCAGGGGAGCACACTCTCCTCACTTGTACTGTTCAACTGGTAACATGTCAACTGTGCATTAAACGATCTGGGGAACACACTCTCCTCACTTATACTGTTCACCTGGTAACATGTCCCGTGTGCATTAAATAATCAGGGTAAGATACTCTCCTCACTTATACTGTTCACCTGGTAACATGTCCCGTGTGCATTAAACTGTTTGGGAACACACTCTCCTCAATTATACAGTTTACCTGGTAACATGTCCCGTTTATTTTAAACCATCAGGTGAACACACTCTCCTCACTTATACTGTTCACCTGGTGACATGTCCCGTGAACATTAAACCATCAGCGGAACACTCTCTCTTCACTTCTACTGTTCACCTGGTAACATGTCCCGTGTTTATTAAACCATCAGGGCAACACACTCTCCTCACTTATACTGTTCACCTGGTGACATGTCCCGCGTATGTTAAACCATCATGGGAACACTCTCTCTTCACTTCTACTGTTCACCTGGTAACATGTCCCGTGAATATTAAACCATCAGAGGAACACACTCTCCCACTTATACTGTTCACCTGGTAACATGTCAACTGTGCATTAAACAATAAGGGGAACACACTCTCCTCACTTATACTGTTCTCCTGGTAACATGTCCTGTGTATATTAAGCCATCAGGGGAACACACTCTCCTCACTTATACAGTTCACCTGGTAACATGTCCCGTTTATTTTAAACCATCATCTGAACACACTCTCCTCACTTCTTCTGTTCACCTGGTGACATGTCCCGTGTGTATTAAACCATCAGGGGAACACACTCTCCTCACTTATATTGTTCACCTGGTAACATGTCCTGTGTATATTATAGCATCAGGTGAACACACTCTCCTCACTTATACAGTTCACCTGGTAACATGTCCCGTTTATTTTAAACCATCAGGTGAACACACTCTCCTCACTTATATTGTTCACCTGGTAACATGTCCTGTGTATATTAAACCATCAGGGGAACACAATCTCCTCACTTATACTGTTCACCTGGTAACATGTCCCATGTGTATTAAACAATCAGGGGAACACACTCTCCTCACTTATACTGTTCACCTGGTAACATGTCAACTGTGCATGAAACAATCAGGGGAACACACTCTCCTCACTTACACTGTTCACCTGGTGACATGTCCCATGTATATTGAACCAAAAGGGGAACACACTCACCTCCCTTATACTGTTCACCTGATAAAATGTCCCGTGTATATTAAACCATCAGGGGAACACACTCTCCTCACTTATACTGTTCAACTGGTAACATGTCCCGTGTGCATTAAACCATCAGGGGAGCACACTCTCCTCACTTGTACTGTTCAACTGGTAACATGTCAACTGTGCATTAAACGATCTGGGGAACACACTCTCCTCACTTATACTGTTCACCTGGTAACATGTCCCGTGTGCATTAAACTGTTTGGGAACACACTCTCCTCACTTATACAGTTTACCTGGTAACATGTCCCGTTTATTTTAAACCATCAGGTGAACACACTCTCCTCACGTATACTGTTCACCTGGTGACATGTCCCGTGAACATTAAACCATCAGCGGAACACTCTCTCTTCACTTCTACTGTTCACCTAGTAACATGTCCCGTGTTTATTAAACCATCAGGGCAACACACTCTCCTCACTTATACTGTTCACCTGGTGACATGTCCCGTGTATATTAAACCATCAGGGGAACACAATCTCCTCACTTACCCTGTTCACCTGGTAACATGTCCCGCGTATGTTAAACCATCATGGGAACACACTCTCTTCACTTATACTGTTCACGTGCTAACATGTCCCGTGAATATTAAACCATCAGAGGAACACACTCTCCCACTTATACTGTTCACCTGGTAACATGTCCCGTGTATGTTAAACCATCATGGGAACACACTCTCCTCACTTATACTGTTCACGTGCTAACATGTCCCGTGAATATTAAACCATCAGGGGAACACACTCTCCCACTTATACTGTTCACCTGGTAACATGTCCTGTGTATATTATAGCATCAGGTGAACACACTCTCCTCACTTATACAGTTCACCTGGTAACATGTCCCGTGAACATTAAACCATCAGGGGAACACACTCTCCTCACTTATACTGTTCACCTAGTAACATGTCCCGTGTTTATTAAACCATCAGGGCAACACACTCTCCTCACTTATACTGTTCACCTGGTGACATGTCCCGTGCATATTAAATCATCAGGGGAACACAATCTCCTCACTTACACTGTTCACCTGGTAACATGTCCCGTGTATGTTAAACCATCATGGGAACACACTCTCCTCACTTATACTGTTCACCTGGTGACATGTCCCGTGTGCATTAAACTATCAGGGGAACACACTCTCTTCACTTATACTGTTCACCTGGTGACATGTCCCGTGTATATTAAACCATCAGGTGAACACAATCTCCTCACTTACACTGTTCACCTGGTAACATGTCCCGTGTATGTTCAACCATCATGGGAACACACTCTCCTCACTTATACTGTTCACGTGCTAACATGTCCCGTGAATATTAAACCATCAGGGGAACACACTCTCCCACTTATACGGTTCACCTGGTAACATGTCCCGTGTGTATTAAACAATCAGGGGAACACACTCTCCTCACTTATACAGTTCACCTGGTGACATGTCCCGTGTGCATTAAACCATCATGGGAACACACTCTCCTCACTTATACTGTTCACGTGCTAACATGTCCCGTGAATATTAAACCATCAGGGGAACACACTCTCCCACTTATACTGTTCACCTGGTAACATGTCCCATGTGTATTAAACAATCAGGGGAACACACTCTCCTCACTTATACTGTTCACCTGGTAACATGTCAAATGTGCATGAAACAATCAGGGGAACACACTCTCCTCACTTACACTGTTCACCTGGTGACACGTCCCATGTATATTGAACCAAAAGGGGAACACACTCACCTCCCTTATACTGTTCACCTGATAACATGTCCCGTGTGCATTAAACAATAAGGGGAACATACTCTCCCCTCTTATATTGTTTACCTGGTAACATATCCCGTGTGTATTAAACCATCAGGGGAACACACTCTCCTCACTTATACAGTTCACCTGGTAACATGTCCCGTGTATATTATACCATCAGGTGAACACACTCTCCTCACTTATACAGTTCACCTGGTAACATGTCCCGTGTATATTAAAGCATCAGGGGAACACTCTCTCCTCACTTATGCTGTTCACCTGGTAACATGTCCTGTGTATATTAAACCATCAGGTTAACACACTCTCCTCATTTATACTGTACACCTGGTAACATGTCCCGTGTGCATTAAACCATCAGGGGAACACACTCTCCTCATGTATACTGTTCCCCTGGTAACATGTCCCGTGTGCATTAAACCATCAGGGGAACACACTCTCCTCATGTATACTGTTCCCCTGGTAACATGTCCCGTGTGCATTAAACCATCAGGGGAACACACTCTCCTCACTTATACTGTTCCCCTGGTAACATGTCCCGTGTGCATTAAACCATCAGGGGAACACACTCTCTTCAGGTATACTGTTCCCCTGGTAACATGTCCCGTGTTCATTAAACAATCAGGGCAACATACTCTCCTCACTTATACTGTTCACCTGGTAACATGTCCCGTGTATATTAAACCATCAGGGGAACACACTCTGCTCACTTATACTGTTCACCTGGTAACATGTCCTGTGTATATAAAACCATCAGGGGAACACACTCTCTTCACTTATTGAGTTCACCTGGTGACATGTCCTGTGTGTATTAAACCAACAGGGGAACACACTCTGCTCAATTATACTGTTCACCAGGTAACATGTCCTGTGTATATTAAACCATCAGGGGAACAAACTCTGCTCACTTATACTGTTCACCTGGTAACATGTCCCGTGTATATTAAACCATCAGGGGAACACACTCTCCTCACTTATACTGTTCACCTGGTAACATGTCCCGTGTGCATTAAACCATCAGGGGAACACACTCTCCTCACTTATTGAGTTCACCTGGTAACATGTCCCATGTATAATAAACCCTCAGGGGAACACACTCTCCTCAATTATACTGTTCACCAGGTAACATGTCCCGTGTGTATTAAACAATCAGGGGAACACACTCTCCTCACTTATGCTGTTCACCTGGTAACATGTCCCGTGTGTATTAAACAATCAGGGGAACACACTCTCCTCACTTATACTGTTCACCTGGTAACATGTCCCGTGCGTATTAAACCATCAGGGGAACACACTCGCCTCACTTACACTGTTCACCTGGTAACATGCCCCGTGTGTATTAAACCATCAGGGGAACACACTCTCCTCACCTATACTGTTCACCTGGTAACATGTCCCGTGCGTATTAAACCATCAGGGGAACACACTCTCCTCACTTACACTGTTCACCTGGTAACATGTCCCGTGTGTATTAAACCATCAGGGGAACACACTCTCTTCACTTATACTGTTCAACTGGTAACATGTCCCATGTATATTAAACATTCAGGGGAACACACTCTCCTCACTTATACTGTTCACCTGGTAACATGTCCTGTGTGTATTAAACAATCAGGGGAACACACTCTCCTCACTCAAACTGTTCACCTGGTAACATTTCCCATGTATATTAAACATTCAGGGGAACACACTCTCCTCACTTATACTGTTCACCTGGTTACATGTCCCGTGTATATTAAACCATCAGGGGAACACACTCTGCTCACTTATACTGTTCACCTGGTGACATGTCCTGTGTGTATTAAACAATCAGTGGAACACACTCTCCTCACTTATACTGTTCACCTGGTAACATGTCCCGTGTTTATTAAACAATCAGGGGAACACACTGTCCTCACTTATACTGTTCACCTGGTAAAATGACCTGTGTGTATTAAACAATCATGGGAACACACTATCCTCACTTATACTGTTCACCTGGTAACATGTGCCGTGTGTATTGATCAATCAGGGCAACACACTCTCCTCACTTATACTGTTCACCTGGCAACATGTCCCGTGTGTATTAAACAATCAGGGGAACACACTCTCCTCACTTATACTGTTCACCTGGTAACATGTCCCGTGTGCATTAAACAATCAGGGGAACATACTCTCCTCACTTCTACTGTTCACCTGGTAACATGATTCGTGTGCATCAAACAATCAGGGGAACACACTCTCCTCACTTATACTGTTCACCTGGTAAATGTCCCGTGTGTATGAAACCATCAGGGGAACACACTCTCCCCACTTATACAGTTCACCTGGTGACATGTCCCGTGTCTATTAGACAATCAAGGGAACACACTCTCCTCACTTATACTGTTCACCTGGTAACATGTCCCGTGTGTATGAAACCATCAGGGGAACACACGCTCTGCAAATATCCTGTTGACCTGGTAACATGTCCCGTGTGCATTAAACAATCAGGGGAACACACTCTCCTGACTTATACTGTTCACCTGGTGACATGTCCCGTGGAAATTAAATCATCAGGGGAACACACTCTCCTCACTTATAATGTTCACCTGGTGAAATGTCCCATTTATATTAAATCATCAGGGGAACTCACTCTCCTCACTTATACTGTTCACCTGGTAACATGTCCCGTGTGTATTAAACAATCAGGGGAACACACTCACCTCACTTATACTGTTCACCTGGTAACATGTCCCATGTGTATTAAACCATCAGGGGAACACGCTCTCCTCAGTTATACTGTTCACCTGGTAACATGTCCCGTGTATATTAAACCCTCAGGGGAACACGCTCTCCTCAGTTATACTGTTCACCTGGTAACATGTCCCGTGAGTATTAAACAATCAGGGGAACTCTAACAGCTCTCTTAAACAGTTCACCTGGTAACATGTCCCGTGTGCATTAAACAATCTGGGGAACACACTCTGCTCACTTTTACTTTTCACCTGGTAACATGTTCCGTGTATGTTAAACCATCAGGGGAACACACTCTCCTCACTTACACTGTTGACCTGGTGACATGTCCCGTGTATATTAACCAATCAGGGGAACACACTCTCCTCACTTACACTGTTCACCTGGTAACATGTCCCGTGTGTATTAAACCATCAGGGGAACACACTCTCCTCACTTCCAGAAATCACCAGGTAACATGTCCCATGTATATTAACCAATCAGGGGAACACACTCTCCTCACTTATACTTTTCACCTGGTGACATGTCCCGTGTGTATTTAACAATCAGGGGAACACACTCTCCTCACTTATACTGTTTGTCTGGTAACATGTCCCGTGTGTATTAAACCATCAGGGGAACACACTCTCCTCACTTATACTGTTCATCTTGTAACATGTCCCGTGTGTATTTAACAATCAGGGGAACACACTCTCCTCACTTATATTGTTCACCTGGTGACATGTCCCATGTATATAAAATCATCAGGGGAACACACTCTCCTCACTTATACTGTTCACCTGGTAACATGTCCCGTGTGCATTTAACAATCAGGGGAACACACTCTCCTCACTTATACTGTTTGTCTGGTAACATGTCCCATGTATATTAAACCATCAGGGGAACACACTCTCCTCACTTATATTGTTCACCTGGTGACATGTCCCATGTATATAAAATCATCAGGGGAACACACTCTCCTCACTTACACTGTTCACCTGGTAACATGTCCCGTGTGTATTAAACAGTCAGGGGAAGACACTCTCCTCACTTACACTGTTCACCTGGTAACATGTCCTGTGTATATTCAACAATCTGGGGAACACACTCTCCTCACTTATACTGTTCACCTGGTAACATGTCCCATGTATATTAAACCATCAGGGGAACACACTCTCCTCACTTATACTGTTCACCTGGTAACATGTCCCATGTATATTAAACCATCAGGGGAACACACTCTCCTCACTTATACTGTTCACCTGGTAACATGTCCCGTGTGTATTAAACCATCAGGGGAACAAACTCTCCTCACTTATACTGTTCACCTGCTAAGATGTCCCGTGTATATTAAACAATCAGGGGAACACACTCTCCTCACTTATGCGGTTCACCTGGTAACATGTCCCGTGTATATTCAACCATTAGGGGAACACACTCTCCTCAATTATACTGTTCATCTGGTCACATGTCCCGTGTGTATTAAACCATCAGTGAACACAATCTCCTCACTTAAACTGATCACCTGGTAACATGACCCGTGTGCATTAAACAATCAGGGGAACACACTCTCCTCACTTATACTGTTCACATGGTAACATGTCCCGTGTGTATTAAAGCATCAGGGGAACACACTCTCCTCAATTATACTGTTCACCTGGTGACATGTCCCATGTATGTTAAACCCTCAGGGGAACACACTCTCTTCAATTATACTTTTCACCTGCTAACATGTCCCGTCTGTATTAAACCATCAGGAGAACACAATCTCCACACTTATAATGTTCACCTGGTAACATGTCCCGTGGGTATTAAACGATCAGGGGAACATACTCTCCTCACTTCAAGAGTTCACCTGGTAACATGTCCCGTGTGTATTAAACCATCAGGGGAACACTCTCTCCACACTTATACTGTTCACCTGGTAACATGCCCCGTCTGTATTAAACCATCAGGGGAACACACTCTCCACACTTATAATGTTCACCTGGTAACATGTCCCGTCTGTATTAAACCATCAGGGGAACACACTCTCCACACTTATAATGTTCACCTGGTGACATGTCCCGTGTATATTAAGCCATCAGTGGAACACACTCTCCTCACTTATAATGTTCATCTGGTAACATGTCCCGTGTGTATTAAACCATCAGGGGAACACACTCTCCTCACTTATACTGTTCACCTGGTGACATGTCCCGTGCGTATTAAACGATCAGGGGAACACACTCTCCTCACTTATACATTTCATCTGGTAACATGTCCCGTCAGTATTAAATCATCAGGGGAACACATTCTCCTCACTGACAATGTTCACCTGGTAACATGTCCCTTGTGCATTAAACCATCATGGGAAAACACTCTCCTCACTATTCTGTTCACCTGGTAACATGTCCCGTGTGTATTAAACCATCAGGGGAACACACTCTCCTCACTTATACTGTTCAACTGGTGACATGTCCCGTGCGCATTAAACAATCAGGGGAACACACTCTCCTCACTTATACTGTTCATCTGGTAACATGTCCCGTGTTTATTAAACCATCAGGGGAACACTCTCTCCTCCCTTATACTGGTCACCTGGTAACATGTCCCGTGTATATTAAACAATCAGGGGAACACACTCTCCTCACTTATACTGTTCACCTGGTAACATGTCCTGTGTGTATTAAACCATCAGAGGAACACACTCTCCTCACTTATACTGTTCACCTGGTAACATGTCCTGTGTATATTAAACCATCAGGGGAACACACTCTACTCACTTATACTCTTCACCAGGTAACATGTCCTGTGTTTATTAAACCTTCAGGGGAACACACTCTCCTCACTTATACTGTTCACCTCGTAACATGTCCCGTGTATATTAAACCATCAGGGGAACACACTCTCCTCACTTATACTGTTCACCTGGTAACATGTCCCGTGTATATTAAACCATCAGGGGAACACACTCTCCTCAATTATACTGTTCACCTGGTAACATGTCCCGTGTATATGAAACCATCATGGGAACACACTCTCCTCACTTCTACTGTTCACCTGGTAACATGTCCCGTGTATATGAAACCATCATGTGAACACACTCTCCTCACTTCTACTGTTCACCTGGTAACATGTCCCGTGTGCATTAAAAAATCAGGGGAACACACTCTCCTCACTTATACTGTTCATCTGGTAACATGTCCCGTGTATATTAAACCATCAGGGGAACACACTCTCCTCACTTCTTCTGTTCATCTGGTCATATGTCCCGTCGATATTAAACCATAAGGGGAACACACTCTCCTCACTTATACTGTTCATCTGGTAACATGTCCCGTGTATATTAAACCATCAGGGGAACACACTCTCCTCACTAATACTGTTCACCTGGTAACATGTCCTGTGTATATTAAACCATCAGGGGAACACACTCTCTTCACTTATACTGTTCACCTGGTAACATGTCCCGTGTATATGAAACCATCATGGGAACACACTCTCCTCACTTATACTGTTCACCTAGTAACACGTCCCGTGTGCATTAAAAAATCAGGGGATCACTCTCTCCTCACTTATACTGTTCACCTGGTAACATGTCCTGTGTATAGTAAACCATCAGGGGAACAAACTCTCCTCACTTATACTGTTCACCTCGTAACATGTCGTGTGTGTATTAAACAATCAGGGGAACACACTCTCCTCACTTATACTGTTCACCTGGTAACATGTCCCGTGTATATGAAACCATCATGGGAACACACTCTCCTCACTTCTACTGTTCACCTGGTAACATGTCCCGTGTGCATTAAAAAATCAGGGGAACACACTCTCCTCAATTATACTGTTCATCTGGTAACGTGTCCCGTGTATATGAAACCATCATGGGAACACACTCTCCTCACTTCTACTGTTCACCTGGTAACATGTCCCGTGTGCATTAAAAAATCAGGGGAGCACACTCTCCTCACTTCTTCTGTTCATCTGGTCATATGTACCGTCGATATTAAACCATAAGGGGAACACACTCTCCTCACTTATAATGTTCACCTGGTGACATGTCCCGTGTGCATTATAAAATCGGGGGAACACACTCTCCTCACTTATACAGTTCATCTGGTAACATGTCCCGTGTATATTAAACCATCAGGGGAACACACTCTCCTCACTTATACTGTTCACCTGGTGACATGTCCCGTGTTTATTAAACAATCAGGGGAACACTATCTCCTCACTTATACTGTTCACCTGGTAACATGTCCTGTGTATATTAAACCATCAGGGGAACACACTCTCCTCTCTTATACTGTTCACCTGGTGACATGTCCCGTGTTTATTAAACAATCAGGGGAACACTATCTCCTCACTTATACTGTTCACCTGGTAACATGTCCTGTGTATATTAAACCATCAGGGGAACTCACTCTCCTCACTTATACTGTTCACCTGGTAACATGTCCTGTGTATATTAAACCATTAGGGGAACACACTCTCTTCAATTATACTGTTCACCTGGTAACATGTCCCGTGTATATGAAACCATCATGGGAACATACACTCCTCACTTATACTATTCACCTGGTAACATGTCCCGTGTGCATTAAAAAATCGGGGGAACACACTCTCCTCACTTATACTGTTCATCTGGTAACATGTCCCGTGTATATTAAACCATCAGGGGAACACACTCTCCTCACTTATACTGTTCACCTGGTGACATGTCCCGTGTTTATTAAACAATCAGGGGAACACTCTCTCCTCACTTATACAGTTCACCTGGTAACATGTGCCGTGTATATTAAACAATCAGGGGAACACTCTCTACTCACTTATACTGTTCACCTGGCAACATGTCCTGTGTATATTAAACCATCAGGGGAATACATTCTCCTCACTTATACTGTTCACCTGGTGACATGTCCTGTGTGTATTAAACAATCAGGGGAACACACTCTCCTCACTTCTACTGTTCACCTGGTAACATGTCCTGTGTATATTAAACCATCAGGGGAACACACTCTCTTCACTTATCCTGTTCACCTGGTAACATGTCCCGTGTATATGAAACCAACATGGGAACACACTCTCCTCACTTCTACTGTTCACCTGGTAAAATGTCCCGTGTGCATTAAAAAATCAGGGGAACACACTCTCCTCACTTCTACTGTTCATCTGGTAACGTGTCCCGTGTGTATTAAACCATCAGGGGAACACACTCTCCTCACTTATTCTGTTCACCTGGTAACAAGTCCTGTGCATATTAAACCATTAGGGGAACACACTCTCTTCACTTATACTGTTCATCTGGTAACATGTCCCGTGTATATGAAACCAACATGGGAACACACTCTCCTCACTTCTACTGTTCACCTGGTAACATGTCCCGTCTGCATTGAAAAATCAGGGGAACACACTCTCCTCACTTATACTGTTCATCTGGTAACGTGTCCCGTGTATATTAAACCATCAGGGGAACACACTCTCCTCACTTATACTGTTCACCTGGTAACATGTCCCATGTGCATTAAAAAATCAGGGGAACACACTCTCCTCACTTACACTGCTCATCTGGTAACGTGTCCCGTGTATATTAAACCATCAGGGGAACACACTCTCCTCACTTCTTCTGTTTATCTGGTCATATGTCCCGTCGATATTAAACCATAAGGGGAACACACTCTCCTCACTTAGACTGTTCCCTTGGTGACCTGTCCCGTGTGCATTAAACAATCAGGGGAACACACTCTCCTCACTAATACTGTTCATCTGGTAACATGTCCCGTGTTTATTAAACCATCAGGGGAACACACTCTCCTCACTTATACTGTTCACCTTGTCACATGTCCCGTGTGCATTAAACAATCAGGTGAACACACTCTCCTCACTTATACTGTTCACCTGGTAACATGTCCCGTGTGTATTAAAAAATCGGGGGAACACACTCTCCTCACTTATACTGTTCATCTGGTAACATGTCCCGTGTATATTAAACCATCAGGGGAACACACTCTCCTCACTTATACTGTTCACCTGCTGACATGTCCCGTGTTTATTAAACAATCAGGGGAACACTCTCTCCTCACTTATACAGTTCACCTGGTAACATGTGCCGTGTATATTAAACAATCAGGGGAACACACTCTCCTCACTTATACTGTTCACCTGGTGACATGTCCTGTGTGTCTTAAACAATCAGGGTAACACAATCTCCTCACTTATACTGTTCACCTGCTGACATGTCCCGTGTTTATTAAACAATCAGGGGAACACACTCTCCTCACTTATACTGTTCACCTGCTGACATGTCCCGTGTATATTAAACCATCAGGGGAACACTCTCTCCTCACTGATACAGTTCACCTGGTAACATGTGCCGTGTATATTAAACAATCAGGGGAACACACTCTCCTCACTTATACTGTTCACCTGGTGACATGTCCTGTGTGTCTTAAACAATCAGGGGAACACACTCTCCTCACTTATACTGTTCACCTGCTGACATGTCCCGTGTTTATTAAACAATCAGGGGAACACACTCTCCTCACTTATACTGTTCACCTGCTGACATGTCCCGTGTATATTAAACAATCAGGGGAACACACTCTCCTCACTTATACTGTTCACCTCGTAACATGTCGCGTGTGTATTAAACAATCAGGGGAACACACTCTCCTCACTTATACTGTTCACCTGGTAACATGTCCTGTGTATATTAAACCATCAGGGGAACACACTCTCTTCACTTATCCTGTTCACCTGGTAACATGTCCCGTGTATATGAAACCATCATGGGAACACACTCTCCTCACTTCTACTGTTCACCTGGTAAAATGTCCCGTGTGCATTAAAAAATCAGGGGAACACACTCTCCTCATTTCTACTGTTCATCTGGTAACGTGTCCCGCGTATACTAAACCATCAGGGGAACACACTCTCCTCACTTATACTGTTCACCTGGTAACATGTCCTGTGCATATTAAACCATTAGGGGAACACACTCTCTTCACTTATACTGTTCATCTGGTAACATGTCCCGTGTATATGAAACCAACATGGGAACACACTCTCCTCACTTCTACTGTTCACCTGGTAACATGTCCCGTGTGCATTAAAAAATCAGGGGAACAGACTCTCCTCACTTATACTGTTCATCTGGTAATGTGTCCCGTGTATATGAAACCAACATGGGAACACACTCTCCTCTCTTAGACTGTTCCCCTGGTGACATGTCAAGTGTTTAATAAACAATCAGGGTAACACACTCTCCTCACTTATACTGTTCACCTCGTAACATGTCGCGTGTGTATTAAACCATTAGGGGAACACACTCTCCTCACTTATACTGTTCACCTGGTGACATGTCAAGTGTTTAATAAACAATCAGGGTAACACACTCTCCTCACTTATACTGTTCACCTCGTAACATGTCGCGTGTGTATTAAACAATCAGGGTAACACACTCTCCTCACTTATTCTGTTCACCTCGTAACATGTCGTGTGTGTATTAAACAATCAGGGGAACATACTCTCCTCACTTATCCTGTTCACCTGGTAACATGTCCCGTGCGTATTAAACAATCAGGGTAACACACTCTCCTCACTTATACTGTTCTCCTCGTAACATGTCGCGCGTGTATTAAACAATCAGGGGAACACACACTCCTCACTTATACTGTTCACCTGGTAACATGTCCCGTCAGTATTAAACAATCAGGGGAACACACTCTCCTCAATTATACTGTTCACCTGGTAACATGTCCCGTGCGTGTTAAACCATCAGGGGAACACACTCTCCTCACTTATACTGTTCACCTGGTAACATGTCCCGTGAGTATTAAACCATCAGGGGAACACACTCTCCTCACTTATACTGTTCACCATGTAACATGTCCCGTGAATATTAAACAATCAGGGGAAAGCACTCTCCTCACTTATACTGTTCTCCTGGCAACATGTCCCGTGTTTATGAAACCATCAGGGGAACACACTCTCCTCACTTATACCGTTCACCTGATAACATGTCCCGTGTGTATTAAACCATCAGGGGAACACACTCTCCTCACTTATACTGTTCAAATGGTAATATGCCCTGTGTGTATTAAACCATCAGGGGAACACTCTCTCCTCAATTATACTGTTCACCTGGTAACATGTCCCGTGTATATTAAACCATCAGGGGAAAGCACTCTCCTCACTTATACTGTTCACCTGGTAACATGTCCCGTCAGTATTAAGCAATCAGGGGAACACACTCTCCTCACTTATACTGTTCACCTGGTAACATGTCCCGTGAATATTAAACCATCAGGGGAAAGCACTCTCCTCACTTATACTGTTCACCTCGTGACATGTCCCGTCAGCATTAAGCAATCAGGGGAACACACTCTCCTCAATTATACTGTTCACCTCGTAACATGTCCCGTGTATCTTAAACCATCAGTGGAACACACTCTCCTCACTTATACTGTTCACCTGGTAACATTTCCCTCGTATATTAAACCATCAGGGGATCACACTCTCCTCACTTATACTGTTCACCTTGTAACATGTCCGGTGTGTATTAAACAATCAGGGGAACACACTCTCCTCACTTATAATGTTCACCTTGTAACATGTCCGGTGTGTATTAAACAATCAGGGGAACACACTCTCCTCACTTATACTGTTCACCTGGTAACATTTCCCTCGTATATTAAACCATCAGGGGAACACACTCTCCTCACTTATACTGTTCACCTGGTAAAATGTCCCGTGTGTATTAAACAATCAGGGGATCACACTCTCCTCACTTATACTGTTCACCTGGTAACATGTCCCGTGTATATTTAACAATCTGGGGAACACACTCTCCTCAATTATACTGTTCACCTGCTGACATGTTCCGGGTATATTAAAACATCAGGGGAACACACTCTCCTCACTTATACTGTTCACCTGGTAACATGTCCCGTGCGTGTTAAACCATCAGGGGAACACACTCTCCTCACTTATACTGTTCATCTGGTAACATGTCCTGTGTGCATTAAACCATCAGAGGAACACACTCTCCTCACTTATACTGTTCATCTGGTAACATGTCCCGTCAGTATTAAACCATCAGGAGAACACAGTCTCCTCACTTATACTGTTCACCTGGTAACATGTCCCGTGTGTATTAAACAATCAAGGGAACACACTCTCCTCACTTATACTTTTTAACCGGTGACATGTCCCGTGTGTATTAAACAATCAGGGGAACACACTCTCCTCACTTATACTGTTCACCTGGTGACATGACCTGTGTATATTAAACCATCAGAGGAACACACTCTCCTCACTTATACTGTTCATCTGGTAACATGTCCCGTCAGTATTAAACCATCAGGAGAACACAGTCTCCTCACTTATACTGTTCACCTGGTAACATGTCCTTTGCATATTTATTCATCAGGGGAAAACATTCTGCTCACTTATACTGTTCACCTCTTGACATGTCCCGTGTGTATTAAACAATCAGGGGAACACACACTCCTCACTTATACTGTTCACCTGGTAACATGTCCCGTCAGTATTAAACAATCAGGGGAACACACTCTCCTCAATTATACTGTTCACCTGGTAACATGTCCCGTGCGTGTTAAACCATCAGGGGAACACACTCTCCTCACTTATACTGTTCACCTGGTAACATTTCCCGTGAGTATTAAACCATCAGGGGAACACACTCCCCTCACTTATACTGTTCTCCTGGCAACATGTCCCGTGTTTATGAAACCATCAGGGCAACACACTCTCCTCACTTATACCGTTCACCTGATAACATGTCCCGTGTGTATTAAACCATCAGGGGAACACACTCTCCTCAATTATACTGTTCACCTGGTAACATGTCCCGTGCGTGTTAAACCATCAGGGGAACACACTCTCCACACTTATACTGTTCACCTGGTAACATTTCCCGTGAGTATTAAACCATCAGGGGAACACACTCCCCTCACTTATACTGTTCTCCTGGCAACATGTCCCGTGTTTATGAAACCATCAGGGCAACACACTCTCCTCACTTATACCGTTCACCTGATAACATGTCCCGTGTGTATTAAACCATCAGGGGAACACACTCTCCTCACTTATACTGTTCATCTGGTAACATGTCCCGTGCGTGTTAAACCATCAGGGGAACACACTCTCCTCACTTATACTGTTCACCTGGTAACATGTCTCGTGAATATTAAACCATCAGGGGACAGCACTCTCCTCACTTATACTGTTCACCTCGTGACATGTCCCGTCAGTATTAAGCAATCAGGGGAACACACTCTCCTCAATTATACTGTTCACCTCGTAACATGTCCCGTGTATATTAAACCATCAGTGGAACACACTCTCCTCACTTATACTGTTCACCTGGTAACATTTCCCTCGTATATTAAACCATCAGGGGAACACACTCTCCTCACTTATAATGTTCACCTTGTAACATGTCCCGTGTGTATTAAACAATCAGGGGAACACACTCTCCTCACTTATACTGTTCACCTGGTAACATTTCCCTCGTATATTAAACCATCAGGGGAACACACTCTCCTCACTTATTCTGTTCACCTGGTAAAATGTCCCGTGTGTATTAAACAATCAGGGGATCACACTGTCCTCAATTATACTGTTCACCTGCTGACATGTTCCGGGTATATTAAAACATCAGGGGAACACACTCTCCTCACTTATACTGTTCACCTGGTAACATGTCCCGTGCGTGTTAAACCATCAGGGGAACACACTCTCCTCACTTATACTGTTCATCTGGTAACATGTCCCGTCAGTATTAAACCATCAGGAGAACACAGTCTCCTCACTTATACTGTTCACCTGGTAACATGTCCCGTGTGTATTAAACAATCAGGGGAACACACTCTCCTCACTTATACTTTTTAACCGGTAACATGTCCCGTCAGTATTAAACAATCAGGGGAACACACTCTCCTCACTTATACTGTTCACCTGGTAACATGTCCCGTCAGTATTAAACAATCAGGGGAACACACTCTCCTCACTTATACTGTTCACCTGGTAACATGTCCCGTCAGTATTAAACAATCAGGGGAACACACTCTCCTCACTTATACTGTTCACCTGGTAACATGTCCCGTGCGTGTTAAACCATCAGGGGAACACACTCTCCTCACTTATACTGTTCACCTCGTGACATGTCCCGTCAGTATTAAGCAATCAGGGGAACTCACTCTCCTCAATTCTACTCTTCACCTGGTGACATGTCCCGGGTATATTAAACAATCAGGGGAACACACTCTCCTCACTTATACTGTTCACCTGGTAACATGTCCCGTGCGTGTTAAACCATCAGGGGAACACACTCTCCTCACAAACTGTTCACCTGGTAACATGTCCCGTGTATATTAAACCATCATGGGAACACACTCTCCTCAATTATCCTGTTCACCTGGTAACATGTCCCGTGTGCATTAAACAATCAGGGGAACACAATCTGCTCACTTATACTGTTCACCTGGTAACATGTCCCGTGCGTGTTAAACCATCAGGGGAACACACTCTCCTCACTTATTCTGTTCACATGGTAACATGTCCCGTGAGTATTAAACAATCAGGGGAACACACACTCCTCACTTATACTGTTCACCTGGTAACATGTCCTATGTACATTAAACCATCAGAGGAACACTCTCTCCTCACTTATACTGTTTTCCTGGTAACATGTCCCGTGTGTATTAAACAATCAGGGGAACACAATCTGCTCACTTATACTGTTCACCTGGTAACATGTCCCGTGCGTGTTAATCCATCAGGGGAACACACTCTCCTCACTTATTCTGTGCACCTGGTAACATGTCCCGTGATTATTAAACAATCAGGGGAACACACTCTCCTCACTTATACTGTTCACCTGGTAACATGTCCTATGTACATTAAAACATCAGAGGAACTCACTCTCCTCACTTATACTGTTCACCTGGTAACATGTCCCGTGAGTATTAAACAATCAGGGGAACACACTCTCCTCACTTATACTGTTCACCTGGTAATATGTCCAGTGTATATTAAACCATCAGGGGAACACACTCTCCTCACTTATACTGTTCACCTGGTAATATGTCCAGTGTCTATTAAACCATCAGGGGAACACACTCTCCTCACTTATCCTGTTCACCTGGTAACATGTCCTGTGCGCATTAAACAATCAGGGGAACACACTCTCCTCACTTATACTGTTCACCTGGTAATATGTCCAGTGTATATTAAACCATCAGGGGAACACACTCTCCTCACTTATACTGTTCACCTGGTAACATGTCCCGTGTGTATTAAACAATCAGGGGAACACACTCTCCTCACTCATACTTTTTAACCGGTGACATGTCCCGTGTGTATTAAACAATCAGGGGAACACACTCTCCTCACTTATACTGTTCACCTGGTAACATGTCCCGTGAGTATTAAACAATCAGGGGAACACACTCTCCTCACTTATACTGTTCACCTGGTAACATTTCCCTCGTATATTAAACCATCAGGGGAACACACTCTCCTCACTTATACTGTTCACCTGGTAACATTTCCCTCGTATATTAAACCATCAGGGGAACACACTCTCCTCACTTATACTGTTCACCTGGTAACATTTCCCTCGTATATTAAACCATCAGGGGAACACACTCTCCTCAATTATACTGTTCACCTGCTGACATGTTCCGGGTATATTAAAACATCAGGGGAACACACTCTCCTCACTTATACTGTTCACCTGGTAACATGTCCCGTGCGTGTTAAACCATCAGGGGAACACACTCTCCTCACTTATACTGTTCACCTGGTAACATGTCTCGTGAGTATAAAACAATCAGGTGAACACACTCGCCTCACTTATACTGTTCACCTGGTAACATGTCCCGTGTATATTAAACCATCAGGGAAACACACTCTCCTCACTTATACTGTTGACCTGGTGACATGTCCCGTGTGTATTAAACAATCAGGGGAACACACTCTCCTCACTCATACTTTTTAACCGGTGACATGTCCCGTGTGTATTAAACAATCAGGGGAACACACTCTCCTCACTTATACTGTTCACCTGGTAACATGTCCCGTGAGTATTAAACAATCAGGGGAACACACTCTCCTCACTTATACTGTTCACCTGGTAACATGTCCCGTTTATATTAAACCATCAGGGAAGCACACTCTCCTCACTTATACTGTTCACCTGGTAACATCTTCCGTGAGTATTAAACAATCAGGGGAACACACTCTCCTCACTTATCCTGTTCACCTGGTAACATGTCCCGTGTGTATTAAACAATCAGGGGAACACACTCTCCTCACTTATACTGTTCACCTGGTGACATCTTCCGTGCGTGTTAAACCATCAGGGGAAAACACTCTCCTCACTTATACTGTTCACCTGGTAACATGTCCCGTGTATATTAAACCATCAGGGGAAAACACTCTCCTCACTTATTCTGTGCACCTGGTAACATGTCCCGTGAGTATTAAACAATCAGGGGAACACACTCTCCTCACATATACTGTTCACCTGGTAATATGTCAAGTGTATATTAAACAATCAGGGGAACACACTCTCCTCATTTATACTGTTCACCTGGTAAAATTTCCCTCGTATATTAAACCATCATGGGAACACACACTCCTCACTTATACTGTTCACCTGGTAACATTTCCCTCGTATATTAAACCATCAGGGGAACACACTCTCCTCACTTATACTGTTCACCTGGTAACATGTCCGGTGTGTATTAAACAATCAGGGGAACACACTCTCCTCACTTATACTGTTCACCTGGTAACATTTCCCTCGCATATTAAACCATCAGGGGAACACACTCTCCTCACTTATACTGTTCACCTGGTAACATGTCCCGTGTGTATTAAACAATCAGGGGAACACACTCTCCTCACTTATACTGTTCACCTGGTAAAATGTCCCGTGTGTATTAAACAATCAGGGGATCACACTCTCCTCACTTATACTGTTCACCTGGTAACATGTCCCGTGTATATTAAACAATCTGGGGAACACACTCTCCTCAATTATACTGTTCACCTGCTGACATGTTCCGGGTATATTAAAACATCAGGGGAACACACTCTCCTCACTTATACTGTTCACCTGGTAACATGTCCCGTGCGTGTTAAACCATCAGGGGAACACACTCTCCTCACTTATACTGTTCATCTGGTAACCTGTCCCGTGTATATTAAACCATCAGGGGAACACACTCTCCTCACTTATACTGTTCACCTGGTAACATGTCCCGTGCGTGTTAAACCATCAGGGGAACACACTCTCCTCACTTATACTGTTCATCTGGTAACCTGTCCCGTGTATATTAAACCATCAGGGGAACACACTCTCCTCACTTATACTGTTCACCTGGTGACATGTCCTGTGTATATTAAACCATCAGAGGAACACACTCTCCTCACTTATACTGTTCATCTGGTAACATGTCCCGTCAGTATTAAACCATCAGGAGAACTCAGTCTCCTCACTTATACTGTTCACCTGGTAACATGTCCTTTGCATATTTATCCATCAGGGGAAAACATTCTGCTCACTTATACTGTTAACCTGGTGACATGTCCCGTGTGTATTAAACAATCAGGGGAACACACTCTCCTCACTTATACTTTTTAACCGGTGACATGTCCCTTGTGTATTAAACAATCAGGGGAACACACTCTCCTCACTTATACTGTTCACCCGATGACATGTCCCATGTGTATTAAACAATCAGGGGAACACACTCTCCTCACTTATACTGTTCACCTGGTAACATGTCCCGTCAGTATTAAACAATCAGAGGAAAACACTCTCCTCAATTATACTGTTCACCTGGTAACATGTCCCGTGCGTGTTAAACCATCAGGGGAACACACTCTCCTCACTTATACTGTTCACCTGGTAACATTTCCCGTGAGTATTAAACCATCTGGGGAACACACTCTCCTCACTTATACTGTTCACCTGGTAACATGACCCGTGAGTATTAAACAATCAGGGGAACACACACTCCTCACTTATACTGTTCACCTGGTAACATGTCCCGTGTATATTAAAACATCAGGGGAAGACACTCTCCTCAATTATCCTGTTCACCTGGTAACATGTCCCGTGTGTATTAAACAATCAGGGGAACACAATCTGCTCACTTATACTGTTCACCTGGTAACATGTCCTATGTACATTAAACCATCAGAGGAACACTCTCTCCTCACTTATACTGTTCACCTGGTAACATGTCCCGTGAGTATTAAACAATCAGGGGAACACACTCTCCTCACTTATCCTGTTCACCTGGTAACATGTCCTATGTACATTAAACCATCAGAGGAACACACTCTCCTCACTTATACTGTTTACCTGGTAACATGTCCAGTGTATATTAAACAATCAGGGGAACACACTCTCCTCACTTATACTGTTCACCTGGTAATATGTCCAGTGTATATTAAACCATCAGGGGAACACACTCTCCTCACTTATCCTGTTCACCTGGTAACATGTCCCGTGCGTGTTAAACCATCAGGGGAACACACTCTCCTCACTTATACAGTTCACCTGGACACAACTTCCGTGAGTATTAAACAATCAGGGGAACTCACTCTCCTCACTTATACTGTTCACCTGGTAACATTTCCCTCGTATATTAAACCATCAGGGGAACACACTCTCCTCACTTATACTGTTCACCTGGTAACATTTCCCTCGTATATTAAACCATCAGGGGAACACACTCTCCTCAATTATACTGTTCACCTGCTGACATGTTCCGGGTATATTAAACCATCAGGGGAACACACTCTCCTCACTTATACTGTTCACCTGGTAACATGTCCCGTGCGTGTAAAACCATCAGGGGAACACACTCTCCTCACTTATACTGTTCACCTGGTCACATTTCCCTCGTATATTAAACCATCAGGGGAACAAACTCTCCTCAATTATACTGTTCACCTGCTGACATGTTCCGGGTATATTAAAACATCAGGGGAACACACTCTCCTCACTTATACTGTTCACCTGGTAACATGTCCCGTGCGTGTTAAACCATCAGGGGAACACACTCTCCTCACTTATACTGTTCACCTGGTAACATGTCCCGTGAGTATAAAACAATCAGGTGAACACACTCGCCTCACTTATACTGTTCACCTGGTAACATGTCCCGTGTGTATTAAACCATCAGGGAAACACACTCTCCTCACTTATACTGTTCACCTGGTGACATGTCCCGTGTGTATTAAAAAATCAGGGGAACACACTCTCCTCACTTATACTGTTCACCTGGTGACATGTCCCGTGTGTATTAAAAAATCAGGGGAACACACTCTCCTCACTTATACTTTTTAACCGGTGACATGTCCCGTGTGTATTAAACAATCAGGGGAAAACACTCTCCTCACTTATACTGTTCACCCGATGACATGTCCCGTGTGTATTAAACAATCAGGGGAACACACTCTCCTCACTTATACTGTTCACCTGGTAACATGTCCCGTCAGTATTAAACAATCAGGGGAACACACTCTCCTCACTTATACTGTTCACCTGGTAACATGTCCCGTGTATATTAAACCATCAGGGGAACACATTCTCCTCACTTATACTGTTCACCTGGTAACATGTCCCGTGTGTATTAAACAATCAGGGGAACACAATCTGCTCACTTATACTGTTCACCTGGTAACATGTCCCGTGCGTGTTAAACCATCAGGGGAACACACTCTCCTCACTTATTCTGTTCACCTGGCAACATGTCCCGTGAGTATTAAACAATCAGGAAAACACACTCACCTCACTTATACTGTTCACCTGGTAACATGTCCTGTGTACATTAAACCATCAGAGGAACACACTCTCCTCACTTATACTGTTCACCTGGTAACATGTCCAGTGTATATTAAACAATCAGGGGAACACACTCTCCTCACTTATACAGTTCACCTGGTAACATGTCCCGTGCGTGTTAAACCATCAGGGGAACACACTCTCCTCACTTATACTGTTCACCTGGTAACATGTCCCGTGCGTGTTAAACCATCAGGGGAACACACTCTCCTCACTTATACAGTTCACCTGGTAACATGTCCTGTGCGTGTTAAACCATCAGGGGAACACACTCTCCTCACTTATACTGTTCACCTGGTAACATGTCCCGTGCGTGTTAAACCATCAGGGGAACACACTCTCCTCACTTATACTGTTCACCTGGTAACATCTTCCGTGAGTATTAGACAATCAGGGGAACTCACTCTCCTCACTTATACTGTTCACCTGGTAACATTTCCCTCGTATATTAAACCATCAGGGGGACACACTCTCCTCAATTATACTGTTCACCTGCTGACATGTTCCGGGTATATTAAACCATCAGGGGAACACACTCTCCTCACTTATACTGTTCACCTGGTAACATGTCCCGTGCGTGTTAAACCATCAGGGGAACACACTCTCCTCACTTATACTGTTCACCTGGTAACATGTCCCGTGAGTATAAAACAATCAGGGGAACACACTCTCCTCAATTATACTGTTCACCTGCTGACATGTTCCGGGTATATTAAACCATCAGGGGAACACACTCTCCTCACTTATACTGTTCACCTGGTAACATGTCCCGTGCGTGTTAAACCATCAGGGGAACACACTCTCCTCACTTATACTGTTCACCTGGTAACATGTCCCGTGAGTATTAAACCATCAGGGGAACACACTCTCCTCACTTATACTGTTCACCTGGTAACATGTCCCGTGAGTATAAAACAATCAGGGGAACACACTCTCCTCACTTATACTGTTCACCTGTAACATTTCCATCGTATATTAAACCATCAGGGGAACACACTCTCCTCAATTATACTGTTCACCTGGTAACATGTCCCGTGAGTATAAAACAATCAGGTGAACACACTCGCCTCACTTATACTGTTCACCTGGTAACATGTCCCGTGTATATTAAACCATCAGGGAAACACACTCTCCTCACTTATACTGTTCACCTGGTAACATGTCCCGTGTGTATTAAACAATCAGGTGAACACACTCTCCTCACTTATACTGTTCACCTGGTGACATGTCCCGTCTGTATTAACCCATCAGGTGAACACACTCTCCTCACTTATACTGTTCATCTGGTAACATGTCCCGTGTTTATTAAACCATCAGGGGAACACACTCTCCTCACTTATACTGTTCACCTGGTGACATGTCCCGTCTGTATTAACCCATCAGGTGAACACACTCTCCTCACTTATACTGTTCACCTGGTGACATGTCCCGTCTGTATTAACCCATCAGGTGAACACACTCTCCTCACTTATACTGTTCATCTGGTAACATGTCCCGTGTATATTAAACCATCAGGGGAACACACTCTCCTCACTTATACTGTTCACCTGGTAACATGTCCCGTGTATATTAAACCATCAGGGAAACACACTCTCCTCACTTATACTGTTCACCTGGTAACATGTCCTGTGTGCATTAAACCATCAGAGAAACACACTCTCCTCACTTATACTGTTCACCTGGTAACATGTCCCGTGTATATTAAACCATCAGGGAAACACACTCTCCTCACTTATACTGTTCATCTGGTAACATGTCCCGTGTATATTAAACCATCAGGGGAACACACTCTCCTCACTTATACTGTTCACCTGGTAACATGTCCCGTGTATATTAAACCATCAGGGAAACACACTCTCCTCACTTATACTGTTCACCTGGTAACATGTCCTGTGTGCATTAAACCATCAGAGGAACACACTCTCCTCACTTATACTGTTCATCTGGTAACATGTCCTTTGCATATTTATCCATCAGGGGAAAACATTCTGCTCACTTATACTGTTCACCTGGTGACATGTCCCGTGTATATTAAACCATCAGCAGAACACACTCTACTCACTTATACTGTTCACCTGGTAACTGTCCGGTGTGTATTAAACAATCAGGGGAACACACTCTCCTCACTTATACTGTTCACCTGGTAACATTTCCCTCGTATATTAAACCATCAGGGGAACACACTCTCCTCACTTATACTGTTCACCTGGTAAAATGTCCCGTGTGTATTAAACAATCAGGGGATCACACTCTCCTCACTTATACTGTTCACCTGGTAACATGTCCCGTGTATATTAAACAATCTGGGGAACACACTCTCCTCAATTATACTGTTCACCTGCTGACATGTTCCGGGTATATTAAACCATCAGGGGAACACACTCTCCTCACTTATACTGTTCACCTGGTAACATTTCCCTCGCATATTAAACCATCAGGGGAACACACTCTCCTCACTTATACTGTTCACCTGGTAAAATGTCCCGTGTGTATTAAACAATCAGGGGATCACACTCTCCTCACTTATACTGTTCACCTGGTAACATGTCCTATGTACATTAAACCATCAGAGGAACACTCTCTCCTCACTTATACTGTTCACCTGGTAACATGTCCCGTGAGTATTAAACAATAAGGGGAACACACTCTCCTCACTTATACTGTTCATCTGGTAATATGTCCCGTGCGTGTTAAACCATCAGGGGAACACACTCTCCTCACTTATACAGTTCACCTGGTAACATCTTCCGTGAGTATTAAAAAATCAGGGGAACTCACTCTCCTCACTTATACTGTTCACCTGGTAACATGTCCTGTGCGCATTAAACAATCAGGGGAACACACTCTCCTCACTTATACTGTTCACCTGGTAATATGTCCAGTGTATATTAAACCATCAGGGGAACACACTCTCCTCACTTATACTGTTCACCTGGTAACATGTCCTGTGCGCATTAAACAATCAGGGGAACACACTCTGCTCACTTATACTGTTCACCTGGTAATATGTCCAGTGTATATTAAACCATCAGGGGAACACACTCTCCTCACTTATACTGTTCACCTGGTAACATGTCCCGTGCGTGTTAAACCATCAGGGGAACACACTCTCCTCACTTATACAGTTCACCTGGTAACATCTTCCGTGAGTATTAAAAAATCAGGGGAACTCACTCTCCTCACTTATACTGTTCACCTGGTAACATTTCCCTCGTATATTAAACCATCAGGGGAACACACTCTCCTCACTTATACTGTTCACCTGGTAACATTTCCCTCGTATATTAAACCATCAGGGGAACACACTCTCCTCACTTATACTGTTCACCTGGTAACATGTCCCGTGCGTGTTAAACCATCAGGGGAACACACTCTCCTCACTTATACAGTTCACCTGGTAACATCTTCCGTGAGTATTAAAAAATCAGGGGAACTCACTCTCCTCACTTATACTGTTCACCTGGTAACATTTCCCTCGTATATTAAACCATCAGGGGAACACACTCTCCTCACTTATACTGTTCACCTGGTAACATTTCCCTCGTATATTAAACCATCAGGGGAACACACTCTCCTCACTTATACTGTTCACCTGGTAACATGACCCGTGAGTATAAAACAATCAGGGGAACACACTCTCCTCACTTATACTGTTCACCTGGTAACATTTCCCTCGTATATTAAACCATCAGGGGAACACACTCTCCTCAATTATACTGTTCACCTGCTGACATGTTCCGGGTATATTAAAACATCAGGGGAACACACTCTCCTCACTTATACTGTTCACCTGGTAACATGTCCCGTGCGTGTTAAACCATCAGGGGAACACATTCTCCTCACTTATACTGTTCACCTGGTAACATGTCCCGTGTGTATAAAACAATCAGGTGAACACACTCGCCTCACTTATACTGTTCACCTGGTAACATGTCCCGTGAGTATAAAACAATCAGGTGAACACACTCGCCTCACTTATACTGTTCACCTGGTAACATGTCCCGTGTGTATTAAACAGTCAGGGGAACACACTCTCCTCACTTATACGGTTCACCTGGTGACATGTCCCGTGTGTATTAAACAATCAGGGGAACACAGTTTCCTCACTTATACTGTTCACCTGGTAACATGTCCCGTGAGTATAAAACAATCAGGTGAACACACTCTCCTCACTCATACTTTTTAACCGGTGACATGTCCCGTGTGTATTAAACAATCAGGGGAACACACTCTCCTCACTTATACTGTTCACCTGGTAACATGTCCCGTGAGTATAAAACAATCAGGTGAACACACTCTCCTCACTTATACTGTTCACCTGGTAACATCTTCCGTGAGTATTAAACCATCAGGGGAACACACTCTCCTCACTTATCCTGTTCACCTGGTAACATTTCCCTCGTATATTAAACAATCAGGGGAACACACACTCCTCACTTATACTGTTTATCTGGTAACATGTCCCATGTATATTAAACCATCAGGGGAACACACTCTCCCCACTTATACTGTTTATCTGGTAACATGTCCCATGTATATTAAACCATCAGGGGAACACACTCTCCTCACTTATACTGTTCACCTGGTAACATGTCCCGTGTGTATTAAACAATCAGGGGAACACACTCTCCTCACTTATACTGTTCACCTGGTAACATCTTCCGTGCGTGTTAAACCATCAGGGGAAAACACTCTCCTCACTTATTCTGTTCACCTGGTAACATGTCCCGTGAGTATTAAACAATCAGGGGAACACACTCTCCTCACATATACTGTTCATCTGGTAACATGTCCCGTGTATATTAAACAATCAGGGGAACACACTCTCCTCATTTATACTGTTCACCTGGTAAAATTTCCCTCGTATATTAAACCATCAGGGGAACACACTCTCCTCACTTATACTGTTCACCTGGTAACATTTCCCTCGTATATTAAACCATCAGGGGAACACACTCTCCTCACTTATACTGTTCACCTGGTAACATTTCCCTCGTATATTAAACCATCAGGGGAACACACTCTCCTCACTTATACTGTTCACCTGGTAACATGTCCGGTGTGTATTAAACAATCAGGGGAACACACTCTCCTCACTTATACTGTTCACCTGGTAACATTTCCCTCGCATATTAAACCATCAGGGGAACACACTCTCCTCACTTATACTGTTCACCTGGTAACATGTCCCGTGTGTATTAAACAATCAGGGGAACACACTCTCCTCACTTATACTGTTCACCTGGTAAAATGTCCCGTGTGTATTAAACAATCAGGGGATCACACTCTCCTCACTTATACTGTTCACCTGGTAACATGTCCCGTGTATATTAAACAATCTGGGGAACACACTCTCCTCAATTATACTGTTCACCTGCTGACATGTTCCGGGTATATTAAAACATCAGGTGAACACACTCTCCTCACTTATACTGTTCATCTGGTAAACTGTCCCGTGTATATTAAACCATCAGGGGAACACACTCTCCTCACTTATACTGTTCACCTGGTAACATGTCCTGTGTGCATTAAACCATCAGAGGAACACACTCTCCTCACTTATACTGTTCATCTGGTAACATGTCCCGTCAGTATTAAACCATCAGGAGAACACAGTCTCCTCACTTATACTGTTCACCTGGTAACATGTCCTTTGCATATTTATCCATCAGGGGAAAACATTCTGCTCACTTATACTGTTCACCTGGTGACATGTCCCGTGTGTATTAAACCATCAGGGGAACACACTCTCCTCACTTATACTTTTTAACCGGTGACATGTCCCGTGTGTATTAAACAATCAGGGGAACACACTCTCCTCACTTATACTGTTCACCTGGTAACATGTCCCGTCAGTATTAAACAATCAGGGGAAAACACTCTCCTCAATTATACTGTTCACCTGGTAACATGTCCCGTGCGTGTTAAACCATCAGGGGAACACACTCTCCTCACTTATACTGTTCACCTGCTGACATGTTCCGGGTATATTAAACCATCAGGGGAACACACTCTCCTCACTTATACTGTTCACCTGGTAACATGTACTGTGCGCATTAAACAATCAGGGGAACACACTCTCCTCACTTATACTGTTCACCTGGTAATATGTCCAGGGTATATTAAACAATCAGGGGAACACACTCTCCTCACTTATACTGTTCACCTGGTAAAATGTCCCGTGTGTATTAAACAATCAGGGGATCACACTCTCCTCACTTATACTGTTCACCTGGTAACATGTCCTATGTACATTAAACCATCAGAGGAACACTCTCTCCTCACTTATACTGTTCACCTGGTAACATGTCCCGTGAGTATTAAACAATCAGGGGAACACACTCTCCTCACTTATACTGTTCATCTGGTAATATGTCCCGTGCGTGTTAAACCATCAGGGGAACACACTCTCCTCACTTATACAGTTCACCTGGTAACATCTTCCGTGAGTATTAAAAAATCAGGGGAACTCACTCTCCTCACTTATACTGTTCAGCTGGTAACATGTCCTGTGCGCATTAAACAATCAGGGGAACACACTCTCCTCACTTATACTGTTCACCTGGTAATATGTCCAGTGTATATTAAACCATCAGGGGAACACACTCTCCTCACTTATACTGTTCACCTGGTAACATGTCCCGTGCGTGTTAAACCATCAGGGGAACACACTCTCCTCACTTATACAGTTCACCTGGTAACATCTTCCGTGAGTATTAAAAAATCAGGGGAACTCACTCTCCTCACTTATACGGTTCACCTGGTGACATGTCCCGTGTATATTAAACAATCAGGGGAACACACTCTCCTCACTTATACTGTTCATCTGGTAACATGTCCCGTGTGTATTAAACAATCAGGGGAACACACTCTCCTCACTTATACTGTTCACCTGGTAACATGTCCGGTGTATATTAAACCATCAGGGGAACACACTCTCCTCACTTATACAGTTCAACTGGTAACATGTCCCGTGTGTATTAAACAATCAGGGGAACACACTCTCCTCACTTATACTGTTCACCTGGTAACATGTCCGGTGTATATTAAACAATCAGGGGAACACACTCTCCTCACTTATACTGTTCATCTGGTAACATGTCCCGTGTGTATTAAACAATCAGGGGATCACACTCTCCTCACTCATACTTTTTAACCGGTGACATGTCCCGTGTGTATTAAACAATCAGGGGAACACACTCTCCTCACTTATACTGTTCACCTGGTAACATCTTCCGTGAGTATTAAACCATCAGGGGAACACACTCTCCTCACTTATCCTGTTCACCTGGTAACATTTCCCTCGTATATTAAACACTCAGGGGAACACACTCTCCTCACTCATACTTTTTAACCGGTGACATGTCCCGTGAGTATAAAACAATCAGGTGAACACACTCTCCTCACTTATACTGTTCACCTGGTAACATCTTCCGTGAGTATTAAACCATCAGGGGAACACACACTCCTCACTTATACTGTTCACCTGGTAACATGTCCCGTGTGTATTAAACAATCAGGGGAACACACTCTCCTCACTTATACTGTTCACCTGGTAACATCTTCCGTGCGTGTTAAACCATCAGGGGAAAACACTCTCCTCACTTATTCTGTTCACCTGGTAACATGTCCCGTGAGTATTAAACAATCAGGGGAACACACTCTCCTCACATATACTGTTCACCTGGTAATATGTCAAGTGTATATTAAACAATCAGGGGAACACACTCTCCTCATTTATACTGTTCACCTGGTAAAATTTCCCTCGTATATTAAACCATCAGGGGAACACACTCTCCTCACTTATACTGTTCACCTGGTAACATTTCCCTCGTACATTAAACCATCAGGGGAACACACTCTCCTCACTTATACTGTTCACCTGGTAACATGTCCCGTGCGTGTTAAACCATCAGGGGAACACACTCTCCTCACTTATACAGTTCACCTGGTAACATCTTCCGTGAGTATTAAAAAATCAGGGGAACTCACTCTCCTCACTTATACGGTTCACCTGGTGACATGTCCCGTGTATATTAAACAATCAGGGGAACACACTCTCCTCACTTATACTGTTCATCTGGTAACATGTCCCGTGTGTATTAAACAATCAGGGGAACACACTCTCCTCACTTATACTGTTCACCTGGTAACATGTCCGGTGTATATTAAACCATCAGGGGAACACACTCTCCTCACTTATACAGTTCAACTGGTAACATGTCCCGTGTGTATTAAACAATCAGGGGATCACACTCTCCTCACTCATACTTTTTAACCGGTGACATGTCCCGTGTGTATTAAACAATCAGGGGAACACACTCTCCTCACTTATACTGTTCACCTGGTAACATCTTCCGTGAGTATTAAACCATCAGGGGAACACACTCTCCTCACTTATCCTGTTCACCTGGTAACATTTCCCTCGTATATTAAACAATCAGGGGAACACACTCTCCTCACTCATACTTTTTAACCGGTGACATGTCCCGTGAGTATAAAACAATCAGGTGAACACACTCTCCTCACTTATACTGTTCACCTGCTAACATCTTCCGTGAGTATTAAACCATCAGGGGAACACACACTCCTCACTTATACTGTTCACCTGGTAACATGTCCCGTGTGTATTAAACAATCAGGGGAACACACTCTCCTCACTTATACTGTTCACCTGGTAACATCTTCCGTGCGTGTTAAACCATCAGGGGAAAACACTCTCCTCACTTATTCTGTTCACCTGGTAACATGTCCCGTGAGTATTAAACAATCAGGGGAACACACTGTCCTCACATATACTGTTCACCTGGTAATATGTCAAGTGTATATTAAACAATCAGGGGAACACACTCTCCTCATTTATACTGTTCACCTGGTAAAATTTCCCTCGTATATTAAACCAACAGGGGAACACACTCTCCTCACTTATACTGTTCACCTGGTAACATTTCCCTCGTACATTAAACCATCAGGGGAACACACTCTCCTCACTTATACTGTTCACCTGGTAACATGTCCGGTGTGTATTAAACAATCAGGGGAACACACTCTCCTCACTTATACTGTTCACCTGGTAACATTTCCCTCGCATATTAAACCATCAGGGGAACACACTCTCCTCACTTATACTGTTCACCTGGTAACATGTCCCGTGTGTATTAAACAATCAGGGGAACACACTCTCCTCACTTATTCTGTTCACCTGGTAAAATGTCCCGTGTGTATTAAACAATCAGGGGATCACACTCTCCTCACTTATACTGTTCACCTGGTAACATGTCCAGTGTATATTAAACAATCTGGGGAACACACTCTCCTCAATTATACTGTTCACCTGCTGACATGTTCCGGGTATATTAAAACATCAGGTGAACACACTCTCCTCACTTATACTGTTCATCTGGTAACCTGTCCCGTGTATATTAAACCATCAGGGGAACACACTCTCCTCACTTATACTGTTCACCTGGTAACATGTCCCGTGTATATTAAACCACCAGGGGAACACACTCTCCTCACTTATACTGTTCACCTGGTAACATGTCCTGTGTGCATTAAACCATCAGAGGAACACACTCTCCTCACTTATACTGTTCATCTGGTAACATGTCCCGTCAGTATTAAACCATCAGGAGAACACAGTCTCCTCACTTATACTGTTCACCTGGTAACATGTCCTTTGCATATTTATCCATCAGGGGAAAACATTCTGCTCACTTATACTGTTCACCTGGTGACATGTCCCGTGTATATTAAACAATCAGGGGAACACACTCTCCTCACTTATACTGTTCACCTGGTAACATGTCCTGTGTATATTAAACCATCAGGGGAACACACTCTCCTCACTTATACTGTTCACCTGGTGACATGTCCCGTCAGTATTAAACAATCAGGGGAACACACTCTCCTCACTTATACTGTTCACCTGGTAACATGTCCTGTGTATATTAAACCATCAGGGGAACACACTCTCCTCACTTATACTGTTTACCTGGTAACATGTCCAGTGTATATTAAACAATCAGGGGAACACACTCTCCTCACTTATACTGTTCACCTGGTAACATGTCCCGTCAGTATTAAACAATCAGGGGAAAACACTGTCCTCAATTATACTGTTCACCTGGTAACATGTCCCGTGCGTGTTAAACCATCAGGGGAACACACTCTCCTCACTTATAATGTTCACCTGGTAACATGTCCCGTGTATATTAAACCATCAGGGGAACACACTCTCCTCAATTATCCTGTTCACCTGGTAACATGTCCCGTGTGTATTAAACAATCAGGGGAACACAATCTGCTCACTTATACTGTTCACCTGGTAACATGTCCTGTGTACATTAAACCATCAGAGGAACACTCTCTCCTCACTTATACTGTTCACCTGGTAACATGTCCCGTGAGTATTAAACAATCAGGGGAACACACTCTCCTCACTTATCCTGTTCACCTGGTAACATGTCCTATGTACATTAAACCATCAGAGGAACACACTCTCCTCACTTATACTGTTTACCTGGTAACATGTCCAGTGTATATTAAACAATCAGGGGAACACACTCTCCTCACTTATACTGTTCACCTGGTAATATGTCCAGTGTATATTAAACCATCAGGGGAACAAACTCTCCTCACTTATCCTGTTCACCTGGTAACATGTCCCGTGCGTGTTAAACCATCAGGGGAACACACTCTCCTCACTTATACAGTACACCTGGACACATCTTCCGTGAGTATTAAACAATCAGGGGAACTCACTCTCCTCACTTATACTGTTCACCTGGTAACATTTCCCTCGTATATTAAACCATCAGGGGAACACGCTCTCCTCACTTATGCTGTTCACCTCGTAACATTTCCCTCGTATATTAAACCATCAGGGGAACACACTCTCCTCAATTATACTGTTCACCTGCTGACATGTTCCGGGTATATTAAACCATCAGGGGAACACACTCTCCTCACTTATACTGTTCACCTGGTAACATGTCCCGTGCGTGTTAAACCATCAGGGGAACACACTCTCCTCACTTATACTGTTCACCTGGTAACATGTCCCGTGAGTATAAAACAATCAGGTGAACACACTCGCCTCACTTATACTGTTCACCTGGTAACATGTCCCGTGTATATTAAACCATCAGGGAAACACACTCTCCTCACTTATACTGTTCACCTGGTGACATGTCCCGTGTGTATTAAAAAATCAGGGGAACACACTCTCCTCACTTATACTTTTTAACCGGTGACATGTCCCGTGTGTATTAAACAATCAGGGGAACACACTCTCCTCACTTATACTGTTCACCTGGTAACATGTCCCGTGTATATTAAACCATCAGGGGAAGACATTCTCCTCACTTATACTGTTCACCTGGTAACATGTCCCGTGTGTATTAAACAATCAGGGGAACACTATCTGCTCACTTATACTGTTCACCTGGTAACATCTCCAGTGCGTGTTAAACCATCAGGGGAACACACTCTCCTCACTTATTCTGTTCACCTGGTAACATGTCCCGTGACTATTAAACAATCAGGGGAACACACTCTCCTCACTTATACTGTTCACCTGGTAACATGTCCAGTGTATATTAAACAATCAGGGGAACACACTCTCCTCACTTATACTGTTCACCTGGTAATATGTCCAGTGTATATTAAACCATCAGGGGAACACACGCTCCTCACTTATACTGTTCACCTGGTAACATGTCCCGTGCGTGTTAAACCATCAGGGGAACACGCTCTCCTCACTTATACTGTTCACCTGGTAACATTTCCCACGTATATTAAACCATCAGGGGAACACACTCTCCTCACTTATACTGTTCACCTGGTAACATTTCCCTCGTATATTAAACCATCAGGGGGACACACTCTCCTCAATTACACTGTTCACCTGCTGACATGTTCCGGGTATATTAAACCATCAGGGGAACACACTCTCCTCACTTATACTGTTCACCTGGTAACATGTCCCGTGCGTGTTAAACCATCAGGGGAACACACTCTCCTCACTTATACTGTTCACCTGGTAACATGTCCCGTGAGTATAAAACAATCAGGGGAACACACTCTCCTCACTTATCCTGTTCACCTGTAACATTTCCATCGTATATTAAACCATCAGGGGAACACACTCTCCTCAATTATACTGTTCACCTGGTAACATGTCCCGTGAGTATAAAACAATCAGGTGAACACACTCGCCTCACTTATACTGTTCACCTGGTAACATGTCCCGTGTATATTAAACCATCAGGGAAACACACTCTCCTCACTTATACTGTTCACCCGGTGACATGTCCCGTCTGTATTAACCCATCAGGTGAACACACTCTCCTCACTTATACTGTTCATCTGGTAACATGTCCCGTGTTTATTAAACCATCAGGGGAACACACTCTCCTCACTTATACTGTTCACCTGGTAACATGTCCCGTGTATATTAAACAATCAGGGGAACACACTCTCCTCACTTATACTGTTCACCTGGTAACATGTCCTGTGTGCATTAAACCATCAGAGGAACACACTCTCCTCACTTATACTGTTCATCTGGTAACATGTCCCGTGTTTATTAAACCATCAGGGGAACACACTCTCCTCACTTATACTGTTCACCTGGTAACATGTCCCGTGTTTGTTTAACCATCAGGGGAACACACTCTCCTCACTTATACTGTTCACCTGGTAACATGTCCCGTGTATATTAAACAATCAGGGGAACACACTCTCCTCACTTATACTGTTCATCTGGTAACATGTCCCATCAGTATTAAACCATCAGGAGAACACAGTCTCCTCACTTATACTGTTCACCTGGTAACATGTCCTTTGCATATTTATCCATCAGGCGAAAACATTCTGCTCACTTATACTGTTCACCTGGTGACATGCCCCGTGTGTATTAAACAATCAGGGGAACACACTCTCCTCACTTATACTGTTCACCTGGTAACATGTCCTGTGTATATTAAACCATCAGGGGAACACACTCTCCTCACTTATACTGTTCACCTGGTGACATGTCCCGTCAGTATTAAACAATCAGGGGAACACACTCTCCTCACTTATACTGTTCACCTGGTAACATGTCCTGTGTATATTAAACCATCAGGGGAACACACTCTCCTCAATTATACTGTTCACCTGGTAACATGACCCGTGCGTGTTAAACCATCAGGGGAACACACTCTCCTCTCTTATACTGTTCACCTGGTAATATGTCCAGTGTATATTAAACCATCAGGGGAACACATTCTCCTCACTTATACTGTTCACCTGGTAACATGTCCTGTTTGTTGTAAACAATCAGGGGAATACACTCTCCTCACTTATACTGTTCACCTGGTAACATGTCCCGTGTATATTAAACCATCAGGGGAACACACTCTCCTCACTTATACTGTTCACCTGGTAACATGTCCCGTGAATTTTAAACCATCGGGGAAAGCACTTCCCTCACTTATACAGTTCTCCTGGTAACATGTCCCGTGTGCATTAGACAATCAGGGGAACACACTCTCCTCACTTATACCGTTCAGCTGATAACATGTCCCGTGTGTATTAAAGTATCAGGGGAACACACTCTCCTCACTTATTCTGTTCACCTGGTGACATGTCCCATCAGTATTAAACAATCAGGGGAACACACTCTCCTCACTTATACAGTTCAAATGGTGACATGTCCCGTCAGTATTAAACAATCAGGGGAACACACTCTCCTCACTTATACTGTTCAAATGGTGACATGTCCCGTCAGTATTAAACAATCAGGGGAACACACTCTCCTCACTTATACTGTTCACCTGGTGACATGTCCCATCAGTATTAAACAATCAGGGGAACACACTCTCCTCACTTATACAGTTCACCTGGTGACATGTCCCGTCAGTATTAAACAATCAGGGGAACACACTCTCCTCACTTATAATGTTCACCTGCTGACATGTCCCGGGTATATTAAACCATCAGCAGAACACACTCTACTCACTTATACTGTTCACCTGGTAACATGTCCCGTGCGTGTTAAACCATCAGGGGAACACACTCTCCTCACATATACTGTTCACCTGTTGACATGTCCCGTGTGTATTAAACAATCAGGGGAACACACTCTCCTCACTTATACTGTTCACGTGGTGACATGTCCTGTGTGTATTAAACAATCAGGGGAACACACTCTCCTCAATTATACTGTTCACCTGGTAACATGTCCCGTGTATATTAAACCATCAGGGGAACACACTCTCCTCACTTAGACTGTTCACCTGGTGAATTGTCCCGTGAATATTAAACCATCAGGGGAAAGCACTCTCCTCAATTATACTGTTCAACTGGTAACATGTCCCGTGTGCATTAAACCATCAGTGGAACACTCTCTCCTCACTTATACTGTTCACCTGGTAACATGTCCTGTGTGCATTAAATCATCAGTGGAACACTCTCTCCTCACTTATACTGTTCACCTGGTAACATGTCCCGTGCGTATTAAACCAAAAGGGGAACACACTCTCCTCACTTATACTGTTCAGCTGGTAACATGTCCCGTGACTATTAAACCATCAGGGGATCACACTCTCCTCGCTTATACTGTTCATCTGGTAACATGTCCAGTGAATATTAAACCTTCAGGGGAACACACTCTGCTCACTTATACTGTTCAGCTGGTAACATATCCTGTGTGTATTTAACCATCAGGGGAACACACTCTCCTCACTTATACTGTTCACCTGGTAACATGTCCCGTGTATACTAAACCATCAGGGGAACACAATCTCCTCACTTATACTGTTCACCTGGAAACATGTCCCGTGAATATGAAACCATCAGGGGAAAGCACTCTCCTCACTTAGACTTTTCTCCTGGTCACATGTCCCGTGTGTATTAAAACATCAGGGGAACACACTCTCCTCACTTATACTGTTCACCTGGCAACATGTCCCGTCAGTATGAAACAATCAGGGGAAAACATTCTCCTCACTTATACTGTTCACTTGGTAACATGTCCCGCGCGTAATAAACCAACAGGGGAACATATTCCTCTCACTTACACTGTTCACCTGGTAACATGTCCCGTGTGTATTAAACAATCAGGGGAACACATTCTCCTCACTTATACTGTTCACTTGGAAACATGTCCCGTGCGTATTAAACATACAGGTGAACACACTCTCCTCACTTAGACTGTTCACCTGGTAACATGTCCTGTTTGCATTAAACCATCAGGGGAACACACTCTCCTCACTTATACTGTTCACCTGGCAACATGTCCCGTCAGTATTAAACAATCAGGGGAACACATTCTCCTCACTTATACTATTCACTTGGTAACATGTCCCGTGTGTATTAAACAAACAGGGGAACACATTCTCCTCACTTATACTGTTCACCTGGTAACATGTCCCGTGTGCATTAAGCAATCAAGGGAACACACTCTCCTCACTTATACCGTTCACCTGATAACATGTCCCGTGTGTATTAAAACATCAGGGGAACACATTCTCCTCACTTATACTGTTCACCTGGTAACATGCCCTGCGTGTATTAAACCATCAGGGGAACACACACTCCTCACTTATATTTTTTACCTGGTAAGATGTCCCGTGTATATTAAACCATCAGGGGAACACACTCTCCTCACTTATACTGTTCACCTAGTCACCTGTCCCGTGTATATTAAACCATCAGGGGAACACACTCTCCTCACTTTTAGTGTTCACCTGGTAACACGTCCCGTGTATATTAAACCATCAGGGGAACACACTCTCCTCACTTATACTGTTCACCTGGTAACATATCCGGTGTATATTAAACCATCAGGTGAACACACTCTCCTCACTTACACTGTTCACCTGGTAAAATGTCCTGTGTGCATTAAACCATCAGGGGAAGACACTCTCCTGACTTATACAGTTCACTTGGTGACATGTCCCGTGCGTATTAATCCATCAGGTGAACACACTCGCCTCACTTATACTGTTCATCTGGTAACATGTCCTGTGTATATTAAACCATCAGGGGAACACACTCTCCTCACTTATACTGTTCAGCTGGTAACGTGTCCCGTGAGTATTAAACAATCAGGGGAACAAACTCTCCTCACTTATACTGTTCACCTGGTAATATTTCCTGTGTGTATTAAACAATCAGGGGAATACACTCTCCTCACTTATACTGTTCACCTGGTAACATGTCCCGTGTATATTAAACCATCAGGCGAACACACTCTCCTCAATTATACTGTTCACCTGGTAACATGTCCCGTGAATATTAAACAAAAAGGGGAACACATTCTCCTCACTTATACTGTTCACCTGGAAACATGTCCCGTGTGTATTAAACAAACAGGGGAACACATTCTCCTCAATTATACCGTTCACCTTATAACATGTCCCGTGCGTATTAAGCCATCAGTGGAACACAATCTCCTCACTTATACTGTTCACCTGGTAACATGTCGTGTGTATATTATTCCAACAGGGGAACACACTCTCCTCACTTATACCGTTCACCTGGTAACATGTCCCGTGTGCATTAAATAATCAGGGGAACACACTCTCCTCAATTATACCGTTCACCTGATAACATGTCCCGTGTGTATTAAACCATCAGGGGAACACACTCTCCTCACTTATACTGTTTACCTGGTAACATGTCCCCTGTATATTAAACCATCAGGGGAACACACTCTCCTCACTTATACTGTTCACCTAGTCACATGTCCCGTGTATATTAAACCATCAGGGGAACACACTCTCCTCACTTATACTGTTGACCTGGTAACATGTCCCGTGTATGTGAAACCATCAGGGGAACACACTCTCCTCACTTATACTGTTCACCTGGTAATATGCCCTGTGTATATTAAACCATCAGGGGAACACACTCACCTCACTTCTACTGTTCACCTGGGAACATGTCCCGTGAATATTAATCCATCAGGGGAACACACTCTCCTCACTTATACTGTTCACCTGGTAACATGTACCGTGTATATTAAACCATCAGGGGAACACACTCTCCTCAATTATACATTTCACTTGGTGACATGTCCCGTGTGTAGTGATCAATCAGGGGAACACAGTCTCCTCACTTATACTGTTCACCTGGTAACATGTCCCGTGCGTATTAAACAATCAGGGGAACACATTCTCCTCACTTATACTGTTCACTTGGTAACATGTCCCGTGTGTATTAAACAATCAGGGGAACACACTCTCCTCACTTATACTGTTCACCTGGTAACATGTCCCGTGAGTATTAAACAATCAGGGGAACACATTCTCCTCACTTAAACTGTTCACCTGGTAACATGTCCCGTGTGTATTAAACAATCAGGGGAACACATTCTCCTCACTTATACTGTTCACTTGGTAACATGTCCCGTGCGTATTAAACCAACAGGGGAACACATTCTCCTCACTTATACTGTTCACCTGGTAACATGTCCCGTGTGTATTAAACAATCAGGGAAACACATTCTCCTCACTTATACTGTTCACTTGGTAACATGTCCCGTGCTTATTAAACAAACAGGGGAACACATTCTTCTCACTTATACTGTTCACCTGGAAACATGTCCCGTGTGTATTAAACAAACAGGGGAACACATTCTCCTCACTTATACTGTTCACCTGGTAACATGTCCCGTGTGTATTAAACAATCAGGGGAACACACTCTCCTCACTTATACTGTTCACCTGGTAACATGTCCCGTGAGTATTAAACAATCAGGGGAACACATTCTCCTCACTTATACTGTTCACCTGGTAACATGTCCCGTGTGTATTAAACAATCAGGGGAACACATTCTCCTCACTTATACCGTTCACCTGGTAACATGTCCCGTGCGTATTAAACAATCAGGGGAACACACTCTCCTCACTAATACTGTTCACCTGGTAACATGTCCTGTGTATATTAAACCATCAGGGGAACACATTCTCCTCACTTATACTGTTCACTTGGTAACATGTCCCGTGCGTATTAAACAAACAGGGGAACACATTCTCCTCACTTCTACCGTTCACCTGGTAACATGTCCCGTGCGTATTAAACAATCAGGGGAACACACTCTCCTCACTAATACTGTTCACCTGGTAACATGTCCTGTGTATATTAAACCATCAATGGAACACACTCTCCTCACTAATACTGTTCACCTGGTAACATGTCCTGTGTATATTAAACCATCAGGGGAACACATTCTCCTCACTTATACTGTTCACTTGGTAACATGTCCCGTGCGTATTAAACAAACAGGGGAACACATTCTCCTCACTACTACCGTTCACCTGGTTACATGTCCCGTGCGTATTAAACAATCAGGGGAACACACTCTCCTCACTAATACTGTTCACCTGGTAACATATCCTGTGTATATTAAACCATCAATGGAACACAATCTCCTCACTTATACTGTTCACCTGGTAACATGTCCTGTGTGCATTAAACAATCAGGGGAACACACTCTCCTCAATTATACCGTTCTCCTGATAACATGTCCCGTGTGTATTAAACCATGAGGGGAACACAATCTCCTCACTTGCACTGTTCACCTGGTAACATGCCCTGTGTTTATTAAACCATCAGGGGAACACACTCTCCTCGCTTATACTGTTTACCTGGTAACATGTCCCGTGTATATTAAACCATCAGGGGAACACACTCTCCTCACTTATACTGTTCACCTGGTAACATGTCCCGTGTATATTAAACCATCAGGGGAACACACTCTCCTCACTTATACTGTTCACCTGGTAACATATCCCGTGTATATTAAACCATCAGGGGAACACACTCTCCTCAGTTATACTGTTCACCTGGTAACATGTCCCGTGTGCATTAAACAATCAGGGGAACACACTCTCCTCAATTATACCGTTCACCTGATAACATGTCCCGTGTGTATTAAACCATCAGGGGAACACAATCTCCTCACTTGCACTGTTCACCTGGTAACATGCCCTGTGTTTATTAAACCATCAGGGGAACACACTCTCCTCGCTTATACTGTTTACCTGGTAACATGTCCCGTGTATATTAAACCATCAGGGGAACACACTCTCCTCACTTATACTGTTCACCTAGTCACATGTCCCGTGTATATTAAACCATCAGGGGAACACACTCTCCTCACTTATACTGTTCACCTGGTAACATGTCCCGTGTATATTAAACCATCAGGGGAACACACTCTCCTCACTTATACTGTTCACCTGGTAACATATCCCGTGTATATTAAACCATCAGGGGAACACACTCTCCTCACTTATACTGTTCACCTGGTAACATGTCCTGTGTGCATTAAACCATCAGGGGAACACACTCTCCTCACTTATACTGTTCATCTGGTAACATGTCCCGTCAGTATTAAACCATCAGGGGAACACACTCTCTTCACTTATACTGTTCATCTCGTAACATGTCCCGTATGTGTTAAACAATCAGGGGAACACACTTTCCACACTTATACTGCTCACCCGGTGACATGTCCCGTGTGTATTAAACAATCAGGGGAACACACTCTCCTCAATTATACTGTTCACCTGGTGCCATGTCCCGGGTATATTAAACAATCAGGGGAAAACACTCTCCTCACTTATACTGTTCACCTGGTAACATGTCCCGTGCGTGTTAAACCATCAGCGGAAAACACTCTCCTCACTTATACTGTTCACCTGGTAACAGGTCCCGTGTATATTAAACCATCAGGGGAACACACTCTCCTCACTTATACTGTTCACCTGGTGACATGTCCTGTGTGTATTAAACCATCAGGGGAACACACTCTCCTCACTTATACTGTTCACCTGGTAACATGTCCCGTGTATATTAAACCATCAGGGGAACACAATCTCCTCACTTATACTGTTCACCTGGTAACTGGTCCCGTGTATATTAAACCATGAGGGGAACACACTCTCCTCACTTATACTGTTCACCTGGTAACATGATCTGTGTGCATTAAACCATCAGGGGAACACACTCTCCTCACTTATACTGTTCATCTGGTAACATGTCCTGTGTGTGTTAAACAATCAGGGGAACACACTCTCCTCACTTATACTGTTCACCTGGTAACATGTCCTTTGCATATTTAATCATCAGGGGAAAACATTCTGCTCACCTCTACTGTTCACCTGGTAACATGTCCCGTTTGTGTTAAACAATCAGGGGAACACACTCTCCTCACTTATACTGCTCACCCGGTGACATGTCCCGGGTATATTAAACAATCAGGGGAAAACACTCTCCTCACTGATACTGTTCACCTGGTAACATGTCCCGTGCGCGTTAAACCATCAGGGGAACACACTCTCCTCACTTATACTGTTCAGCTGGTAACATGTCCCGTGAGTATTAAACAATCAGGGGAACACACTCTCCTCACTTATACTATTCACCTGTTAATATGTCCCATGTATATTAAACCATCAGGGGAACACACTCTCCTCACTTATACTGTTCACCTGGTAACATATCCTGTGTGTATTAAACAATCAGGGGAACACACTCTCCTCACTTATACTGTTCATCTGGTAACATATCCTGTGTGTATTAAACCATCAGGGGAACACACTCTCCTCACTTATACTGTTCACCTGGTAACATGTCCCGTGCATATTAAACCATCAGGGGAACACACTCTCCACACTTATACTGTTCATCTGGTAACAATTCCAGTGAATATTAAACCATCAGGGGAACACACTCTCCTCACTTATACTGTTCAGCTGGTAACATGTCCTGTGTATATTAAACCATCAGGGGAATACATTCTCCTCACTTATACTGTTCACCTGGTAACATGTCCTGTGTGTATTAAACCATCAGGGGAACACACTCTCCTCACTTATACTGTTCAGCTGGTAACATATACTGTGTGTATTAAACCATCAGGGGAACACACTCTCCTCACTTATACTGTTCACCTGGTAACATGTCCCGTGCGTGTTAAACCATCAGGGGAACACACTCTCCTCACACACTGTTCACCTGGTAACATGACCCGTGAGTATTAAACAATCAGGGGAACACACACTCCTCACTTATACTGTTCACCTGGTAACATGTCCCGTGTATATTAAACCATCAGGGGAAGACACTCTCCTCAATTATCCTGTTCACCTGGTAACATGTCCCGTGTGTATTAAACAATCAGGGGAACACAATCTGCTCACTTATACTGTTCACCTGGTAACATGTCCTATGTACATTAAACCATCAGAGGAACACTCTCTCCTCACTTATACTGTTCACCTGGTAACATGTCCCGTGAGTATTAAACAATCAGGGGAACACACTCTCCTCACTTATCCTGTTCACCTGGTAACATGTCCTATGTACATTAAACCATCAGAGGAACACACTCTCCTCACTTATACTGTTTACCTGGTAACATGTCCAGTGTATATTAAACAATCAGGGGAACACACTCTCCTCACTTATACTGTTCACCTGGTAATATGTCCAGTGTATATTAAACCATCAGGGGAACACACTCTCCTCACTTATCCTGTTCACCTGGTAACATGTCCCGTGCGTGTTCAACCATCAGGGGAACACACTCTCCTCACTTATACTGTTCACCTGGTAACATTTCCCTCGTATATTAAACCATCAGGGGAACACGCTCTCCTCACTTATACTGTTCACCTGGTAACATTTCCCTCGTATATTAAACCATCAGGGGAACACACTCTCCTCAATTATACTGTTCACCTGCTGACATGTTCCGGGTATATTAAAACATCAGGGGAACACACTCTCCTCACTTATACTGTTCACCTGGTAACATGTCCCGTGCGTGTTAAACCATCAGGGGAGCACACTCTCCTCACTTATACTGTTCACCTGGTAACATGTCCCGTGAGTATAAAACAATCAGGTGAACACACTCGCCTCACTTATACTGTTCACCTGGTAACATGTCCCGTGTATATTAAACCATCAGGGAAACACACTCTCCTCACTTATACTGTTCACCTGGTGACATGTCCCGTGTGTATTAAAAAATCAGGGGAACACACTCTCCTCACTTATACTTTTTAACCGGTGACATGTCCCGTGTGTATTAAACAATCAGGGGAACACACTCTCCTCACTTATACTGTTCACCTGGTAACATGTCCCGTCAGTATTAAACAATCAGGGGAACACACTCTCCTCACTTATACTGTTCACCTGGTAACATGTCCCGTGTGTATTAAACAATCAGGGGAACACAATAAGCTCACTTATACTGTTCACCTGATAACATGTCCCGTGTATATTAAACCATCAGGGGAACACATTCTCCTCACTTATACTGTTCACCTGGTAACATGTCCCGTGTGTATTAAACAATCAGGGGAACACACTCTCCTCACTTATTCTGTTCACCTGGTAACATGTCCCGTGAGTATTAAACAATCAGGAAAACACACTCACCTCACTTATACTGTTCACCTGGTAACATGTCCTGTGTACATTAAACCATCAGAGGAACACACTCTCCTCACTTATACTGTTCACCTGGTAACATGTCCAGTGTAAATTAAACAATCAGGGGAACACACTCTCCTCACTTATACTGTTCACCTGGTAATATGTCCAGTGTATATTAAACCATCAGGGGAACACAATCTCCTCACTTATACTGTTCACCTGGTAACATGTCCCGTGCGTGTTAAACCATCAGGGGAACACACTCTCCTCACTTATACAGTTCACCTGGTAATATCTTCCGTGAGTATTAGACAATCAGGGGAACACACTCTCCTCACTTATACTGTTCACCTGGTAACATTTCCCACGTATATTAAACCATCAGGGGAACACACTCTCCTCACTTATACTGTTCACCTGGTAACATTTCCCTCGTATATTAAACCATCAGGGGGACACACTCTCCTCAATTATACTGTTCACCTGCTGACATGTTCCGGGTATATTAAACCATCAGGGGAACACACTCTCCTCACTTATACTGTTCACCTGGTAACATGTCCCGTGCGTGTTAAACCATCAGGGGAACACACTCTCCTCACTTATACTGTTCACCTGGTAACATGTCCCGTGAGTATAAAACAATCAGGGGAACACACTCTCCTCACTTATACTGTTCACCTGGTAACATGTCCCGTGTATATTAAACCATCAGGGAAACACACTCTCCTCAATTACACTGTTCACCTGGTAACATGTCCCGTGAGTATAAAACAATCAGGTGAACACACTCGCCTCCCTTATACTGTTCACCTGGTAACATGTCCCGTGTATATTAAACCATCAGGGAAACACACTCTCCTCACTTATACTGTTCACCTGGTGACATGTCCCGTCTGCATTAACCCATCAGGTGTACACACTCTCCTCACTTATACTGTTCATCTGGTAACATGTCCCGTGTTTATTAAACCATCAGGGGAACACACTCTCCTCACTTATACTGTTCACCTGGTAACATGTCCCGTGTATATTAAACAATCAGGGGAACACACTCTCCTCACTTATACTGTTCACCTGGTAACATGTCCCGTGTATATTAAACAATCAGGGGAACACACTCTCCTCACTTATACTGTTCACCTGGTAACATGTCCCGTGTATATTAAACAATCAGGGGAACACTCTCCTCACTTATACTGTTCACCTGGTAACATGTCCTGTGTGCATTAAACCATCAGAGGAACACACTCTCCTCACTTATACTGTTCATCTGGTAACATGTCCCATCAGTATTAAACCATCAGGAGAACACAGTCTCCTCACTTATACTGTTCACCTGGTAACATGTCCTTTGCATATTTATCCATCAGGGGAAAACATTCTGCTCACTTATACTGTTCACCTGGTGACATGCCCCGTGTGTATTAAACAATCAGGGGACCACACTCTCCTCACTTATACTTTTTAACTGGTGACATGTCCCGTGTGTATTAAACAATCAGGGGAACACACTCTCCTCACTTATACTGTTCACCCGATGACATGTCCCGTGTGTATTAAACAATCAGGGGAACACACTCTCCTCACTTATACTGTTCACCTGGTAACATGTCCTGTGTATATTAAACCATCAGGGGAACACACTCTCCTCACTTATACTGTTCACCTGGTGACATGTCCCGTCAGTATTAAACAATCAGGGGAACACACTCTCCTCACTTATACTGTTCACCTGGTAACATGTCCTGTGTATATTAAACAATCAGGGGAACACACTCTCCTCACTTATACTATTCACCTGGTGACATGTCCCGTCAGTATTAAACAATCAGGGGAACACACTCTCCTCACTTATACTGTTCACCTGGTAACATGTCCTGTGTATATTAAACCATCAGGGGAACACACTCTCCTCAATTATACTGTTCACCTGGTAACATGACCCGTGCGTGTTAAACCATCAGGGGAACACACTCTCCTCACTTATACTGTTCACCTGGTAATATGTCCAGTGTATATTAAACCATCAGGGGAACACATTCTCCTCACTTATACTGTTCACCTGGTAACATGTCCTGTTTGTAGTAAACAATCAGGGGAATACACTCTCCTCACTTATTCTGTTCACCTGGTAACATGTCCTGTGTATATTAAACCATCAGGGGAACACACTCTCCTCACTTATACTGTTCACCTGGTGACATGTCCCATCAGTATTAAACAATCAGGGGAACAGACTCTCCTCACTTATACTGTTCACCTGGTGACATGTCCCGTCAGTATTAAACAATCAGGGGAACACACTCTCCTCACTTATAATGTTCACCTGCTGACATGTCCCGGGTATATTAAACCATCAGCAGAACACACTCTACTCACTTATACTGTTCACCTGGTAACATGTCCCGTGCGTGTTAAACCATCAGGGGAACACACTCTCCTCACATATACTGTTCACCTGTTGACATGTCCCGTGTGTATTAAACAATCAGGGGAACACACTCTCCTCACATTTTCTGTTCACGTGGTGACATGTCCCGTGTGTATTAAACAATCAGGGGAACACACTCTCCTCAATTATACTGTTCACCTGGTAACATGTCCTGTGTATATTAAACCATCAGGGGAACACACTCTCCTCTCTTAGACTGTTCACCTGGTGACATGTCCCGTGAATATTAAACCATCAGGGGAAAGCACTCTCCTCACTTATACTGTTCAACTGGTAACATGTCCCGTGTGCATTAAACCATCAGTGGAACACTCTCTCCTCACTTATACTGTTCACCTGGTAACATGTCCTGTGTGCATTAAATCATCAGTGGAACACACTCTCCTCACTTATACAGTTCACCTGGACACATCTTCCCTGAGTATTAAACAATCAGGGGAACTCACTCTCCTCACTTATACTGTTCACCTGGTAACATTTCCCTCGTATATTAAACCATCAGGGGAACACGCTCTCCTCACTTATACTGTTCACCTGGTAACATTTCCCTCGTATATTAAACCATCAGGGGAACACACTCTCCTCAATTATACTGTTCACCTGCTGACATGTTCCGGGTATATTAAACCATCAGGGGAACACACTCTCCTCACTTATACTGTTCACCTGGTAACATGTCCCGTGCGTGTTAATCCATCAGGGGAACACACTCTCCTCACTTATACTGTTCACCTGGTAACATGTCCCGTCAGTATTAAACAATCAGGGGAACACACTCTCCTCACTTATACTGTTCACCTGGTAACATGTCCCGTGTATATTAAACCATCAGGGGAACACATTCTCCTCACTTATACTGTTCACCTGGTAACATGTCCCGTGTGTATTAAACAATCAGGGGAACACAATCTGCTCACTTATACTGTTCACCTGATAACATGTCCCGTGTATATTAAAGCATCAGGGGAACACATTCTCCTCACTTATACTGTTCACCTGGTAACATGTCCCGTGTGTATTAAACAATCAGGGGAACACACTCTCCTCACTTATTCTGTTCACCTGGTAACATGTCCCGTGAGTATTAAACAATCAGGAAAACACACTCACCTCACTTATACTGTTCACCTGGTAACATGTCCTGTGTACATTAAACCATCAGAGGAACACACTCTCCTCACTTATACTGTTCACCTGGTAACATGTCCAGTGTATATTAAACAATCAGGGGAACACACTCTCCTCACTTATACTGTTCACCTGGTAATATGTCCAGTGTATATTAAACCATCAGGGGAACACACTCTCCTCACTTATACTGTTCACCTGGTAACATGTCCCATGCGTGTTAAACCATCAGGGGAACACACTCTCCTCACTTATACAGTTCACCTGGTAACATCTTCCGTGAGTATTAGACAATCAGGGGAACTCACTCTCCTCACTTATACTGTTCACCTGGTAACATTTCCCTCGTATATTAAACCATCAGGGGGACACACTCTCCTCAATTATACTGTTCACCTGCTGACATGTTCCGGGTATATTAAACCATCAGGGGAACACACTCTCCTCACTTATACTGTTCACCTGGTAACATGTCCCGTGCGTGTTAAACCATCAGGGGAACACACTCTCCTCACTTATACTGTTCACCTGGTAACATGTCCCGTGAGTATAAAACAATCAGGGGAACACACTCTCCTCACTTATACTGTTCACCTGGTAACATGTCCCGTGTATATTAAACCATCAGGGAAACACACTCTCCTCAATTACACTGTTCACCTGGTAACATGTCCCGTGAGTATAAAACAATCAGGTGAACACACTCGCCTCACTTATACTGTTCACCTGGTAACATGTCCCGTGTATATTAAACCATCAGGGAAACACACTCTCCTCACTTATACTGTTCACCTGGTGACATGTCCCGTCTGTATTAACCCATCAGGTGAACACACTCTCCTCACTTATACTGTTCATCTGGTAACATGTCCCGTGTTTATTAAACCATCAGGGGAACACACTCTCCTCACTTATACTGTTCACCTGGTAACATGTCCCGTGTATATTAAACAATCAGGGGAACACACTCTCCTCACTTATACTGTTCACCTGGTAACATGTCCCGTGCGTGTTAAACCATCAGGGGAACACACTCTCCTCACTTATAATGTTCACCTGCTGACATGTCCCGGGTATATTAAACCATCAGCAGAACACACTCTACTCACTTATACTGTTCACCTGGTAACATGTCCCGTGCGTGTTAAACCATCAGGGGAACACACTCTCCTCACATATACTGTTCACCTGGTAACATGTCCTGTGTGTATTAAACAATCAGGGGAACACACTCTCCTCACATTTTCTGTTCACGTGGTGACATGTCCTGTGTGTATTAAACAATCAGGGGAACACACTCTCCTCAATTATACTGTTCACCTGGTAACATGTCCTGTGTATATTAAACCATCAGGGGAACACACTCTCCACACTTAGACTGTTCACCTGGTGACATGTCCCGTGAATATTAAACCATCAGGGGAAAGCACTCTCCTCACTTATACTGTTCAACTGGTAACATGTCCCGTGTGCATTAAACCATCAGTGGAACACTCTCTCCTCACTTATACTGTTCACCTGGTAACATGTCCTGTGTGCATTAAATCATCAGTGGAACACACTCTCCTCACTTATACAGTTCACCTGGACACATCTTCCCTGAGTATTAAACAATCAGGGGAACTCACTCTCCTCACTTATACTGTTCACCTGGTAACATTTCCCTCGTATATTAAACCATCAGGGGAACACGCTCTCCTCACTTATACTGTTCACCTGGTAACATTTCCCTCGTATATTAAACCATCAGGGGAACACACTCTCCTCAATTATACTGTTCACCTGCTGACATGTTCCGGGTATATTAAACCATCAGGGGAACACACTCTCCTCACTTATACTGTTCACCTGGTAACATGTCCCGTGCGTGTTAAACCATCAGGGGAACACACTCTCCTCACTTATACTGTTCACCTGGTAACATGTCCCGTCAGTATTAAACAATCAGGGGAACACACTCTCCTCACTTATACTGTTCACCTGGTAACATGTCCCGTGTATATTAAACCATCAGGGGAACACATTCTCCTCACTTATACTGTTCACCTGGTAACATGTCCCGTGTGTATTAAACAATCAGGGGAACACAATCTGCTCACTTATACTGTTCACCTGATAACATGTCCCGTGTATATTAAACCATCAGGGGAACACATTCTCCTCACTTATACTGTTCACCTGGTAACATGTCCCGTGTGTATTAAACAATCAGGGGAACACACTCTCCTCACTTATTCTGTTCACCTGGTAACATGTCCCGTGAGTATTAAACAATCAGGAAAACACTCTCACCTCACTTATACTGTTCACCTGGTAACATGTCCTGTGTACATTAAACCATCAGAGGAACACACTCTCCTCACTTATACTGTTCACCTGGTAACATGTCCAGTGTATATTAAACAATCAGGGGAACACACTCTCCTCACTTATACTGTTCACCTGGTAATATGTCCAGTGTATATTAAACCATCAGGGGAACACACTCTCCTCACTTATACTGTTCACCTGGTAACATGTCCCATGCGTGTTAAACCATCAGGGGAACACACTCTCCTCACTTATACAGTTCACCTGGTAACATCTTCCGTGAGTATTAGACAATCAGGGGAACTCACTCTCCTCACTTATACTGTTCACCTGGTAACATTTCCCTCGTATATTAAACCATCAGGGGGACACACTCTCCTCAATTATACTGTTCACCTGCTGACATGTTCCGGGTATATTAAACCATCAGGGGAACACACTCTCCTCACTTATACTGTTCACCTGGTAACATGTCCCGTGCGTGTTAAACCATCAGGGGAACACACTCTCCTCACTTATACTGTTCACCTGGTAACATGTCCCGTGAGTATAAAACAATCAGGGGAACACACTCTCCTCACTTATACTGTTCACCTGGTAACATGTCCCGTGTATATTAAACCATCAGGGAAACACACTCTCCTCAATTACACTGTTCACCTGGTAACATGTCCCGTGAGTATAAAACAATCAGGTGAACACACTCGCCTCACTTATACTGTTCACCTGGTAACATGTCCCGTGTATATTAAACCATCAGGGAAACACACTCTCCTCACTTATACTGTTCACCTGGTGACATGTCCCGTCTGTATTAACCCATCAGGTGAACACACTCTCCTCACTTATACTGTTCATCTGGTAACATGTCCCGTGTTTATTAAACCATCAGGGGAACACACTCTCCTCACTTATACTGTTCACCTGGTAACATGTCCTGTGTGCATTAAATCATCAGTGGAACACACTCTCCTCACTTATACAGTTCACCTGGACACATCTTCCCTGAGTATTAAACAATCAGGGGAACTCACTCTACTCACTTATACTGTTCACCTGGTAACATTTCCCTCGTATATTAAACCATCAGGGGAACACGCTCTCCTCACTTATACTGTTCACCTGGTAACATTTCCCTCGTATATTAAACCATCAGGGGAACACACTCTCCTCAATTATACTGTTCACCTGCTGACATGTTCCGGGTATATTAAACCATCAGGGGAACACACTCTCCTCACTTATACTGTTCACCTGGTAACATGTCCCGTGCGTGTTAAACCATCAGGGGAACACACTCTCCTCACTTATACTGTTCACCTGGTAACATGTCCCGTCAGTATTAAACAATCAGGGGAACACACTCTCCTCACTTATACTGTTCACCTGGTAACATGTCCCGTGTATATTAAACCATCAGGGGAACACATTCTCCTCACTTATACTGTTCACCTGGTAACATGTCCCGTGTGTATTAAACAATCAGGGGAACACAATCTGCTCACTTATACTGTTCACCTGATAACATGTCCCGTGTATATTAAACCATCAGGGGAACACATTCTCCTCACTTATACTGTTCACCTGGTAACATGTCCCGTGTGTATTAAACAATCAGGGGAACACACTCTCCTCACTTATTCTGTTCACCTGGTAACATGTCCCGTGAGTATTAAACAATCAGGAAAACACACTCACCTCACTTATACTGTTCACCTGGTAACATGTCCTGTGTACATTAAACCATCAGAGGAACACACTCTCCTCACTTATACTGTTCACCTGGTAACATGTCCAGTGTATATTAAACAATCAGGGGAACACACTCTCCTCACTTATACTGTTCACCTGGTAATATGTCCAGTGTATATTAAACCATCAGGGGAACACACTCTCCTCACTTATACTGTTCACCTGGTAACATGTCCCATGCGTGTTAAACCATCAGGGGAACACACTCTCCTCACTTATACAGTTCACCTGGTAACATCTTCCGTGAGTATTAGACAATCAGGGGAACTCACTCTCCTCACTTATACTGTTCACCTGGTAACATTTCCCTCGTATATTAAACCATCAGGGGGACACACTCTCCTCAATTATACTGTTCACCTGCTGACATGTTCCGGGTATATTAAACCATCAGGGGAACACACTCTCCTCACTTATACTGTTCACCTGGTGACATGTCCCGTCTGTATTAACCCATCAGGTGAACACACTCTCCTCACTTATACTGTTCATCTGGTAACATGTCCCGTGTTTATTAAACCATCAGGGGAACACACTCTCCTCACTTATACTGTTCACCTGGTAACATGTCCCGTGTATATTAAACAATCAGGGGAACACACTCTCCTCACTTATACTGTTCACCTGGTAACATGTCCTGTGTGCATTAAACCATCAGAGGAACACACTCTCCTCACTTATACTGTTCATCTGGTAACATGTCCCATCAGTATTAAACCATCAGGAGAACACAGTCTCCTCACTTATACTGTTCACCTGGTAACATGTCCTTTGCATATTTATCCATCAGGGGAAAACATTCTGCTCACTTATACTGTTCACCTGGTGACATGTCCCGTGTGTATTAAACAATCAGGGGACCACACTCTCCTCACTTATACTTTTTAACCGGTGACATGTCCCGTGTGTATTAAACAATGAGGGGAACTCACTCTCCTCACTTATACTGTTCACCTGGTAACATGTCCTGTGTATATTAAACCATCAGGGGAACACACTCTCCTCACTTATACTGTTCACCTGGTGACATGTCCCGTCAGTATTAAACAATCAGGGGAACACACTCTCCTCACTTATACTGTTCACCTGGGAACATGTCCCGTGTATATTAAACAATCAGGGGAAAGCATTCTCCTCACTTATACTGTTCACCTGGTAACATGTCCTGTGTATATTAAACAATCAGGGGAACACACTCTCCTCACTTATACTGTTCACCTGGTAACATGTCCTGTGTATATTAAACCATCAGGGGAACACACTCTCCTCACTTATACTGTTCACCTGGTAACATGTCCTGTGTATATTAAACAATCAGGGGAACACACTCTCCTCACTTATACTGTTCACCTGGTAACATGTCCTGTGTATATTAAACCATCAGGGGAACACACTCTCCTCAATTATACTGTTCACCTGGTAACATGACCCGTGCGTGTTAAACCATCAGGGGAACACACTCTCCTCACTTATACTGTTCACCTGGTAATATGTCCAGTGTATATTAAACCATCAGGGGAACACATTCTCCTCACTTATACTGTTCACCTGGTAACATGTCCTGTGTATATTAAACCATCAGGGGAACACACTCTCCTCACTTATACTGTTCACCTGGTGACATGTCCCATGTATATTAAACCATCAGGGGAACACACTCTCCTCACTTATACTGTTCATCTGGTAACATGTCCCATCAGTATTAAACAATCAGGGGAACAGACTCTCCTCACTTATACTGTTCACCTGGTGACATGTCCCGTCAGTATTAAACAATCAGGGGAACACACTCTCCTCACTTATAATGTTCACCTGCTGACATGTCCCGGGTATATTAAACCATCAGCAGAACACACTCTACTCACTTATACTGTTCACCTGGTAACATGTCCCGTGCGTGTTAAACCATCAGGGGAACACACTCTCCTCACATATACTGTTCACCTGTTGACATGTCCCGTGTGTATTAAACAATCAGGGGAACACACTCTCCTCACTTATACTGTTCACGTGGTGACATGTCCTGTGTGTATTAAACAATCAGGGGAACACACTCTCCTCAATTATACTGTTCACCTGGTAACATGTCCTGTGTATATTAAACCATCAGGGGAACACACTCTCCTCACTTAGACTGTTCACCTGGTGACATGTCCCGTGAATATTAAACCATCAGGGGAACACACTCTCCTCACTTATACTGTTCAACTGGTAACATGTCCCGTGTGCATTAAACCATCAGTGGAACACTCTCTCCTCACTTATACTGTTCACCTGGTAACATGTCCCGTGCGTATTAAACCAAAAGGGGAACACACTCTCCTCACTTATACTGTTCACCTGGTAACATGTCCCGTGCGTATTAAACCAAAAGGGGAACACACTCTCCTCACTTATACTTTTCAGCTGGTAACATGTCCCGTGACTATTAAACCATCAGGGGATCACACTCTCCTCGCTTATACTGTTCATCTGGTAACATGTCCAGTGAATATTAAACCATCAGGGGAACACACTCTGCTCACTTATACTGTTCAGCTGGTAACATGTCCCGTCAGTATTAAACCATCAGGGGAACACACTCTCCTCACTTATACTGTTCACCTGGTAACATGTCCCGTGAATATGAAACCATCAGGGGAAAGCACTCTCCTCACTTAGACTTTTCTCCTGGTAACATGTCCCGTCAGTATTAAACCATCAGGGGAACACACTCTCCTCACTTATACTGTTCACCTGGTAACATGTCCCGTCAGTATTAAACCATCAGGGGAACACACTCTCCTCACTTATACTGTTCATCTGGTAACATGTCCCGTCAGTATTAAACCATCAGGGGAACACACTCTCCTCACTTATACTGTTCACCTGGTAACATGTCCCGTGAATATGAAACCATCAGGGGAAAGCACTCTCCTCACTTATACTGTTCACCTGGAAACATGTCCCGTGAATATGAAACCATCAGGGGAAAGCACTCTCCTCACTTAGACTTTTCTCCTGGTAACATGTCACGTGCGTATTAAACCATGAGGGGAACACACTCTCCTCACTTATACTGTTCACCTGGTAACATGTCCTGTTTGCATTAAACCATCAGGGGAACACACTCTCCTCACTTATACTGTTCACCTGGCAACATGTCCCGTGTATATTAAACCATCAGGGGAACACACTCTGCTCACTTATACTGTTCAGCTGGTAACATATCCTGTGTGTATTTAACCATCAGGGGAACACACTCTCCTCACTTATACTGTTCATCTGGTAACATGTCCCGTCAGTATTAAACCATCAGGGGAACACACTCTCCTCACTTATACTGTTCACCTGGTAACATGTCCCGTCAGTATTAAACCATCAGGGGAACACACTCTCCTCACTTATACAGTTCACTTGGTGACATGTCCCGTGCGTATTAAACCATCAGGTGAACACACTCGCCTCACTTATACTGTTCACCTGGTAACATGTCCTTCGCGTATTTAACCGTCAGGGGAAAACATTCTGCTCACTTCTACTGTTCACCTGGTGACATGTCCCGTGTATATTAAACCATCAGGGGAACACACTCTCCTCACTTCTACTGTTCACCTGGTGACATGTCCCGTGTGTATTAAACCATCAGGGGAACACACTCTCCTCAATTATACTGTTCATCTGGTAACATGTCCCGTTCGTATTAAACCATCAGGGGAACACACTCTCCTCACTTATACTGTTCATCTGGTAACATGTCCCGTCAGTATTAAACCATCAGGGGAACACACTCTCCTCACTTCTACTGTTCACCTGGTGACATGTCCCGTGTGTATTAAACCATCAGGGGAACACACTCTCCTCACTTCTACTGTTCACCTGGTGACATGTCCCGTGTGTATTAAACCATCAGGGGAACACAGTCTCCTCAATTATACTGTTCACCTGGTGCCATGTCCCGGGTATATTAAACAATCAGGGGAAAACACTCTCCTCACTTATACTGTTCACCTGGTAACATGTCCCGTGCGTGTTAAACCATCAGGGGAACACACTCTCCTCACTTATACTGTTCAGCTGGTAACATGTCCCGTGAGTATTAAACCATCAGGGGAACACACTCTCCTCACTTATACTGTTCACCTGGTAATATGTCCTGTGTGTATTAAACAATCAGGGGAATACACTCTCCTCAATTATACTCTTCACCTGGTAACATGTCCCGTGCGTGTTAAACCATCAGGGGAACACACTCTCCTCACTTATACTGTTCACCTGGTAACATGTCGCGTGTATATTTAACCATCAGGGGAACACACTCTCCTCAATTATACTGTTCACCTGGTAACATTTCCCGTGAATATTAAACCATCAGGGGAAAGCATTCCCCTCACTTATAATGTTCACCTGGTGACATGTCCCGTGTGTATTAAACAATCAGGGGATCACACTCTCCTCAATTATACTGTTCAACTGCTGACATGTCCCGGGTATATTAAACCATCAGCGGAACACACTCTCCTCACTTATACTGTTCACCTGGTAACATGTCCCGTCATTATTAAACAATCAGGGGAACTCACTCTCCTCACTTATAATGTTCACCTGGTGACATGTCCCGTGTATATTAAACCATCAGGGGAGCACACTCTCCTCACTTATACTGTTCACCTGGTAACATGTCCCGTGTAAATAAACCATCAGGGGAACACACTCTCCTCACTTATACTGTTCACCTGGTGACATGTCCCGTCAGTATTAAACAATCAGGGGAACACACTCTCCTCACTTATAATGTTCACCTGCTGACATGTCCCGGGTATATTAAACCATCAGCAGAACACACTCTACTCACTTATACTGTTCACCTGGTAACATGTCCCATGCGTGTTAAACCATCAGGGGAACATACTCTCCTCACATATACTGTTCACCTGTTGACATGTCCCGTGTATATTAAACCATCAGGGGAACACACTCGCCTCACTTATACTGTTCACCTGGTAACATGTCCTTCGCGTATTTAACCGTCAGGGGAAAACATTCTGCTCACTTCTACTGTTCACCTGGTGACATGTCCCGTGTATATTAAACCATCAGGGGAACACACTCTCCTCACTTCTACTGTTCACCTGGTGACATGTCCCGTGTGTATTAAACCATCAGGGGAACACACTCTCCTCAATTATACTGTTCATCTGGTAACATGTCCCGTTCGTATTAAACCATCAGGGGAACACACTCTCCTCACTTATACTTTTCATCTGGTAACATGTCCCGTCAGTATTAAACCATCAGGGGAACACACTCTCCTCACTTCTACTGTTCACCTGGTAACATGTCCCGTGAGTATTAAACAATCAGGGGAACACACTCTCCTCACTTATACTGTTCACGTGGTGACATGTCCTGTGTGTATTAAACAATCAGGGGAACACACTCTCCTCAATTATACTGTTCACCTGGTAACATGTCCTGTGTATATTAAACCATCAGGGGAACACACTCTCCTCACTTAGACTGTTCACCTGGTGACATGTCCCGTGAATATTAAACCATCAGGGGAAAGCACTCTCCTCACTTATACTGTTCAACTGGTAACATGTCCCGTGTGCATTAAACCATCTGTGGAACACTCTCTCCTCACTTATACTGTTCACCTGGTAACATGTCCTGTGTGCATTAAATCATCAGTGGAACACTCTCTCCTCACTTATACTGTTCACCTGGTAACATGTCCCGTGCGTATTAAACCAAAAGGGGAACACACTCTCCTCACTTATACTTTTCAGCTGGTAACATGTCCCGTGACTATTAAACCATCAGGGGATCACACTCTCCTCGCTTATACTGTTCATCTGGTAACATGTCCAGTGAATATTAAACCATCAGGGGAACACACTCTGCTCACTTATACTGTTCAGCTGGTAACATATCCTGTGTGTATTTAACCATCAGGGGAACACACTCTCCTCACTTATACTGTTCATCTGGTAACATGTCCCGTCAGTATTAAACCATCAGGGGAACACACTCTCCTCACTTATACTGTTCACCTGGTAACATGTCCCGTGTATACTAAACCATCAGGGGAACACACTCTCCTCACTTATACTGTTCACCTGGAAACATGTCCCGTGAATATGAAACCATCAGGGGAAAGCACTCTCCTCACTTAGACTTTTCTCCTGGTAACATGTCACGTGCGTATTAAACCATGAGGGGAACACACTCTCCTCACTTATACTATTCACCTGGTAACATGTCCTGTTTGCATTAAACCATCAGGGGAACACACTCTCCTCACTTATACTGTTCACCTGGCAACATGTCCCGTGTATATTAAACCATCAGGGGAACACACTCTGCTCACTTATACTGTTCAGCTGGTAACATATCCTGTGTGTATTTAACCATCAGGGGAACACACTCTCCTCACTTATACTGTTCATCTGGTAACATGTCCCGTCAGTATTAAACCATCAGGGGAACACACTCTCCTCACTTATACTGTTCACCTGGTAACATGTCCCGTCAGTATTAAACCATCAGGGGAACACACTCTCCTCACTTATACAGTTCACTTGGTGACATGTCCCGTGCGTATTAAACCATCAGGTGAACACACTCGCCTCACTTATACTGTTCACCTGGTAACATGTCCCGTGTAAATAAACCATCAGGGGAACACACTCTCCTCACTTATACTGTTCACCTGGTAACATGTCCTTCGCGTATTTAACCATCAGGGGAAAACATTCTGCTCACTTCTACTGTTCACCTGGTGACATGTCCCGTGTATATTAAACCATCAGGGGAACACACTCTCCTCACTTCTACTGTTCACCTGGTGACATGTCCCGTGTGTATTAAACCATCAGGGGAACACACTCTCCTCAATTATACTGTTCATCTGGTAACATGTCCCGTTAGTATTAAACCATCAGGGGAACACACTCTCCTCACTTATACTGTTCATCTGGTAACATGTCCCGTCAGTATTAAACCATCAGGGGAACACACTCTCCTCACTTCTACTGTTCACCTGGTGACATGTCCCGTGTGTATTAAACCATCAGGGGAACACACTCTCCTCACTTCTACTGTTCACCTGGTGACATGTCCCGTGTGTATTAAACCATCAGGGGAACACAGTCTCCTCAATTATACTGTTCACCTGGTGCCATGTCCCGGGTATATTAAACAATCAGGGGAAAACACTCTCCTCACTTATACTGTTCACCTGGTAACATGTCCCGTGCGTGTTAAACCATCAGGGGAACACACTCTCCTCACTTATACTGTTCAGCTGGTAACATGTCCCGTGAGTATTAAACCATCAGGGGAACACACTCTCCTCACTTATACTGTTCACCTGGTAATATGTCCTGTGTGCATTAAACAATCAGGGGAATACACTCTCCTCAATTATACTCTTCACCTGGTAACATGTCCCGTGCGTGTTAAACCATCAGGGGAACACACTCTCCTCACTTATACTGTTCACCTGGTAACATGTCGCGTGTATATTAAACCATCAGGGGAACACACTCTCCTCACTTATAATGTTCACCTGGTGACATGTCCCGTGTATATTAAACCATCAGGGGAGCACACTCTCCTCACTTATACTGTTCACCTGGTAACATGTCCCGTGTAAATAAACCATCAGGGGAACACACTCTCCTCACTTATACTGTTCAGCTGGAAACATGTCGCGTGAATATTAAACCATCAGGGGAAAGCACTCTCCTCACGTGGACTTTTCTCTTGGTAACATATCCCGTGTATATTAAACCATCAGGAGAACACACTCTCCTCACTTACACTGTTCACCTGGAAACATGTCCCGTGAATATTAAACCATCAGGGGAAAGCACACTCCTCACTTAGACTTTTCTCCTGGTAACATGTCACGTGCGTATTAAACCATCAGCGGAACACACTCTCCTCACTTATACTGTTCACTTGGTAACATGTCCCGTGCGTATTAAACAAACAGGGGAAAACATTCTCCTCACTTATACTGTTCACCTGGTAACATGTCCCGTGTGTATTAAACAATCAGGGGAACACACTCTCCTCACTTATACTGTTCACTTGGTAACATGTCCCGTGCGTATTAAACCATCAGTGGAACACTCACTCCTCACTTATACTGTTCACCTGGTAACAAGTCCTGTTTGCATTAAACCATCAGGGGAACACACTCTCCTCACTTATACTGTTCATCTGGTAACATATCCCGTGTATATTAAACCATCAGGGGAACACACTCTCCTCACTTACACTGTTCACCTGGTAAAATGTCCTGTGTGCATTAAACCATCATGGGAACACACTCTCCTCACTTATACAGTTCACTTGGTGACATGTCCCGTGCGTATTAAACCATCAGGTGAACACACTCGCCTCACTTATACTGTTCACCTGGTAACATGTCCCGTGTAAATAAACCATCAGGGGAACACACTCTCCTCACTTATACTGTTCACCTGGTAACATGTCCTGTGTGTATTAAACCATCAGGGGAACTCACTCTCCTCACTTATACAGTTCACTTGGTGACATGTCCCGTGCGTATTAAACCATCAGGGGAACACACTCGCCTCACTTATACTGTTCACCTGGTAACATGTCCCGTGTAAATAAACCATCAGGGGAACACACTCTCCTCACTTATACAGTTCACTTGGTGACATGTCCCGTGTATATTAAACCATCAGGGGAACACACTCTCCTCACTTATACTGTTCAGCTGGAAACATGTCCCGTGAATATTAAACCATCAGGGGAAAGCACTCTCCTCACGTGGACTTTTCTCTTGGTAACATATCCCGTGTATATTAAACCATCAGGAGAACACACTCTCCTCACTTACACTGTTCACCTGGAAACATGTCCCGTGAATATTAAACCATCAGGGGAAAGCACTCTCCTCACTTAGACTTTTCTCCTGGTAACATGTCCCGTGCGTATTAAACCATCAGCGGAACACACTCTCCTCACTTATGCATTTCACTTGGTGAAATGTCCCGTGCGTATTAAACCAACAGGGGAACACATTCTCCTCACTTAAACTGTTCACTTGGTAACATGTCCCGTGCGTATTAAACCAACAGGGGAACACATTCTCCTCACTTATACTTTTCACCTGGTAACTTGTCCCGAGTGTATTAAACAATCAGGGCAAGACATTCTCCTCACTTATACTGTTCACTTGGTAACATGTCCCGTGCTTTTAAACAAACAGGGGAACACATTCTCCTCACTTATACTGTTCACCTGGTAACATGTCCCGTGTGTATTAAACAATCAGGGGAACACATTCTCCTCACTTATACTGTTCACTTGGTGACATGTCCCGTGTGTATTAAACAAACAGGGGAACACATTCTCCACACTTCTACTGTTCACCTGGTAACATGTCCTGTGCGTATTAAACATTCAGGGGAACACAGTCCCCTCACTAATTCTGTTTACCTGGTAACATGTCCCGTGTATATTAAACCTTCAGGGGAACACACTCTCCTCACTTATACTGTTAACCTAATCACATGTCCCGTGTATATTAAACCATCAGGGGAACACACTCTCCTCAGTTATACTGTTCACCTGGTAACATGTCCCGTATATATTAAACCATCAGGGGAACTCACTCTCCTCACTTATACTGTTCACCTGGTAACATATCCCGTGTATATTAAACCATCAGGGGAACACACTCTCCTCACTTATACAGTTCACTTGGTGACATGTCCCGTGCGTATTACACCATCAGGTGAACACACTCTCCTCACTTATACTGTTCACCTGGTAACATATCCCGTGTATATTAAACCATCAGGGGAACACACTCGCCTCACTTATACTGTTCACCTGGTAACATGTCCTTTGCATATTTAACCATCAGGGGAAAAATTTTTCTGCTAACTTCCACTGTTCACCTGCTGACATGTCCCGTGTGTATTAAACCATCAGGGGAACACACTCTCCTCACTTCTACTGTTCACCTGGTGACATGTCCCGTGTGTATTAAACCATCAGGGGAACACACTCTCCTCAATTATACTGTTCATCTGGTAACATGTCCCGTTAGTATTAAACCATCAGGGGAACACACTCTCCTCACTTATACTGTTCATCTGGTAACATGTCCAGTCAGTATTAAACCATCAGGGGAACACACTCTCCTCACTTCTACTGTTCACCTGGTGACATGTCCCGTGTGTATTAAACCATCAGGGGAACTCACTCTCCTCACTTCTACTGTTCACCTGGTGACATGTCCCGTGTGTATTAAACCATCAGGGGAACACAGTCTCCTCAATTATACTGTTCACCTGGTGCCATGTCCCGGGTATATTAAACAATCAGGGGAAAACACTCTCTTCACTTATACTGTTCACCTGGTAACATGTCCCGTGCGTGTTAAACCATCAGGGGAACACACTCTCCTCACTTATACTGTTCACCTGGTAACATGTCCCGGGTATATTAAACCATCAGCGGAACACACTCTCCTCACTTATACTGTTCACCTGGTAACATGTCCCGTCATTATTAAACAATCAGGGGAACTCACTCTCCTCAATTATACTGTTCACCTGGTAACATGTCCCGGGTATATTAAACCATCAGTGGAGCACACTCTCCTCACTTATACTGTTCACCTGGTAACATGTCCCGTGTAAATAAACCATCAGGGGAACACACTCTCCTCACTTATACTGTTCAGCTGGAAACATGTCCCGTGAATATTAAACCATCAGGGGAAAGCACTCTCCTCACGTGGACTTTTCTCTTGGTAACATATCCCGTGTATATTAAACCATCAGGAGAACACACTCTCCTCACTTACACTGTTCACCTGGAAACATGTCCCGTGAATATTAAACCATCAGGGGAAAGCACTCTCCTCACTTAGACTTTTCTCCTGGTAACATGTCCCGTGCGGATTAAACCATCAGCGGAACACACTCTCCTCACTTATGCATTTCACTTGGTGAAATGTCCCGTGCGTATTAAACCAACAGGGGAACACATTCTCCTCACTTATACTTTTCACCTGGTAACTTGTCCCGAGTGTATTAAACAATCAGGGCAAGACATTCTCCTCACTTATACTGTTCACTTGATAACATGTCCCGTGCTTATTAAACAAACAGGGGAACACATTCTCCTCACTTATACTGTTCACCTGGTAACATGTCCCGTGTGTATTAAACAATCAGGGGAACACATTCTCCTCACTTATACTGTTCACTTGGTGACATGTCCCGTGCGTGTTAAACCATCAGGGGAACACACTCTCCTCACTTATACTGTTCACCTGGTAACATGTCGCGTGTATATTAAACCATCAGGGGAACACACTCTCCTCAATTATACTGTTCACCTGGTAACATGTCCCGGGTATATTAAACCATCAGCGGAACACACTCTCCTCACTTATACTGTTCACCTGGTGACATGTCCCGTCATTATTAAACAATCAGGGGAACTCACTCTCCTCACTTATAATGTTCACCTGGTGACATGTCCCGTGTATATTAAACCATCAGGGGAGCACACTCTCCTCACTTATACTGTTCACCTGGTAACATGTCCCGTGTAAATAAACCATCAGGGGAACACACTCTCCTCACTTATACTGTTCAGCTGGAAACTTGTCCCGTGAATATTAAACCATCAGGGGAAAGCACTCTCCTCACGTGGACTTTTCTCTTGGTAACATATCCCGTGTATATTAAACCATCAGGAGAACACACTCTCCTCACTTACACTGTTCACCTGGAAACATGTCCCGTGAATATTAAACCATCAGGGGAAAGCACTCTCCTCACTTAGACTTTTCTCCTGGTAACATGTCCCGTGCGTATTAAACCATCAGCGGAACACACTCTCCTCACTTATGCATTTCACTTGGTGAAATGTCCCGTGCGTATTAAACCAACAGGGGAACACATTCTCCTCACTTAAACTGTTCACTTGGTAACATGTCCCGTGCGTATTAAACCAACAGGGGAACACATTCTCCTCACTTATACTTTTCACCTGGTAACTTGTCCCGAGTGTATTAAACAATCAGGGCAAGACATTCTCCTCACTTATACTGTTCACTTGGTAACATGTCCTGTGCATATTAAACAATCAGGGGAACACATTCTCCTCACTTATACTGTTCACTAGGTGACATGTCCCGTGTGTATTAAACAAACAGGGGAAAACATTCTCCTCACTTCTACTGTTCACCTGGTAACATGTCCTGTGCATATTAAACAATCAGGGGAACACACTCCCCTCACTAATACTGTTTACCTGGTAACATGTCCCGTGTATATTAAACCTTCAGGGGAACACACTCTCCTCACTTATACTGTTAACCTAATCACATGTCCCGTGTATATTAAACAATCAGGGGAACACACTCTCCTCAGTTATAATGTTCACCTGGTAACATGTCCCGTATATATTAAACCATCAGGGGAACTCACTCTCCTCACTTATACTGTTCACCTGGTAACATGTCCCGTGTAAATAAACCATCAGGGGAACACACTCTCCTCACTTATACTGTTCACCTGGTAACATGTCCTTTGCATATTTAACCATCAGGGGAAAACATTCTGCTCACTTCTTCTGTTCACCTGGTGAAATGTCCCGTGTGTATTAAACCATCAGGGGAACACACTCTCCTCACTTCTACTGTTCACCTGGTGACATGTCCCGTGTGTATTAAACCATCAGGGGAACACACTCTCCTCAATTATACTGTTCATCTGGTAACATGTCCCGTCAGTATTAAACCATCAGGGGAACACACTCTCCTCACTTATAATGTTCACCTGGTGACATGTCCCGTGTATATTAAACCATCAGTGGAGCACACTCTCCTCACTTATACTGTTCACCTGGTAACATGTCCCGTGTAAATAAACCATCAGGGGAACACACTCTCCTCACTTATACTGTTCAGCTGGAAACATGTCCCGTGAATATTAAACCATCAGGGGAAAGCACTCTCCTCACGTGGACTTTTCTCTTGGTAACATATCCCGTGTATATTAAACCATCAGGAGAACACACTCTCCTCACTTACACTGTTCACCTGGAAACATGTCCCGTGAATATTAAACCATCAGGGGAAAGCACTCTCCTCACTTAGACTTTTCTCCTGGTAACATGTCCCGTGCGGATTAAACCATCAGCGGAACACACTCTCCTCACTTATGCATTTCACTTGGTGAAATGTCCCGTGCGTATTAAACCAACAGGGGAACACATTCTCCTCACTTATACTTTTCAACTGGTAACTTGTCCCGAGTGGATTAAACAATCAGGGCAAGACATTCTCCTCACTTATACTGTTCACTTGGTAACATGTCCCGTGCTTATTAAACAAACAGGGGAACACATTCTCCTCACTTATACTGTTCACCTGGTAACATGTCCCGTGTGTATTAAACAATCAGGGGAACACATTCTCCTCACTTATACTGTTCACTTGGTGACATGTCCCGTGCGTGTTAAACCATCAGGGGAACACACTCTCCTCACTTATACTGTTCACCTGGTAACATGTCGCGTGTATATTAAACCATCAGGGGAACACACTCTCCTCAATTATACTGTTCACCTGGTAACATGTCCCGGGTATATTAAACCATCAGCGGAACACACTCTCCTCACTTATACTGTTCACCTGGTGACATGTCCCGTCATTATTAAACAATCAGGGGAACTCACTCTCCTCACTTATAATGTTCACCTGGTGACATGTCCCGTGTATATTAAACCATCAGGGGAGCACACTCTCCTCACTTATACTGTTCACCTGGTAACATGTCCCGTGTAAATAAACCATCAGGGGAACACACTCTCCTCACTTATACTGTTCAGCTGGAAACTTGTCCCGTGAATATTAAACCATCAGGGGAAAGCACTCTCCTCACGTGGACTTTTCTCTTGGTAACATATCCCGTGTATATTAAACCATCAGGAGAACACACTCTCCTCACTTACACTGTTCACCTGGAAACATGTCCCGTGAATATTAAACCATCAGGGGAAAGCACTCTCCTCACTTAGACTTTTCTCCTGGTAACATGTCCCGTGCGTATTAAACCATCAGCGGAACACACTCTCCTCACTTATGCATTTCACTTGGTGAAATGTCCCGTGCGTATTAAACCAACAGGGGAACACATTCTCCTCACTTAAACTGTTCACTTGGTAACATGTCCCGTGCGTATTAAACCAACAGGGGAACACATTCTCCTCACTTATACTTTTCACCTGGTAACTTGTCCCGAGTGTATTAAACAATCAGGGCAAGACATTCTCCTCACTTATACTGTTCACTTGGTAACATGTCCTGTGCATATTAAACAATCAGGGGAACACATTCTCCTCACTTATACTGTTCACTAGGTGACATGTCCCGTGTGTATTAAACAAACAGGGGAAAACATTCTCCTCACTTCTACTGTTCACCTGGTAACATGTCCTGTGCATATTAAACAATCAGGGGAACACACTCCCCTCACTAATACTGTTTACCTGGTAACATGTCCCGTGTATATTAAACCTTCAGGGGAACACACTCTCCTCACTTATACTGTTAACCTAATCACATGTCCCGTGTATATTAAACAATCAGGGGAACACACTCTCCTCAGTTATAATGTTCACCTGGTAACATGTCCCGTATATATTAAACCATCAGGGGAACTCACTCTCCTCACTTATACTGTTCACCTGGTAACATGTCCCGTGTAAATAAACCATCAGGGGAACACACTCTCCTCACTTATACTGTTCACCTGGTAACATGTCCTTTGCATATTTAACCATCAGGGGAAAACATTCTGCTCACTTCTTCTGTTCACCTGGTGAAATGTCCCGTGTGTATTAAACCATCAGGGGAACACACTCTCCTCACTTCTACTGTTCACCTGGTGACATGTCCCGTGTGTATTAAACCATCAGGGGAACACACTCTCCTCAATTATACTGTTCATCTGGTAACATGTCCCGTCAGTATTAAACCATCAGGGGAACACACTCTCCTCACTTATAATGTTCACCTGGTGACATGTCCCGTGTATATTAAACCATCAGTGGAGCACACTCTCCTCACTTATACTGTTCACCTGGTAACATGTCCCGTGTAAATAAACCATCAGGGGAACACACTCTCCTCACTTATACTGTTCAGCTGGAAACATGTCCCGTGAATATTAAACCATCAGGGGAAAGCACTCTCCTCACGTGGACTTTTCTCTTGGTAACATATCCCGTGTATATTAAACCATCAGGAGAACACACTCTCCTCACTTACACTGTTCACCTGGAAACATGTCCCGTGAATATTAAACCATCAGGGGAAAGCACTCTCCTCACTTAGACTTTTCTCCTGGTAACATGTCCCGTGCGGATTAAACCATCAGCGGAACACACTCTCCTCACTTATGCATTTCACTTGGTGAAATGTCCCGTGCGTATTAAACCAACAGGGGAACACATTCTCCTCACTTATACTTTTCACCTGGTAACTTGTCCCGAGTGGATTAAACAATCAGGGCAAGACATTCTCCTCACTTATACTGTTCACTTGGTAACATGTCCCGTGCTTATTAAACAAACAGGGGAACACATTCTCCTCACTTATACTGTTCACCTGGTAACATGTCCCGTGTGTATTAAACAATCAGGGGAACACATTCTCCTCACTTATACTGTTCACTTGGTGACATGTCCCGTGCGTGTTAAACCATCAGGGGAACACACTCTCCTCACTTATACTGTTCACCTGGTAACATGTCGCGTGTATATTAAACCATCAGGGGAACACACTCTCCTCAATTATACTGTTCACCTGGTAACATGTCCCGGGTATATTAAACCATCAGCGGAACACACTCTCCTCACTTATACTGTTCACCTGGTGACATGTCCCGTCATTATTAAACAATCAGGGGAACTCACTCTCCTCACTTATAATGTTCACCTGGTGACATGTCCCGTGTATATTAAACCATCAGGGGAGCACACTCTCCTCACTTATACTGTTCACCTGGTAACATGTCCCGTGTAAATAAACCATCAGGGGAACACACTCTCCTCACTTATACTGTTCAGCTGGAAACTTGTCCCGTGAATATTAAACCATCAGGGGAAAGCACTCTCCTCACGTGGACTTTTCTCTTGGTAACATATCCCGTGTATATTAAACCATCAGGAGAACACACTCTCCTCACTTACACTGTTCACCTGGAAACATGTCCCGTGAATATTAAACCATCAGGGGAAAGCACTCTCCTCACTTAGACTTTTCTCCTGGTAACATGTCCCGTGCGTATTAAACCATCAGCGGAACACACTCTCCTCACTTATGCATTTCACTTGGTGAAATGTCCCGTGCGTATTAAACCAACAGGGGAACACATTCTCCTCACTTAAACTGTTCACTTGGTAACATGTCCCGTGCGTATTAAACCAACAGGGGAACACATTCTCCTCACTTATACTTTTCACCTGGTAACTTGTCCCGAGTGTATTAAACAATCAGGGCAAGACATTCTCCTCACTTATACTGTTCACTTGGTAACATGTCCCGTGCTTATTAAACAAACAGGGGAACACATTCTCCTCACTTATACTGTTCACTAGGTGACATGTCCCGTGTGTATTAAACAAACAGGGGAAAACATTCTCCTCACTTCTACTGTTCACCTGGTAACATGTCCTGTGCATATTAAACAATCAGGGGAACACACTCCCCTCACTAATACTGTTTACCTGGTAACATGTCCCGTGTATATTAAACCTTCAGGGGAACACACTCTCCTCACTTATACTGTTAACCTAATCACATGTCCCGTGTATATTAAACAATCAGGGGAACACACTCTCCTCAGTTATAATGTTCACCTGGTAACATGTCCCGTATATATTAAACCATCAGGGGAACTCACTCTCCTCACTTATACTGTTCACCTGGTAACATGTCCCGTGTAAATAAACCATCAGGGGAACACACTCTCCTCACTTATACTGTTCACCTGGTAACATGTCCTTTGCATATTTAACCATCAGGGGAAAACATTCTGCTCACTTCTTCTGTTCACCTGGTGAAATGTCCCGTGTGTATTAAACCATCAGGGGAACACACTCTCCTCACTTCTACTGTTCACCTGGTGACATGTCCCGTGTGTATTAAACCATCAGGGGAACACACTCTCCTCAATTATACTGTTCATCTGGTAACATGTCCCGTCAGTATTAAACCATCAGGGGAACACACTCTCCTCACTTATACTGTTCATCTGGTAACATGTCCCGTCAGTATTAAACCATCAGGGGAACACACTCTCCTCACTTATACTGTTCACCTGGTAACATGTCCCGTCAGTATTAAACCATCAGGGGAACACACACTCCTCACTTATACTGTTCACCTGGTAACATGTCCCGTGCGTGTTAAACCATCAGCGGAACACACACTCCTCACTTATACTGTTCACCTGGTAACATGTCCCGTGCGTGTTAAATCATCAGGGGAACACACTCTCCTCACATATACTGTTCACCTGGTAACATGTCCCGTGAGTATTAAACAATCAGGGGAACACACTCTCCTCACTTATACTGTTCACCTGGTAACATGTCCTGTGCATATTAAACCAGCTGGGGAACACACTCTCCTCACTTAGACTGTTCACCTGGTAACATGTCCTCTGTGTATTAAACCATCAGGGGAGCAAACTCTCCTCACTTATACTGTTCACCTGGTAACATTTCCAGTGAATATTAAACCATCAGGGGAACACACTCTCCTCACTTATACTGTTCACCTGGTAAGATGTCCTGTGTGTATTAAACCATCAGGGGAACACTCTCTCCTCACTTCTACTGTTCACCTGCTAACATGTCCTGTGTGCATTAAATCATCAGGGGAACACACTCTCCTCACTTAGACTGTTCATCTGGTAACATGTCCAGTGAATATTAAACCATCAGGGGAACACATTCTCCTCACTTATCCTGTTCACCTGGTGACATGTCCTGTGTGTATTAAACAATCAGGGGAATTCACTCTCCTCACTTATGCTGTTCACCTGGTATCATGTCCTGTGTATATTAAACCATCAGGGGAACACACTCTCCTCACTTATACTGTTCACCTGGTAACATGTCCCGTGCGTGTTAAACCATCAGGGGAACACACTCTCCTCACTTATACTGTTCACCTGGTGACATGTCCCGTGAATATTAAACGATCAGGGGAAAGCACTCTCCTCACTTATACTGTTCACCTGGTAACATGTCTCGTGAGTATTATACAATCAGGGGAACATACTCTCCTCACTTATACTGTTCACCTGGTGACAAGTCCCGTGTGTATTAAACAATCAGGGGAACACTCTCTCCTCACTTATACTGTTCACCTGGTAACATGTCCCGTGTATATTAAACCATCATGGGAAAGCACTCTCCTCACTTCTACTGTTCACCTGGTAACATGTCCCGTGAATATTAAACCATCATGGGAAAGCACTCTCCTCACTTATACTGTTCACCTGGTAACATGTCCCGTGAATATTAAACCATCATGGGAAAGCACTCTCCTCACTTATACTGTTCACCTGGTAACATGTCCCGTGAATATTAAACCATCATGGGAAAGCACTCTCCTCACTTATACTGTTCACCTGGTAACATGTCCCGTGAATATTAAACCATCAGGGGAAAGCACTCTCCTCACTTATTCTGTTCACCTGGTAACATGTCCCGTGAATATTAAACCATCAGGGGAACACTCTCTCCTCACTAATACTGTTCACCTGCTAACATGTCCTGTGTGCATTAAATCATCAGGGGAACACACTCTCCTCACTGAGACTGTTCATCTGCTAACATGTCCAGTGAATATTAAACCATCAGGGGAACACATTCTACTCACTTATACTGTTCACCTGGTAACATGTCCCGTGAGTATTAAACAATCAGGGGAACACTCTCTCCTCACTTATACTGTTCACCTGGTAACATGTCCTGTGCATATTAAACCATCAGGGGAACACATTCTCCTCACTTATACTGTTCACCTGGCAACATGTCCCGTGTGCATTAAACCATCATTGGAACACTCTCTCCTCACTTATACTGTTCACCTGGTAACATGTCCTGTGTGCATTAAACCATCTGTGGAACACTCTCTCCTCACTTACACTGTTCACCTGGTAACATGTCCTGTGTGCATTAAATCATCAGGGGAACACACTCTCCTCACTTATCCAGTTCACTTGGTTAAATGTCCCGTGTGCATATTAAACCATCAGGGGAACACACTCTCCTCACTTCGACTGTTCATCTGGTAACATGTCCAGTGAATATTAAACCATCAGGGGAACACATTCTCCTCACTAACCCTCTTCACCTGGTGACATGTCCCGTGTGTATTAAACAATCAGGGGAATTCACTCTCCTCACTTATACTGTTCACCTGGTATCATGTCCTGTGTATATTAAGCCATCAGGGGAACAAATCTCCTCACATATACTGTTCACCTGGTAACATGTCCTGTGTGCATTAAACAATCAGGGGAACACACTCTCCTCACTTATATGGTTCACCAGGAAACATGTCAACTGTGCATTAAACAATCAGGGGAACACTCTCTCCTCACTTATGCTGTTCACGTGGTAACATGTCCCGTGCGTATTAATAAATCAGGGGAACACACTCTCCTCACTTATCCTGTTCACCTGTTGACATGTCCTGTGTATATTAAACCATCAGTGGAACACACTCTCCTCACTTATACTGTTTACTTGGTAACATGTCCTGTGTGTATTAAACAATCAGGGGAACACACTTTCCTCACATATACTGTTCACCTGGTAACATGTCCTGTGTATATTAAACCATCAGTGGAACACACTCTCCTCACTTATACTGTTTACCTGGTAACATGTCCTGTGTGTATTAAACAATCAGGGGAACACACTCTCTTCACTTATGCTGTTCACCTGGTAACATGTCCCGCGTATATTAAACCATCAGGGGAACACACTCTCCTCACTTATACTGTTCAACTGGTAACATGTCCCGGGTGTATTAAACCATCAGGGGAACACACTCTCCTCACTTTTCCTGTTCACCTGGTAACATGTCCCGTGAGTATTAAACAATCAGGGGAACACACTCTCCTCACTTATACTGTTCACCTGGTAACATGTCCCGTGTATATTAAACCATCAGGGGAACACACTCTCCTCACTTATACTGTTCACCTGGTAACATGTCCCGTGCGTGTTAAACCATCAGCGGAACACACACTCCTCACTTATACTGTTCACCTGGTAACATGTCCCGTGCGTGTTAAATCATCAGGGGAACACACTCTCCTCACATATACTGTTCACCTGGTAACATGTCCCGTGAGTATTAAACAATCAGGGGAACACACTCTCCTCACTTATACTGTTCACCTGGTAACATGTCCTGTGCATATTAAGCCATCTGGGGAACACACTCTCCTCACTTAGACTGTTCACCTGGTAACATGTAAAGTGTGTATTAAACCATCAGGGGAACACATTCTACTCACTTATACTGTTCACCTGGTAACATGTCCCGTGAGTATTAAACAATCAGGGGAACACTCTCTCCTCACTTATACTGTTCACCTGGTAACATGTCCTGTGCATATTAAACCATCAGGGGAACACATTCTCCTCACTTATACTGTTCACCTGGCAACATGTCCCGTGTGCATTAAACCATCATTGGAACACTCTCTCCTCACTTATACTGTTCACCTGGTAACATGTCCTGTGTGCATTAAACCATCTGTGGAACACTCTCTCCTCACTTACACTGTTCACCTGGTAACATGTCCTGTGTGCATTAAATCATCAGGGGAACACACTCTCCTCACTTATCCAGTTCACTTGGTTAAATGTCCCGTGTGCATATTAAACCATCAGGGGAACACACTCTCCTCACTTCGACTGTTCATCTGGTAACATGTCCAGTGAATATTAAACCATCAGGGGAACACATTCTCCTCACTAACCCTCTTCACCTGGTGACATGTCCCGTGTGTATTAAACAATCAGGGGAATTCACTCTCCTCACTTATACTGTTCACCTGGTATCATGTCCTGTGTATATTAAGCCATCAGGGGAACAAATCTCCTCACATATACTGTTCACCTGGTAACATGTCCTGTGTGCATTAAACAATCAGGGGAACACACTCTCCTCACTTATATGGTTCACCAGGAAACATGTCAACTGTGCATTAAACAATCAGGGGAACACTCTCTCCTCACTTATGCTGTTCACGTGGTAACATGTCCCGTGCGTATTAATAAATCAGGGGAACACACTCTCCTCACTTATCCTGTTCACCTGTTGACATGTCCTGTGTATATTAAACCATCAGTGGAACACACTCTCCTCACTTATACTGTTTACTTGGTAACATGTCCTGTGTGTATTAAACAATCAGGGGAACACACTTTCCTCACATATACTGTTCACCTGGTAACATGTCCTGTGTATATTAAACCATCAGTGGAACACACTCTCCTCACTTATACTGTTTACCTGGTAACATGTCCTGTGTGTATTAAACAATCAGGGGAACACACTCTCTTCACTTATGCTGTTCACCTGGTAACATGTCCCGCGTATATTAAACCATCAGGGGAACACACTCTCCTCACTTATACTGTTCAACTGGTAACATGTCCCGGGTGTATTAAACCATCAGGGGAACACACTCTCCTCACTTTTCCTGTTCACCTGGTAACATGTCCCGTGAGTATTAAACAATCAGGGGAACACACTCTCCTCACTTATACTGTTCACCTGGTAACATGTCCCGTGTATATTAAACCATCAGGGGAACACACTCTCCTCACTTATACTGTTCACCTGGTAACATGTCCCGTGCGTGTTAAACCATCAGCGGAACACACACTCCTCACTTATACTGTTCACCTGGTAACATGTCCCGTGCGTGTTAAATCATCAGGGGAACACACTCTCCTCACATATACTGTTCACCTGGTAACATGTCCCGTGAGTATTAAACAATCAGGGGAACACACTCTCCTCACTTATACTGTTCACCTGGTAACATGTCCTGTGCATATTAAGCCATCTGGGGAACACACTCTCCTCACTTAGACTGTTCACCTGGTAACATGTAAAGTGTGTATTAAACCATCAGGGGAGCAAACTCTCCTCACTTATACTGTTCACCTGGTAACATTTCCCGTGAATATTAAACCATCAGGGGAACACTCTCTCCTCACTTCTTCTGTTCACCTGCTAACATGTCCTGTGTGCATTAAATCATCAGGGGAACACACTCTCCTCACTTAGACTGTTCATCTGGTAACATGTCCAGTGAATATTAAACCATCAGGGGAACACATTCTCCTCACTTATCCTGTTCACCTGGTGACATGTCCTGTGTGTATTAAACAATCAGGGGGATTCACTCTCCTCACTTATGCTGTTCACCTGGTATCATGTCCTGTGTATATTAAACCATCAGGGGAACACACTCTCCTCACTTATACTGTTCACCTGGTAACATGTCCCGTGCGTGTTAAACCATCAGGGGAACACACTCTCCTCACTTATACTGTTCACCTGGCAACATGTCTCGTGAGTATTAAACAATCAGGGGAACACACACTCCTCACTTATTCTGTTCACCTGGTGACATGTCCCGTGAATATTAAACCATCAGGGGAAAGCACTCTCCTCACTTATACTGTTCACCTGGTAACATGTCTCGTGAGTATTAAACAATCAGGGGAACACACTCTCCTCACTTATACTGTTCACCTGGTGACAAGTCCCGTGTGTATTAAACAATCAGGGGAACACACTCTCCTCACTTATACTGTTCACCTGGTAACATGTCCCGTGAGTATTAAACAATCAGGGGAACACTCTCTCCTCACTTATACTGTTCACCTGGTAACATGTCCCGTGTATATTAAACCATCATGGGAAAGCACTCTCCTCACTTATACTGTTCACCTGGTAACATGTCCCGTGAATATTAAACCATCATGGGAAAGCACTCTCCTCACTTATACTGTTCACCTGGTAACATGTCCCGTGAATATTAAACCATCATGGGAAAGCACTCTCCTCACTTATACTGTTCACCTGGTAACATGTCCCGTGAATATTAAACCATCATGGGAAAGCACACTCCTCACTTATACTGTTCACCTGGTAACATGTCCCGTGAATATTAAACCATCAGGGGAAAGCACTCTCCTCACTTATTCTGTTCACCTGGTAACATGTCCCGTGAATATTAAACCATCAGGGGAACACTCTCTCCTCACTAATACTGTTCACCTGCTAACATGTCCTGTGTGCATTAAATCATCAGGGGAACACACTCTCCTCACTTAGACTGTTCATCTGGTAACATGTCCAGTGAATATTAAACCATCAGGGGAACACATTCTCCTCACTTATACTGTTCACCTGGTAACATGTCCCGTGAGTATTAAACAATCAGGGGAACACTCTCTCCTCACTTATACTCTTCACCTGGTAACATGTCCTGTGCATATTAAACCATCAGGGGAACACATTCTCTTCACTTATACTGTTCACCTGGTAACATGTCCCGTATGCATTAAACCATCATTGGAACACTCTCTCCTCACTTATACTGTTCACCTGGTAACATGTCCTGTGTGCATTAAACCATCTGTGGAACACACTCTCCTCACTTATCCTGTTCACCTGTTGACATGTCCTGTGTATATTAAACCATCAGTGGAACACACTCTCCTCACTTATACTGTTTACCTGGTAACATGTCCTGTGTGTATTAAACAATCAGGGGAACACACTCTCCAAACATATACTGTTCACCTGGTAACATGTCCTGTGTATATTAAACCATCAGTGGAACACACTCTCCTCACTTATACTGTTTACCTGGTAACATGTCCTGTGTGTATTAAACAATCAGGGGAACACACTCTCTTCACTTATACTGTTCACCCGGTAACATGTCCCATGTATATTAAACAATCAGGGGAACACACTCTCTTCACTTATGCTGTTCACCTGGTAACATGTCCCGCGTATATTAAACCATCAGGGGAACACACTCTCCTCACTTATACTGTTCAACTGGTAACATGTCCCGGGTGTATTAAACCATCAGGGGAACACACTCTCCTCACTTTTCCTGTTCACCTGGTAACATGTCCCGTGAGTATTAAACAATCAGGGGAACACACTCTCCTCACTTATACTGTTCACCTGGTAACATGTCCCGTGAATATTAAAACATCAGGGGAATACAGTCTCCTCACTTATACTGTTCACCTGGTAACATGTCCCGTGTATATTAAACCATCAGGGGAACACACTCTCCTCACTTATACTGTTCACCTGGTAACATGTCCCGTGTATATTAAACCATCAGGGGAACACACTCTCCTCACTTATACTGTTCACCTGGTAACATGTCCCGTGCGTGTTAAACCATCAGCGGAACACACACTCCTCACTTATACTGTTCACCTGGTAACATGTCCCGTGCGTGTTAAATCATCAGCGGAACACACTCTCCTCACATATACTGTTCACCTGGTAACATGTCCCGTGAGTATTAAACAATCAGGGGAACACACTCTCCTCACTTATACTGTGCACCTGGTAACATGTCCTGTGCATATTAAGCCATCTGGGGAACACACTCTCCTCACTTAGACTGATCACCTGGTAACATGTCCTGTGTGTATTAAACCATCAGGGGAGCAAACTCTCCTCACTTATACTGTTCACCTGGTAACATTTCCCGTGAATATTAAACCATCAGGGGAACACACTCTCCTCACTTATACTGTTCACCTGGTAACATGTCCTGTGTGCATTAAATCATCAGGGGAACACACTCTCCTCAGTTAGACTGTTCATCTGGTAACATGTCCAGTGAATATTAAACCATCAGGGGAACACACTCTCCTCACTTATACTGTTCACCTGGTAACATGTCCCGTGTGTATTAAACAATCAGGGGAATTCACTCTCCTCACTTATACCGTTCACCTGGTGACATGTCCCGTGTGTATTAAACAATCAGGGGAACACACTCTCCTCACTTATGCTGTTCACCTGGTATCATGTCCTGTGTATATTAAACCATCAGGGGAACACACTCTCCTCACTTATACTGTTCACCTGGTAACATGTCCCGTGCGTGTTAAACCATCAGGGGAACACACTCTCCTCACTTATACTGTTCACCTGGTAACATGTCTCGTGAGTATTAAACAATCAGGGGAACACACTCTCCTCACTTATACTGTTCACCTGGTGACAAGTCCCGTGTGTATTAAACAATCAGGGGAACACTCTCTCCTCACTTATACTGTTCACCTGGTAACATGTCCCGTGTATATTAAACCATCATGGGAAAGCACTCTCCTCACTTATACTGTTCACCTGGTAACATGTCCCGTGAATATTAAACCATCATGGGAAAGCACTCTCCTCACTTATACTGTTCACCTGGTAACATGTCCCGTGAATATTAAACCATCATGGGAAAGCACTCTCCTCACTTATACTGTTCACCTGGTAACATGTCCCGTGAATATTAAACCATCATGGGAAAGCACTCTCCTCACTTATACTGTTCACCTGGTAACATGTCCCGTGAATATTAAACCATCAGCGGAAAGCACTCTCCTCACTTATTCTGTTCACCTGGTAACATGTCCCGTAAATATTAAACCATCAGGGGAACACTCTCTCCTCACTAATACTGTTCACCTGCTAACATGTCCTGTGTGCATTAAATCATCAGGGGAACACACTCTCCTCACTTAGACTGTTCATCTGGTAACATGTCCAGTGAATATTAAACCATCAGGGGAACACATTCTCCTCACTTATACTGTTCACCTGGTAACATGTCCCGTGAGTATTAAACAATCAGGGGAACACTCTCTCCTCACTTATACTGTTCACCTGGTAACATGTCCTGTGTGCATTAAACCATCTGTGGAACACTCTCTCCTCACTTATACTGTTCACCTGGTAACATGTCCTGTGTGCATTAAATCATCAGGGGAACACACTCTCCTCACTTATCCAGTTCACTTGGTTAAATGTCCCGTGTGCATATTAAACCATCAGGGGAACACATTCTCCTCACTAATCCTCTTCACCTGGTGACATGTCCCGTGTGTATTAAACAATCAGGGGAATTCACTCTCCTCACTTATACTGTTCAGCTGGTGACATGTCCTTTGCATATTTAACCATCAGGGGAAAACATTCTGCTCACTTATACTGTTCACCTGGTGACATGTCCCGTGTGTATTAAACAATCATGGGATCACACTCTCCTCACTTATATGGTTCACCAGGAAACATGTCAACTGCGTATTAAACAATCAGGGGAACACACTCTCCTCACTTATACTGTTCACCTGGTAACATGTCCCGTGTATATTAAACCATCAGTGGAACACACTCTCCTCACTTATACTGTTCACCTGGTAACATGTCCTGTGTGTATTAAACCATCAGTGGAACACACTCTCCTCACTTATACTGTTTACCTGGTAACATGTCCTGTGTGTATTAAACAATCAGGGGAACACACTCTCCTCACATATACTGTTCACCTGGTAACATGTCCTGTGTATATTAAACCATCAGTGGAACACACTCTCCTCACTTATACTGTTTACCTGGTAACATGTCCTGTGTGTATTAAACAATCAGGGGAACACACTCTCTTCACTTATACTGTTCACCCGGTAACATGTCCCATGTATATTAAACAATCAGGGGAACACACTCTCTTCACTTATGCTGTTCACCTGGTAACATGTCCCGCGTATATTAAACCATCAGGGGAACACACTCTCCTCACTTATACTGTTCAACTGGTAACATGTCCCGGGTGTATTAAACCATCAGGGGAACACACTCTCCTCACTTTTCCTGTTCACCTGGTAACATGTCCCGTGAGTATTAAACAATCAGGGGAACACACTCTCCTCACTTATACTGTTCACCTGGTAACATGTCCCGTGAATATTAAAACATCAGGGGAATACAGTCTCCTCACTTATACTGTTCACCTGGTAACATGTCCCGTGTATATTAAACCATCAGGGGAACACACTCTCCTCACTTATACTGTTCACCTGGTAACATGTCCCGTGTATATTAAACAATCAGGGGAATTCACTCTCCTCACTTATGCTGTTCACCTGGTATCATGTCCTGTGTATATTAAACCATCAGGGGAACACACTGTCCTAACTTATACTGTTCACCTGGTAACATGTCCCGTGCGTGTTAAACCATCAGGGGAACACACTCTCCTCACTTATACTGTTCACCTGGTAACATGTCTCGTGAGTATTAAACAATCAGGGGAACACACTCTCCTCACTTATACTGTTCACCTGGTGACAAGTCCCGTGTGTATTAAACAATCAGGGGAACACTCTCTCCTCACTTATACTGTTCACCTGGTAACATGTCCTGTGTGCATTAAATCATCAGGGGAACACACTCTCCTCACTTATCCAGTTCACTTGGTTAAATGTCCCGTGTGCATATTAAACCATCAGGGGAACACACTCTCCTCACTTCGACTGTTCATCTGGTAACATGTCCAGTGAATATTAAACCATCAGGGGAACACATTCTCCTCACTAATCCTCTTCACCTGGTGACATGTCCCGTGTGTATTAAACCATCAGGGGAACACACTCTCCTCACTTATACTGTTCACCTGGTAACATGTCCTTTGCATATTTAACCATCAGGGGAAAACATTCTGCTCACTTATACTGTTCACCTGGTGACATGTCCCGTGTGTATTAAACAATCATGGGATCACACTCTCCTCACTTATATGGTTCACCAGGAAACATGTCAACTGCGTATTAAACAATCAGGGGAACACACTCTCCTCACTTATACTGTTCACCTGGTAACATGTCCCGTGTATATTAAACCATCAGTGGAACACACTCTCCTCACTTATACTGTTCACCTGGTAACATGTCCTGTGTGTATTAAACAATCAGGGGAACACACTCTCCTCACATATACTGTTCACCTGGTAACATGTCCTGTGTGTATTAAACAATCAGGGGAACACACTCTCCTCACTTTTCCTGTTCACCTGGTAACATGTCCCGTGAGTATTAAACAATCAGGGAAACACACTCTCCTCACTTATACTGTTCACCTGGTAACATGTCCCGTGTATATTAAAACATCAGGGGAATACAGTCTCCTCACTTATACTGTTCACCTGGTAACATGTCCCGTGTATATTAAACCATCAGGGGAGCACACTCTCCTCACTTATCCTGTCACCTGGTAACATGTCCCGTGTATATTAAACCATCTGGGGAACACACTCTCCTCACTTATACTGTTCACCTGGTAACATGTCCCGTGTGTATTAAACCATCTGGGGAACACACTCTCCTCACTTATACTGTTCGCCTGGTAACGTGTCCCGTGTATATTTAACAATCAGGGGAACATACTCTGCTCACTTATACTGTTCACCTGATAACATGTCCCGTGTATATTAAACCATCAGGGGAACACACTCTCCTCACTTATACTGATCACCTGGTGACATGTCCCGGGTATATTAAAAAATCTGAGGAACTCACTCTCCTCACTTATACTTTTCACCTGGTAACATGTCCCGTGCGTGTTAAACCATCATGGGAACACACTCTCCTCACTTATACTGTTCACCTGGTGACATTTCCCGTGCGTACTTAACAATCAGGGTAACAATCTCTCCTCACTTATACTGTTCACCTGGAAACATGTCCCGTGTATATTAAACCATCAGGGGAACACACTCTCCTCAATTATACTGTTCACCTGGTAACAAGTTCCATGTATATTAAACAATCAGGGGAACACACTCGCCTCACTTATACAGTTCACCTGGTAACATGTCCTGTGGATATTAAACCATCAGGGGAACACACTCTCCTCACTTATACTGTTCACCTGGTGACATGTCCCGTCAGTATTAAACAATCAGCGGAACACACTCTCCTCAATTATACTGTTCACCTGGTAATATGTCCCGTGTACATTAAACCATCAGGGGAACACACTCTCACCACTTATACTGTTCACCTGGTAATATGTCCTGTGTGCATTAAACAATCAGGGGAATACACTCTCCTCACTTATACTGTTCACCTGGTAACATGTCCCGTGCGTGTTAAACCTTCAGGGGAACACACTCTCCTCACTTATACTGTTCAGCTGCTTACATGTCCCGTGAATATTAAACCATCAGGGGAAAGCACTCCCCTCACTTATACTGTTCTCCTGGTAACATGTCCCGTGTATATGAAACCATAAGGGGAACACACTCTCCTCACTTATACTGTTCACCTGATAACATGTCCCGTGTGTATAAAACCATAAGGGGAACACACTCTCCTCACTTATACTATTCTCCTGGTAACATGTCCCGTGGACATTAAACCATCAGGGGAACACACTCTCCTCACTTATACTGTTCTCCTGGGAACATGTCCCGTGTATATTAAACCATCAGGGGAACACACTCTCCTCAATTATACATTTCACTAGGTGATATGTACCGTGTATATTAAACCATCAGGGGAACACACTCTCCTCACTTATACTGTTCTCCTGGGAACATGTCCCGTGTATATTAAACCATCAGGGGAACACACTCTCCTCACTTACACTGTTCACCTGGTAACATGTCCCGTGAATATTAAATCATCAGGGGAAAACACTCTCCTCACTTATTCTGTTCACCTGGTAATATGCCCTGTGTATATTAAACCATCAGGGGAACACAATCTCCTCACTTATACTGTTCACCTGGGAACATGTCCCGTGTATATTAAACCATCAGGGGAACACACTCTCCTCACTTATACTGTTCACCTGGTAACATGTCCCGTGTACATTAAACCATCAGGGGAACACACTCTCCTCACTTATACTGTTCACCTGGTAACATGTACCGTGTATATTAAACCATCAGGGGAACACACTCTCCTCACTTATACTGTTCACCTGGGAACATGTCCCGTGTATATTAAACCATCAGGGGAACACACTCTCCTCTCTTATACGGTTCACCTGGTAACATGTCCCCTGTATATTAAACCATCAGGGGAACACACTCTCCTCACTTATACTGTTCACCTGGTAACATGTAACGTGTATATTAAACCATCAGGGGAACACACTCTCCTCACTTATACGGTTCACCTGGTAACATGTCCCCTGTATATTAAACCATCAGGGGTACACACTCTCCTCACTTACACTGCTCACCTGGTAACATGTCCCGTGTGTATTAAACCATCAGGGGAACACACTCTCCTCACTTATACTGTTCACCTGGTAAATTGTACCGTGTATATTAAACCATCAGGGGAACACACTCTCCTCACTTATACTGTTCACCTGGTAACATGTCCCGTGTATATTAAACCATCAGGGGAACACACTCTCCTCAATTATACTGTTCACCTGGTAACATGTACCGTGTATATTAAACCATCAGGGGAACACACTCTCCTCACTTATACTGCTCACCTGGTAACATGTCCCGTGTGTATTAAACCATCAGGGGAACACACTCTCCTCACTTATACTGTTCACCTGGTAACATGTACCGTGTATATTAAACCATCAGGGGAACACACTCTCCTCACTTATACTGCTCACCTGGTAACATGTCCCGTGTGTATTAAACCATCAGGGGAACACAGTCTCCTCAATTATACTGTTCACCTGGTGCCATGTCCCGGGTATATTAAACAATCAGGGGAAAACACTCTCCTCACTTCTTCTGTTCACCTGGTAACATGTCCCGTGCGTGTTAAACCATCAGGTGAACACACTCTCCTCACTTATACTGTTCAGCTGGTAACATGTCCCGTGAGTATTAAACCATCAGGGGAACACACTCTCCTCACTTATACTGTTCACCTGGTAATATGTCCTGTGTGTATTAAACAATCAGGGGAATACACTCTCCTCAATTATACTGTTCACCTGGTAACATGTCCCGTGCGTGTTAAACCATCAGGGGAACACACTCTCCTCACTTATACTGTTCACCTGGTAACATGTCGCGTGTATATTAAACCATCAGGGGAACACACTCTCCTCAATTATACTGTTCACCTGGTAACATGTCCCGGGTATATTAAACTATCAGGGGAGCACACTCTCCTCACTTATACTGTTCACCTGGTAACATGTCCCGTGTAAATAAACCATCAGGGGAACACACTCTCCTCACTTATACTGTTCAGCTGGAAACATGTCCCGTGAATATTAAACCATCAGGGGAAAGCACTCTCCTCACGTGGACTTTTCTCTTGGTAACATATCCCGTGTATATTAAACCATCAGGAGAACACACTCTCCTCACTTACACTGTTCACCTGGAAACATGTCCCGTGCGTATTAAACCATCAGCGGAACACACTCTCCTCACTTATGCATTTCACTTGGTGAAATGTCCCGTGCGTATTAAACCAACAGGGGAACACATTCTCCTCACTTAAACTGTTCACTTGGTAACATGTCCCGTGCGTATTAAACCAACAGGGGAACACATTCTCCTCACTTATACTTTTCACCTGGTAACTTGTCCCGAGTGTATTAAACAATCAGGGCAAGACATTCTCCTCACTTATACTGTTCACTTGGTAACATGTCCCGTGCTTATTAAACAAACAGGGGAACACATTCTCCTCACTTATACTGTTCACTTGGTAACATGTCCCGTGTATATTAAACCATCAGGGGAACACACTCTCCTCACTTATCCTGTCACCTGGTAACATGTCCCGTGTATATTAAACCATCAGGGGAACACACTCTCCTCACTTATACTGTTCACCTGGTAACATGTCCCGTGTGTATTAAACCATCTGGGGAACACACTCTCCTCACTTATACTGTTCGCCTGGTAACGTGTCCCGTGTATATTTAACAATCAGGGGAACATACTCTGCTCACTTATACTGTTCACCTGATAACATGTCCCGTGTATATTAAACCATCAGGGGAACACATAATCCTCACTTATACTGTTTACCTGCTAACATGTCCCGTGTATATTAAACCATCATTGGAATACAGTCTCCTCACTTATACTGTTCACCTGGTAACATGTCCCGTGTATATTAAACCATCAGCGGAACACACTCGCCTCACTTATACTGATCACCTGGTGACATGTCCCGGGTATATTAAAAAATCTGAGGAACTCACTCTCCTCACTTATACTTTTCACCTGGTAACATGTCCCGTGCGTGTTAAACCATCATGGGAACACACTCTCCTCACTTATACTGTTCACCTGGTGACATGTCCCGTGCGTACTTAACAATCAGGGTAACAATCTCTCCTCACTTATACTGTTCACCTGGAAACATGTCCCGTGTATATTAAACAATCAGGGGAACACACTCTCCTCAATTATACTGTTCACCTGGTAACAAGTTCCATGTATATTAAACCATCAGGGGAACACACTCTCCTCACTTATACTGTTCACCTGGTGACATGTCCCGTCAGTATTAAACAATCAGCGGAACACACTCTCCTCAATTATACTGTTCACCTGGTAATATGTCCCGTGTACATTAAACCATCAGGGGAACACACTCTCACCACTTATACTGTTCACCTGGTAATATGTCCTGTGTGCATTAAACAATCAGGGGAATACACTCTCCTCACTTATACTGTTCACCTGGTAACATGTCCCGTGCGTGTTAAACCTTCAGGGGAACACACTCTCCTCACTTATACTGTTCAGCTGCTTACATGTCCCGTGAATATTAAATCATCAGGGGAAAGCACTCCCCTCACTTATACTGTTCTCCTGGTAACATGTCCCGTGTATATGAAACCATAAGGGGAACACACTCTCCTCACTTATACTGTTCACCTGATAACATGTCCCGTGTGTATAAAACCATAAGGGGAACACACTCTCCTCACTTATACTATTCACCTGGTAACATGTCCCGTGTACATTAAACCATCAGGGGAACACACTCTCCTCACTTATACTGTTCACCTGGTAACATATACCGTGTATATTAAACCATCAGGGGAACACACTCTCCTCAATTATACATTCACTTGGTGACATGTACCGTGTATATTAAACCATCAGGGGAACACACTCTCCTCACTTATACTGTTCTCCTGGGAACATGTCCCGTGTATATTAAACCATCAGGGGAACACACTCTCCTCACTTATACTGTTCACCTGGTAACATGTCCCGTGTATATTAAATCATCAGGGGAACACACTCTCCTCACTTATTCTGTTCACCTGGTAATATGCCCTGTGTATATTAAACCATCAGGGGAACACACTCTCCTCACTTATACTGTTCACCTGGGAACATGTCCCGTGTATATTAAACCATCAGGGGAACACACTCTCCTCACTTATACTGTTCACCTGGTAACATGTCCCGTGTACATTAAACCATCAGGGGAACACACTCTCCTCACTTATACTGTTCACCTGGTAACATGTACCGTGTATATTAAACCATCAGGGGAACACACTCTCCTCACTTATACTGTTCACCTGGGAACATGTCCCGTGTATATTAAACCATCAGGGGAACACACTCTCCTCTCTTATACGGTTCACCTGGTAACATGTCCCCTGTATATTAAACCATCAGGGGAACACACTCTCCTCACTTATACTGTTCACCTGGTAACATGTAACGTGTATATTAAACCATCAGGGGAACACACTCTCCTCACTTATACGGTTCACCTGGTAACATGTCCCCTGTATATTAAACCATCAGGGGTACACACTCTCCTCACTTATACTGTTCACCTGGTAAATTGTACCGTGTATATTAAACCATCAGGGGAACACACTCTCCTCACTTATAATGCTCACCGGGTAACATGTCCCGTGTGTATTAAACCATCAGGGGAACACACTCTCCTCAATTATACTGTTCACCGGGTAACATGTACCGTGTATATTAAACCATCAGGGGAACACACTCTCCTCACTTATACAGCTCACCTGGTAACATGTCCCGTGTGTATTAAACCATCAGGGGAACACACTCTCCTCACTTATACTGTTCACCTGGTAACATGTACCGTGTATATTAAACCATCAGGGGAACACACTCTCCTCACTTATACTGCTCACCTGGTAACATGTCCCGTGTGTATTAAACCATCAGGGGAACACACTCTCCTCAATTATACTGTTCACCTGGTAACATGTACCGTATATATTAAACCATCAGGGGAACACACTCTCCTCACTTATACTGTTCACCTGGTAACATGTACCGTGTGTATTAAACCATCAGGGGAACACACTCTCCTCAATTATACATTTCACTTGGTGACATGTCCCGTGTCTATTGAACAATCAGGGGAACACACTCTGCTCACTTTTACTGTTCACCTGGTAACATGTCCCTTGTATATTAAACCATCAGGGGAACACACTCTCACCACTTATACTGTTCACCTGGTAACATGTCCCGTGCGTGTTAAACCTTCAGGGGAACACACTCTCCTCACTTATACTGTTCAGCTGCTTACATGTCCCGTGAATATTAAACCATCAGGGGAAAGCACTCTCCTCACTTATACTGTTCTCCTCGTAACATGTCCCGTGTATATGAAACCATAAGGGGAACACACTCTCCTCACTTATACTGTTCACCTGATAACATGTCCCGTGTGTATAAAACCATAAGGGGAACACACTCTCCTCACTTATACTATTCACCTGGTAACATGTCCCGTGTACATTAAACCATCAGGGGAACACACTCTCCTCACTTATACTGTTCTCCTGGGAACATGTCCCGTGTATATTAAACCATCAGGGGAACACACTCTCCTCAATTATACATTTCACTTGGTGATATGTACCGTGTATATTAAACCATCAGGGGAACACACTCTCCTCACTTAAACTGTTCTCCTGGGAACATGTCCCGTGTATATTAAACCATCAGGGGAACACTCTCTCCTCACTTACACTGTTCACCTGGTAACATGTCCCGTGAATATTAAATCATCAGGGGAAAACACTCTCCTCACTTATTCTGTTCACCTGGTAATATGCCCTGTGTATATTAAACCATCAGGGGAACACACTCTCCTCACTTATACTGTTCACCTGGTAACATGTCCCGTGTACATTAAACCATCAGGGGAACACACTCTCCTCACTTATACTGTTCACCTGGGAACATGTCCCGTGTATATTAAACCATCAGGGGAACACACTCTCCTCTCTTATACGGTTCACCTGGTAACATGTCCCCTGTATATTAAACCATCAGGGGAACACACTCTCCTCACTTATACTGTTCACCTGGTAACATGTAACGTGTATATTAAACCATCAGGGGAACACACTCTCCTCACTTATACGGTTCACCTGGTAACATGTCCCCTGTATATTAAACCATCAGGGTACACACACTCCTCACTTACACTGCTCACCTGGTAACATGTCCCGTGTGTATTAAACCATCAGGGGAACACACTCTCCTCACTTATACTGTTCACCTGGTAAATTGTACCGTGTATATTAAACCATCAGGGGAACACACTCTCCTCACTTATAATGCTCACCGGGTAACATGTCCCGTGTGTATTAAACCATCAGGGGAACACACTCTCCTCAATTATACTGTTCACCTGGTAACATGTACCGTGTATATTAAACCATCAGGGGAACACACTCTCCTCACTTATACTGCTCACCTGGTAACATGTCCCGTGTGTATTAAACCATCAGGGGAACACACTCTCCTCACTTATACTGTTCACCTGGTAACATGTACCGTGTATATTAAACCATCAGGGGAACACACTCTCCTCACTTATACTGCTCACCTGGTAACATGTCCCGTGTGTATTAAACCATCAGGGGAACACAGTCTCCTCAATTATACTGTTCACCTGGTGCCATGTCCCGGGTATATTAAACAATCAGGGGAAAACACTCTCCTCACTTCTTCTGTTCACCTGGTAACATGTCCCGTGCGTGTTAAACCATCAGGGGAACACACTCTCCTCACTTATACTGTTCAGCTGGTAACATGTCCCGTGAGTATTAAACCATCAGGGGAACACACTCTCCTCACTTATACTGTTCACCTGGTAATATGTCCTGTGTGTATTAAACAATCAGGGGAATACACTCTCCTCAATTATACTGTTCACCTGGTAACATGTCCCGTGCGTGTTAAACCATCAGGGGAACACACTCTCCTCACTTATACTGTTCACCTGGTAACATGTCGCGTGTATATTAAACCATCAGGGGAACACACTCTCCTCAATTATACTGTTCACCTGGTAACATGTCCCGGGTATATTAAACCATCAGGGGAGCACACTCTCCTCACTTATACTGTTCACCTGGTAACATGTCCCGTGTAAATAAACCATCAGGGGAACACACTCTCCTCACTTATACTGTTCAGCTGGAAACATGTCCCGTGAATATTAAACCATCAGGGGAAAGCACTCTCCTCACGTGGACTTTTCTCTTGGTAACATATCCCGTGTATATTAAACCATCAGGAGAACACACTCTCCTCACTTACACTGTTCACCTGGAAACATGTCCCGTGAATATTAAACCATCAGGGGAAAGCACTCTCCTCACTTAGACTTTTCTCCTGGTAACATGTCCCGTGCGTATTAAACCATCAGCGGAACACACTCTCCTCACTTATGCATTTCACTTGGTGAAATGTCCCGTGCGTATTAAACCAACAGGGGAACACATTCTCCTCACTTAAACTGTTCACTTGGTAACATGTCCCGTGCGTATTAAACCAACAGGGGAACACATTCTCCTCACTTATACTTTTCACCTGGTAACTTGTCCCGAGTGTATTAAACAATCAGGGCAAGACATTCTCCTCACTTATACTGTTCACTTGGTAACATGTCCCGTGTGTATTAAACAATCAGGGGAACACATTCTCCTCACTTATACTGTTCACTTGGTGACATGTCCCGTGTGTATTAAACAAACAGGGGAACACATTCTCCTCACTTCTACTGTTCACCTGGTAACATGTCCTGTGCATATTAAACAATCAGGGGAACACACTCCCCTCACTAATACTGTTTACCTGGTAACATGTCCCGTGTATATTAAACCTTCAGGGGAACACACTCTCCTCACTTATACTGTTAACCTAATCACATGTCCCGTGTATATTAAACCATCAGGGGAACACACTCTCCTCAGTTATAATGTTCACCTGGTAACATGTCCCGTACATATTAAACCATCAGGGGAACTCACTCTCCTCACTTATACTGTTCACCTGGTAACATGTCCCGTGTAAATAAACCATCAGGGGAACACACTCTCCTCACTTATACTGTTCACCTGGTAACATGTCCTTTGCATATTTAACCATCAGGGGAAAACATTCTGCTCACTTCTACTGTTCACCTGGGAACATGTCCCGTGTATATTAAACCATCAGGGGAACACACTCTCCTCACTTATACTGTTCACCTGGTAACATGTAACGTTTATATTAAACCATCAGGGGAACACACTCTCCTCACTTATACTGTTCACCAGGTGACATGTCCCGTGTGTATTAAACCATCAGGGGAACACACTCTCCTCAATTATACTGTTGACCTGGTGACATGTCCCGTGGGTATTAAACCATCAGGGGAACACACTCTCCTCAATTATACTGTTGACCTGGTAACATGTCCCGTGTACATTAAACCATCAGGGGAACACATTCTCCTCACTTATACTGTTCACCAGGTGACATGTCCTGTGTGTATTAAACAATCAGGGGAACACATTCTCCTCACTTATACTGTTCACCTGGTAACATGTCCTGTGTGTATTAAACAATCAGGGGAACACACTCTCCTCACTTATACTGCTCACCTGGTAACATGTACCGTGTATATTAAACCATCAGGGGAACACACTCTCCTCACTTATACTGCTCACCTGCTAACATGTCCCGTGTATATTAAACCATCAGGGGAACACACTCTCCTCAATTATACTGTTCACCTGCTGACATGTCCCGTTTAAATTAAACCATCAGGGGAACACACTCTCCTCACTTATACTGTTCACCTGGTAACATGTCCCGTGAGTATTAAACAATCAGGGGAACACACTCTCCTCACTTATACTGTACACCTGGTAACATGTCCCGTGAGTATTAAACCATCAGGGGAACAAACTCTCCTCACTTATACTGTTCACCTGGCAACATGTCCAGTGAGTATTAAACAATCAGGGGAACACACTCTCCTCACTTATACTGTTCACCTGCTAACATGTCCCGTTTATATTAAACCATCAGGGGAATACCGTCTCCTCACTTATACTGTTCACCTGGCAACATGTCCCGTGAGTATTAAACAATCAGGGGAACACACTCTCCTCACTTATACTGTTCACCTGCTAACATGTCCCTTTTATATTAAACCATCAGGGGAATACACTCTCCTCACTTATACTGTTCACCTAGTAACATGTCCTGTGTATATTAAACCATCAGGGGAACACATTCTCCTCACTTATACTGTTCACCTGCTAACATGTCCCGTTTATATTAAACCATCAGGGGAACACACTCTCCTCACTTATACTGTTCACCTGCTAACATGTCCCTTTTATATTAAACCATCAGGGGAACACACTCTCCTCACTTATACTGTTCACCAGGTGACATGTCCCGTGTGTATTAAACCATCAGGGGAACACACTCTCCTCAATTATACTGTTGACCTGGTGACATGTCCCGTGGGTATTAAACCATCAGGGGAACACACTCTCCTCAATTATACTGTTGACCTGGTAACATGTCCCGTGTACATTAAACCATCAGGGGAACACATTCTCCTCACTTATACTGTTCACCAGGTGACATGTCCTGTGTGTATTAAACAATCAGGGGAACACATTCTCCTCACTTATACTGTTCACCTGGTAACATGTCCTGTGTGTATTAAACAATCAGGGGAACACACTCTCCTCACTTATACTGCTCACCTGGTAACATGTACCGTGTATATTAAACCATCAGGGGAACACACTCTCCTCACTTATACTGCTCACCTGCTAACATGTCCCGTGTATATTAAACCATCAGGGGAACACACTCTCCTCAATTATACTGTTCACCTGCTGACATGTCCCGTTTAAATTAAACCATCAGGGGAACACACTCTCCTCACTTATACTGTTCACCTGGTAACATGTCCCGTGAGTATTAAACAATCAGGGGAACACACTCTCCTCACTTATACTGTACACCTGGTAACATGTCCCGTGAGTATTAAACCATCAGGGGAACAAACTCTCCTCACTTATACTGTTCACCTGGCAACATGTCCAGTGAGTATTAAACAATCAGGGGAACACACTCTCCTCACTTATACTGTTCACCTGCTAACATGTCCCGTTTATATTAAACCATCAGGGGAATACCGTCTCCTCACTTATACTGTTCACCTGGCAACATGTCCCGTGAGTATTAAACAATCAGGGGAACACACTCTCCTCACTTATACTGTTCACCTGCTAACATGTCCCTTTTATATTAAACCATCAGGGGAATACACTCTCCTCACTTATACTGTTCACCTAGTAACATGTCCTGTGTATATTAAACCATCAGGGGAACACATTCTCCTCACTTATACTGTTCACCTGCTAACATGTCCCGTTTATATTAAACCATCAGGGGAACACACTCTCCTCACTTATACTGTTCACCTGCTAACATGTCCCTTTTATATTAAACCATCAGGGGAATACACTCTCCTCACTTATACTGTTCACCTAGTAACATGTCCTGTGTATATTAAACCATCAGGGGAACACATTCTCCTCACTTATACTGTTCACCTGCTAACATGTCCCGTTTATTTAAACCATCAGGGGAATACCGTCTCCTCACTTATACTGTTCACCTGGTAACATGTCCCGTGAGTATTAAACCATCAGGGGAACAAACACTCCTCACTTATACTGTTCACCTGGCAACATGTCCCGTGAGTATTAAACAATCAGGGGAACACACTCTCCTCACTTACACTGTTCACCTGGTAACATGTCCCGTTTATATTAAACAATCAGGGGAACACACTCTCCTCACTTATACTGTTCACCTGCTAACATGTCCCTTTTATATTAAACCATCAGGGGAATACACTCTCCTCACTTATACTGTTCACCTAGTAACATGTCCTGTGTATATTAAACCATCAGGGGAACACATTCTCCTCACTTATACTGTTCACCTGCTAACATGTCCCGTTTATATTAAACCATCAGGGAAATACCGTCTCCTCACTTATACTGTTCACCTGGTAACATGTCCCGTGTATATTAAACCATCAGGGGAACACACTCTCCTCAATTATACTGTTCAGCTGGTAACATGTACCGTATATATTAAACCATCAGGGGAACACACTCTCCTCACTTATACTGTTCACCTGGTAACATGTACCGTGTGTATTAAACCATCAGGGGAACACACTCTCCTCAATTATACATTTCACTTGGTGACATGTCCCGTGTCTATTGAACAATCAGGGGAACACACTCTGCTCACTTTTACTGTTCACCTGGTAACATGTCCCTTGTATATTAAACCATCAGGGGAACACACTCTCACCACTTATACTGTTCACCTGGTAATATGTCCTGTGTGCATTAAACAATCAGGGGAATACACTCTCCTCACTTATACTGTTCACCTGGTAACATGTCCCGTGCGTGTTAAACCTTCAGGGGAACACACTCTCCTCACTTATACTGTTCAGCTGCTTACATGTCCCGTGAATATTAAACCATCAGGGGAAAGCACTCCCCTCACTTATACTGTTCTCCTGGTAACATGTCCCGTGTATATGAAACCATAAGGGGAACACACTCTCCTCACTTATACTGTTCACCTGATAACATGTCCCGTGTGTATAAAACCATAAGGGGAACACACTCTCCTCACTTATACTATTCACCTGGTAACATGTCCCGTGTACATTAAACCATCAGGGGAACACACTCTCCTCACTTATACTGTTCTCCTGGGAACATGTCCCGTGTATATTAAACCATCAGGGGAACACACTCTCCTCAATTATACATTTCACTTGGTGATATGTACCGTGTATATTAAACCATCAGGGGAACACACTCTCCTCACTTAAACTGTTCTCCTGGGAACATGTCCCGTGTATATTAAACCATCAGGGGAACACACTCTCCTCACTTACACTGTTCACCTGGTAACATGTCCCGTGAATATTAAATCATCAGGGGAAAACACTCTCCTCACTTATTCTGTTCACCTGGTAATATGCCCTGTGTATATTAAACCATCAGGGGAACACACTCTCCTCACTTATACTGTTCACCTGGGAACATGTCCCGTGTATATTAAACCATCAGGGGAACACACTCTCCTCACTTATACTGTTCACCTGGTAACATGTCCCGTGTACATTAAACCATCAGGGGAACACACTCTCCTCACTTATACTGTTCACCTGGTAACATGTACCGTGTATATTAAACCATCAGGGGAACACACTCTCCTCACTTATACTGTTCACCTGGGAACATGTCCCGTGTATATTAAACCATCAGGGGAACACACTCTCCTCTCTTATACGGTTCACCTGGTAACATGTCCCCTGTATATTAAACCATCAGGGGAACACACTCTCCTCACTTATACTGTTCACCTGGTAACATGTAACGTGTATATTAAACCATCAGGGGAACACACTCTCCTCACTTATACGGTTCACCTGGTAACATGACCCCTGTATATTAAACCATCAGGGGTACACACACTCCTCACTTACACTGCTCACCTGGTAACATGTCCCGTGTGTATTAAACCATCAGGGGAACACACTCTCCTCACTTATACTGTTCACCTGGTAATATGTCCTGTGTATATTAAACCATCAGGGGAACACACTCTCCTCACTTATAATGCTCACCGGGTAACATGTCCCGTGTGTATTAAACCATCAGGGGAACACACTCTCCTCAATTATACTGTTCACCTGGTAACATGTACCGTGTATATTAAACCATCAGGGGAACACACTCTCCTCACTTATACTGCTCACCTGGTAACATGTCCCGTGTGTATTAAACCATCAGGGGAACACACTCTCCTCACTTATACTGTTCACCTGGTAACATGTACCGTGTATATTAAACCATCAGGGGAACACACTCTCCTCACTTATACTGCTCACCTGGTAACATGTCCCGTGTGTATTAAACCATCAGGGGAACACAGTCTCCTCAATTATACTGTTCACCTGGTGCCATGTCCCGGGTATATTAAACAATCAGGGGAAAACACTCTCCTCACTTCTTCTGTTCACCTGGTAACATGTCCCGTGCGTGTTAAACCATCAGGGGAACACACTCTCCTCACTTATACTGTTCAGCTGGTAACATGTCCCGTGAGTATTAAACCATCAGGGGAACACACTCTCCTCACTTATACTGTTCACCTGGTAATATGTCCTGTGTGTATTAAACAATCAGGGGAATACACTCTCCTCAATTATACTGTTCACCTGGTAACATGTCCCGTGCGTGTTAAACCATCAGGGGAACACACTCTCCTCACTTATACTGTTCACCTGGTAACATGTCGCGTGTATATTAAACCATCAGGGGAACACACTCTCCTCAATTATACTGTTCACCTGGTAACATGTCCCGGGTATATTAAAACATCAGGGGAGCACACTCTCCTCACTTATACTGTTCACCTGGTAACATGTCCCGTGTAAATAAACCATCAGGGGAACACACTCTCCTCACTTATACTGTTCAGCTGGAAACATGTCCCGTGAATATTAAACCATCAGGGGAAAGCACTCTCCTCACGTGGACTTTTCTCTTGGTAACATATCCCGTGTATATTAAACCATCAGGAGAACACACTCTCCTCACTTACACTGTTCACCTGGAAACATGTCCCGTGAATATTAAACCATCAGGGGAAAGCACTCTCCTCACTTAGACTTTTCTCCTGGTAACATGTCCCGTGCGTATTAAACCATCAGCGGAACACACTCTCCTCACTTATGCATTTCACTTGGTGAAATGTCCCGTGCGTATTAAACCAACAGGGGAACACATTCTCCTCACTTAAACTGTTCACTTGGTAACATGTCCCGTGCGTATTAAACCAACAGGGGAACACATTCTCCTCACTTATACTTTTCACCTGGTAACTTGTCCCGAGTGTATTAAACAATCAGGGCAAGACATTCTCCTCACTTATACTGTTCACTTGGTAACATGTCCCGTGCTTATTAAACAAACAGGGGAACACATTCTCCTCACTTATACTTTTCACCTGGTAACTTGTCCCGAGTGTATTAAACAATCAGGGCAAGACATTCTCCTCACTTATACTGTTCACTTGGTAACTTGTCCCGAGTGTATTAAACAATCAGGGCAAGACATTCTCCTCACTTATACTGTTCACTTGGTAACATGTCCCGTGTGTATTAAACAATCAGGGGAACACATTCTCCTCACTTATACTGTTCACTTGGTGACATGTCCCGTGTGTATTAAACAAACAGGGGAACACATTCTCCTCACTTCTACTGTTCACCTGGTAACATGTCCTGTGCATATTAAACAATCAGGGGAACACACTCCCCTCACTAATACTGTTTACCTGGTAACATGTCCCGTGTATATTAAACCTTCAGGGGAACACACTCTCCTCACTTATACTGTTAACCTAATCACATGTCCCGTGTATATTAAACCATCAGGGGAACACACTCTCCTCAGTTATAATGTTCACCTGGTAACATGTCCCGTACATATTAAACCATCAGGGGAACTCACTCTCCTCACTTATACTGTTCACCTGGTAACATGTCCCGTGTAAATAAACCATCAGGGGAACACACTCTCCTCACTTATACTGTTCACCTGGTAACATGTCCTTTGCATATTTAACCATCAGGGGAAAACACTCTCCTCACTTATACTGTTCACCTGGTAACATGTAACGTTTATATTAAACCATCAGGGGAACACACTCTCCTCACTTATACTGTTCACCAGGTGACATGTCCCGTGTGTATTAAACCATCAGGGGAACACACTCTCCTCAATTATACTGTTGACCTGGTGACATGTCCCGTGTGTATTAAACCATCAGGGGAACACACTCTCCTCAATTATACTGTTGACCTGGTAACATGTCCCGTGTACATTAAACCATCAGGGGAACACATTCTCCTCACTTATACTGTTCACCAGGTGACATGTCCTGTGTGTATTAAACAATCAGGGGAACACATTCTCCTCACTTATACTGTTCACCTGGTAACATGTCCTGTGTGTATTAAACAATCAGGGGAACACACTCTCCTCACTTATACTGCTCACCTGGTAACATGTACCGTGTATATTAAACCATCAGGGGAACACACTCTCCTCACTTATACTGCTCACCTGCTAACATGTCCCGTGTATATTAAACCATCAGGGGAACACACTCTCCTCAATTATACTGTTCACCTGCTGACATGTCCCGTTTAAATTAAACCATCAGGGGAATACAGTCTCCTCACTTATACTGTTCACCTGGTAACATGTCCCGTGAGTATTAAACAATCAGGGGAACACACTCTCCTCACTTATACTGTACACCTGGTAACATGTCCCGTGAGTATTAAACCATCAGGGGAACAAACTCTCCTCACTTATACTGTTCACCTGGCAACATGTCCAGTGAGTATTAAACAATCAGGGGAACACACTCTCCTCACTTATACTGTTCACCTGCTAACATGTCCCGTTTATATTAAACCATCAGGGGAATACCGTCTCCTCACTTATACTGTTCACCTGGCAACATGTCCCGTGAGTATTAAACAATCAGGGGAACACACTCTCCTCACTTATACTGTTCACCTGCTAACATGTCCCTTTTATATTAAACCATCAGGGGAATACACTCTCCTCACTTATACTGTTCACCTAGTAACATGTCCTGTGTATATTAAACCATCAGGGGAACACATTCTCCTCACTTATACTGTTCACCTGCTAACATGTCCCGTTTATATTAAACCATCAGGGGAACACACTCTCCTCACTTATACTGTTCACCTGCTAACATGTCCCTTTTATATTAAACCATCAGGGGAATACACTCTCCTCACTTATACTGTTCACCTAGTAACATGTCCTGTGTATATTAAACCATCAGGGGAACACATTCTCCTCACTTATACTGTTCACCTGCTAACATGTCCCGTTTATTTAAACCATCAGGGGAATACCGTCTCCTCACTTATACTGTTCACCTGGTAACATGTCCCGTGAGTATTAAACCATCAGGGGAACAAACTCTCCTCACTTATACTGTTCACCTGGCAACATGTCCCGTGAGTATTAAACAATCAGGGGAACACACTCTCCTCACTTATACTGTTCACCTGGTAACATGTCCCGTTTATATTAAACAATCAGGGGAACACACTCTCCTCACTTATACTGTTCACCTGCTAACATGTCCCTTTTATATTAAACCATCAGGGGAATACACTCTCCTCACTTATACTGTTCACCTGCTAACATGTCCCGTTTATATTAAACCATCAGGGAAATACCGTCTCCTCACTTATACTGTTCACCTGGTAACATGTCCTGTGTATATTAAACCATCAGGGGAACACATTCTCCTCACTTATACTGTTCACCTGCTAACATGTCCCGTTTATATTAAACCATCAGGGAAATACCGTCTCCTCACTTATACTGTTCACCTGGTAACATGTCCCGTGTATATTAAACCATCAGGGGAACACACTCTCCTCACTTATACTGTTCATCTGGTAACATGTCCTGTGTGTATTAAACCATCAGGGGAACACACTCTCCTCACTTATACTGTTCGCCTGGTAACGTGTCCCGTGCATATTTAACAATCAGGGGAACACACTCTCCTCACTTATACGGTTCACCTGGTAACATGTCCCGTGTATATTAAACCATCAGGGGAACACATAATCCTCACTTATACTGTTCACCTGCTAACATGTCCCGTGTATATTAAACCATCAGCGGAACACACTCGCCTCACTTATACTGTTCACCTGGTAACATGTCCCGTGTATCTTAAACCATCAGGGGAAAGCACTCTCCTCACTTATACTGTTCACCTGGTAACATGTCCCGTGCATATTGAACCATCAGGGGAGCACACTCTCCTCACTTATACTGTTCACCTGGTAACATGTCCCGTGCGTATTAAACCATCAGGGGAACACACTCTCCTCACTTATACTTTTCACCTGGTATCATGTCCTGTGTATATTAAACCTACAGGGGAACACACTCTCCTCACTTCTACTGTTCACCTGGTAACATCTCCCGTGCGTGTTAAAAAATCAGGGGAACACACTCTCCTCACTTATACTGTTCACCTGGTAACATGTCCCGTGCGTGTTAAACCATCAGGGGAACACACTCTCCTCACTTATACTGTTCACCTGGTGACATGTCCCGCGCGTACTAAACAATCAGGGTAACAATCTCTCCTCACTTATACTGTTCATCTGGTAACATGTCCCGTGTATGCTAAACGATCAGGGGAACACACTCTCCTCATTTATACTGTTCACCTGGAAACATGTCCCGTGTATATTAAACCATCAGGGGAAAGCACTCTCCTCACTTGTACTGCTCACTTGGGAACATGTCCCGTGTATATTAAACCATCAGGGGAACACACTCTCCTCACTTATACTGTTCACCCGGTAACATATACCGTGTATATTAAACCGTCAGGGGAACACACTCTCCTCTATTATACATTTCACTTGGTGAAATGCCCCGTGTTTATTAAACCATCAGGGGAACTCACTCAACTCAAATATACATTTCACTTGGTGACATGTCCCGTGTGTATTAAACAATCAGGGGAACACACTCTCCTCACTTATACTGTTGACCTGGTGACATGTCCCGTGTGTATTAAACCATCAGGGGAACACACTCTCCTCAATTATACTGTTCACCTGGTAACATGTCCCGTGTACATTAAACCATCAGGGGAACACACTCTCCTCACTTATACTGTTCACCAGGTGACATGTCCCGTGTGTATTAAACAATCAGGGGAACACACTCTCCTCACTTATAATGTTGACCTGGTGACATGTCCCGTGTGTATTAAACCATCAGGGGAACACACTCTCCTCACTTATACTGTTCACCTGGTAACATGTCCCGTGTACATTAAACCATCAGGGGAACACATTCTCCTCACTTATACTGTTCACCAGGTGACATGTCCTGTGTATATTAAACAATCAGGCGAACACAGTCTCCTCACTTATACTGTTCATCTGGTAACATGTCCCGTGTGTATTAAACCATCAGGGGAACACACTCTCCTCACTTATACTGTTCGCCTGGTAACGTGTCCCGTGTGTATTAAACAATCAGGGGAACACACTCTCCTCACTTATACGGTTCACCTGGTAACATGTCCCGTGTATATTAAACCATCAGGGGAAGACATAATCCTCACTTATACTGTTCACCTGCTAACATGTCCCGTGTATATTAAACCATCAGCGGAACACACTCGCCTCACTTATACTGTTCACCTGGTAACATGTCCCGTGTATCTTAAACCATCAGGGGAAAGCACTCTCCTCACTTATACTGTTCACCTGGTAACATGTCCCGTGCATATTGAACCATCAGGGGAGCACACTCTCCTCACTTATACTGTTCACCTGGTAACATGTCCCGTGCGTATTAAACCATCAGGGGAACACACTCTCCTCACTTATACTTTTCACCTGGTATCATGTCCTGTGTATATTAAACCTACAGGGGAACACACTCTCCTCACTTCTACTGTTCACCTGGTAACATCTCCCGTGGGTGTTAAAAAATCAGGGGAACACACTCTCCTCACTTATACTGTTCACCTGGTAACATGTCCCGTGCGTGTTAAACCATCAGGGGAACACACTCTCCTCACTTATACTGTTCACCTGGTGACATGTCCCGCGCGTACTAAACAATCAGGGTAACAATCTCTCCTCACTTATACTGTTCACCTGGCAACATGTCCCGTGTATGCTAAACGATCAGGGGAACACACTCTCCTCATTTATACTGTTCACCTGGAAACATGTCCCGTGTATATTAAACCATCAGGGGAAAGCACTCTCCTCACTTGTACTGCTCACTTGGGAACATGTCCCGTGTATATTAAACCATCAGGGGAACACACTCTCCTCACTTATACTGTTCACCTGGTAACATGTACCGTGTATATTAAACCATCAGGGGAACACACTCTCCTCAATTATACATTTCACTTGGTGAAATGCCCCGTGTTTATTAAACCATCAGGGGAACTCACTCACCTCAAATATACATTTCACTTGGTGACATGTCCCGTGTGTATTAAACAATCAGGGGAACACACTCTCCTCACTTATACTGTTCACCTGGTAACATGTCCCGTGTATATTAAGCCATCAGGGGAAAACACTCTCCTCACTTATACTGTTCACCTGGTAACATGTCCCGTGTGTATTAAACAATCAGGGGAACACACTCTCCTCACTTATACTGTTGACCTGGTGACATGTCCCGTGTGTATTAAACCATCAGGGGAACACACTCTCCTCAATTATACTGTTCACCTGGTAACATGTCCCGTGTACATTAAACCATCAGGGGAACACACTCTCCTCACTTATACTGTTCACCAGGTGACATGTCCCGTGTGTATTAAACAATCAGGGGAACACACTCTCCTCACTTATACTGTTGACCTGGTGACATGTCCCGTGTATATTAAACCAACAGGGGAACACACTCTCCTCACTTATACTGTTCACCTGGTAACATGTCCCGTGTACATTAAACCATCAGGGGAACACATTCTCCTCACTTATACTGTTCACCAGGTGACATGTCCCGTGTGTATTAAACAATCAGGGGAACACACTCTCCTCACTTATACTGTTCACCTGGTAACATGTCCCGTGTGTATTAAACCATCAGGTGAACACACTCTCCTCACTTATACTGTTGACCTGGTGACATGTCCCGTGTATATTAAACCAACAGGGGAACACACTCTCCTCACTTATACTGTTCACCTGGTAACATGTCCCGTGTACATTAAACCATCAGGGGAACACATTCTCCTCACTTATACTGTTCACCAGGTGACATGTCCTGTGTATATTAAACAATCAGGCGAACACACTCTCCTCACTTATACTGTTCACCTGGTGACATGTCCCGTGTGTATTAAACCATCAGGGGAACACAGTCTCCTCAATTATACTGTTCACCTGGTGCCATGTCCCGGGTATATTAAACAATCAGGGGAAAACACTCTCCTCACTTCTTCTGTTCACCTGGTAACATGTCCCGTGCGTGTTAAACCATCAGGGGAACACACTCTCCTCACTTATACTGTTCACCTGGTAATATGTCCTGTGTGTATTAAACAATCAGGGGAATACACTCTCCTCAATTATACTGTTCACCTGGTAACATGTCCCGTGCGTGTTAAACCATCAGGGGAACAAACTCTCCTCACTTATACTGTTCACCTGGTAACATGTCGCGTGTATATTAAACCATCAGGGGAACACACTCTCCTCAATTATACTGTTCACCTGGTAACATGTCCCGGGTATATTAAACCATCAGGGGAGCACACTCTCCTCACTTATACTGTTCACCTGGTAACCTGTCCCGTGTAAATAAACCATCAGGGGAACACACTCTCCTCACTTATACTGTTCAGCTGGAAACATGTCCCGTGAATATTAAACCATCAGGGGAAAGCACTCTCCTCACGTGGACTTTTCTCTTGGTAACATATCCCTTGTATATTAAACCATCAGGAGAACACACTCTCCTCACTTACACTGTTCACCTGGAAACATGTCCAGTGAATATTAAACCATCAGGGGAAAGCACTCTCCTCACTTAGACTTTTCTCCTGGTAACATGTCCCGTGCGTATTAAACCATCAGCGGAACACACTCTCCTCACTTATGCATTTCACTTGGTGAAATGTCCCGTGCGTATTAAACCAACAGGGGAACACACTCTCCTCACTTAAACTGTTCACTTGGTAACATGTCCCGTGCGTATTAAACCAACAGGGGAACACATTCTCCTCACTTATACTTTTCACCTGGTAACTTGTCCCGAGTGTATTAAACAATCAGGGCAAGACATTCTCCTCACTTATACTGTTCACTTGGTAACATGTCCCGTGCTTATTAAACAAACAGGGGAACACATTCTCCTCACTTATACTGTTCACCTGGTAACATGTCCCGTGTGTATTAAACAATCAGGGCAACACATTCTCCTCACTTATACTGTTCACTTGGTGACATGTCCCGTGTGTATTAAACAAACAGGGGAACACATTCTCCTCACTTCTACTGTTCACCTGGTAACATGTCCTGTGCATATTAAACAATCAGGGGAACACACTCCCCTCACTTATACTGTTTACCTGGTAACATGTCCCGTGTATATTAAACCTTCAGGGGAACACACTCTCCTCACTTATACTGTTAACCTAATCACATGTCCCGTGTATATTAAACCATCAGGGGAACACACTCTCCTCAGTTATAATGTTCACCTGGTAACATGTCCCGTATATATTAAACCATCAGGGGAACTCACTCTCCTCACTTATACTGTTCACCTGGTAACATGTCCCGTGTAAATAAACCATCAGGGGAACACACTCTCCTCACTTATACTGTTCACCTGGTAACATGTCCTTTGCATATTTAACCATCAGGGGAAAACATTCTGCTCACTTCTACTGTTCACCTGGGAACATGTCCCGTGTATATTAAACCATCAGGGGAACACACTCTCCTCACTTATACGGTTCACCTGGTAACATGTCCCCTGTATATTAAACCATCAGGGGAACACACTCTCCTCACTTATACTGTTCACCTGGTAACATGTAACGTGTATATTAAACCATCAGGGGAACACACTCTCCTCACTTATACTGTTCACCAGGTGACATGTCCCGTGTGTATTAAACAATCAGGGGAACACACTCTCCTCACTTATACTGTTGACCTGGTGACATGTCCCGTGTGTATTAAACCATCAGGGGAACACACTCTCCTCAATTATACTGTTCACCTGGTAACATGTCCCGTGTACATTAAACCATCAGGGGAACACATTCTCCTCACTTATACTGTTCACCAGGTGACATGTCCTGTGTATATTAAACAATCAGGCGAACACACTCTCCTCACTTATACTGTTCACCTGGTAACATGTCCTGTGTGTATTAAACAATCAGGGGAACACACTCTCCTCACTTATACTGCTCACCTGGTAACATGTACCGTGTATATTAAACCATCAGGGGAACACACTCTCCTCACTTATACTGCTCACCTGCTAACATGTCCCGTGTATATTAAACAATCAGGCGAACACACTCTCCTCAATTATACTGTTCACCTGCTGACATGTCCCGTTTAAATTAAACCATCAGGGGAATACAGTCTCCTCACTTATACTGTTCACCTGGTAACATGTCCCGTGAGTATTAAACAATCAGGGGAACACACTCTCCTCACTTATACTGTACACCTGGTAACATGTCCCGTGAGTATTAAACCATCAGGGGAACAAACTCTCCTCACTTATACTGTTCACCTGGTGACATGTCCCGCGCGTACTAAACAATCAGGGTAACAATCTCTCCTCACTTATACTGTTCACCTGGCAACATGTCCCGTGTATGCTAAACGATCAGGGGAACACACTCTCCTCATTTATACTGTTCACCTGGAAACATGTCCCGTGTATATTAAACCATCAGGGGAAAGCACTCTCCTCACTTGTACTGCTCACTTGGGAACATGTCCCGTGTATATTAAACCATCAGGGGAACACACTCTCCTCACTTATACTGTTCACCTGGTAACATGTACCGTGTATATTAAACCATCAGGGGAACACACTCTCCTCAATTATACATTTCACTTGGTGAAATGCCCCGTGTTTATTAAACCATCAGGGGAACTCACTCACCTCAAATATACATTTCACTTGGTGACATGTCCCGTGTGTATTAAACAATCAGGGGAACACACTCTCCTCACTTATACTGTTCACCTGGTAACATGTCCCGTGTATATTAAGCCATCAGGGGAAAACACTCTCCTCACTTATACTGTTCACCTGGTAACATGTCCCGTGTGTATTAAACAATCAGGGGAACACACTCTCCTCACTTATACTGTTGACCTGGTGACATGTCCCGTGTGTATTAAACCATCAGGGGAACACACTCTCCTCAATTATACTGTTCACCTGGTAACATGTCCCGTGTACATTAAACCATCAGGGGAACACACTCTCCTCACTTATACTGTTCACCAGGTGACATGTCCCGTGTGTATTAAACAATCAGGGGAACACACTCTCCTCACTTATACTGTTGACCTGGTGACATGTCCCGTGTATATTAAACCAACAGGGGAACACACTCTCCTCACTTATACTGTTCACCTGGTAACATGTCCCGTGTACATTAAACCATCAGGGGAACACATTCTCCTCACTTATACTGTTCACCAGGTGACATGTCCCGTGTGTATTAAACAATCAGGGGAACACACTCTCCTCACTTATACTGTTGACCTGGTGACATGTCCCGTGTATATTAAACCAACAGGGGAACACACTCTCCTCACTTATACTGTTCACCTGGTAACATGTCCCGTGTACATTAAACCATCAGGGGAACACATTCTCCTCACTTATACTGTTCACCAGGTGACATGTCCTGTGTATATTAAACAATCAGGCGAACACACTCTCCTCACTTATACTGTTCACCTGGTGACATGTCCCGTGTGTATTAAACCATCAGGGGAACACAGTCTCCTCAATTATACTGTTCACCTGGTGCCATGTCCCGGGTATATTAAACAATCAGGGGAAAACACTCTCCTCACTTCTTCTGTTCACCTGGTAACATGTCCCGTGCGTGTTAAACCATCAGGGGAACACACTCTCCTCACTTATACTGTTCACCTGGTAATATGTCCTGTGTGTATTAAACAATCAGGGGAATACACTCTCCTCAATTATACTGTTCACCTGGTAACATGTCCCGTGCGTGTTAAACCATCAGGGGAACAAACTCTCCTCACTTATACTGTTCACCTGGTAACATGTCGCGTGTATATTAAACCATCAGGGGAACACACTCTCCTCAATTATACTGTTCACCTGGTAACATGTCCCGGGTATATTAAACCATCAGGGGAGCACACTCTCCTCACTTATACTGTTCACCTGGTAACCTGTCCCGTGTAAATAAACCATCAGGGGAACACACTCTCCTCACTTATACTGTTCAGCTGGAAACATGTCCCGTGAATATTAAACCATCAGGGGAAAGCACTCTCCTCACGTGGACTTTTCTCTTGGTAACATATCCCGTGTATATTAAACCATCAGGAGAACACACTCTCCTCACTTACACTGTTCACCTGGAAACATGTCCCGTGAATATTAAACCATCAGGGGAAAGCACTCTCCTCACTTAGACTTTTCTCCTGGTAACATGTCCCGTGCGTATTAAACCATCAGCGGAACACACTCTCCTCACTTATGCATTTCACTTGGTGAAATGTCCCGTGCGTATTAAACCAACAGGGGAACACACTCTCCTCACTTAAACTGTTCACTTGGTAACATGTCCCGTGCGTATTAAACCAACAGGGGAACACATTCTCCTCACTTATACTTTTCACCTGGTAACTTGTCCCGAGTGTATTAAACAATCAGGGCAAGACATTCTCCTCACTTATACTGTTCACTTGGTAACATGTCCCGTGCTTATTAAACAAACAGGGGAACACATTCTCCTCACTTATACTGTTCACCTGGTAACATGTCCCGTGTGTATTAAACAATCAGGGCAACACATTCTCCTCACTTATACTGTTCACTTGGTGACATGTCCCGTGTGTATTAAACAAACAGGGGAACACATTCTCCTCACTTCTACTGTTCACCTGGTAACATGTCCTGTGCATATTAAACAATCAGGGGAACACACTCCCCTCACTTATACTGTTTACCTGGTAACATGTCCCGTGTATATTAAACCTTCAGGGGAACACACTCTCCTCACTTATACTGTTAACCTAATCACATGTCCCGTGTATATTAAACCATCAGGGGAACACACTCTCCTCAGTTATAATGTTCACCTGGTAACATGTCCCGTATATATTAAACCATCAGGGGAACTCACTCTCCTCACTTATACTGTTCACCTGGTAACATGTCCCGTGTAAATAAACCATCAGGGGAACACACTCTCCTCACTTATACTGTTCACCTGGTAACATGTCCTTTGCATATTTAACCATCAGGGGAAAACATTCTGCTCACTTCTACTGTTCACCTGGGAACATGTCCCGTGTATATTAAACCATCAGGGGAACACACTCTCCTCACTTATACGGTTCACCTGGTAACATGTCCCCTGTATATTAAACCATCAGGGGAACACACTCTCCTCACTTATACTGTTCACCTGGTAACATGTAACGTGTATATTAAACCATCAGGGGAACACACTCTCCTCACTTATACTGTTCACCAGGTGACATGTCCCGTGTGTATTAAACAATCAGGGGAACACACTCTCCTCACTTATACTGTTGACCTGGTGACATGTCCCGTGTGTATTAAACCATCAGGGGAACACACTCTCCTCAATTATACTGTTCACCTGGTAACATGTCCCGTGTACATTAAACCATCAGGGGAACACATTCTCCTCACTTATACTGTTCACCAGGTGACATGTCCTGTGTATATTAAACAATCAGGCGAACACACTCTCCTCACTTATACTGTTCACCTGGTAACATGTCCTGTGTGTATTAAACAATCAGGGGAACACACTCTCCTCACTTATACTGCTCACCTGGTAACATGTACCGTGTATATTAAACCATCAGGGGAACACACTCTCCTCACTTATACTGCTCACCTGCTAACATGTCCCGTGTATATTAAACAATCAGGCGAACACACTCTCCTCAATTATACTGTTCACCTGCTGACATGTCCCGTTTAAATTAAACCATCAGGGGAATACAGTCTCCTCACTTATACTGTTCACCTGGTAACATGTCCCGTGAGTATTAAACCATCAGGGGAACACACTCTCCTCACTTATACTGTACACCTGGTAACATGTCCCGTGAGTATTAAACCATCAGGGGAACAAACTCTCCTCACTTATACTGTTCACCTGGCAACATGTCCCGTGAGTATTAAACAATCAGGGGAACACACTCTCCTCACTTATACTGTTCACCTGCTAACATGTCCCTTTTATATTAAACCATCAGGGGAATACACTCTCCTCACTTATACTGTTCACCTGCTAACATGTCCTGTGTATATTAAACCATCAGGGGAACACATTCTCCTCACTTATACTGTTCACCTGCTAACATGTCCCGTTTATATTAAACCATCAGGGGAATACCGTCTCCTCACTTATACTGTTCACCTGGTAACATGTCCCGTGTATATTAAACCATCAGGGGAATACACTCTCCTCACTTATACTGTTCACCTGGTAACATGTCCCGTGTATATTAAACCATCAGGGGAACACACTCTCCTCACTTATACTGTTCATCTGGTAACATGTCCCGTGTGTATTAAACCATCAGGGGAACACACTCTCCTCACTTATACTTTTCGCCTGGTAACGTGTCCCGTGCATATTTAACAATCAGGGGAACACACTCTCCTCACTTATACGGTTCACCTGGTAACATGTCCCGTGTATATTAAACCATCAGGGGAACACATAATCCTCACTTATACTGTTCACCTGCTAACATGTCCCGTGTATATTAAACCATCAGCGGAACACACTCGCCTCACTTATACTGTTCACCTGGTAACATGTCCCGTGCATATTGAACCATCAGGGGAGCACACTCTCCTCACTTATACTGTTCACCTGGGAACATGTCCCGTGCGTATTAAACCATCAGGGGAACACACTCTCCTCACTTATACTTTTCACCTGGTATCATGTCCTGTGTATATTAAACCTACAGGGGAACACACTCTCCTCACTTATACTGTTCACCTGGTAACATCTCCCGTGCGTGTTAAAAAATCAGGGGAACACACTCTCCTCACTTATACTGTTCACCTGGTAACATGTCCCGTGCGTGTTAAACCATCAGGGGAACACACTCTCCTCACTTATACTGTTCACTTGGGAACATGTCCCGTGTATATTAAACCATCAGGGGAACACACTCTCCTCACTTATACTGTTCACCTGGTAACATGTACCGTGTATATTAAACCATCAGGGGAACACTCTCTCCTCAATTATACATTTCACTTGGTGAAATGCCCCGTGTTTATTAAACCATCAGGGGAACTTTCTCACCTCAAATATACATTTCACTTGGTGACATGTCCCGTGTGTATTAAACAATCAGGGGAACACACTCTCCTCACTTATACTGTTGACCTGGTGACATGTCCCGTGTGTATTAAACCATCAGGGGAACACACTCTCCTCAATTATACTGTTCACCTGGTAACATGTCCCGTGTACATTAAACCATCAGGGGAACACACTCTCCTCACTTATACTGTTCACCAGGTGACATGTCCCGTGTGTATTAAACAATCAGGGGAACACACTCTCCTCACTTATAATGTTGACCTGGTGACATGTCCCGTGTGTATTAAACCATCAGGGGAACACACTCTCCTCAATTATACTGTTCACCTGGTAACATGTCCCGTGTACATTAAACCATCAGGGGAACACATTCTCCTCACTTATACTGTTCACCAGGTGACATGTCCTGTGTATATTAAACAATCAGGCGAACACACTCTCCTCACTTATACTGTTCACCTGGTGACATGTCCCGTGTGTATTAAACCATCAGGGGAACACACTCTCCTCACTTATACTGTTCACCTGGTAACATGTCGCGTGTATATTAAACCATCAGGGGAACACACTCTCCTCAATTATACTGTTCACCTGGTAACATGTCCCGGGTATATTAAACAATCAGGGGAAAACACTCTCCTCACTTCTTCTGTTCACCTGGTAACATGTCCCGTGCGTGTTAAACCATCAGGGGAACACACTCTCCTCACTTATACTGTTCAGCTGGTAACATGTCCCGTGAGTATTAAACCATCAGGGGAACACACTCTCCTCACTTATACTGTTCACCTGGTAATATGTCCTGTGTGTATTAAACAATCAGGGGAATACACTCTCCTCAATTATACTGTTCACCTGGTAACATGTCCCGTGCGTGTTAAACCATCAGGGGAACACACTCTCCTCACTTATACTGTTCACCTGGTAACATGTCGCGTGTATATTAAACCATCAGGGGAACACACTCTCCTCAATTATACTGTTCACCTGGTAACATGTCCCGGGTATATTAAACCATCAGGGGAGCACACTCTCCTCACTTATACTGTTCACCTGGTAACATGTCCCGTGTAAATAAACCATCAGGGGAACACACTCTCCTCACTTATACTGTTCAGCTGGAAACATGTCCCGTGAATATTAAACCATCAGGGGAAAGCACTCTCCTCACGTGGACTTTTCTCTTGGTAACATATCCCGTGTATATTAAACCATCAGGAGAACACACTCTCCTCACTTACACTGTTCACCTGGAAACATGTCCCTTGAATATTAAACCATCAGGGGAATGCACTCTCCTCACTTAGACTTTTCTCCTGGTAACATGTCCCGTGCGTATTTAACCATCAGCGGAACACACTCTCCTCACTTATGCATTTCACTTGGTGAAATGTCCCGTGCGTATTAAACCAACAGGGGAACACATTCTCCTCACTTAAACTGTTCACTTGGTAACATGTCCCGTGCGTATTAAACCAACAGGGGAACACATTCTCCTCACTTATACTTTTCACCTGGTAACTTGTCCCGAGTGTATTAAACAATCAGGGCAAGACATTCTCCTCACTTATACTGTTCACTTGGTAACATGTCCCGTGTGTATTAAACAATCAGGGGAACACATTCTCCTCACTTATACTGTTCACTTGGTGACATGTCCCGTGTGTATTAAACAAACAGGGGAACACATTCTCCTCACTTCTACTGTTCACCTGGTAACATGTCCTGTGCATATTAAACAATCAGGGGAACACACTCCCCTCACTAATACTGTTTACCTGGTAACATGTCCCGTGTATATTAAACCTTCAGGGGAACACACTCTCCTCACTTATACTGTTAACCTAATCACATGTCCCGTGTATATTAAACCATCAGGGGAACACACTCTCCTCAGTTATAATGTTCACCTGGTAACATGTCCCGTATATATTAAACCATCAGGGGAACTCACTCTCCTCACTTATAATGTTCACCTGGTAACATGTCCCGTATATATTAAACCATCAGGGGAACACACTCTCCTCACTTATACTGTTCACCTGGTAACATGTCCTTTGCATATTTAACCATCAGGGGAAAACATTCTGCTCACTTCTACTGTTCACCTGGGAACATGTCCCGTGTATATTAAACCATCAGGGGAACACACTCTCCTCACTTATACGGTTCACCTGGTAACATGTCCCCTGTATATTAAACCATCAGGGGAACACACTCTCCTCACTTATACTGTTCACCTGGTGACATGTAACGTGTATATTAAACCATCAGGGGAACACACTCTCCTCACTTATACTGTTCACCAGGTGACATGTCCTGTGTGTATTAAACAATCAGGGGAAGACACTCTCCTCACTTATACTGCTCACCTGGTAACATGTCCCGTATATATTAAACCATCAGGGGAACACACTCTCCTCACTTATACTGTTCACCTGGTAACATGTCCTTTGCATATTTAACCATCAGGGGAAAACATTCTGCTCACTTCTACTGTTCACCTGGGAACATGTCCCGTGTATATTAAACCATCAGGGGAACACACTCTCCTCACTTATACGGTTCACCTGGTAACATGTAACGTGTATATTAAACCATCAGGGGAACACACTCTCCTCAATTATACAGTTCACCTGGTAACATGTCCCGTGTATATTAAACCATCAGGGGAACACACTCTCCTCACTTATACAGTTCACCTGGTAACATGTCCCGTGTATATTAAACCATCAGGGGAACACACTCTCCTCAATTATACAGTTCACCTGGTAACATGTCCCGTGTATATTAAACAATCAGGGGAACACACTCTCCTCACTTATACTGTTCACCAGGTGACATGTCCTGTGTGTATTAAACAATCAGGGGAAGACACTCTCCTCACTTATACTGCTCACCTGCTAACATGTCCCGTGTATATTAAACCATCAGGGGAACACATTCTCCTCACTTATACTGTTCACCAGGTGACATGTCCCGTGTATATTAAACAATCAGGCGAACACACTCTCCTCACTTATACTGTTCACCTGGTAACATGTAACGTGTATATTAAACCATCAGGGGAACACACTCTCCTCAATTATACAGTTCACCTGGTAACATGTCCCGTGTATATTAAACCATCAGGGGAACACACTCTCCTCACTTATACTGTTCACCAGGTGACATGTCCTGTGTATATTAAACAATCAGGGGAAGACACTCTCCTCACTTATACTGCTCACCTGCTAACATGTCCCGTGTATATTAAACAATCAGGCGAACACACTCTCCTCACTTATACTGTTCACCTGGTAACATGTAACGTGTATATTAAACCATCAGGGGAACACACTCTCCTCAATTATACAGTTCACCTGGTAACATGTCCCGTGTATATTAAACCATCAGGGGAACACACTCTCCTCACTTATACTGTTCACCAGGTGACATGTCCTGTGTATATTAAACAATCAGGGGAAGACACTCTCCTCACTTATACTGCTCACCTGCTAACATGTCCCGTGTATATTAAACAATCAGGCGAACACACTCTCCTCACTTATACTGTTCACCCGGTAACATGTACCGTGTGTATTAAACCATCAGGGGAACACACTCTCCTCACTTATACTATTCACCTGGTAACATGTCCCCTGTATATTAAACCATCAGAGGAACACACTCTCCTCACTTATACTGTTCACCTGGTAACATGTCCCGTCAGTATTAAACCATCAGGGGAACTCACTCTCCTCACTTATACTGTTGACCTGGTGACATGTCCCGTGTGTATTAAACAATCAGGGGAACACACTCTCCTCACTTATACTGTTCACCTGGTAACATGTCCCGTCAGTATTAAACAATCAGGGGAACTCACTCTCCTCACTTATACTGTTCATCTGGTAACATGTCCCGTCAGTATTAAACAATCAGGGGAACTCACTCTCCTCACTTATACTGTTCATCTGGTAACATGTCCCGTCAGTATTAAACAATCAGGGGAACTCACTCTCCTCACTTATACTGTTCATCTGGTAACATGTCCCGTCAGTATTAAACAATCAGGGGAACTCACTCTCCTCACTTATAATGTTCACCTGGTGACATGTCCCGTGTGTATTAAACAATCAGGGGATCACACTCTCCTCAATTATACTGTTCACCTGGTAACATGTCCCGTGCGTGTTGAACCATCAGGGGAACACACTCTCCTCACTGATACTGTTCACCTGGCAACATGTCCCGTGAGTATTAAACCATCAGCGGAACACACTCTCCTCACTTATACTGTTCACCTGGTAACATGTCCCGTGCGTGTTAAACCATCAGGGGAACACACTCTACTCACATATACTGTTCACCTGGTAACATGTCCCGTGAGTATTAAACAATCAGGGGAACACACTCTCCTCACTTATACTGTTCACCTGGTAACATGTCCTGTCTATATTAAACCATCAGGGGAACACATTCTCCTCACTTATACTGTTCACCTGGTAACATGTCCTGTGTATATTAAACCATCAGGGGAACACACTCTCCTCACTTATACTGTTCACCTGGTTACATGTCCCGTGTATATTAAACTATCTGGGGAAAGCACTCTCCTCACTTATACTGTTCACCTGGGAACATGTCCCGTGTATATTAAACCATAAGGGGAAAACACTCTCCTCACTTATACTGTTCACCTGGTAACATGTCCCGTGCGTGTTAAACCATCAGGGGAACACACTCTCCTCACTTATACTGTTCACCTGGTGACATGTCCCGTGCGTACTAAACAATCAGGGTAACAATCTCTCCTCACTTATACTGTTCACCTGGTAACATGTCCCGTGTATGCTAAACGATCAGGGGAACACACTCTCCTCATTTATACTGTTCACCTGGAAACATGTCCCGTGTATATTAAACCATCAGGGGAACACATAATGCTCACTTATACTGTTCACCTGCTAACATGTCCCGTGTATATTAAACCATCAGCGGAACACACTCGCCTCACTTAATGCTGTTCACCTGGTAACATGTCCCGTGCATATTGAACCATCAGGGGAACACACTCTCCTCACTTATACTGTTCACCTGGTAACATGTCCCGTGTGTATTAAACAATCAGGGGAACACACTCTCCTCAATTATACTGTTCAGCTGGTAACATGTCTTGTGTGTATTAAACAATCAGGGGAATACACTCTCCTCACTTATACTGTTCACCTGGTAACATGTCCCGTGTATATTAAACCATCAGGGGAACACACTCTCCTCACTTATACTGTTCACCTGCTAACATGTCCCGTGTGCATTAAACAATCAGGGGAACACACTCTCCTCACTTATACTGTTCACCTGGTAACATGTCCCGTGTATATTAAACCATCAGGGGAACACACTCTCCTCACTTATACTGTTCACCTGATAACATGTCCCGTGTGTATTAAACCATAAGGGGAACACACTCTCCTCACTTATACTGTTCACCAGGTGACATGTCCTGTGTATATTAAACAATCAGGGGAAGACACTCTCCTCACTTATACTGCTCACCTGCTAACATGTCCCGTGTATATTAAACAATCAGGCGAACACACTCTCCTCACTTATACTGTTCACCCGGTAACATGTACCGTGTGTATTAAACCATCAGGGGAACACACTCTCCTCACTTATACTATTCACCTGGTAACATGTCCCCTGTATATTAAACCATCAGAGGAACACACTCTCCTCACTTATACTGTTCACCTGGTAACATGTCCCGTCAGTATTAAACCATCAGGGGAACTCACTCTCCTCACTTATACTGTTGACCTGGTGACATGTCCCGTGTGTATTAAACAATCAGGGGAACACACTCTCCTCACTTATACTGTTCACCTGGTGACTTGTCCCGTGTGTATTCAACAATCAGGGGAACACACTCTCCTCACTTATACTGTTCACCTGGTAACATGTCCCGTCAGTATTAAACAATCAGGGGAACTCACTCTCCTCACTTATACTGTTCATCTGGTAACATGTCCCGTCAGTATTAAACAATCAGGGGAACTCACTCTCCTCACTTATACTGTTCATCTGGTAACATGTCCCGTGTGTATTAAACAATCAGGGGATCACACTCTCCTCAATTATACTGTTCACCTGGTAACATGTCCCGTGCGTGTTGAACCATCAGGGGAACACACTCTCCTCACTGATACTGTTCACCTGGCAACATGTCCCGTGAGTATTAAACCATCAGCGGAACACACTCTCCTCACTTATACTGTTCACCTGGTAACATGTCCCGTGCGTGTTAAACCATCAGGGGAACACACTCTACTCACTTATACTGTTCACCTGGTAACATGTCCCGTGTATGCTAAACGATCAGGGGAACACACTCTCCTCATTTATACTGTTCACCTGGAAACATGTCCCGTGTATATTAAACCATCAGGGGAACACATAATGCTCACTTATACTGTTCACCTGCTAACATGTCCCGTGTATATTAAACCATCAGCGGAACACACTCGCCTCACTTAATGCTGTTCACCTGGTAACATGTCCCGTGCATATTGAACCATCAGGGGAACACACTCTTCTCACTTATACTGTTCACCTGGTAACATGTCCTTTGCATATTTAACCATCAGGGGAAAACATTCTGCTCACTTCTACTGTTCACCTGGGAACATGTCCCGTGTATATTAAACCATCAGGGGAACACACTCTCCTCACTTATACGGTTCACCTGGTAACATGTCCCCTGTATATTAAACCATCAGGGGAACACACTCTCCTCACTTATACTGTTCACCTGGTGACATGTAACGTGTATATTAAACCATCAGGGGAACACACTCTCCTCACTTATACTGTTCACCAGGTGACATGTCCTGTGTGTATTAAACAATCAGGGGAAGACACTCTCCTCACTTATACTGCTCACCTGGTAACATGTCCCGTATATATTAAACCATCAGGGGAACACACTCTCCTCACTTATACTGTTCACCTGGTAACATGTCCTTTGCATATTTAACCATCAGGGGAAAACATTCTGCTCACTTCTACTGTTCACCTGGGAACATGTCCCGTGTATATTAAACCATCAGGGGAACACACTCTCCTCACTTATACGGTTCACCTGGTAACATGTAACGTGTATATTAAACCATCAGGGGAACACACTCTCCTCAATTATACAGTTCACCTGGTAACATGTCCCGTGTATATTAAACCATCAGGGGAACACACTCTCCTCACTTATACAGTTCACCTGGTAACATGTCCCGTGTATATTAAACCATCAGGGGAACACACTCTCCTCAATTATACAGTTCACCTGGTAACATGTCCCGTGTATATTAAACAATCAGGGGAACACACTCTCCTCACTTATACTGTTCACCAGGTGACATGTCCTGTGTGTATTAAACAATCAGGGGAAGACACTCTCCTCACTTATACTGCTCACCTGCTAACATGTCCCGTGTATATTAAACCATCAGGGGAACACATTCTCCTCACTTATACTGTTCACCAGGTGACATGTCCCGTGTATATTAAACAATCAGGCGAACACACTCTCCTCACTTATACTGTTCACCTGGTAACATGTAACGTGTATATTAAACCATCAGGGGAACACACTCTCCTCAATTATACAGTTCACCTGGTAACATGTCCCGTGTATATTAAACCATCAGGGGAACACACTCTCCTCACTTATACTGTTCACCAGGTGACATGTCCTGTGTATATTAAACAATCAGGGGAAGACACTCTCCTCACTTATACTGCTCACCTGCTAACATGTCCCGTGTATATTAAACAATCAGGCGAACACACTCTCCTCACTTATACTGTTCACCTGGTAACATGTAACGTGTATATTAAACCATCAGGGGAACACACTCTCCTCAATTATACAGTTCACCTGGTAACATGTCCCGTGTATATTAAACCATCAGGGGAACACACTCTCCTCACTTATACTGTTCACCAGGTGACATGTCCTGTGTATATTAAACAATCAGGGGAAGACACTCTCCTCACTTATACTGCTCACCTGCTAACATGTCCCGTGTATATTAAACAATCAGGCGAACACACTCTCCTCACTTATACTGTTCACCCGGTAACATGTACCGTGTGTATTAAACCATCAGGGGAACACACTCTCCTCACTTATACTATTCACCTGGTAACATGTCCCCTGTATATTAAACCATCAGAGGAACACACTCTCCTCACTTATACTGTTCACCTGGTAACATGTCCCGTCAGTATTAAACCATCAGGGGAACTCACTCTCCTCACTTATACTGTTGACCTGGTGACATGTCCCGTGTGTATTAAACAATCAGGGGAACACACTCTCCTCACTTATACTGTTCACCTGGTAACATGTCCCGTCAGTATTAAACAATCAGGGGAACTCACTCTCCTCACTTATACTGTTCATCTGGTAACATGTCCCGTCAGTATTAAACAATCAGGGGAACTCACTCTCCTCACTTATACTGTTCATCTGGTAACATGTCCCGTCAGTATTAAACAATCAGGGGAACTCACTCTCCTCACTTATACTGTTCATCTGGTAACATGTCCCGTCAGTATTAAACAATCAGGGGAACTCACTCTCCTCACTTATAATGTTCACCTGGTGACATGTCCCGTGTGTATTAAACAATCAGGGGATCACACTCTCCTCAATTATACTGTTCACCTGGTAACATGTCCCGTGCGTGTTGAACCATCAGGGGAACACACTCTCCTCACTGATACTGTTCACCTGGCAACATGTCCCGTGAGTATTAAACCATCAGCGGAACACACTCTCCTCACTTATACTGTTCACCTGGTAACATGTCCCGTGCGTGTTAAACCATCAGGGGAACACACTCTACTCACATATACTGTTCACCTGGTAACATGTCCCGTGAGTATTAAACAATCAGGGGAACACACTCTCCTCACTTATACTGTTCACCTGGTAACATGTCCTGTCTATATTAAACCATCAGGGGAACACATTCTCCTCACTTATACTGTTCACCTGGTAACATGTCCTGTGTATATTAAACCATCAGGGGAACACACTCTCCTCACTTATACTGTTCACCTGGTTACATGTCCCGTGTATATTAAACTATCTGGGGAAAGCACTCTCCTCACTTATACTGTTCACCTGGGAACATGTCCCGTGTATATTAAACCATAAGGGGAAAACACTCTCCTCACTTATACTGTTCACCTGGTAACATGTCCCGTGCGTGTTAAACCATCAGGGGAACACACTCTCCTCACTTATACTGTTCACCTGGTGACATGTCCCGTGCGTACTAAACAATCAGGGTAACAATCTCTCCTCACTTATACTGTTCACCTGGTAACATGTCCCGTGTATGCTAAACGATCAGGGGAACACACTCTCCTCATTTATACTGTTCACCTGGAAACATGTCCCGTGTATATTAAACCATCAGGGGAACACATAATGCTCACTTATACTGTTCACCTGCTAACATGTCCCGTGTATATTAAACCATCAGCGGAACACACTCGCCTCACTTAATGCTGTTCACCTGGTAACATGTCCCGTGCATATTGAACCATCAGGGGAACACACTCTCCTCACTTATACTGTTCACCTGGTAACATGTCCCGTGTGTATTAAACAATCAGGGGAACACACTCTCCTCAATTATACTGTTCAGCTGGTAACATGTCTTGTGTGTATTAAACAATCAGGGGAATACACTCTCCTCACTTATACTGTTCACCTGGTAACATGTCCCGTGTATATTAAACCATCAGGGGAACACACTCTCCTCACTTATACTGTTCACCTGCTAACATGTCCCGTGTGCATTAAACAATCAGGGGAACACACTCTCCTCACTTATACTGTTCACCTGGTAACATGTCCCGTGTATATTAAACCATCAGGGGAACACACTCTCCTCACTTATACTGTTCACCTGATAACATGTCCCGTGTGTATTAAACCATAAGGGGAACACACTCTCCTCACTTATACTGTTCACCAGGTGACATGTCCTGTGTATATTAAACAATCAGGGGAAGACACTCTCCTCACTTATACTGCTCACCTGCTAACATGTCCCGTGTATATTAAACAATCAGGCGAACACACTCTCCTCACTTATACTGTTCACCCGGTAACATGTACCGTGTGTATTAAACCATCAGGGGAACACACTCTCCTCACTTATACTATTCACCTGGTAACATGTCCCCTGTATATTAAACCATCAGAGGAACACACTCTCCTCACTTATACTGTTCACCTGGTAACATGTCCCGTCAGTATTAAACCATCAGGGGAACTCACTCTCCTCACTTATACTGTTGACCTGGTGACATGTCCCGTGTGTATTAAACAATCAGGGGAACACACTCTCCTCACTTATACTGTTCACCTGGTGACTTGTCCCGTGTGTATTCAACAATCAGGGGAACACACTCTCCTCACTTATACTGTTCACCTGGTAACATGTCCCGTCAGTATTAAACAATCAGGGGAACTCACTCTCCTCACTTATACTGTTCATCTGGTAACATGTCCCGTCAGTATTAAACAATCAGGGGAACTCACTCTCCTCACTTATACTGTTCATCTGGTAACATGTCCCGTGTGTATTAAACAATCAGGGGATCACACTCTCCTCAATTATACTGTTCACCTGGTAACATGTCCCGTGCGTGTTGAACCATCAGGGGAACACACTCTCCTCACTGATACTGTTCACCTGGCAACATGTCCCGTGAGTATTAAACCATCAGCGGAACACACTCTCCTCACTTATACTGTTCACCTGGTAACATGTCCCGTGCGTGTTAAACCATCAGGGGAACACACTCTACTCACTTATACTGTTCACCTGGTAACATGTCCCGTGTATGCTAAACGATCAGGGGAACACACTCTCCTCATTTATACTGTTCACCTGGAAACATGTCCCGTGTATATTAAACCATCAGGGGAACACATAATGCTCACTTATACTGTTCACCTGCTAACATGTCCCGTGTATATTAAACCATCAGCGGAACACACTCGCCTCACTTAATGCTGTTCACCTGGTAACATGTCCCGTGCATATTGAACCATCAGGGGAACACACTCTTCTCACTTATACAGTTCACCTGGTAACATGTCCCGTGTGTATTAAACAATCAGGGGAACACACTCTCCTCAATTATACTGTTCAGCTGGTAACATGTCTTGTGTGTATTAAACAATCAGGGGAATACACTCTCCTCACTTATGCTGTTCACCTGGTAACATGTCCCGTGTATATTAAACCATCAGGGGAACACACTCTCCTCACTTATACTGTTCACCTGCTAACATGTCCCGTGTGCATTAAACAATCAGGGGAACACACTCTCCTCACTTATACTGTTCACCTGGTAACATGTCCCGTGTATATTAAACCATCAGGGGAACACACTCTCCTCACTTATACTGTTCACCTGATAACATGTCCCGTGTGTATTAAACCATAAGGGGAACACACTCTCCTCACTTATACTGTTCACCTGGTAATATGCCCTGTGTATATTAAACCATCAGGGGAACACACTCTCCTCACTTATACTGTTCACCTGGGAACATGTCCCGTGTATATGAAACCATCAGGGGAACACACTCTCCTCACTTATACGATTCACCTGGTAACATGTCCCCTGTATATTAAACCATCAGGGGAACACACTATTCTCACTTATATTGTTCACCTGGTAACATGTACCGTGTATATTAAACCATCAGGGGAACACACTCTCCTCAATTATACATTTCACTTGGTGACATGTCCCGTGTATATTAAACCATCAGGGGAACACACTCTCCTCACTTACACGGTTCACTTGGTAACATGTCCCCTGTATATTAAACCATCAGGGGAACACACTCTCCTCACTTATACTGTTCACCTGGTAACATGTACCGTGTATATTAAACCATCAGGGGAACACACTCTCCTCAATTATACATTTCACTTGGTGACATGTCCCGTGTGTATTAAACAATCAGGGGAACACACGCTCCTCACTTATACTGTTGACCTGGTGACATGTCCCGTGTTTATTAAACCATCAGGGGAACTCACTCACCTCAATTATACATTTCACTTGGTGACATGTCCCGTGTGTATTAAACAATCAGGGGAACACACTCTCCTCACTTATACTGTTGACCTGGTGACATGTCCCGTGTGTATTAAACCATCAGGGGAACACACTCTCCTCAATTATACTGTTCACCTGGTAACATGTCCCGTGTACATTAAACCATCAGGGGAACACACTCTCCTCACTTATACTATTGACCTGGTGACATGTCCCGTGTGTATTAAACCTTCAGGGGAAAACACTCTCCTCAATTACACTGTTCACCTGGTAACATGTCCCGTGTACATTAAACCATCAGGGGAACACACTCTCCTCACTTATACTGTTCACCAGGTAACATGTCCCGTGTATATTAAACAATCAGGCGAACACACTCTCCTCACTTATACTGTTCACTTGGTAACATGTCCCTTGTGTATTAAACAATCAGGGGAACACACTCTCCTCAATTATACTGTTCACCTGCTGACATGTCCCGGGTATATTAAACCATCAGCGGAACACACTCTCCTCACTTATACTGTTCACCTCGTAACATGTCCCGTGTGTGTTAAACCATCAGGGGAACACACTCTCCTCACTTATACTGTTCACCTGGTAACATGTCCCGTGTGTGTTAAACCATCAGGGGAGCACACTCTCCTCACTTATACTGTTCACCTGGCAACATGTCCCGTGAGTATTAAACAATCAGGGGAACACACTCTCCTCACTTATACTGTTCACCTGGTAACATGTCCCGTGTGTGTTAAACCATCAGGGGAACACACTCTCCTCACTTATACTGTTCACCTGGCAACATGTCCCGTGAGTATCAAACAATCAGGGGAACTCACTCTCCTCACTTATACTGTTCACCTGGTGACATTTCCCGTGTATATTAAACCATCAGGGGAACACATAATCCTCACTTATACTGTTCACCTGCTAACATGTCCCGTGTATATTAAACCATCAGGGGAATACAGTCTCCTCACTTATACTGTTCACCTGGTAACATGTCCCGTGTATATTAAACCATCAGGGAAACACACACGTCTCACTTATACTGTTCACCTGGTAACATGTCCCGTGTATCTTAAACCATCAGGGGAAAGCACTCTCCTCACTTATACTGTTCACCTGGTAACATGTCCCATGTATATTAAACCATCAGGGGAACTCACTCTCCTCACTTTGACTGTTCACCTGGGAACATGTCCCGTGTATATTAAACCATCAGGGGAACACACTCTCCTCACTTATACGGTTCACCTGGTAACATGTCCCCTGTATATTAAACCATCAGGGGAACAAACTCTCCTCACTTATACTGTTCACCCGGTAACATGTACCGTGTGTATTAAACCATCAGGGGAACACACTCTCCTCAATTATACATTTCACTTGGTGACATGTCCCGTGTGTATTGAACAATCAGGGGAACACACTCTGCTCACTTATACAGTTCACCTGGTAACATGTCCCCTGTAATTAAACCATCAGGGGAACACACTCTCCTGACTTATACTATTCACCTGGTAACATGTCCCGTCAGTATTAAACCATCAGGGGAACTCACTCTCCTCACTTATACTGCTGACCTGGTGACATGTCCCGTGTGTATTAAACAATCAGGGGAACACACTCTCCTCACTTATACTGTTCACCTGGTAACATGTCCCGTCAGTATTAAACAATCAGGGGAACTCACTCTCCTCACTTATACTGTTCATCTGGTAACATGTCCCGTCAGTATTAAACAATCAGGGGAACTCACTCTCCTCACTTATACTGTTCATCTGGTAACATGTCCCGTCAGTATTAAACAATCAGGGGAACTCACTCTCCTCACTTATACTGTTCATCTGGTAACATGTCCCGTCAGTATTAAACAATCAGGGGAACTCACTCTCCTCACTTATAATGTTCACCTGGTGACATGTCCCGTGTGTATTAAACAATCAGGGGATCACACTCTCCTCAATTATACTGTTCACCTGGTAACATGTCCCGTGCGTGTTGAACCATCAGGGGAACACACTCTCCTCACTGATACTGTTCACCTGGCAACATGTCCCGTGAGTATTAAACCATCAGCGGAACACACTCTCCTCACTTATACTGTTCACCTGGTAACATGTCCCGTGCGTGTTAAACCATCAGGGGAACACACTCTACTCACATATACTGTTCACCTGGTAACATGTCCCGTGAGTATTAAACAATCAGGGGAACACACTCTCCTCACTTATACTGTTCACCTGGTAACATGTCCCGTCAGTATTAAACAATCAGTGGAATTCACTCTCCTCACTTATACTGTTCATCTGGTAACATGTCCCGTCAGTATTAAACAATCAGGGGAACACACTCTCCTCACTTATAATGTTCACCTGGTGACATGTCCCGTGTGTATTAAACAATCAGGGGATCACACTCTCCTCAATTATACTGTTCACCTGGTAACATGTCCCGTGCGTGTTGAACCATCAGGGGAACACACTCTCCTCACTGATACTGTTCACCTGGCAACATGTCCCGTGAGTATTAAACCATCAGCGGAACACACTCTCCTCACTTATACTGTTCACCTGGTAACATGTCCCGTGCGTGTTAAACCATCAGGGGAACACACTCTACTCACATATACTGTTCACCTGGTAACATGTCCCGTGAGTATTAAACAATCAGGGGAACACACTCTCCTCACTTATACTGTTCACCTGGTAACATGTCCTGTGTATATTAAACCATCATGGGAACACATTCTCCTCACTTATACTGTTCACCTGGTAACATGTCCTGTGTATATTAAACCATCAGGGGAACACACTCTCCTCACTTATACTGTTCACCTGGTTACATGTCCTGTGTATATTAAACCATCTGGGGAAAGCACTCTCCTCACTTATACTGTTCACCTGGTAACATGTCCCGTGTATATTAAACCATCAGGGGAAAACACTCTCCTCACTTATACTGTTCACCTGGTAACATGTCCCGTGCGTGTTAAACCATCAGGGGAACACACTCTCCTCACTTATACTGTTCACCTGGTGACATGTCCCGTGCGTACTAAACAGTCAGGGTAACAATCTCTCCTCACTTATACTGTTCACCTGGTAACATGTCCCGTGTATGCTAAACGATCAGGGGAACACACTCTCCTCATTTATACTGTTCACCTGGAAACATGTCCCGTGTATATTAAACCATCAGGGGAAAGCACTCTCCTCACTTGTACTGTTCACCTGGGAACATGTCCCGTGTATATTAAACCATCAGGGGAACACACTCTCCTCACTTATACAGTTCACCTGGTAACATGTCCTGTGTATATTAAACCTTCAGGGGAACACACTCCCCTAAATTATACTGTTCACCTGGTGACATGTCCCGTCAGTATTAAACAATCAGGGGAAAACACTCTCCTCACTTATACTGTTCACCTGGTAACATGTCCCGTGCGTGTTAAACCATCAGGGGAACACACTCTCCGCACCTATACTGTTCAGCTGGTAACATGTCCTGTGTGTATTAAACCATCAGGGGAACACATTCTCCTCACTTATACTGTTCACCTGGTAACATGTCGTGTGTATATTAAACCATCAGGGGAACACATTCTCCTCACTTATACTGTTCACCTGGTAACATGTCCTGTGTGTATTAAACCATCAGGGGAACACACTCTCCTCACTTATACTGTTCACCTGGTAACATGTGCCGTGTATATTAAACCATCTCTGGAAAGCACTCTCCTCACTTATACTGTTCACCTGGTAACACGTCCCGTGTATATTAAACCATCAGTGGAACACACTCTCCTCACTTATACTGATCACCTGGTGACATGTCCCGGGTATATTAAAAAATCGGGGGAACTCTTTCTCCTCACTTATACTGTTGACCTGGTATCATGTCCTGTGTATATTAAACCATCAGGGGAACACATTCTCCTCACTTATCCTGTTCACCTGGTAACATATCCTGTGTATATTAAACCATCAGGGGAACACACTCTCCTCACTTATACTGTTCACCTGGTAACATGTCCCGTGCGTGTTAAACAATCAGGGGAACACACTCTCCTCACTTATACTGCTCACCTGGTGACATGTCCCGTGCATATTAAACAATCAGGGTAACAATCTCTCCTCACTTATACTGTTCACCTGGTAACATGTCCCGTGTATGCTAAACGAGCAGGGGAACACACTCTCCTCATTTATACTGTTCAACTGGAAACATGTCCCGTGTATATTAAACCATCAGGGGAAAGCACTCTCCTCACTTGTACTGTTCACCTGGGAACATGTCCCGTGTATATTAAACCATCAGGGGAACACACTCTCCTCACTTATACTGTTCACCTGGTAACAAGTCCCATGTATATTAAACAATCAGGGGAACACACTCTCCTCACTTAGACAGTTCACCTGGTAACATGTCCTGTGTATATTAAACCTTCAGGGGAACACACTCTCCTCACTTAGACTGTTCACCTGGTAATATGTCCGCTGTATATTAAACAATCAGGGGAACACACTCTCCTCACTTATACTGTTCACCTGGTGACATGTCCCGTGTGTATTAAACAATCAGGGGATCACACTCTCCTCAATTATACTGTTCACCTGGTAACATGTCCCGGGTATATTAAACCATCAGCGGAACACACTCTCCTCACTTATAGTGTTCACCTGGTAACATGTCCCGTGCGTGTTAAACCATCAGGGGAACACACTCTCCTCACATATACTGTTCACCTGGTAACATGTCCCGTGAGTATTAAACAATCAGGGGAACACACTCTCCTCACTTATACTGTTCACCTGGTAACATGTCCTGTGAAAATTAAACCATCAGGGGAACACATTCTCCTCACTTATACTGTTCACCTGGTAACATGTCCTGTGTGTATTAAACCATCAGGGGAACACACTCTCCTCACTTATACTGTTCACCTGGTAACATGTCCCGTGAATATTAAACCATCAGGGGAAAGCACTCTCCTCACTTATACTGTTCACCTGGTAACATGTCCCGTGTGCTTTAAACCATCAGGGGAACACACTCTCCTCACTTATACTGTTCACTGGTGCCATGTCCCGGGTATATTAAACAATCAGGGGAAAACACTCTCCTCACTTATACTGTTCACCTGGTAACATGTCCCGTGCGTGTTAAATCATCAGGGGAACACACTCCCCTCACTTATACTGTTCACCTGGTAATATGTCCTGTGTGTATTAAACAATCAGGGGAATACACTCTCCTCACTTACACTGTTCACCTGGTAACATGTCCCGTGTATATTAAACCATCAGGGGAACACACTCTCCTCACTTATACTGTTCACCTGGTAACATGTCCCGTTTGCATTAAACAATCAGGGGAACACAATCTCCTCACTTATACTGTTCACCTGATAACATGTCCCGTGTGTATTAAACCACAAGGGGAACACACTCTCCTCACTTATACTGTTCACCTGGTAATATGCCCTGAGTATATTAAACCATCAGGGGAACATAGTCTCCTCACTTATACTGTTCACCTGGGAACATGTACCGTGTATATTAAACTATCAGGGGAACACACTCTCCTCACTTATACTGTTCACCTGGTAATATGTCCCCTGTATATTAAACCATCAGGGGAACACACTCCCCTCACTTATATTGTTCACCTGGTAATATGTCCTGTGTGTATTAAACAATCAGGGGAATACACTCTCCTCACTTATACTGTTCACCTGGTAACTTGTCCCGTGTATATTAAACCATCAGGGGAACACACTCTCCTCACTTATACGGTTCACCTGGTAACATGTCCCCTGTATGTTAAACCATCAGGGGAACACACTCTCCTCACTTATACTGCTCACCTGGTAACATGTCCCGTGTGTATTAAACCATCAGGGGAACACACTCTCCTCAATTATACTGTTCACCTGGTAACATGTCCCGTGTATATTAAACCATCAGGGGAACACACTCTCCTCAATTATACATTTCACTTGGTGACATGCCCCGTGTTTATTAAACCATCAGGGGAACACACTCTCGTCAATTATACATTTCACTTGTTGACATGCCCCGTGTTTTTTAAACCATCAGGGGAACTCACTCACCTCAATTATACATTTCACTTGGTGACATGTCCCGTGAGTATTAAACAATCAGGGGAACACACTCTCCTCACTTATACTGTTCACCTGGTAACATATCCTGTGTATATTAAACCATCAGGGGAACACACTCTCCTCACTTATACTGTTCACCTGGTAACATATCCTGTGTATATTAAACCATCAGGGGAACACACTCTCCTCACTTATACTGTTCACCTGGTTACATGTCCCGTGTATATTAAACCATCTGGGGAAAGCACTCTCCTCACTTATACTGTTCACCTGGTAACATGTCCCGTGTATATTAAACAATCAGGGGAAAACACTCTCCTCACTTATACTGTTCACCTGGTAACATGTCCCGTGAATATTAAACCATCAGGGGAACACACTCTCCTCACTTATACTGTTCACCTGGTGACATGTCCCGTGCGTACTAAACAATCAGGGTAACAATCTCTCGTCACTTATACTTTTCACCTGGTAACATGTCCCGTGTATGCTAAACGATCAGGGGAACACACTCTCCTCATTTATACTGTTCAACTGGAAACATGTCCCGTGTATATTTAACCATCAGGGGAAAGCACTCTCCTCACTTGTACTGTTCACCTGGGAACATGTCCCGTGTATATTAAACCATCAGGGGAACACACTCTCCTCACTTATACTGTTCACCTGGTAACAAGTCCCATGTATATTAAACAATCAGGGGAACACACTCTCCTCACTTATACTGTTCACCTGGTGACATGTCCCGGGTATATTAAACCATCAGCGGAACACACTCTCCTCACTTATAGTGTTCACCTGGTAACATGTCCCGTGCGTGTTAAACCATCAGGGGAACACACTCTCCTCACATATACTGTTCACCTGGTAACATGTCCTGTGAAAATTAAACCATCAGGGGAACACACTCTCCTCACTTATACTGTTCACCTGGTAACAAGTCCCATGTATATTAAACAATCAGGGGAACACATTCTCCTCACTTATACTGTTCACCTGGTAACATGTCCTGTGTGTATTAAACCATCAGGGGAACGCACTCTCCTCACTTATACTGTTCACCTGGTAACATGTCCCGGGTATATTAAACCATCAGCGGAACACACTCTCCTCACTTATAGTGTTCACCTGGTAACATGTCCCGTGCGTGTTAAACCATCAGGGGAACACACTCTCCTCACATATACTGTTCACCTGGTAACATGTCCTGTGAAAACTAAACCATCAGGGGAACACATTCTCCTCACTTATACTGTTCACCTGGTAACATGTCCCGTGTGTATTAAACAATCAGGGGATCACACTCTCCTCAATTATACTGTTCACCTGGTAACATGTCCCGGGTATATTAAACCATCAGCGGAACACACTCTCCTCACTTATAGTGTTCACCTGGTAACATGTCCCGTGCGTGTTAAACCATCAGGGGAACACACTCTCCTCACTTATACTGTTCACCTGGTAACATGTCCTGTGAAAATTAAACCATCAGGGGAACACACTCTCCTCACTTATACTGTTCACCTGGTAACATGTCCCGTGAATATTAAACCATCAGGGGAACACACTCTCCTCACTTATACTGTTCACCTGGTGACATGTCCCGTCAGTATTAAACAATCAGGGGAACACACTCTCCTCAATTATACATTTCACTTGGTGACATGTCCCGTGTGTATTAAACAATCAGGGGAACACACTCTCCTCACTTATACTGTTCACTTGGTAACATGTCCCTTGTGTATTAAACAATCAGGGGAACACACTCTCCTCACTTATACTGTTCACCTAGTAACATGTCCCGTGTGTGTTAAACCATCAGGGGAACACACTCTCCTCACTTATACTGTTCACCTGGCAACATGTCCCGTGAGTATTAAACAATCAGGGGAACTCACTCTCCTCACTTATACTGTTCACCTGGTGACATGTCCCTTGTGTATTAAAGAATCAGGGGAACACACTCTCCTCACTTACACTGTTCGCCTGGTAACGTGTCCCGTGCATATTTAACAATCAGGGTAACATACTCTGCTCACTTATACGGTTCACCTGTTAACATGTCCCGTGTATATTAAACCATCAGGGGAACACATAATCCTCACTTATACTGTTCACCTGCTAACATGTCCCGTGTATATTAAACCATCAGGGGAATACAGTCTCCTCACTTATACTGTTCATCTGGTAACATGTCCCGTGTATATTAAACCATCAGCAGAACACACTCGCCTCACTTATACTGTTCACCTGGTAACATGTCCCGTGTATATTAAACCATCAGGGGAAAGCACTGTCCTCACTTATACTGTTCACCTGGTAACATGTCCCATGTATATTAAACCATCAGGGGAACTCACTCTCCTCACTTAGACTTTTCACCTGGGAACATGTCCCGTGTATATTAAACCATCAGGGGAACACACTCTCCTCACTTATATTGTTCACCTGGTAATATGTCCTGTGTGTATTAAACAATCAGGGGAATACACTCTCCTCACTTATTCTGTTCACCTGGTAACATGTCCTGTGTGTATTAAACAATCAGGGGAACACACTCCCCTCACTTATATTGTTCACCTGGTAATATGTCCTGTGTGTATTAAACAATCAGGGGAATACACTCTCCTCACTTATTCTGTTCACCTGGTAACATGTCCCGTGTATATTAAACCATCAGGGGAACACACTCTCCTCACTTATACGGTTCACCTGGTAACATGTGCCCTGTATATTAAACCATCAGGGGAACACACTCTCCTCACTTATACTGCTCACCTGGCAACATGTCCCGTGTGTATTAAACCATCAGGGGAACACACTCTCCTCAATTATACATTTCACTTGGTGACATGCCCCGTGTTTATTAAACCATCAGGGGAACACACTCTCGTCAATTATACATTTCACTTGGTGACATGCCCCGTGTTTATTAAACCATCAGGGGAACTCACTCACCTCAATTATACATTTCACTTGGTGACATGTCCCGTGTGTATTAAACAATCAGGGGAACACACTCTCCTCACTTATACTGTTGACGTGGTGACATGTCCCGTGTCTATTGAACAATCAGGGGAACACACTCTGCTCACTTTTACTGTTCACCTGGTAACATGTCCCCTGTATATTAAACCATCAGGGGAACACACTCTCCTCACTTATACTGTTCACCTGGTAACATGTACCGTGTATTTTAAACCATCAGGGGAACACACTCTCCTCAATTATACATTTCACTTGGTGACATGTCCCGTGTGTATCAAACAATCAGGGGAACACACTCTCCTCACTTATACTGTTGACCTGGTGACATGTCCCGTGTTTATTAAACCATCAGGGGAACTCACTCACCTCAATTATACATTTCACTTGGTGACATGTCCCGTGTGTATTAAACAATCAGGGGAACACACTCTCCTCACTTATACTGTTGACCTGGTGACATGTCCCGTGTGTATTAAACCATCAGGGGAACACACTCTCCTCAATTATACTGTTCACCTGGTAACATGTCCCGTGTACATTAAACCATCTGGGGAACACACTCTCCTCACTTATACTGTTCACCAGGTGACATGTCCCGTGTGTATTAAACAATCAGGGGAACACACTCTCCTCACTTATACTGTTCACTTGGTAACATGTCCCTTGTGTATTAAACAATCAGGGGAACACACTCTCCTCAATTATACTGTTCACCTGCTGACATGTCCCGGGTATATTAAACCATCAGCGGAACACACTCTCCTCACTTATACTGTTCACCTGGTAACATGTCCCGTGAGTATTAAACAATCAGGGGAACACACTCTCCTCACTTATACTGTTCACCTGGTAACATGTCCCGTGTGTGTTAAACCATCAGGGGAACACACTCTCCTCTCTTATACTGTTCACCTGGCAACATGTCCCGTGAGTATTAAACAATCAGGGGAACTCACTCTCCTCACTTATTCTGTTCACCTGGTGACATGTCCCTTCTGTATTAAAGAATCAGGGGAACTCACTCTCCTCAATTATACTGTTCACCTGGTAACATGTCCCGTGTATATTTAACAATCAGGGTAACATACTCTGCTCACTTATACGGTTCACCTGGTAACATGTCCCGTGTATATTAAACCATCTGGGGAACACACTCTCCTCACTTACACTGTTCGCCTGGTAACGTGTCCCGTGCATATTTAACAATCAGGGTAACATACTCTGCTCACTTATACGGTTCACCTGGTAACATGTCCCGTGTATATTAAACCATCAGGGGAACACATAATCCTCACTTATACTGTTCACCTGCTAACATGTCCCGTGTATATTAAACCATCAGGGGAATACAGTCTCCTCACTTATACTGTTCATCTGGTAACATGTCCCGTTTATATTAAACCATCAGCAGAACACACTCGCCTCACTTATACTGTTCACCTGGTAACATGTCCCGTGTATCTTAAACCATCAGGGGAAAGCACTCTCCTCAGTTATACTGTTCACCTGGTAACATGTCCCATGTATATTAAACAATCAGGGGAACTCACTCTCCTCACTTAGACTGTTCACCTGGGAACATGTCCCGTGTATATTAAACCATCAGGGGAACACACTCTCCTCACTTATACGGTTCACCTGGTAACATGTCCCCTGTATATTAAACCATCAGGGGAACACACTCTCCTCACTTATACTGTTCACCTGGCAACATGTCCCGTGAGTATTAAACAATCAGGGGAACACACTCTGCTCACTTATACAGTTCACCTGGTAACATGTCCCCTGTATATTAAACCATCAGGGGAACACACTCTCCTCACTTATACTGTTCACCTGGTAACATGTCCCGTCAGTATTAAACAATCAGGGGAACTCACTCTCCTCACTTATACTGTTGACCTGGTGACATGTCCCGTGTGTGTTAAACAATCAGGGGAACACACTCTCCTCACTTATACTGTTCATCTGGTAACATGTCCCGTGTGTGTTAAACAATCAGGGGAACACACTCTCCTCACTTATACTGTTCATCTGGTAACATGTCCCGTCAGTATTAAGCAATCAGGGGAACTCACTCTCCTCAATTATACTGTTCACCTGGTAACATTTCCCGTGCGTGTTGAACCATCAGGGGAACACACTCTCCTCACTGATACTGTTCACCTGGCAACATGTCCCGTGAGTATTAAACCATCAGCGGAACACACTCTCCTCACTTATACTGTTCACCTGGTAACATGTCCCGTGCGTGTTAAACCATCAGGGGAACACACTCTACTCACATATACTGTTCACCTGGTAACATGTCCCGTGTGTATTAAACAATCAGGGGAACACACTCTCCTCACTTATACTGTTCACCTGGTAACATGTCCTGTGTATATTAAACCATCAGGGGAACACATTCTCCACACTTATACTGTTCACCTGGTAACATGTCCTGTGTATATTAAACCATCAGGGGAACACACTCTCCTCACTTATACTGTTCACCTGGTTATATGTCCCGTGTATATTAAACCATCTGGGGAAAGCACTCTCCTCACTTATACTGTTCACCTGGTAACATGTCCCGTGTGTATTGAACAATCAGGGGAACACACTCTGCTCACTTATACAGTTCACCTGGTAACATGTCCCCTGTATATTAAACCATCAGGGGTACACACTCTCCTCACTTATACTGTTCACCTGGTAACATGTCCCGTCAGTATTAAACAACCAGGGGAACTCACTCTCATCACTTATACTGTTGACATGGTGACATGTCCCGTGTGTATTAAACAATCAGGGGAACACACTCTCCTCACTTATACTGTTCATCTGGTAACATGTCCCGTCAGTATTAAACCATCAGCGGAACACACTCTCCTCACTTATACTGTTCACCTGGTAACATGTCCCGTGTGTATTAAACAATCAGGGGAACACACTCTCCTCACTTATACTGTTCACCTGGTAACATGTCCTGTGTATATTAAACCATCAGGGGAACACACTCTCCTCACTTATACTGTTCACCTGGTAACATGTCCCGTGTATGCTAAACGATCAGGGGAACGCACTCTCCTCATTTATACTGTTCACCTGGAAACATGTCCCGTGTATATTAAACCATCAGGGGAAAGCACTCTCCTCACTTGTACTGTTCACCTGGGAACATGTCCCGTGTATATTAAACCATCAGGGGAACACACTCTCCTCACTTATACTGTTCACCTGGTAACATGTCATGTGTATATTAAACCTTCAGGGGAACACACTCCCCTAAATTATACTGTTCACCTGGTGACATGTCCCGTCAGTATTAAACAATCAGGGGAACACACTCTCCTCACTTATACTGTTCACCTGGTGACATGTCCCGTGGGTATTAAACAATCAGGGGAACACACTCTCCTCACTTATACTGTTCACCTGGTAACATGTCGTGTGTACATTAAACCATCAGGGGAACACATTCTCCTCACTTATACTGTTCACCTGGTAACATGTCCTGTTTGTATTAAACCATCAGGGGAACACACTCTCCTCACTTATACTGTTCACCTGGTAACATGTCCCGTGTATATTAAACCATCTGGGGAAAGCACTCTCCTCACTTATACTGTTCACCTGGTAACATGTCCCGTGTATATTAAACCATCAGGGGAACACACTCTCCTCACTTTTACTGATCACCTGGTGACATGTCCCGGGTATATTAAAAAATCGAGAGAACGCTTTCTCCTCACTTATACTGTTCACCTGGTATCATGTCCTGTGTATATTAAACCAATAGGGGAACACACTCTCCTCAATTATACTGTTCACCTGGTAACATGTCCGGTGCGTGTTAAACAATCAGGGGAACACACTCTCCTCACTTATACTGTTCACCTGGTAACATGTCCCGTGCGTGTTAAACCATCAGGGGAACACACTCTCCTCACTTATACTGTTCACCTGGTAACATGTCCCGTGTATGCTAAACGATCAGGGGAACACACTCTCCTCATTTATACTGTTCAACTGGAAACATGTCCCGTGTATATTAAACCATCAGCGGAAAGCACTCTCCTCACTTGTACTGTTCACCTGGGAACATGTCCCGTGTATATTAAACCATCAGGGGAACACACTCTCCCCACTTATGCTGTTCACCTGGTAACAAGTCCCATGTATATTAAAAAATCAGGGGAACACACTCTCCTCACTTAGACAGTTCACCTGGTAACATGTCCTGTGTATATTAACCCTTCAGGGGAACACACTCTCCTCACTTATACTGTTCAAATGGTGACATGTCCCGTGTGTATTAAACAATCAGGGGATCACACTCTCCTCAATTATACTGTTCACCTGGTAACATGTCCCGGGTATATTAAACCATCAGCGGAACACACTCTCCTCACTTATAGTGTTCAGCTGGTAACATGTCCCGTGCGTGTTAAACCATCAGGGGAACACACTCTCCTCACATATACTGTTCACCTGGTAACATGTCCTGTGAAAATTAAACCATCAGTGGAACACATTCTCCTCACTTATACTGTTCACCTGGTAACATGTCCTGTGTGTATTAAACCATCAGGGGAACGCACTCTCCTCACTTATACTGTTCACCTGGTAACATGTCCCGTGAATATTAAACCATCAGGGGAAAGCACTCTCCTCACTTATACTGTTCACCTGGTAACATGTCCCGTGTGCTTTAAACCATCAGGGGAACACACTCTCCTCACTTCTACTGTTCACCTGGTGACATGTCCCGTCAGTATTAAACAATCAGGGGAACACACTCTCCTCAATTATACTGTTCACCTGGTGCCATGTCCCGGGTATATTAAACAATTAGGGGAAAACACTCTCCTCACTTATACTGTTCACCTGGTAACATGTCCCGTGCGTGTTAAACCATCAGGGGAACACACTCTCCTCACTTATACTGTTCACCTGGTAATATGTCCCGTTTGCATTAAACAATCAGGGGAACACACTCTCCTCACTTATACTGTTCACCTGATAACATGTCCCGTGTGTATTAAACCATAAGGGGAACACACTCTCCTCACTTATACTGTTCACCTGGTAATATGCCCTGAGTATATTAAACCATCAGGGGAACACAGTCTCCTCACTTATACTGTTCACCTGGGAACATGTACCGTGTATATTAAACTATCAGGGGAACACACTCTCCTCACTTATACTGTTCACCTGGTAATATGTCCCCTGTATATTAAACCATCAGGGGAACACACTCCCCTCACTTATATTGTTCACCTGGTAATATGTCCTGTGTGTATTAAACAATCAGGGGAATACACTCTCCTCACTTATACTGTTCACCTGGTAACATGTCCCGTGTATATTAAACCATCAGGGGAACACACTCTCCTCACTTATACTGTTCACCTGCTAACATGTCCCGTTTGCATTAAACAATCAGGGGAACACACTCTCCTCACTTATACTGTTCACCTGGTAATATGCCCTGTGTATATTAAACCATCAGGGGAACACACTCTCCTCACTTATACTGTTCACCTGCTAACATGTCCCGTTTGCATTAAACAATCAGGGGAACACACTCTCCTCACTTATACTGTTCACCTGGTAATATGCCCTGTGTATATTAAACCATCAGGGGAACACACTCTCCTCACTTCTACTCTTCACCTGGTGACACATCCCGTCAGTATTAAACAATCATTGCATCACACTCTCCTCACTTATACTGTTCACCTGGTAACATCTCCCGGGTGTATTAAAGCATCAGGGGAACACACTCTCCTCACTTATACTGTTCACCTGGTAACATGTCCCGTGAGTATTAAACAATCAGGGGAACACACTCTCCTCACTTATCCTGTTCACCTGGTAACATGTCCCGTGTATATTAAACCATCAGGGGAACACATTCTCCTCACTTATACTGTTCACCTGCTAACATGTCCCGTGTATATTAAACCATCAGGGGAATACAGTCTCCTCACTTACACTGTTCACCTGGTAACATGTCCCGTGTATATTAATCCATCAGGGGAACACACTCTCCTCACTTATACTGTTCACCTGGTAACATGTCCCGTGTATATTAAACCATCAGGGGAACACACTCACCTCACTTACACTGTTCACCTATTAACATGTCCCGTGTGTATTAAACCATCAGGGAAACACACTCTCCTCACTTATACTGTTCGCCTGGTAACGTGTCCCGTGTATATTTAACAATTAGGGGAACACACTCTGCTCACTTATACTGTTCACCTGGCAACATGACCCGTGTATATGAAACCATCAGGGGAACACATAATCCTCACTTTTACTGTTCACCTGCTAACATGTCCCGTGTATATTAAACCATCAGGGGAATACAGTCTCCTCACTTATACTGTTCACCTGGTAACATGTCCCGTGTATATTAAACCATCAGCAGAACACACTCTCCTCACTTATACTGTTCACCTGGTAACATGTCCCGTGCATATTAAACCATCAGGGGAAAGCACTCTCCTCACTGAAACTGATCACCTGGTGACATGTCCCGGGTATATTAAAAAATCAGGGGAACACACTCTCCTCACTTATACTGTTCACCTGGTATCATGTCCTGTGTATATTAAACCAACAGGGGAACACACTCTCCTCACTTATACTGTTCACCTGGTAACATGTCCCGTGCGTGTTAAACAATCAGGGAAACACACTCCCCTCACTTATACTGTTCACCTGGTAACATGTCCCGTGCGTGTTAATCCATCAGGGGAACACACTCTCCTCACTTATACTGTTCACCTGGTGACATGTCCCGTGTGTATTAAACAATCAGGGGAACACACTCTCCTCACTTATACTGTTCACCGGGCAACATGTCACGTGTATACTAAACGATCAGGGGAACACACTCTCCTCTCTTATACTGCTCACCTGGGAACATGTCCCGTGTATATTAAAACATCAGGGGAACACACTCACCTCACTTAAACTGTTCACCTGGTAACAAGTCCGATGTATATTAAACCATCATGGGAAGACACTCTCCTCACTTATACTGTTCACCTGGTATCATGTCCTGTGTATATTAAACCATCAGGGGAACACATTCTCCTCACTTATACTGTTCACCTGATAACATGTCCCGTGCGTATTAAACCATCAGGGGAACACACTCTCCTCACTTATACTGTTCACCTGCTAACATGTCCCGTGTGTATTAAACCATCAGGGGAACACACTCTCCTCACTTATACTGTTCGCCTGGTAACGTGTCCCGTGTATTTTTAACAATCAGGGGAACATACTCTGCTCACTTATACTGTTCACCTGGCAACATGTCCCGTGTATATTAAACCATCAGGGGAAAGCACTCTCCTCACTTATACTGTTCACCTGTTAACATGTCCCGTGCATATTAAACCATCAGGGGAATACACTCTCCTCACTTATACTGATCACCTGGTGACATGTCACGGGTATATTAAACCATCAGGGAAACACACTCTACTCACTCATACTGTTCACCTGGCAACATGTCACGTGTATACTAAACGATCAGGGGAACACACTCTCCTCACTTATACTGTTCACCTGGTAACATGTCACGTGTATCTTAAACCATCAGGGGAACACATTCTCCTCACTTATACTGTTCACCTGGTAACATGTCCCGTGTGTATTAAATAATCAGGGGAACACACTCTCCTCACTTATACAGTTCACCTGGTAAGATGTCCCATGTATATTAAACCATCAGGGGAACACACTCTCCTCACTTATACTGTTCACCTGGTAACATGTCCCGTGTGTATTAAACCATCAGGTGAACACACTCTCCTCACTTATACTGTTCGCCTGGTAACGTGTCCCGTGTATATTTAACAATCAGGGGAATACACTCTGCTCACTTATACTGTTCACCTGGCAACATGTCCCGTGTATATTAAACCATCAGGGGAACACATAATCCTCACTTATCCTGTTCACCTGCTAACATGTCCCGTGTATATTAAACCATCAGGGGAATAAAGTCTCCTCACTAATACTGTTCACCTGGTAACATGTCCCGTGTATATTAAACCATCAGCGGAACACACTCTCCTCACTTATACTGTTCACCTGGTAACATGTCCCGTGTATATTAAACCATCAGGGGAAAGCACTCTCCTCACTTATACTGTTCACCTGGTAACATGTCCCGTGTGTGTTAAACCATCAGGGGAACACACTCTCCTCACTTATACTGTTCACCTGGTGACATGTCCCGTGCGTACTAAACAATCAGGGTAACAATCTCTCCTCACTTATACTGTTCACCTGGCAACATGTCCCGTGTATACTAAACGATCAGGGGAACACACTCTCCTCACTTATACTGTTCACCTGGGAACATGTCCCGTGTATATTAAACCATCAGGGGAACACACTCTCCTCACTTATACTGTTCACCTGGTATCATGTCCCGTGTGTATTAAACCATCAGGGGAACACACTCTCCTCACTTACACTGTTCACCTGGTGACATGTCCCGTGTATATTAAACCATCAGGGGAAAGCACTCTCCTCAATTATACTGTTCACCTGGGAACATGTCCCGTGTATATCAAACCATCAGGGGAAAGCACTCTCCTCACTTATACTGTTCACCTGGTAACATGTCCCTTGCGTATTAAACCATCAGGGGAACACACTCTCCTCACTTATACTGTTCACCTGGTAACATGTCCCACGTATATTAAACCATCAGGGGAACACACTCTCCTCACTTCTACTCTTCACCTGGTGACACGTCCCGTCAGTATTAAACAATCATTGGATCACACTCTCCTCACTTATACTTTTCACCTGGTAACATGTCCCGCGTATATTAAACCATCAGGGGAACACATTCTCCTCACTTATACTGTTCACCTGGTAACATGTCCCGTGTGTATTAAAGCATCAGGGGAACACACTCTCCTCACTTATACTGTTCACCTGGTAAAATATCCCGTGTATATTAAACCATCAGGGGAAAACACTCTCCTCACTTATACTGTTCACCTGGTAACATGTCCCGGGTGTATTAAAGCATCAGGGGAACACACTCTCCTCACTTATACTGTTCACCTGGTAAAATGTCCCGTGTATATTAAACCATCAGGGGAAAACACTCTCCTCACTTATACTGTTCACCTGGTAACATGTCCCGGGTGTATTAAAGCATCAGGGGAACACACTCTCCTCACTTATACTGTTCACCTGGTAACATGTCCTGTGTATATTAAACCATCAGGGGAAAACACACTCCTCACTTATACTGTTCACCTGGTAACATGTCCCGGGTGTATTAAAGCATCAGGGGAACACACTCTCCTCACTTATACTGTTCACCTGGTAACATGTCCTGTGTATATTAAACCATCAGGGGAAAACACACTCCTCACTTATACTGTTCACCTGGTAACATGTCCCGGGTGTATTAAAGCATCAGGGGAACACACTCTCCTCACTTATACTGTTCACCTGGTAACATGTCCCGTGAGTATTAAACAATCAGGGGAACACACTCTCCTCACTTATACTGTTCACCTGGTAACACGTCCCGTGTGTATTAAACCATCAGGAGAACACACTCTCCTCACTTATACTGTTCGCCTGGTAACGTGTTCCGTGTATATTTAACAATCAGGGGAACACACTCTGCTCACTTAAAATGTTCACCTGGTAACATGTCCCATGTATATTAAACCATCAGGGGAATACAGTCTCCTCACTTATACTGTTCACCTGGTAACATGACCCGTGTATATTAAACCATCAGGGGAAAGCACTCTCCTCACTTATACTGTTCACCTGGTAACATGACCCGTGTATATTAAACCATCAGGGGAAAGCACTCTCCTCACTTATACTGTTCACCTGGTAACATGTCCCGTGTATATTAAACCATCAGCGGAACACACTCTCCTCACTTATACTGTTCACCTGGTAACATGACCCGTGTATATTAAACCATCAGGGGAAAGCACTCTCCTCACTTATACTGTTCACCTGGGAACATGTCCCGTGTATATTAAACCATCAGCGGAACACACTCTCCTCACTTATACTGTTCACCTGGTAACATGACCCGTGTCTATTAAACCATCAGGGGAAAGCACTCTCCTCACTTATACTGTTCACCTGGTAACATGTCCCGTGTATATTAAACCATCAGCGGAACACACTCTCCTCACTTATACTGTTCACCTGGTAACATGACCCGTGTATATTAAACCATCAGGGGAAAGCACTCTCCTCACTTATGCTGTTCACCTGGTATCATGTCCTGTGTATATTAAACCAACAGGAAAAACACTCTCCTCACGTATACTGTTCACCTGGTAACATGTCCCGTGCGTGTTAAACAATCAGGGGAACACACTCCCCTCACTTATACTGTTCACCTGGTAACATGTCCCGTGTGTGTTAAACCATCAGGGGAACACACTCTCCTCACTTATACTGTTCACCTGGTAACATGTCCCGTGCGTACTAAACAATCAGGGGAATAAAGTCTCCTCACTAATACTGTTCACCTGGTAACATGTCCCGTGTATATTAAACCATCAGCGGAACACACTCTCCTCACTTATACTGTTCACCTGGTAACATGTCCCGTGTATATTAAACCATCAGGGGAAAGCACTCTCCTCACTTATACTGTTCACCTGGTAACATGTCCCGTGTGTGTTAAACCATCAGGGGAACACACTCTCCTCACTTATACTGTTCACCTGGTGACATGTCCCGTGCGTACTAAACAATCAGGGTAACAATCTCTCCTCACTTATACTGTTCACCTGGCAACATGTCCCGTGTATACTAAACGATCAGGGGAACACACTCTCCTCACTTATACTGTTCACCTGGGAACATGTCCCGTGTATATTAAACCATCAGGGGAACACACTCTCCTCACTTATACTGTTCACCTGGTATCATGTCCCGTGTGTATTAAACCATCAGGGGAACACACTCTCCTCACTTACACTGTTCACCTGGTGACATGTCCCGTGTATATTAAACCATCAGGGGAAAGCACTCTCCTCAATTATACTGTTCACCTGGGAACATGTCCCGTGTATATCAAACCATCAGGGGAAAGCACTCTCCTCACTTATACTGTTCACCTGGTAACATGTCCCTTGCGTATTAAACCATCAGGGGAACACACTCTCCTCACTTATACTGTTCACCTGGTAACATGTCCCACGTATATTAAACCATCAGGGGAACACACTCTCCTCACTTCTACTCTTCACCTGGTGACACGTCCCGTCAGTATTAAACAATCATTGGATCACACTCTCCTCACTTATACTTTTCACCTGGTAACATGTCCCGCGTATATTAAACCATCAGGGGAACACATTCTCCTCACTTATACTGTTCACCTGGTAACATGTCCCGTGTGTATTAAAGCATCAGGGGAACACACTCTCCTCACTTATACTGTTCACCTGGTAAAATGTCCCGTGTATATTAAACCATCAGGGGAAAACACTCTCCTCACTTATACTGTTCACCTGGTAACATGTCCCGGGTGTATTAAAGCATCAGGGGAACACACTCTCCTCACTTATACTGTTCACCTGGTAAAATGTCCCGTGTATATTAAACCATCAGGGGAAAACACTCTCCTCACTTATACTGTTCACCTGGTAACATGTCCCGGGTGTATTAAAGCATCAGGGGAACACACTCTCCTCACTTATACTGTTCACCTGGTAACATGTCCTGTGTATATTAAACCATCAGGGGAAAACACACTCCTCACTTATACTGTTCACCTGGTAACATGTCCCGGGTGTATTAAAGCATCAGGGGAACACACTCTCCTCACTTATACTGTTCACCTGGTAACATGTCCTGTGTATATTAAACCATCAGGGGAAAACACACTCCTCACTTATACTGTTCACCTGGTAACATGTCCCGGGTGTATTAAAGCATCAGGGGAACACACTCTCCTCACTTATACTGTTCACCTGGTAACATGTCCCGTGAGTATTAAACAATCAGGGGAACACACTCTCCTCACTTATACTGTTCACCTGGTAACACGTCCCGTGTGTATTAAACCATCAGGAGAACACACTCTCCTCACTTACACTGTTCGCCTGGTAACGTGTTCCGTGTATATTTAACAATCAGGGGAACACACTCTGCTCACTTAAAATGTTCACCTGGTAACATGTCCCATGTATATTAAACCATCAGGGGAATACAGTCTCCTCACTTATACTGTTCACCTGGTAACATGACCCGTGTATATTAAACCATCAGGGGAAAGCACTCTCCTCACTTATACTGTTCACCTGGTAACATGACCCGTGTATATTAAACCATCAGGGGAAAGCACTCTCCTCACTTATACTGTTCACCTGGTAACATGTCCCGTGTATATTAAACCATCAGCGGAACACACTCTCCTCACTTATACTGTTCACCTGGTAACATGACCCGTGTATATTAAACCATCAGGGGAAAGCACTCTCCTCACTTATACTGTTCACCTGGGAACATGTCCCGTGTATATTAAACCATCAGCGGAACACACTCTCCTCACTTATACTGTTCACCTGGTAACATGACCCGTGTATATTAAACCATCAGGGGAAAGCACTCTCCTCACTTATGCTGTTCACCTGGTATCATGTCCTGTGTATATTAAACCAACAGGGGAACACACTCTCCTCACGTATACTGTTCACCTGGTAACATGTCCCGTGCGTGTTAAACAATCAGGGGAACACACTCCCCTCACTTATACTGTTCACCTGGTAACATGTCCCGTGTGTGTTAAACCATCAGGGGAACACACTCTCCTCACTTATACTGTTCACCTGGTAACATGTCCCGTGCGTACTAAACAATCAGGGTAACAATCTCTCCTCACTTATACTGTTCACCTGGCAACATGTCCCGTGTATACTAAACGATCAGGGGAACACACTCTCCTCACTTATACTGTTCACCTGGGAACATGTCCCGTGTATATTAAACCATCAGGGGAACACACTCTCCTCACTTATACTGTTCACCTGGTATCATGTCCCGTGTGTATTAAACCATCAGGGGAACACACTCTCCTCACTTACACTGTTCACCTGGTGACATGTCCCGTGTATATTAAACCATCAGGGGAAAGCACTCTCCTCAATTATACTGTTCACCTGGGAACATGTCCCGTGTATATTAAACCATCAGGGGAATACATTCTCCTCACTTATACTGTTCACCTGGTAACATGTCCCTTGTATATCAAACCATCAGGGGAAAGCACTCTCCTCACTTATACTGTTCACCTGGTAACATGTCCCTTGCGTATTAAACCATCAGGGGAACACAATCTCCTCACTTATACTGTTCACCTGGTAACATGTCCCGCGTATATTAAACCATCAGGGGAACACACTCTCCTCACTTCTACTCTTCACCTGGTGACACGTCCCGTCAGTATTAAACAATCATTGGATCACACTCTCCTCACTTATACTTTTCACCTGGTAACATGTCCCGCGTATATTAAACCATCAGGGGAACACATTCTCCTCACTTATACTGTTCACCTGGTAACATGTCCCCGGTGTATTAAAGCATCAGGGGAACACACTCTCCTCACTTATACTGTTCACCTGGTAACATGTCCCGTGAGTATTAAACAATCAGGGGAACACACTCTCCTCACTTATACTGTTCACCTGGTAAAATGTCCCGTGTATATTAAACCATCAGGGGAAAACACTCTCCTCACTTATACTGTTCACCTGGTAACATGTCCCGGGTGTATTAAAGCATCAGGGGAACACACTCTCCTCACTTATACCGTTCACCTGGTAACATGTCCCGTGAGTATTATACAATCAGGGGAACACACTCTCCTCACTTATACTGTTCACCTGGTAACACGTCCCGTGTGTATTAAACCATCAGGAGAACACACTCTCCTCACTTATACTGTTCGCCTGGTAACACGTCCCGTGTGTATTAAACCATCAGGAGAACACACTCTCCTCACTTATACTGTTCGCCTGGTAACACGTCCCGTGTGTATTAAACCATCAGGAGAACACACTCTCCTCACTTATACTGTTCGCCTGGTAACATGTCCCGTGTGTATTAAACCATCAGGAGAACACACTCTCCTCACTTATACTGTTCGCCTGGTAACACGTCCCGTGTGTATTAAACCATCAGGAGAACACACTCTCCTCACTTATACTGTTCATCTGGTAACGTGTCCCGTGTATATTTAACAATCAGGGGAACACACTCTGCTCACTTATACTGTTCACCTGGTAACATGTACCGTGTATATCAAACCATCAGGGGAACACATTCTCCTCACTTATACTGTTCACCTGGTAACATGTCCCGTGTATATTTAACAATCAGGGGAACACACTCTGCTCACTTTTACTGTTCACCTGGTAACATGTCCCATGTATATTAAACCATCAGGGGAATACAGTCTCCTCACTTAACCTGTTCACCTGGTAACATGACCCGTGTATATTAAACCATCAGCGGAACACACTCTCCTCACTTATACTGTTCACCTGGTAACATGTCCCGTGTATATTAAACCATCAGGGGAATAAAGTCTCCTCACTAATACTGTTCACCTGCTAACATGTCCCGTGTATATTAAACCATCAGCGGAACACACTCTCCTCACTTATACTGTTCACCTGGTAACATGTCCCGTGTATATTAAACCATCAGGGGAAAGCACTCTCCTCACTTATACTGTTCACCTGGTAACATGTCCCGTGTGTGTTAAACCATCAGGGGAACACACTCTCCTCACTTATACTGTTCACCTGGTGACATGTCCCGTGCGTACTAAACAATCAGGGTAACAATCTCTCCTCACTTATACTGTTCACCTGGCAACATGTCCCGTGTATACTAAACGATCAGGGGAACACACTCTCCTCACTTATACTTTTCACCTGGGAACATGTCCCGTGTATATTAAACCATCAGGGGAACACACTCTCCTCACTTATACTGTTCACCTGGTATCATGTCCCGTGTGTATTAAACCATCAGGGGAACACACTCTCCTCACTTACACTGTTCACCTGGTGACATGTCCCGTGTATATTAAACCATCAGGGGAAAGCACTCTCCTCAATTATACTGTTCACCTGGGAACATGTCCCGTGTATATCAAACCATCAGGGGAAAGCACTCTCCTCACTTATACTGTTCACCTGGTAACATGTCCCTTGCGTATTAAACCATCAGGGGAACACACTCTCCTCACTTATACTGTTCACCTGGTAACATGTCCCACGTATATTAAACCATCAGGGGAACACACTCTCCTCACTTCTACTCTTCACCTGGTGACACGTCCCGTCAGTATTAAACAATCATTGGATCACACTCTCCTCACTTATACTTTTCACCTGGTAACATGTCCCGCGTATATTAAACCATCAGGGGAACACATTCTCCTCACTTATACTGTTCACCAGGTAACATGTCCCGGGTGTATTAAAGCATCAGGGGAACACACTCTCCTCACTTATACTGTTCACCTGGTAACATGTCCCGTGAGTATTAAACAATCAGGGGAACACACTCTCCTCACTTACACTGTTCACCTGGTAAAATGTCCCGTGTATATTAAACCATCAGGGGAATACACTCTCCTCACTTATACTGTTCACCTGGTAACATGTCCCGGGTTTATTAAAGCATCAGGGGAACACACTCTCCTCACTTATACTGTTCACCTGGTAACATGTCCCGTGAGTGTTAAACAATCAGGGGAACACACTCTCGTCACTTATACTGTTCACCTGGTAACACGTCCCGTGTGTATTAAACCATCAGGAGAACACACTCTCCTCACTTATACTGTTCGCCTGGTAACGTGTTCCGTGTATATTTAACAATCAGGGGAACACACTCTGCTCACTTAAAATGTTCACCTGGTAACATGTCCCATGTATATTAAACCATCAGGGGAATACAGTCTCCCCACTTATACTGTTCACCTGGTAACATGACCCGTGTATATTAAACCATCAGGGGAAAGCACTCTCCTCACTTATACTGTTCACCTGGTAACATGACCCGTGTATATTAAACCATCAGGGGAAAGCACTCTCCTCACTTATACTGTTCACCTGGTAACATGTCCCGTGTATATTAAACCATCAGCGGAACACACTCTCCTCACTTATACTGTACACCTGGTAACATGACCCGTGTATATTAAACCATCAGGGGAAAGCACTCTCCTCACTTATACTGTTCACCTGGGAACATGTCCCGTGTATATTAAACCATCAGCGGAACACACTCTCCTCACTTATACTGTTCACCTGGTAACATGACCCGTGTCTATTAAACCATCAGGGGAAAGCACTCTCCTCACTTATACTGTTCACCTGGTAACATGTCCCGTGTATATTAAACCATCAGCGGAACACACTCTCCTCACTTATACTGTTCACCTGGTAACATGACCCGTGTATATTAAACCATCAGGGGAAAGCACTCTCCTCACTTATGCTGTTCACCTGGTATCATGTCCTGTGTATATTAAACCAACAGGGGAACACACTCTCCTCACGTATACTGTTCACCTGGTAACATGTCCCGTGCGTGTTAAACAATCAGGGGAACACACTCCCCTCACTTATACTGTTCACCTGGTAACAAGTCCCGTGTGTGTTAAACCATCAGGGGAACACACTCTCCTCACTTATACTGTTCACCTGGTGACATGTCCCGTGCGTACTAAACAATCAGGGTAACAATCTCTCCTCACTTATACTGTTCACCTGGCAACATGTCCCGTGTATACTAAACGATCAGGGGAACACACTCTCCTCACTTATACTGTTCACCTGGGAACATGTCCCGTGTATATTAAACCATCAGGGGAACACACTCTCCTCACTTATACTGTTCACCTGGTATCATGTCCCGTGTGTATTAAACCATCAGGGGAACACACTCTCCTCACTTACACTGTTCACCTGGTGACATGTCCCGTGTATATTAAACCATCAGGGGAAAGCACTCTCCTCAATTATACTGTTCACCTGGGAACATGTCCCGTGTATATTAAACCATCAGGGGAATACATTCTCCTCACTTCTACTGTTCACCTGGTAACATGTCCCGTGAGTATTAAACAATCAGGGGAACACACTCTCCTCACTTATACTGTTCACCTGGTAAAATGTCCCGTGTATATTAAACCATCAGGGGAAAACACTCTCCTCACTTATACTGTTCACCTGGTAACATGTCCCGGGTGTATTAAAGCATCAGGGGAACACACTCTCCTCACTTATACCGTTCACCTGGTAACATGTCCCGTGAGTATTAAACAATCAGGGGAACACACTCTCCTCACTTATACTGTTCACCTGGTAACACGTCCCGTGTGTATTAAACCATCAGGAGAACACACTCTCCTCACTTATACTGTTCGCCTGGTAACGTGTCCCGTGTATATTTAACAATCAGGGGAACACACTCTGCTCACTTAAAATGTTCACCTGGTAACATGTACCGTGTATATCAAACCATCAGGGGAACACATTCTCCTCACTTATACTGTTCACCTGGTAACATGTCCCGTGTATATTTAACAATCAGGGGAACACACTCTGCTCACTTTTACTGTTCACCTGGTAACATGTCCCATGTATATTAAACCATCAGGGGAATACAGTCTCCTCACTTAACCTGTTCACCTGGTAACATGACCCGTGTATATTAAACCATCAGCGGAACACACTCTCCTCACTTATACTGTTCACCTGGTAACATGACCCGTGTATATTAAAACATCAGGGGAAAGCACTCTCCTCACTTATACTGTTCACCTGGTAACATGTCCCGTGTATATTAAACCATCAGCGGAACACACTCTCCTCACTTATACTGTTCACCTGGTAACATGACCCGTGTATATTAAACCATCAGGGGAAAGCACTCTCCTCACTTATACTGTTCACCTGGTAACATGACCCGTGTATATTAAAACATCAGGGTAAAGCACTCTCCTCACTTATACTGTTCACCTGGTAACATGTCCCGTGTATATTAAACCATCAGCGGAACACACTCTCCTCACTTATAATGTTCACGTGGTAACATGACCCGTGTCTATTAAACCATCAGGGGAAAGCACTCTCCTCACTTATACTGTTCACCTGGTAACATGACCCGTGTATATTACACCATCAGGGGAAAAAACTCTCCTCACTTATACTGTTCACCTGGTGACATGTCCCGGGTATATTAAAAAATCAGGGGAACTCACTCTCCTCACTTATACTGTTCACCTGGTATCATGTCCTGTGTATATTAAACCAACAGGGGAACAAACTCTCCTCACGTATACTGTTCACCTGGTAACATGTCCCGTGCGTGTTAAACAATCAGGGGAACACACTCCCCTCACTTATAATGCTCACCTGGTAACATGTCCCGTGTGTGTTAAACCATCAGGGGAACACACTCTCCTCACTTATAATGTTCACCTGGTGACATGTCCCGTGCGTACTAAACAATCAGGGTAACAATCTCTCCTCACTAATACTGTTCACCTGGCAACATGTCCCGTGTATATTAAACCATCAGGGGAACACACTCTCCTCACTTATACTGTTCACCTGGGAACATGTCCCGTGTATATTAAACCATCAGGGGAACACACTCTCCTCACTTATACTGTTCACCTGGTATCATGTCCCGTGTGTATTAAACCATCAGGGGAACACACTCTCCTCACTTACACTGTTCACCTGGTGACATGTCCCGTGTATATTAAACCATCAGGGGAAAGCACTCTCCTCAATTATACTGTTCACCTGGGAACATGTCCCGTGTATATTAAACCATCAGGGGAAAGCACTCTCCTCACTTATACTGTTCATCTGGTAACATGTCCCTTGCGTATTAAACCATCAGGGGAACACACTCTCCTCACTTCTACTCTTCACCTGGTGACACGTCCCGTCAGTATTAAACAATCATTGGATCACACTCTCCTCACTTATACTTTTCACCTGGTAACATGTCCCGCGTATATTAAACCATCAGGGGAACACATTCTCCTCAATTATACTGTTCACCTGGTAACATGTCCCCGGTGTATTAAAGCATCAGGGGAACACACTCTCCTCACTTATACTGTTCACCTGGTAACATGTCCCGTGAGTATTAAACAATCAGGGGAACACACTCTCCTCACTTATACTGTTCACCTGGTAAAATGTCCCGTGTATATTAAGCCATCAGGGGAAAGCACTCTCCTCACTTATACTGTTCACCTGGGAACATGTCCCGTGTATATTAAACCATCAGCGGAACACACTCTCCTCACTTATACTGTTCACCTGGTAACATGACCCGTGTCTATTAAACCATCAGGGGAAAGCACTCTCCTCACTTATACTGTTCACCTGGTAACATGTCCCGTGTATATTAAACCATCAGCGGAACACACTCTCCTCACTTATACTGTTCACCTGGTAACATGACCCGTGTATATTAAACCATCAGGGGAAAGCACTCTCCTCACTTATGCTGTTCACCTGGTATCATGTCCTGTGTATATTAAACCAACAGGGGAACACACTCTCCTCACGTATACTGTTCACCTGGTAACATGTCCCGTGCGTGTTAAACAATCAGGGGAACACACTCCCCTCACTTATACTGTTCACCTGGTAACAAGTCCCGTGTGTGTTAAACCATCAGGGGAACACACTCTCCTCACTTATACTGTTCACCTGGTGACATGTCCCGTGCGTACTAAACAATCAGGGTAACAATCTCTCCTCACTTATACTGTTCACCTGGCAACATGTCCCGTGTATACTAAACGATCAGGGGAACACACTCTCCTCACTTATACTGTTCACCTGGGAACATGTCCCGTGTATATTAAACCATCAGGGGAACACACTCTCCTCACTTATACTGTTCACCTGGTATCATGTCCCGTGTGTATTAAACCATCAGGGGAACACACTCTCCTCACTTACACTGTTCACCTGGTGACATGTCCCGTGTATATTAAACCATCAGGGGAAAGCACTCTCCTCAATTATACTGTTCACCTGGGAACATGTCCCGTGTATATTAAACCATCAGGGGAATACATTCTCCTCACTTCTACTGTTCACCTGGTAACATGTCCCGTGAATATTAAACAATCAGGGGAACACACTCTCCTCACTTATACTGTTCACCTGGTAAAATGTCCCGTGTATATTAAACCATCAGGGGAAAACACTCTCCTCACTTATACTGTTCACCTGGTAACATGTCCCGGGTGTATTAAAGCATCAGGGGAACACACTCTCCTCACTTATACCGTTCACCTGGTAACATGTCCCGTGAGTATTAAACAATCAGGGGAACACACTCTCCTCACTTATACTGTTCACCTGGTAACACGTCCCGTGTGTATTAAACCATCAGGAGAACACACTCTCCTCACTTATACTGTTCGCCTGGTAACGTGTCCCGTGTATATTTAACAATCAGGGGAACACACTCTGCTCACTTAAAATGTTCACCTGGTAACATGTACCGTGTATATCAAACCATCAGGGGAACACATTCTCCTCACTTATACTGTTCACCTGGTAACATGTCCCGTGTATATTTAACAATCAGGGGAACACACTCTGCTCACTTTTACTGTTCACCTGGTAACATGTCCCATGTATATTAAACCATCAGGGGAATACAGTCTCCTCACTTAACCTGTTCACCTGGTAACATGACCCGTGTATATTAAACCATCAGCGGAACACACTCTCCTCACTTATACTGTTCACCTGGTAACATGACCCGTGTATATTAAACCATCAGGGGAAAGCACTCTCCTCACTTATACTGTTCACCTGGTAACATGACCCGTGTATATTAAAACATCAGGGGAAAGCACTCTCCTCACTTATACTGTTCACCTGGTAACATGTCCCGTGTATATTAAACCATCAGCGGAACACACTCTCCTCACTTATACTGTTCACCTGGTAACATGACCCGTGTATATTAAACCATCAGGGGAAAGCACTCTCCTCACTTATACTGTTCACCTGGTAACATGACCCGTGTATATTAAAACATCAGGGTAAAGCACTCTCCTCACTTATACTGTTCACCTGGTAACATGTCCCGTGTATATTAAACCATCAGCGGAACACACTCTCCTCACTTATAATGTTCACGTGGTAACATGACCCGTGTCTATTAAACCATCAGGGGAAAGCACTCTCCTCACTTATACTGTTCACCTGGTAACATGACCCGTGTATATTACACCATCAGGGGAAAAAACTCTCCTCACTTATACTGTTCACCTGGTGACATGTCCCGGGTATATTAAAAAATCAGGGGAACTCACTCTCCTCACTTATACTGTTCACCTGGTATCATGTCCTGTGTATATTAAACCAACAGGGGAACAAACTCTCCTCACGTATACTGTTCACCTGGTAACATGTCCCGTGCGTGTTAAACAATCAGGGGAACACACTCCCCTCACTTATAATGTTCACCTGGTAACATGTCCCGTGTGTGTTAAACCATCAGGGGAACACACTCTCCTCACTTATAATGTTCACCTGGTGACATGTCCCGTGCGTACTAAACAATCAGGGTAACAATCTCTCCTCACTAATACTGTTCACCTGGCAACATGTCCCGTGTATATTAAACCATCAGGGGAACACACTCTCCTCACTTATACTGTTCACCTGGGAACATGTCCCGTGTATATTAAACCATCAGGGGAACACACTCTCCTCACTTATACTGTTCACCTGGTATCATGTCCCGTGTGTATTAAACCATCAGGGGAACACACTCTCCTCACTTACACTGTTCACCTGGTGACATGTCCCGTGTATATTAAACCATCAGGGGAAAGCACTCTCCTCAATTATACTGTTCACCTGGGAACATGTCCCGTGTATATTAAACCATCAGGGGAAAGCACTCTCCTCACTTATACTGTTCATCTGGTAACATGTCCCTTGCGTATTAAACCATCAGGGGAACACACTCTCCTCACTTCTACTCTTCACCTGGTGACACGTCCCGTCAGTATTAAACAATCATTGGATCACACTCTCCTCACTTATACTTTTCACCTGGTAACATGTCCCGCGTGTATTAAACCATCAGGGGAACACATTCTCCTCAATTATACTGTTCACCTGGTAACATGTCCCCGGTGTATTAAAGCATCAGGGGAACACACTCTCCTCACTTATACTGTTCACCTGGTAACATGTCCCGTGAGTATTAAACAATCAGGGGAACACACTCTCCTCACTTATACTGTTCACCTGGTAAAATGTCCCGTGTATATTAAGCCATCAGGGGAAAACACTCTCCTCACTTATACTGTTCACCTGGTAACATGTCCCGGGTGTATTAAAGCATCAGGGGAACACACTCTCCTCACGTATACTGTTCACCTGGTAACATGTCCCGTGAGTATTAAACAATCAGGGGAACACACTCTCCTCATTTATACTGTTCACCGGGTAACACGTCCCGTGTGTATTAAACCATCAGGAGAACACACTCTCCTCACTTATACTGTTCGCCTGGTAACGTGTCCCGTGTATATTTAACAATCAGGGGAACACACTCTGCTCACTTAAAATGTTCACCTGGTAACATGTACCGTGTATATCAAACCATCAGGGGAACACATTCTCCTCACTTATACTGTTCACCTGGTAACATGTCCCGTGTATATTTAACAATCAGGGGAACACACTCTGCTCACTTATACTGTTCACCTGGTAACATGTCCCATGTATATTAAACCATCAGGGGAATACAGTCTCCTCACTTAACCTGTTCACCTGGTAACATGACCCGTGTATATTAAACCATCAGCGGAACACACTCTCCTCACTTATACTGTTCACCTGGTAACATGACCCGTGTATATTAAACCATCAGGGGAAAGCACTCTCCTCACTTATACTGTTCACCTGGTAACATGACCCGTGTATATTAAACCATCAGGGGAAAGCACTCTCCTCACTTATACTGTTCACCTGGTAACATGACCCGTGTCTATTAAACCATCAGGGGAAAGCACTCTCCTCACTTATACTGTTCACCTGGTAACATGTCCCGTGTATATTAAACCATCAGCGGAACACACTCTCCTCACTTATACTGTTCACCTGGTAACATGACCCGTGTATATTAAACCATCAGGGGAAAGCACTCTCCTCACTTATACTGTTCACCTGGGAACATGTCCCGTGTATATTAAACCATCAGCGGAACACACTCTCCTCACTTATAATGTTCACGTGGTAACATGACCCGTGTCTATTAAACCATCAGGGGAAAGCACTCTCCTCACTTATACTGTTCACCTGGTAACATGTCCCGTGTATATTAAACCATCAGCGGAACACACTCTCCTCACTTATACTGTTCACCTGGTAACATGACCCGTGTATATTAAACCATCAGGGGAAAGCACTCTCCTCACTTATACTGTTCACCTGGTGACATGTCCCGGGTATATTAAAAAATCAGGGGAACTCACTCTCCTCACTTATACTGCTCACCTGGTATCATGTCCTGTGTATATTAAACCAACAGGGGAACACACTCTCCTCACGTATACTGTTCACCTGGTAACATGTCCCGTGCGTGTTAAACAATCAGGGGAACACACTCCCCTCACTTATAATGTTCACCTGGTAACATGTCCCGTGCGTGTTAAACCATCAGGGGAACACACTCTCCTCACTTATACTGCTCACCTGGTGACATGTCCCGTGTATATTAAACCATCAGGGGAACACACTCTCCTCACTTATACTGTTCACCTGGCAACATGTCCCGTGTATACTAAACGATCAGGGGAACACACTCTCCTCACTTATACTGTTCACCTGGGAACATGTCCCGTGTATATTAAACCATCAGGGGAACACACTCTCCTCACTTATACTGTTCACCTGGTATCATGTCCCGTGTGTATTAAACCATCAGGGGAACACACTCTCCTCACTTACACTGTTCACCTGGTGACATGTCCCGTGTATATTAAACCATCAGGGGAAAGCACTCTCCTCAATTATACTGTTCACCTGGGAACATGTCCCGTGTATATTAAACCATCAGGGGAATACATTCTCCTCACTTATACTGTTCACCTGGTAACATGTCCCTTGCGTATTAAACCATCAGGGGAACACACTCTCCTCACTTATACTGTTCACCTGGTAACATGTCCCGCGTATATTAAACGATCAGGGGAACACACTATCCTCCTTTCTATTCTTCACCTGGTGACACGTCCCGTCAGTATTAAACAATCATTGGATCACACTCTCCTCACTTATACTTTTCACCTGGTAACATGTCCCGCGTATATTAAACCATCAGGGGAACACATTCTCCTCACTTATACTGTTCACCTGGCAACATGTCCCGGGTGTATTAAAGCATCAGGGGAACACACTCTCCTCACTTATACTGTTCACCTGGTAACATGTCCCGTGAGTATTAAACAATCAGGGGAACACACTCTCCTCACTTATACTGTTCACCTGGTAAAATGTCCCGTGTATATTAAACCATCAGGGGAAAACACTCTCCTCACTTATACTGTTCACCTGGTAACATGTCCCGGGTGTATTAAAGCATCAGGGGAACACACTCTCCTCACTTATACCGTTCACCTGGTAACATGTCCCGTGAGTATTAAACAATCAGGGGAACACACTCTCCTCACTTATACTGTTCACCTGGTAACACGTCCCGTGTATATTTAACAATCAGGGGAAAACACTCTGCTCACTTAAAATGTTCACCTGGTAACATGTACCGTGTATATTAAACCATCAGGGGAACACATTCTCCTCACTTATACTGTTCGCCTGGTAACGTGTCCCGTGTATATTTAACAATCAGGGGAAAACACTCTGCTCACTTAAAATGTTCACCTGGTAACATGTACCGTGTATATTAAACCATCAGGGGAACACATTCTCCTCACTTATACTGTTCGCCTGGTAACGTGTCCCGTGTATATTTAACAATCAGGGGAACACACTCTGCTCACTTATACTGTTCACCTGGTAACATGTCCCATGTATATTAAACCATCAGGGGAATACAGTCTCCTCACTTAACCTGTTCACCTGGTAACATGACCCGTGTATATTAAACCATCAGCGGAACACACTCTCCTCACTTATACTGTTCACCTGGTAACATGACCCGTGTATATTAAACCATCAGGGGAAAGCACTCTCCTCACCTATACTGTTCACCTGGTAACATGACCCGTTTATATTAAACCATCAGGGGAAAGCACTCTCCTCACTTGTACTGTTCACCTGGTAACATGTCCCGTGTATATTAAACCATCAGCGGAACACACTCTCCTCACTTATACTGTTCACCTGGTAACATGACCCGTGTATATTAAACCATCAGGGGAAAGCACTCTCCTCACTTATACTGTTCACCTGGTGACATGTCCCGGGTATATTAAAAAATCAGGGGAACTCACTCTCCTCACTTATACTGTTCACCTGGTATCATGTCCTCTGTATATTAAACCAACAGGGGAACACACTCTCCTCACGTATACTGTTCACCTGGTAACATGTCCCGTGCGTGTTAAACAATCAGGGGAACACACTCCCCTCACTTATACTGTTCACCTGGTAACATGTCCCGTGTGTGTTAAACCATCAGGGGAACACACTCTCCTCACTTATACTGTTCACCTGGTGACATGTCCCGTGCGTACTAAACAATCAGGGTAACAATCTCTCCTCACTTATACTGTTCACCTGGCAACATGTCCCGTGTATACTAAACGATCAGGGGAACACACTCTCCTCACTTATACTGTTCACCTGGGAACATGTCCCGTGTATATTAAACCATCAGGGGAACACACTCTCCTCACTTATACTGTTCACCTGGTAACATGTCCCGTGTATATTAAACCATCAGGGGAACACATTCTCCTCACTTATATTGTTCACCTGGTATCATGTCCCGTGTGTATTAAACCATCAGGGGAACACACTCTCCTCACTTACACTGTTCACCTGGTGACATGTCCCGTGTATATTAAACCATCAGGGGAAAGCACTCTCCTCAATTATACTGTTCACCTGGGAACATGTCCCGTGTATATTAAACCATCAGGGGAATACATTCTCCTCACTTATACTGTTCACCTGGTAACATGTCCCTTGCGTATTAAACCATCAGGGGAACACACTCTCCTCACTTCTACTCTTCACCTGGTGACACGTCCCGTCAGTATTAAACAATCATTGGATCACACTCTCCTCACTTATACTTTTCACCTGGTAACATGTCCCGCGTATATTAAACAATCAGGGGAACACATTCTCCTCACTTATACTGTTCACCTGGTAACATGTCCCGGGTGTATTAAAGCATCAGGGGAACACACTCTCCTCACTTATACTGTTCACCTGGTAACATGTCCCGTGAGTATTAAACAATCAGGGGAACACACTCTCCTCACTTATACTGTTCACCTGGTAAAATGTCCCGTGTATATTAAACCATCAGGGGAAAACACTCTCCTCACTTATACTGTTCACCTGGTAACATGTCCCGGTTGTATTAAAGCATCAGGGGAACACACTCTCCTCACTTATACTGTTCACCTGGTAACATGTCCCGTGAGTATTAAACAATCAGGGGAACACACTCTCCTCACTTATACTGTTCACCTGGTAAAATGTCCCGTGTATATTAAACCATCAGGGGAAAGCCCTCTCCTCACTTATACTGTTCACCTGGTATCATGTCCTGTGTATATTAAACCATGAGGGGAACACACTCTCCGCACTTATACTGTTCACCTGGTAACATGTACCATGTGTATTAAACAATCAGGGGAACACACTCTCCTCACTTATACTGTTCACCTGGTATCATGTCCTGTGTATATTAAACCATCAGGGGAACACACTCTCCTCACTTATACTGTTCACCTGGTAACATGTACCGTGTGTATTAAACAATCAGGGGAACACACTCTCCTCACTTACACTGTTCACCTGGTGACATGTCCCGTGTGTATTAAACAATCAGGGGAACACACTGTCCTCACTTATACTGTTCACTTGGTTACATGTCCCGTGTATATTAAACCATCAGGGGAAAGCCCTCTCCTCACTTATACTGTTCACCTGGGAACATGTCCCGTGCGTGTTAATCAATCAGGGGAACACACTCTCATTACTTATACTGTTCACCTGGTAACATGTCCCGTGTGTATTAAACCATCAGGGGAACACACTCTCCTCACTTACACTGTTCACCTGGTGACATGTCCCGTGTATATTATACCATCAGGGGAAAGCACTCTCCTCACTTATACTGTTCACCTGGTATCATGTCCCGTGTGTATTAAACCATCAGGGGAACACACTCTCCTCACTTACACTGTTCACCTGGTGACATGTCCCGTGTATATTAAACCATCAGGGGAACACACTCTCCTCACTTACACTGTTCACCTGGTAACATGTCCCGTGTATATTAAACCATCAGGGGAAAGCACTCTCCTCAATTATACTGTTCACCTGGGAACATGTCCCGTGTATATTAAACCATCAGGGGAATACATTCTCCTCACTTATACTGTTCACCTGGTAACATGTCCCGTGTGTATTAAACAATCAGGGGAACACACTCTCCTCACTTATACTGTTCACCTGGTAACATGTCCTGTGTATTTTAAACCATCAGGGGAACACATTCTCCTCACTTATACTGTTCACCTGCTAACATGTCCCGTGTATATTAAACCATCAGGGGAATACAGTCTCCTCACTTATACTGTTCACCTGGTAACATGTCCCGTGTATATTAAACCATCAGGGGAACACACTCTCCTCACTTATACTGTTCACCTGGTAACATGTCCCGTGTGTATTAAACCATCAGGGGAACACACTCTCCTCACTTATACTGTTCACCTGGTAACATGTCCCGTGTGTATAAAACAATCAGGGGAACACACTCTCCTCACTTATTCTGTTCACCTGGTAACATGTCCCATGTGTATAAAACAATCAGGGGAACACACTCTCCTCACTTATACTGTTCACCTGGTAACATGTCCTGTGTATATTAAACCATCAGGGGAACACATTCTCCTCACTTATACTGTTCACCTGCTAACATGTCCCGTGTATATTAAACCATCAGGGGAATACAGTCTCCTCACTTATACTGTTCACCTGGTAACATGTCCCGTGTTTATTAAACCATCAGGGGAACACACTCTCCTCACTTATACTGTTCACCTGGTAACATGTCCCGTGTATATTAAACCATCAGGGGAACACACTCTCCTCACTGATACTGTTCACCTGGTAACATGTCCCGTGTATATTAAGCCATCAGGGGAACACACTCTCCTCACTTATACTGTTCACCTGGTAACAAGTCCCATGTATATTAAACCATCAGGGGAAAGCAATCTCCTCACTTATACTGTTCACCTGGTATCATGTCCCGTGCGTACTAAACAGTCAGGGTAACAATCTCTCCTCACTTATACTGTTCACCTGGCAACATGGCCCGTGTATACTAAACGATCAGGGGAACACACTCTCCTAATTTATACTGTTCACCTGGAAACATGTCCCGTGTATATTAAACCATCAGAGGAAAGCACTCTCTTCACTTATACTGTTCACCTGGGAACATGTCCCGTGGATATTAAACCATCAGGGGAACACACTCTCCTCACTTATACTGTTCACCTGGTAACAAGTCCCATGTATATTAAACCATCAGGGGAAAGCAATCTCCTCACTTATACTGTTCACCTGGTAACATGTCCCGTGCGTATTAAACCATCAGGGGAACACACTCTCCTCACATATACTGTTCACCTGGTAACATGTCCCGTGTATATTAAACCATCAGGGGAAAGCCCTCTCCTCACTTATACTGTTCAACTGGTGTCATGTCACCTTTGTATTAAACAATCAGGGGAACACACTCTCCTCACTTATACTGTTCACCTGGTATCATGTCCCGTGTATATTAAACCATCAGGGGAACACACTCTCCTCACTTATACTGTTCACCTGGCAACATGACCCGTGTATATTAAACCATCAGGGGAAAGCACTCTCCTCACTTATACTGATCACCTGGTAACATGTCCTGTGCGTGTTAAACCATCAGGGGAACACACTCTCCTCACTTATACTGTTCACCTGGTATCATGTCCTGTGTATATTAAACCAACAGTGGAACACACTCTCCTCACTTATACTGATTACCTGTTGAGACGCCCCATGTGTATTAAACAATCAGGGGAACACACTCTCCTCACTTATACTGTTCACCTGGTGACATGTCCCGTGTGTATTGAACAATCAGGGGAACTCACTCTCCTCACTTATACTGTTCACCTGGTGATATGTCCCGTCCGTATTAAACAATCAGGGGAACACACTCTCCTCACTTATACTGTTCACCTGGTGACATGTCCCGTCCGTATTAAACCATCAGGGGAACACACTCTCCTCACTTATTCTGTTCTCCTGTTGACATGTCCCGTGTGCATTAAACAATCAGGGGAAAACACTCTGCTCACTTATTCTGTTCACCTATTAACATGTCCCATGTGTATTAAACAATCAGGGGAACACACTCTCCTCACTTATACTGTTCACCTGGTAACATGTCCCGTGTGTATAAAACAATCAGGGGAACACACTCTCCTCACTTATACTGTTCACCTGGTTACATGTCCCGTGTGTATTAAACCATCAGGGGAACACACTCTCCTCACTTATACTGTTCACCTGGTAACATGTCCCGTGTATATTAAACCATCAGGGGAACACAATCTCCTCACTAATACTGTTCATCTGGTAAAATGTCCCGTGTATATTAAACCATCAGGGGAACACACTCTCCTCACTTATACTGTTCACCTGGTAACATGTCCCGTGTATGTTAAAAAATCAGGGGAACTCACTCTCCTCACTTATACTGTTCACGTGCTATCATGTCCTGTGGATATTAAACCAACAGGGGAACACACTCTCCTCACTTATACTGTTCACCTGGTAACATGTCCCGTGCGTGTTAATCAATCAGGGGAACACACTCTCATCACTTATACTGTTCACCTAGTAACATGTCCCGTGCGTGTTAAACGATCAGGGGAACACACTCTCCTAATTTATACTGTTCACCTGGAAACATGTCCCGTGTATATTAAACCATTAGGGGAAAGCACTCTCCTCACTTATACTGTTCACCTGGGAACATGTCCCGTGTATATTAAACCATCAGGGGAACACACTCTCCTCACTTATACTGTTCACCTGGTAACAAGTCCCATGTATATTAAACCATCAGGGGAAAGCAATCTCCTCACTTATACCGTTCACCTGGTAACATGTCCCGTGCGTATTAAACCATCAGGGGAACACACTCTCCTCACATATACTGTTCACCTGGTAACATGTCCCGTGTATATTAAACCATCAGGGGAACACACTCTCCTCACTTCTACTGTTCACCTGGTAACATGTCCCATGTATATTAAACCATCAGGGGAACAAACTCTCCTCACTTATACTGTTCACCTGGTAACATGTCCTGTGTGCATTAAACAATCAGGGGAACACACTCTCCTCACTTCTACTGTTCAACTGGTGTCATGTCACCTTTGTATTAAACAATCAGGGGAACACACTCTCCTCACGTCTCCTGTTCATCTGGCAACATGTCCTGTGTATATTAAAGCATCAGGGGAACACACTCTCCTCACTTCTACTGTTCACCTGGTAACATGTCCCGTGTGCATTAAAAAATCAGGGGAACACACTCTCCTTACTTATACTGTTCATCTGGTAACGTGTCCCGTGTATATTAAACCATCAGGGGAACACACTCTCCTCACTTCTACTGTTCACCTGGTAACATGTCCTGTGTGCATTAAAAAATCAGGGGAACACACTCTCCTCACTTCTACTGTTCACCTGGTAACATGTCCCGTGTATATGAAACCATCAGGGGAACACACTCTCCTCACTTCTACTGTTCACCTGGTAACATGTCCCATGTATATTAAACCATCAGGGGAACACACTCTCCTCACTTATACTGTTCACCTGGTAACATGTCCTGTGTGCATTAAACAATCAGGGGAACACACTCTCCTCACTTCTACTGTTCACCTGGTAACATGTCCCATGTATATTAAACCATCAGGGGAACACACTCTCCTCACTTATACTGTTCACCTGGTAACATGTCCTGTGTGCATTAAACAATCAGGGGAACACACTCTCCTCACTTATACTGTTCATCTGGTAACATGTCCCATGTATATTAAACCATCAGGGGAACACACTCTCCTCACTTATACTGTTCACCTGGTAACATGTCCCATGTATATTAAACCATCAGGGGAACACACTCTCCTCACTTATACTGTTCATCTGGTAACATGTCCCATGTATATTAAACAATCAGCGGAACACACTCTCCTCACTTCTACTGTTCACCTGGTAACATGTCCCATGTATATTAAACCATCAGGGGAACACACTCTCCTCACTTATACTGTTCACCTGGTAACATGTCCTGTGTGCATTAAACAATCAGGGGAACACACTCTCCTCACTTCCACTGTTCACCTGGTAACATGTCCCATGTATATTAAACCATCAGGGGAACACACTCTCCTCACTTATACTGTTCACCTGGTAACATGTCCTGTGTGCATTAAACAATCAGGGGAACACACTCTCCTCACTTATACTGTTCATCTGGTAACATGTCCCGTGTGTATTAAACCATCAGGGGAACACACTCTCCTCACTTATACTGTTCATCTGGTAACATGTCCCGTGTGTATTAAACCATCAGGGGAACACACTCTCCTCACTTATACTGTTCACCTGGTAACACGTCCCGTGTGCATTAAAAAATCAGGGGAACACACTCTCCTAACTTATAATGTTCATCTGGTAACGTGTGCCGTGTATTTTAAACCATAAGGGGAACACACTCTCCTCACTTCTACTGTTCATCTGCTATCATGTCCTGTGTCTATTAAACCATCAGGGGAAAACACTCTCCTCACTTATACTGTTCACCTGGTGACATGCCCCGTGTTTATTAAACAATCAGGGGAACACACTCTCCTCACTTATACTGTTCACCTGGTAACATGTCCCGTGTACATGAAACCATCAAGGGAAAACATTCTCCTCACTTTAATGCACACGGGACATGTTACCATGTGAACAGAATAGTGAGGACAGTGTTTTCCACTGATGGTTTAATACGCACGGGACATGTTACCAGGTGAACAGTATAAGTGAGGAGAGTGTGTTCCCCGATTGTTTAATACGCACGGGACATGTTACCAGGTGAACAGTAGAAGTGAGGAGAGTGTGTTCCCCTGATGGGTTAATCTTCACAGGACATGTTACCAGGTGAAGAGAATAAGTGAGGATAGAGTGTTCCACTGTTTGTTTAATACACACAGGACATGTTACCAGGAGAACAGTATAAGTGAGGAGACAGTGTTCCCCTGATTGTTTAATGCACACGGGACATGTTACCAGGTGAACAGTATAAGTGAGGAGAGTGTGTTCCCCTGATGGTTTAACATAAACGGGACATGTTCCCAAGTGAACAGTATAAGTGAGGAGAGTGTGTTCCCCTGATGATTAAAGACGCACAGGACATGTTCCCAAGTGAACAGTATAAGTGAGGAGATTGTTTTCCCCTGATGGTTTAATATACACGGGACATGTCACCAGGTGAACAGCAGAAGTGAGGAGAGTCTGTTCCCCTCATGGTTTAATATACACGGGACATGTTACCAGGTGAACAGCATACGAGAGGAGAGTCTGTTCCCCTCATGGTTTAATATACACGGGACACGTAACCGGGTGAACAGTATAAGTGACGAGAGTGTGTTCCCCTGATGGTTTAATATACACGGGACATGTAACCTGGTGAACAGTATAAGTGAGGGGAATGTGTTCCCCTGATTGTTTAATGCACACGGGTCACGTCACCAGGTGAACAGTGTAATTGAGGAGAGTGTTTTCCCCTGACTGTTTAATACACACTGGACATGTTAACAGATGAGCAGTATAAGTGAGGAGAGTGTGTTACCCTGGTGGTTTAATATACACGGGACATGTTACCAGGTGAACAGTATAAGTGAGGAGACTGTGTTCCCATGATGTTTTAATTGACACGGGACATGTTACAGGGGAACAGTATAAGTGAGGAGACTGTGTTCCCATGATCTTTTAATTGAGACGGGACATGTCAACATGTTAATAGGTGAACAGAATAAGTGAGCAGAGTGTGTTCCCCTGATTGTTTAATGCACACGGGTCACGTCACCAGGTGAACAGTGTAAGTGAGCAGAGTGTGCTCCCCTGATTGTTTAATACGCACGGGACATGTCACCAGGTCAACAGTATAATTGAGGAGAGTGTGTTCACCTGATTGTTTAATATACACAGGACATTTTACCAGATGAACTGTATAAGTGAGCAGAGTGTCTTCCCCTGATGGTTTAATATACATGGGACATGTTACCAGGTGAACTCTATAACTGAGCAGATTCTGTTCCCCTGATGGTTTAATATACACGGGACATGTCACCAGGTGAACAGTATAAGTGAAGAGACTGTGTTCCCTTGATGGTTTAATGCACACAGGACATGTTACATGGTGAACAGTATAAGTGAGGAAACTGTGTTCCCCTGATGGTTTAATACACACAGGACATGTTACCAGGTGAACAGTATAAGTGAGCAGAGTGTGTTCCCCTGATGTTTTAATAAACACAGGACATGTTACCATGTGAACAGTATAATTGAGCAGAGTGCGTTCCCCTGATGGTTTAATACACAAGGGACATGTTGCCAGGTGAACACTATACGTTTGCAGAGTGTGTTCCCCTGATGGTTTAATATACATGGGACATGTTACCAGGTGAACAGTATAAGTGAGGGGAATGTGTTCCCCTGATGGTTTAATACGAACGGGACATGTTACCAGGTGAACAGTATAACTGAGGAGAGTGTGTTCCCCTGATTGTTTAATACTGACGGGACATGTCACCAGGTGAAAAGAGTAAATGAGGAGAGTGTGTTCCCCTGATGGTTTAATACACACGGGACATGTTACCAGGTGAACGGTATAAGTGAGGAGAGTGTGTTCCCCTGATGGTTTAATACACACGGGACATGTTACCAGGTGAACAGTATAAGTGAGGAGAGTGTGTTCCCCTGATGGTTTAATACACACGGGACATGTTACCAGGTGAACGGTATAAGTGAGGAGAGTGTGTTCCCCTGATTGTTTAATGCACACGGGTCACGTCACCAGGTGAACAGTGTAATTGAGGAGAGTGTGTTCCCCTGATGGTTTAATACACACGGGACATGTCACCAGGTGAACAGTGTAATTGAGGAGAGTGTGTTCCCCTGATGGTTTAATACACACGGGACATGTCACCAGGTGAACAGTGTAATTGAGGAGAGTGTGTTCCCCTGATGGTTTAATACACACGGGACATGTTACCAGGTGAACAGTATAAGTGAGGAGAGTGTGTTCCCCTGATGTTTTAATAAACACAGGACATGTTACCTGGTGAACAGTGTAATTGAGGAGAGTGTGTTCCCCTGATGGTTTAATACACACGGGACATGTCACCAGGTGAACAGTGTAATTGAGGAGAGTGTGTTCCCCTGATTGTTTAATGTACACAGGACATGTTACCAGATGAACAGCATAAGTGAGCAGATTGTATTCCCCTGATGGTTTAATATACACGGGACATGTTACCAGGTGAACAGTATAAGTGAGGAGACTGTGTACCCCTGATGGTTTAATGCACACAGGACATGTTACCAGGTGAACAGTATAAGTGAGGAGACTGTGTTCCCCTGATGGTTTAATGCACACAGGACATGTTAGCAGGTGAACAGTATAAGTGAGCAGAGTGTGTTCCCCTGATTGTTTACAACACTCAGGACATGTTACCAGGTGAACAGTATAAGTGAGGAGAGTGTGTTCCCCTGATTGTTTAATATACACAGGACATGTTACCAGGTGAACAGTATAAGTGAGGAGAGTGTGTTCCCCTGATGGTTTAATACACACAGGACATGTTACCAGGTAAACAGTATAAGTGAGGAGAGTGTGTTCCCCTGATGGTTTAATATACATAGGACATGTTCCCAAGTGAACAGTATAAGTGAGGAGAGTGTGTTCCCCTGATTGTTTAATACACAGGGGACATGTCACCAGGTGAACAGTATAAGTGAGGAGAGTGTGTTCCCCTGATGGTTTAATACACTTGGGACATGTCACCAGGTGAACAGTATAATTGAGGAGAATATTTTCCCCTGATGGTTTAATACACACAGGACATGTCAAGAGGTGAACAGTATAAGTGAGGCGAGTGTGTTCCCCTGTTGGTTTAATGCACACGGGACATGTTACCAGGTGAACAGTATAAGTGAGGAGAGTGTGTTCCCCTGATGGTTTAATATACATTGGACATGTTACCAGGTAAACAGTATATGTGAGGAGAGTGTGTACACCTGATGGTTTAATATACAAGGGATATGTTACCAGCTCTAGAGTAGAAGTGAAGAGAGTATGTTCCCCTGATGCTTCAATATACACAGGACATGTTACCAGATGAACAGTATAAGTGAGGACAGAGTGTTCCCCTGATGGTTTAATATACACAGGACATGTTACCAGGTGAACAGTATAAGTGAGGACAGAGTGTTCCCCTGATGGTTTAATATACACAGGACATGTGACCAGGTGAACAGTATAAGTGAGGAGAATGTGTTCCCCTGATGGTTTAATATACACAGGACATGTTTCCAGGTGAACAGTATAAGTGAGGAGAGTGTGTTCCACTGATGGTTTAATATACACGGGTCATGTTACCAGGTGAACAGTATAAGTGAGGTGAGTGTGTTCCCCTGATGGTTTAATATACACAGGACATGTTACCAGGTGAACAGTATAAGTGCGGAGAGTATGTTCCCCTGATGTTTTAATACACACAGGACATGTCAACAGGTGAACAGGATAAGTGAGCAGAGAGTGTTCCCCTGATGGTTTAATATACACAGGACATGTTACCAGGTGAACAGTATAAGTGAGGAGAATGTTTTCCCCTGATGGTTTAATATGCGCGGGGCATGTTACCAGGTGAACAGCATAAGTGAGGAGAGTTTGTTCCCCTGATTGTTAAATATACACGGGACATGTCACCAGGTGAACAGTATAATTGAGGAGAGTGTGTTCCCCTGATGGTTTAACATACACGGGACATGTCACCAGGTGAACAGTATAAGTGAGGGGAATGTGTTCCCCTGATGGTTTAATATACACGGGACATGTTACCAGGAGAACAGTGTAAGTGAGGAGAGTGTTTTCCCCTGATGGTTTAATATACACGGGACATGTTACCAGATGAACAGCATTAGTGAGTAGAGTGTGTTCCCCTGATGGTTTAATACTCACGGGACATGTTACCAAGTGAACAGTATAAGTGAGGAGAGTGTGTTCCCCTGATGGTTTAATATACACGGGACATGTTACAAGGTGAAAGGTATAAGTCCGGACAGTGTGTTCCCCTGATGTTTTAATATACACAGGACATGTTACAGGGTAAACAGTATAAGTGAGGAGAATGTGTTCCCCTGATGCTTTAATATACACGGGCCATGTTACCAGATGAACTGCATAAGTGAGGAGAGTGTGTTCCCCTGATGGTTTAATAGACACGGGACATGTTACCAGATGAACAGTGTAAGTGAGGACAGTATGTTCCCCTGATGGTTTAATACGCACGGGACATGTTACCAGGTGAACAGTATAACTGAGGAGTGTGTGTTCCCTTAATGGTTTAATATACACGGGACATGTCACCAGATGAACAGTATAAGTGAGGAGAGTGTGTTGCCCTGATTGTTTAAAACGCACGGGACATGTCACCAGGTGAACAGTATAAGTGAGGAGAGTGTGTTTCCCTGATGGTTTAATATACACGGGACATGTCACCAGGTGAACAGTGTAAGTGAGGAGAGTGTGTTCCCCTGATGGTTTAATATACACGGGACATGTTACCAGGTGAACAGTGTAAGTGAGGAGAGTGTGTTCCCCTGATTGTTTAATACACACGGGACATGTTACCAGGTGAACAGCATAGTGAGGAGAGTGTGTTCCCCTGATTGTTTAATATGCACGGGACATGTCACCAGGTGAACAGAATAGTGAGGAGAGTGTGTTCCCCTGATTGTTTAATACACACGGGACATGTTACCAGGTGAACAGAATAGTGAGGAGAGTGTGTTCCCCTGATTGTTTAATGCACACGGGACATGTGACAAGGTGAACAGTGTAAGTGAGGAGAGTGTGTTCCCCTGATTGTTTAATACGCACGGGACATGTTACCAGGTGAACAGTAGAAGTGAGGAGAGTGTGTTCCCCTGATGGTTTCATATACATGGGACATGTTACCAGGTGAAAAGGATAAGTGAAGAGAGTGTGTTCCCCTGATGGTTTAATACACACTGGACATGTCACCAGGTGAACAGTATAAGTGAGGAGAGTGTGTTCCCCTGATTGTTTAATACACACGGGACATGTTACCAGGTGAACAGTATAAGTGAGGAGAGTGTGTTCCCCTGAAGGTTTAATATACACAGGACATGTCACTAGGTGAAAAGTATAAGTGAGAAGAGTGTGTTCCCCAGATGGCTTTATATGCACGGGACATGTTACCTGAGGAAGAGTATAAGTGAGGCGAGTGAGTTCCCCTGATGGTTTAATATACACAGGATATGTCACTAGGTGAAAAGTATAAGTGAGAAGAGTGTGTTCCCCAGATGGCTTTATATACACAGGACATGTTACCAGGTGAACAGTATAAGTGAGCAGATTGTATTCCCCTGATGGTTTAATATACACAGGACATGTTACCAGGTGAACAGCATAAGTGAGGAGAGTGTGATCCCCTGATTCTTTAATATACACGGGACATGTTACCAGGTGAACAGTGTAAGTGAGGAGAGTGTTTTCCCCTGATGGTTTAATATACACAGGACATGTTACCAGGTGAACAGTATAAGTGAGGAGAGGGTGTTCACCTGATTGTTTAATATACACGGGACATGTCACCAGGTGAACAGTATAAGTGAGGAGAGTGTGTTCCCCTGATTGTTTAATATACACGGGACATGTCACCAGGTGAACAGTATAAGTGAGGAGAGTGTGTTCACCTGATTGTTTAATAAACACAGGACATGTTAACAGGTGAACAGTATAAGTGAGGAGAGTGTGTTCCCCTGATTGTTTAATATACACGGGACATGTCACCAGGTGAACAGTATAAGTGAGGAGAGTGTGTTCACCTGATTGTTTAATACACACGCGACATGTTACGAGGTGAACAGTATAAGTGAGGAGAGTGTGTTACCCTGATTGTTTAATACGCACGGGACATGTCACCAGGTGAACAGTATAAGTGAGGAGAGTGTGTTCCCCTGATTGTTTAATATACACGGGACATGTCACCAGTTGAACAGTATAAGTGAGGAGAGTGTGTTCCCCTGATGGTTTAATATACACAGGACATGTTACCAGGTGAACAGTATAAGTCAGGAGAGTGTGTTCCCCTGAAGGTTTAATATTCACAGGACATGTTACCAGGTGAACAGTCTAAGTGAGGAGAGTGTGTTCCCCTGATTGTTTAATACACACGGGACATGTCACCAGGTGAACAGTATAAGTGAGGAGAGTGTGTTCCCCTGATGGTTTAATATACACGGGACATGTCACCAGGTGAACAGTATAAGTGAGGAGAGTGTGTTCCCCTGAAGGTTTAATATACACAGGACATGTTACCTGGTGAAGAGTATATGTGAGGAGAGTGTGTTCCCCTGATGGTTTAATACACACGGGACCTGTCACCAGGTGAACAGTATAAGTGAGGAGAGTGTGTTCCTCTGATGGTTTAATACACACAGGACATGTTACCAGGTGAAGAGTATAAGTGAGGAGAGTGTGTTCCTATGATTGTTTAATATACACGGGACATGTTACCAGGTGACCAGTATAAGGGAGGAGAGAGTGTGTTCCTCTGATGGTTTAATACACACAGGACATGTTACCAGGTGAACAGTATAAGTGAAGAGAGTGTGTTCCCCTGATGGTTTAATATACATGGGACATGTTACCAGGTGAACAGTATAAGTGAGGAGAGGGTGTTCCCCTGATTGTTTAATACACACGGGACATGTCACCAGGTAAACAGTATATGTGAGGAGAGTGTGTTCCCCTGATTGTTTAATGCACCCCGGACATGTTACCAGGTGAACAGTATAAGTGAGGAGAGTGTGTTCCCCTGATTGTTTAATACACACGCGACATGTTACGAGGTGAACAGCATAAGTGAGGAGAGTGTGTTCCCCTGATTTTTTAAAACACACGGGACATGTTACCAGGTGAACAGTATAAGTGAAGAGCGAGTGTTCCCCTGATGGTTAAATATACACAGGACATGTTACCATGTGAACAGAAGAGTGAGGAGAGTGTGTTCCCCTGATTGTTTAATACGCACGGGACATGTTACCAGGTGAACAGTCGAAGTGAGGAGAGTGTGTTCCAATGATGGTTTAATATACACGGGACATGTTACGAGGTGAACAGTATAAGTGAGGAGAGTGTGTTCCCCTGATGGTTTAATATACACGGAACATGTTACGAGGTGAACAGTATAAGTGAGGAGAGTGTGTTCCCCTGATGGTTTAATATACACAGGACATGTCACCAGGTGAACAGGATAAGAGAGTAGAGTGTGTTCCCCTGAAGGTTTAATATACACAGGACATGTTACCTGGTGAAGAGTATAAGTGAGGAGAGTGTGTTCCCCTGATGGTTTAATATACACAGGACATGTTACCAGGTGAACAGTATAAGTGAGCAGAGTGTGTTCCTCTGATGGTTTAATATACACAGGACATGTTACCAGCTGACCAGTATAAGGGAGGAGACTGTGTTCACCTGATTGTTTAATAAACACGGGACATGTCACCAGGTGAACAGTATAAGTGAGGAGAGTGTGTTCCCCTGAAGGTTTAATATGCACGGGACATGTTACCAGATGAAAAGTATAAGTGAGGAGAGTGTGTTCCCCTGATTGTTTAATGCACACGGGACAGGTCACCAGGGGAACAGTCTAAGTGAGGAGAGTGTGTTCCCCTTATGGTTTAATATCGACAGGACATATGACCAGATGAACAAGAAGAAGTGAGGAGAGTGTGTTCCCCTGATGGTTTAATATACACGGGACACGTTACCAGATGAACAGTATAAGTGAGGAGAGTTTGTTCCCATGATTTTTTTATGCACACGGGACATTTTACCAGGTGAACAGCAGAAGTTAGGAGAGTGTGTTCCCATGATGGTTTCATATACACGGGACATGTTACCAGGTGAACAGTATAAGTGAAGAGAGTGTGTTCCCCTGATGGTTTAATATACACAGGACATGTTACCAGGTGAACAGTGTAAGTGAGGAGAGTGTGTTCCCCTGATGTTTTAATATACACGGGACACGTTACCAGATGAACAGGAAAAGTGAGGAGAGTGTGTTCCCCAGATTTTTTAATGCACACGGGACATGTTACCAGGTGAACAGTAGAAGTGAGGAGAGTGTGTTCCCCTGATGGTTTAATATACACGGGACATGTCACCAGGTGAACAGCATAAGTGAGGAGAGTGTGTTCCCCTGATTGTTTAATATACACGGGACATGTTACTAGGTTACCAGTATAAGGGAGGAGAGAGTGCTCCCCTGATTGTTTAATAAACACGGGACATGACACCAGGTGAACAGTATAAGTGAGGAGAGTGTGTTCCCCTGATTGTTTAATACACACGGGACATGTCACCAGGTGAACAGTATAAGTGAGGAGAGTGTGTTCCCCTGATGGTTTAATAAACACGGGACATGTTGCCAGATGAACAGTATAAGTGAGGAGAGTGTGTTCCCCTTATGGTTTAATATCGACGGGACATATGACCAGATGAACAGAAGAAGTGAGGAGAGTGTGTTCCCCTGATGGTTTAATATACACGGGACACGTTTCCAGATGAACATTATAAGTGAGGAGAGTGTGTTCCCCTGATTTTTTAATGCACACGGGACATGTTACCAGGTGAACAGTGGAAGTGAGGAGAGTGTGTTCCCATGATGGTTTCATATACACGGGACATGTTACCAGGTGAACAGTATAAGTGAGGAGAGTGTGTTCCACTGATGGTTTAATATGCACAGGACATGTTGCCAGGTGAACAGTATAAGTGAGGAGAGTGTGTTCCCCTGATGGTTTAATATACATGCGACATGTTACGAGGTGAACAGTATAAGCGAGGAGAGTGTGTTCCCCTGATGGTTTAATATACACAGGACATGTTACCAGGTGAACAGTATAAGTGAGGAGAGTGTGTTCCCCTGATGGTTTAATATACACAGGACATGTTACCAGGTGAACAGTATAAGTGAGGAGAGTGTGTTCCACTGATTCTTCAATATACACGAGACATGTCACCGGTTGAACAGTATAAGTGAGGATAGTGTGTTCCCCTGATGGTTTAATATACACAGGACATGTTACCAGGTGAACAGCATAAGTGAGGAGAGTGTGATCCCCTGATTCTTTAATATACACGGGACATGTTACCAGGTGAACAGTGTAAGTGAGGAGAGTGTGTTCCCCTGATGGTTTAATATACACAGGACATGTTACCAGGTGAACAGTATAAGTGAGGAGAGGGTGTTCACCTGATTGTTTAATATACACGGGACATGTCACCAGGTGAACAGTATAAGTGAGGAGAGTGTGTTCCCCTGATTGTTTAATATACACGGGACATGTCACCAGGTGAACAGTATAAGTGAGGAGAGAGTGTTCACCTGATTGTTTAATAAACACAGGACATGTTACCAGGTGAACAGTATAAGTGAGGAGAGTGTGTTCACCTGATTGTTTAATACACACGCGACATGTCACCAGGTGAACAGTATAAGTGAGGAGAATGTGTTCCCCTGATTGTTTAATATACACGGGACATGTCACCAGGTGAACAGTATAAGTGAGGAGAGTGTGTTCACCTGATTGTTTAATACACACGCGACATGTTACGAGGTGAACAGTATAAGTGAGGAGAGTGTGTTACCCTGATTGTTTAATACGCACGGGACATGTCACCAGGTGAACAGTATAAGTGAGGAGAGTGTGTTCCCCTGATTGTTTAATATACACGGGACATGTTACCAGGTGAACAGTATAAGTGAGGAGAGTGTGTTCCCCTGATGGTTTAATATACACGGGACATGTTACCAGATGCACAGTATAAGTGAGGAGAGTGTGTTCCCCTGATTGTTTAATACACACGCGACATGTTACAAGGTGAACAGTAAAAGTGAGGAGAGTGTGTTCCCATGATGGTTTAATATACACAGGACATGTTACCAGGTGAACAGTATAAGTGAGGAGAGTGTGTTCCCCTGATGGTTTAATATACACAGGACATGTTACCAGGTGAACAGTATAAGTGAGGAGAGTGTGTTCCCCTGATGGTTTAATATACACGGGACATGTTACCAGATGCACAGTATAAGTGAGGAGAGTGTGTTCCCCTGATTGTTTAATATACACAGGACATGTTACCTGGTGAAGAGTATATGTGAGGAGACTGTGTTCCCCTGATGGTTTAATACACACGGGACCTGTCACCAGGTGAACAGTATAAGTGAGGAGAGTGTGTTCCTCTGATGGTTTAATACACACAGGACATGTTACCAGGTGAAGAGTATAAGTGAGGAGAGTGTGTTCCTATGATTGTTTAATATACACGGGACATGTTACCAGGTGACCAGTATAAGGGAGGAGAGAGTGTGTTCCTCTGATGGTTTAATACACACAGGACATGTTACCAGGTGAACAGTATAAGTGAAGAGAGTGTGTTCCCATGATGCTTTCATATACATGGGACATGTTACCAGGTGAACAGTATAAGTGAAGAGAGTGTGTTCCCCTGATGGTTTAATATACATGGGACATGTTACCAGGTGAACAGTATAAGTGAGGAGAGGGTGTTCCCCTGATTGTTTAATACACACGGGACATGTCACCAGGTAACCAGTATATGTGAGGAGAGTGTGTTCCCCTGATTGTTTAATGCACACGGGACATGTTACCAGGTGAACAGTATAAGTGAGGAGAGTGTGTTCCCCTGATGGTTTAATATACATGGGACATGTTACCAGGTGAACAGTATAAGTGAGGAGAGTGTGTTCCCCTGATTGTTTAATACACACGCGACATGTTACGAGGTGAACAGCATAAGTGAGGAGAGTGTGTTCCCCTGATTTTTTAATACACACGGGACATGTTACCAGGTGAACAGTATAAGTAAAGAGAGAGTGTTCCCCTGATGGTTAAATATACACAGGACATGTTACCATGTGAACAGAAGAGTGAGGAGAGTGTGTTCCCCTGATTGTTTAATACGCACGGGACATGTTTCCAGGTGAACAGTCGAAGTGAGGAGAGTGTGTTCCAATGATGGTTTAATATACACGGGACATGTTACGAGGTGAACAGTATAAGTGAGGAGAGTGTGTTCCCCTGATGGTTTAATATACACGGAACATGTTACGAGGTGAACAGTATAAGTGAGGAGAGTGTGTTCCCCTGATGGTTTAATATACACGGAACATGTTACGAGGTGAACAGTATAAGTGAGGAGAGTGTGTTCCCCTGATGGTTTAATATACACAGGACATGTCACCAGGTGAACAGGATAAGAGAGGAGAGTGTGTTCCCCTGAAGGTTTAATATACACAGGACATGTTACCTGGTGAAGAGTATAAGTGAGGAGAGTGTGTTCCCCTGATGGTTTAATATACACAGGACATGTTACCAGGTGAACAGTATAAGTGAGCAGAGTGTGTTCCTCTGATGGTTTAATATACACAGGACATGTTACCAGGTGAACAGTATAAGGGAGGAGACTGTGTTCACCTGATTGTTTAATAAACACGGGACATGTCACCAGGTGAACAGTATAAGTGAGGAGAGTGTGTTCCCCTGAAGGTTTAATATGCACGGGACATGTTACCAGATGAAAAGTATAAGTGAGGAGAGTGTGTTCCCCTGATTGTTTAATGCACACGGGACAGGTCACCAGGGGAACAGTCTAAGTGAGGAGAGTGTGTTCCCCTTATGGTTTAATATCGACAGGACATATGACCAGATGAACAAGAAGAAGTGAGGAGAGTGTGTTCCCCTGATGGTTTAATATACACGGGACACGTTACCAGATGAACAGTATAAGTGAGGAGAGTGTGTTCCCCTGATTTTTTAATGCACACGGGACATGTTACCAGGTGAACAGTAGAAGTGAGGAGAGTGTGTTCCCATGATGGTTTCATATACACGGGACATGTTACCAGGTGAACAGTATAAGTGAAGAGAGTGTGTTCCCCTGATGGTTTAATATACACAGGACATGTTACCAGGTGAACAGTATAAGTGAGGAGAGTGTGTTCCCCTGATGGTTTAGTATGCACGGGACACGTTACCAGATGAACAGTATAAGTGAGGAGAGTTTGTTCCCATGATTTTTTAATGCACACGGGACATTTTACCAGGTGAACAGCAGAAGTGAGGAGAGTGTGTTCCCATGATGGTTTCATATACACGGGACATGTTACCAGGTGAACAGTATAAGTGAAGAGAGTGTGTTCCCCTGATGGTTTAATATACACGGGACATGTCACCATTTGAACAGTATAAGTGAGGAGAGTGTGTTCCCCTGAAGGTTTAATATACACAGGACATGTTACCTGGTGAAGAGTATATGTGAGGAGACTGTGTTCCCCTGATGGTTTAATACACACGGGACCTGTCACCAGGTGAACAGTATAAGTGAGGAGAGTGTGTTCCTCTGATGGTTTAATACACACAGGACATGTTACCAGGTGAAGAGTATAAGTGAGGAGAGTGTGTTCCTATGATTGTTTAATATACACGGGACATGTTACCAGGTGACCAGTATAAGGGAGGAGAGAGTGTGTTCCTCTGATGGTTTAATACACACAGGACATGTTACCAGGTGAACAGTATAAGTGAAGAGAGTGTGTTCCCATGATGCTTTCATATACATGGGACATGTTACCAGGTGAACAGTATAAGTGAAGAGAGTGTGTTCCCCTGATGGTTTAATATACATGGGACATGTTACCAGGTGAACAGTATAAGTGAGGAGAGGGTGTTCCCCTGATTGTTTAATACACACGGGACATGTCACCAGGTAACCAGTATATGTGAGGAGAGTGTGTTCCCCTGATTGTTTAATGCACACGGGACATGTTACCAGGTGAACAGTATAAGTGAAGAGAGTGTGTTCCCCTGATGGTTTAATATACATGGGACATGTTACCAGGTGAACAGTATAAGTGAGGAGAGTGTGTTCCCCTGATTGTTTAATACACACGCGACATGTTACGAGGTGAACAGCATAAGTGAGGAGAGTGTGTTCCCCTGATTTTTTAATACACACGGGACATGTTACCAGGTGAACAGTATAAGTAAAGAGAGAGTGTTCCCCTGATGGTTAAATATACACAGGACATGTTACCATGTGAACAGAAGAGTGAGGAGAGTGTGTTCCCCTGATTGTTTAATACGCCCGGGACATGTTACCAGGTGAACAGTCGAAGTGAGGAGAGTGTGTTCCAATGATGGTTTAATATACACGGGACATGTTACGAGGTGAACAGTATAAGTGAGGAGAGTGTGTTCCCCTGATGGTTTAATATACACGGAACATGTTACGAGGTGAACAGTATAAGTGAGGAGAGTGTGTTCCGCTGATGGTTTAATATACACGGAACATGTTACGAGGTGAACAGTATAAGTGAGGAGAGTGTGTTCCCCTGATGGTTTAATATACACAGGACATGTCACCAGGTGAACAGGATAAGAGAGGAGAGTGTGTTCCCCTGAAGGTTTAATATACACAGGACATGTTACCTGGTAAAGAGTATAAGTGAGGAGAGTGTATTCCCCTGATGGTTTAATATACACAGGACATGTTACCAGGTGAACAGTATAAGTGAGCAGAGTGTGTTCCTCTGATGGTTTAATATACACAGGACATGTTACCAGGTGAACAGAATAAGGGAGGAGACTGTGTTCACCTGATTGTTTAATAAACACGGGACATGTCACCAGGTGAACAGTATAAGTGAGGAGAGTGTGTTCCCCTGAAGGTTTAATATGCACGGGACATGTTACCAGATGAAAAGTATAAGTGAGGAGAGTGTGTTCCCCTGATTGTTTAATGCACACGGGACATTTTACCAGGTGAACAGCAGAAGTGAGGAGAGTGTGTTCCCATGATGGTTTCATAAACACGGGACAGGTTACCAGGTGAACAGTATAAGTGAAGAGAGTTTGTTCCCCTGATGGTTTAATATACACAGGACATATGACCAGATGAACAAGAAGAAGTGAGGAGAGTGTGTTCCCCTGATGGTTTAATATACACGGGACACGTTACCAGATGAACAGTATAAGTGAGGAGAGTGTGTTCCCCTGATTTTTTAATGCACACGGGACATGTTACCAGGTGAACAGTAGAAGTGAGGAGAGTGTGTTCCCATGATGGTTTCATATACACGGGACATGTTACCAGGTGAACAGTATAAGTGAAGAGAGTGTGTTCCCCTGATGGTTTAATATACACAGGACATGTTACCAGGTGAACAGTATAAGTGAGGAGAGTGTGTTCCCCTGATGGTTTAATATACACGGGACACGTTACCAGATGAACAGTATAAGTGAGGAGAGTGTGTTCCCCTGATTTTTTAATGCACACGGGACATGTTACCAGGTGAACAGTAGAAGTGAGGAGAGTGTGTTCCCATGATGGTTTCATATACACGGGACATGTTACCAGGTGAACAGTATAAGTGAAGAGAGTGTGTTCCCCTGATGGTTTAATATACACGGGACATGTCACCAGGTGAACAGTATAAGTGAGGAGAGTGTGTTCCCCTGAAGGTTTAATATACACAGGACATGTTACCTGGTGAAGAGTATATGTGAGGAGACTGTGTTCCCCTGATGGTTTAATACACACGGGACCTGTCACCAGGTGAACAGTATAAGTGAGGAGAGTGTGTTCCTCTGATGGTTTAATACACACAGGACATGTTACCAGGTGAAGAGTATAAGTGAGGAGAGTGTGTTCCTATGATTGTTTAATATACACGGGACATGTTACCAGGTGACCAGTATAACGGAGGAGAGAGTGTGTTCCTCTGATGGTTTAATACACACGGGACATGTTACCAGGTGAACAGTATAAGTGAAGAGAGTGTGTTCCCATGATGCTTTCATATACATGGGACATGTTACCAGGTGAACAGTATAAGTGAAGAGAGTGTGTTCCCCTGATGGTTTAATATACATGGGACATGTTACCAGGTGAACAGTATAAGTGAGGAGAGGGTGTTCCCCTGATTGTTTAATACACACGGGACATGTCACCAGGTAACCAGTATATGTGAGGAGAGTGTGTTCCCCTGATTGTTTAATGCACACGGGACATGTTACCAGGTGAACAGTATAAGTGAAGAGAGTGTGTTCCCCTGATGGTTTAATATACATGGGACATGTTACCAGGTGAACAGTATAAGTGAGGAGAGTGTGTTCCCCTGATTGTTTAATACACACGCGACATGTTACGAGGTGAACAGCATAAGTGAGGAGAGTGTGTTCCCCTGATTTTTTAATACACACGGGACATGTTACCAGGTGAACAGTATAAGTGAAGAGAGAGTGTTCCCCTGATGGTTAAATATACACAGGACATGTTACCATGTGAACAGAAGAGTGAGGAGAGTGTGTTCCCCTGATTGTTTAATACGCACGGGACATGTTACCAGGTGAACAGTCGAAGTGAGGAGAGTGTGTTCCAATGATGGTTTAATATACACGGGACATGTTACGAGGTGAACAGTATAAGTGAGGAGAGTGTGTTCCCCTGATGGTTTAATATACACGGAACATGTTACGAGGTGAACAGTATAAGTGAGGAGAGTGTGTTCCCCTGATGGTTTAATATACACGGAACATATTACGAGGTGAACAGTATAAGTGAGGAGAGTGTGTTCCCCTGATTGTTTAATATACACAGGACATGTCACCAGGTGAACAGGATAAGAGAGGAGAGTGTGTTCCCCTGAAGGTTTAATATACACAGGACATGTTACCTGGTGAAGAGTATAAGTGAGGAGAGTGTGTTCCCCTGATGGTTTAATATACACAGGACATGTTACCAGGTGAACATTATAAGTGAGCAGAGTGTGTTCCTCTGATGGTTTAATATACACAGGACATGTTACCAGCTGACCAGTATAAGGGAGGAGACTGTGTTCACCTGATTGTTTAATAAACACGGGACATGTCACCAGGTGAACAGTATAAGTGAGGAGAGTGTGTTCCCCTGAAGGTTTAATATGCACGGGATATGTTACCAGATGAAAAGTATAAGTGAGGAGAGTGTGTTCCCCTGATTGTTTAATGCACACGGGACATGTTACCAGGTGAACAGTAGAAGTGAGGAGAGTGTGTTCCCATGATGGTTTCATATACACGGGACATGTTACCAGGTGAACAGTATAAGTGAAGAGAGTGTGTTCCCCTGATGGTTTAATATACACAGGACATGTTACCAGGTGAACAGTATAAGTGAGGAGAGTGTGTTCCCCTGATGGTTTAGTATGCACGGGACACGTTACCAGATGAACAGCATAAGTGAGGAGAGTGTGTTGCCCTGATATTTTAATACACACAGGACATGTCACCATGTGAACAGTATAAGTGAGGAGAGTTTGTTCCCCTGATGGTTTAATATACACAGGACATGTTACCAGGTGAACTGTATAAGTGAGGAGAGAGTGTTCCCCTGATTGTTTAATAAACACGGGACATGTCACCAGATGAACTCTATAAGTGAGGAGAGTGTGTTCCCCTGATGGTTTAATATACACGGGACATGTTACCAGATGAACAGTAGAAGTGAGGAGAGTGTGTTCAACTTTTGGTTTAATATCGACGGGACATATGACCAAATGAACAGTATAAGTGAGGAGAGTGTGTTCCCCTGATGTTTTAATATACACGGGACACGTTACCAGATGAACAGTATAAGTGAGGAGAGTGTGTTCCCCTGATTTTTTAATGCACACGTGACATGTTACCAGGTGAACAGTAGAAGTGAGGAGACAGTGTTCCCCTGATGGTTAAAAACACAGGACATTTTACAAGGGGAACAGTATAAGTGAGGAGAGGGTGTTCACCTGATGGTTTAATATACACGGGACATGTCACCAGGTGAACAGTATATGTGAGGAGAGTGTGTTCCCCTGATTGTTGAATGCACACGGGACATGTGACAAGGTGAACATTATAAGTGAGGAGAGTGTATTCCCCTGATGGTTTAATATACACGGGACATGTTTCCAGGTGAAGAGTATAAGATGGAAATTGTGTTCCCCTGATGGTTTAACATACACGGGACATGTTACCAGGTGAACAGTATAAGTGAGGAGATTGTGTTCCCCTGATGGTTTAATATACACGGGACATGTTACGAGGTGAACAGTATAAGTGAGGAGAGTGTGTTCCGCTGATGGTTTAATATACACGGGACATGTTACCAGGTGAACAATATAAGTGAGGAGAGTGTGTTCCCCTGAAGGTTTAATATACACAGGACATGTTACCTGGTGAACAGTGTAAGTGAGGAGAGTGTGTTCCTCTGATGGTTTAATACACACAGGACATGTTCCCAGGTGAAGAGTATAAGTGAGGAGATTGTGTTCCCCTGATGGTTTAACATACACGGGACAAGTTACCAGGTGAACAGTATAAGTGAGGAGAGTGTGTTCCCCTGATGGTTTAACATACACGGGACATGTTACCAGGTGAACAGTATAAGTGAGGAGAGAGTGCTCCCCTGATTGTTTAATAAACACGGGACATGTCACCAGGTGAACAGTATAAGTGAGGAGAGTGTGTTCCCCTGATGGTTTAATAAACACGGGACATGTTACCAGATGAACAGTATAAGTGAGGAGAGTGAGTTCCCCCGATTGTTTAATGCACACGGGACAGATCACCAAGGGATCAGTCTAAGTGAGGAGAGTGTGTTCCCCTTATGGTTTAATATCGACGGGACATATGACCAGATGAACAGTATAAGTGAGGAGAGTGTGTTCCCCTGATGGTTTAATATACACGGGACACGTTTCCAAATGAACAGTATAAGTGAGGAGAGTGTGTTCCCCTGATTTTTTAATGCACACGGGACATGTTACCAGGTGAACAGTAGAAGTGAGGAGAGTGTGTTCCCATGATGGTTTCATATACACGGGACATGTTACCAGGTGAACAGTATAAGTGAAGAGAGTGTGTTCCGTTAATGGTTTAATATACACAGGACATGTTAACAGGTGAACAGTATAAGTGAGGAGAGTGTGTTCCCCTGATTGTTTAATACACACACGACATGTTACGAGGTGAACAGTATAAGTGAGGAGAGTGTGTTACCCTGATTGTTTAATACGCACGGGACATGTCACCAGGTGAACAGTATAAGTGAGGAGAGTGTGTTCCTCTGATGGTTTAATATACACAGGACATGTTACCAGGTGAACAGTATAAGTGAGGAGAGTGTGTTCCCCTGATTCTTGAATATACACGGGTCATGTTACCAGGTGAACAGTATAAGTGAGGAGAGTGTGTTCCCCTGATTGTTTAATACACACGCGACATGTTACAAGGTGAACAGTAAAAGTGAGGAGAGTGTGTTCCCATGATGGTTTAATATACACAGGACATGTTACCAGGTGAACAGTATAAGTCAGGAGAGTGTGTTCCCCTGAAGGTTTAATATTCACAGGACATGTTACCAGGTGAACAGTCTAAGTGAGGAGAGTGTGTTCCCCTGATTGTTTAATACACACGGGACATGTCACCAGGTGAACAGTATAAGTGAGGAGAGTGTGTTCCCCTGATGGTTTAATATACACGGGACATGTCACCAGGTGAACAGTATAAGTGAGGAGAGTGTGTTCCCCTGAAGGTTTAATATACACAGGACATGTTACCTGGTGAAGAGTATATGTGAGGAGAGTGTGTTCCCCTGATGGTTTAATACACACGGGACCTGTCACCAGGTGAACAGTATAAGTGAGGAGAGTGTGTTCCTCTGATGGTTTAATACACACAGGACATGTTACCAGGTGAAGAGTATAAGTGAGGAGAGTGTGTTCCTATGATTGTTTAATATACACGGGACATGTTACCAGGTGACCAGTATAAGGGAGGAGAGAGTGTGTTCCTCTGATGGTTTAATACACACAGGACATGTTACCAGGTGAACAGTATAAGTGAAGAGAGTGTGTTCCCATGATGCTTTCATATACATGGGACATGTTACCAGGTGAACAGTATAAGTGAAGAGAGTGTGTTCCCCTGATGGTTTAATATACATGGGACATGTTACCAGGTGAACAGTATAAGTGAGGAGAGGGTGTTCCCCTGATTGTTTAATACACACGGGACATGTCACCAGGTAAACAGTATATGTGAGGAGAGTGTGTTCCCCTGATTGTTTAATGCACACGGGACATGTTACCAGGTGAACAGTATAAGTGAGGAGAGTGTGTTCCCCTGATTGTTTAATACACACGCGACATGTTACGAGGTGAACAGCATAAGTGAGGAGAGTGTGTTCCCCTGATTTTTTAATACACACGGGACATGTTACCAGGTGAACAGTATAAGTGAAGAGAGAGTGTTCCCCTGATGGTTAAATATACACAGGACATGTTACCATGTGAACAGAAGAGTGAGCAGAGTGTGTTCCCCTGATTGTTTAATACGCACGGGACATGTTACCAGGTGAACAGTCGAAGTGAGGAGAGTGTGTTCCAATGATGGTTTAATATACACGGGACATGTTACGAGGTGAACAGTATAAGTGAGGAGAGTGTGTTCCCCTGATGGTTTAATATACACGGAACATGTCACCAGGTGAACAGGATAAGAGAGGAGAGTGTGTTCCCCTGAAGGTTTAATATACACAGGACATGTTACCTGGTGAAGAGTATAAGTGAGGAGAGTGTGTTCCCCTGATGGTTTAATATACACAGGACATGTTACCAGGTGAACAGTATAAGTGAGCAGAGTGTGTTCCTCTGATGGTTTAATATACACAGGACATGTTACCAGGTGAACAGTATAAGGGAGGAGACTGTGTTCACCTGATTGTTTAATAAACACGGGACATGTCACCAGGTGAACAGTATAAGTGAGGAGAGTGTGTTCCCCTGAAGGTTTAATATGCACGGGACATGTTACCAGATGAAAAGTATAAGTGAGGAGAGTGTGTTCCCCTGATTGTTTAATGCACACGGGACAGGTCACCAGGGGAACAGTCTAAGTGAGGAGAGTGTGTTCCCCTTATGGTTTAATATCGACAGGACATATGACCAGATGAACAAGAAGAAGTGAGGAGAGTGTGTTCCCCTGATGGTTTAATATACACGGGACACGTTACCAGATGAACAGTATAAGTGAGGAGAGTGTGTTCCCCTGATTTTTTAATGCACACGGGACATGTTACCAGGTGAACAGTAGAAGTGAGGAGAGTGTGTTCCCATGATGGTTTCATATACACGGGACATGTTACCAGGTGAACAGTATAAGTGAAGAGAGTGTGTTCCCCTGATGGTTTAATATACACAGGACATGTTACCAGGTGAACAGTATAAGTGAGGAGAGTGTGTTCCCCTGATGGTTTAATACACACAGGATATGTTACCAGGTGAACAGTATAAGTGAGGAGAGTGTGTTCCCCTGATGGTTTAATATACACAGGACATGTTACCAGGTGAACAGTATAAGTGAGGAGAGTGTGTTCCCCTGATGGTTTAATACACACAGGACACGTTACCAGATGAACAGCATAAGTGAGGAGAGTTTGTTCCCATGATTTTTTAATGCACACGGGACATTTTACCAGGTGAACAGCAGAAGTGAGGAGAGTGTGTTCCCATGATGGTTTCATATACACGGGACATGTTACCAGGTGAACAGTATAAGTGAAGAGAGTGTGTTCCCCTGATGGTTTAATATACACAGGACATGTTACCAGGTGAACAGTATAAGTGAGGAGAGTGTGTTGCCCTGATATTTTAATACACACAGGACATGTCACCATGTGAACAGTATAAGTGAGGAGAGTTTGTTCCCCTGATGGTTTAATATACACAGGACATGTTACCAGCTGAACTGTATAAGTGAGGAGAGAGTGTTCCCCTGATTGTTTAATAAACACGGGACATGTCACCAGATGAACTCTATAAGTGAGGAGAGTGTGTTCCCCTGATGGTTTAATATACACGGGACATGTTACCAGATGAACAGTAGAAGTGAGGAGAGTGTGTTCAACTTTTGGTTTAATATCGACGGGACATATGACCAAATGAACAGTATAAGTGAGGAGAGTGTGTTCCCCTGATGTTTTAATATACACGGGACACATTACCAGATGAACAGTATAAGTGAGGAGAGTGTGTTCCCCTGATTTTTTAATGCACACGTGACATGTTACCAGGTTAACAGTAGAAGTGAGGAGAGTGTGTTCCCCTGATGGTTAAAAACACAGGACATTTTACAAGGGGAACAGTATAAGTGAGGAGAGGGTGTTCACCTGATGGTTTAATATACACGGGACATGTCACCAGGTGAACAGTATATGTGAGGAGAGTGTGTTGCCCTGATTGTTGAATGCACACGGGACATGTGACAAGGTGAACATTATAAGTGAGGAGAGTGTATTCCCCTGATGGTTTAATATACACGGGACATGTTTCCAGGTGAAGAGTATAAGTGAGGAGATTGTGTTCCCCTGATGGTTTAACATACACGGGACATGTTACCAGGTGAACAGTATAAGTGAGGAGATTGTGTTCCCCTGATGGTTTAATATACACGGGACATGTTACGAGGTGAACAGTATAAGTGAGGAGAGTGTGTTCCCCTGATGGTTTAATATACACGGGACATGTTACCAGGTGAACAATATAAGTGAGGAGAGTGTGTTCCCCTGAAGGTTTAATATACACAGGACATGTTACCTGGTGAACAGTATAAGTGAGGAGAGTGTGTTCCTCTGATGGTTTAATACACACAGGATATGTTACCAGGTGAACAGTATAAGTGAGTAGAGTGTGTTCCCCTGATGGTTTAATATAGACAGGACATGTTACCAGGTGAACAGTCTAAGTGAGGAGAGTGTGTTCCTCTGATGGTTTAATACACACAGGACATGTTCCCAGGTGAAGAGTATAAGTGAGGAGATTGTGTTCCCCTGATTGTTTAACATACACGGGACAAGTTACCAGGTGAACAGTATAAGTGAGGAGATTGTGTTCCCCTGATGGTTTAACATACACGGGACATGTTACCAGGTGAACAGTATAAGGGAGGAGAGAGTGCTCCCCTGATTGTTTAATAAACACGGGACATGTCACCAGGTGAACAGTATAAGTGAGGAGAGTGTGTTCCCCTGATGGTTTAATAAACACGGGACATGTTACCAGATGAACAGTATAAGTGAGGAGAGTGAGTTCCCCCGATTGTTTAATGCACACGGGACAGATCACCAAGGGATCAGTCTAAGTGAGGAGAGTGTGTTCCCTTATGGTTTAATATCGACGGGACATATGACCAGATGAACAGTATAAGTGAGGAGAGTGTGTTCCCCTGATGGTTTAATATACACGGGACACGTTTCCAAATGAACAGTATAAGTGAGGAGAGTGTGTTCCCCTGATTTTTTAATGCACACGGGACATGTTACCAGGTGAACAGTAGAAGTGAGGAGAGTGTGTTCCCCTGATGGTTTCATATACACGGGACATGTTACCAGGTGAACAGTATAAGTGAAGAGAGTGTGTTCCGTTAATGGTTTAATATACACAGGACATGTTAACAGGTGAACAGTATAAGTGAGGAGAGTGTGTTCCCCTGATTGTTTAATACACACACGACATGTTACGAGGTGAACAGTATAAGTGAGGAGAGTGTGTTACCCTGATTGTTTAATACGCACGGGACATGTCACCAGGTGAACAGTATAAGTGAGGAGAGTGTGTTCCCCTGATGGTTTAATATACACAGGACATGTTACCAGGTGAACAGTATAAGTGAGGAGAGTGTGTTCCCCTGATTCTTGAATATACACGGGTCATGTTACCAGGTGAACAGTATAAGTGAGGAGAGTGTGTTCCCCTGATGGTTTAATAAACAAGGGACATGTCACCAGGTGAACAGTATAAGTGAGGAGAGTGTGTTCCCCTGATTCTTGAATATACACGGGTCATGTTACCAGGTGAACAGTATAAGTGAGGAGAGTGTGTTCCCCTGATGGTTTAATAAACACGGGACATGTTACCTGGTGAACAGTATAAGTGAGGAGAGTGTGTTCCCCTGATTGTTTAATATACACGGGACATGTCACCAGGTGAACAGTATAAGTGAGGAGAGTGTGTTCCCCTGATTGTTTAATACACACGCGACATGTTACGAGGTGAACAGTATAAGTGAGGAGAGTGTGTTACCCTGATTGTTTAATACGCACGGGACATGTCACCGGGTGAACAGTATAAGTGAAGAGAGTGTGTTCCCCTGATGGTTTAATATACACAGGACATGTTACCAGGTGAACAGTATAAGTGAGGAGAGTGTGTTCCCCTGATGGTTTAGTATACACGGGACACGTTACCAGATGAACAGCATAAGTGAGGAGAGTGTGTTCCCCTGATTGTTTCATATACACGGGACATGTTACCAGGTGAACAGTATAAGTGAAGAGAGTGTGTTCCCCTGATGGTTTAATATACACAGGACATGTTACCAGGAGAACAGTATAAGTGAGGAGAGTGTGTTGCCCTGATTGTTTAATACACACGCGACATGTTACGAGGTGAACAGTATAAGTGAGGAGAGTGTGTTACCCTGATATTTTAATGCACACGGGACATGTCACCATGTGAACAGTATAAGTGAGGAGAGTTTGTTCCCCTGATGGTTTAATATACACAGGACATGTTGCCAGGTGAACTGTATAAGTGAGGAGAGAGTGTTCCCCTGATTGTTTAATAAACACGGGACATGTCACCAGGTGAACTGTATAAGTGAGGAGAGTGTGTTCCCCTGATGGTTTAATATACACGGGACATGTTACCAGATGAACAGTATAAGTGAGGAGAGTGTGTTCACCTTTTGGTTTAATATCGACGGGACATATGACCAAATGAACAGTGTAAGTGAGGAGAGTGTGTTCCCCTGATGTTTTAATATACACGGGACACGTTACCAGATGAACAGTATAAGTGAGGAGAGTGTGTTCCCCAGATTTTTTAATGCACACGGGACATGTTACCAGGTGAACAGTAGAAGTGAGGAGAGTGTGTTCCCATGATGGTTTCATATACACGGGACATGTTACCAGGTGAACAGTATAAGTGAGGAGAGGGTGTTCCCCTGATGGTTTAATATACACAGGACATGTTAGCAGGTGAGCAGTATAAGTGAGGAGAGTGTGTTCCCCTGATTGTTTAATATACACGGGACATGTTACCAGGTTACCAGTATAAGGGAGGAGAGAGTGCTCCCCTGATTGTTTAATAAACACGGGACATGACACCAGGTGAACAGTATAAGTGAGGAGAGTGTGTTCCCCTGATTGTTTAATACACACGGGACATGTCACCAGGTGAACAGTATAAGTGAGGAGAGTGTGTTCCCCTGATGGTTTAATAAACACGGGACATGTTACCAGAGGAACAGTATAAGTGAGGAGAGTGTGTTCCCCTGATGGTTTAATATACACGGGACACGTTTCCAGATGAACATTATAAGTGAGGAGCGTGTGTTCCCCTGATTTTTTAATGCACACGGGACATGTTACCAGGAGAAGAGTGGAAGTGAGGAGAGTGTGTTCCCATGATGGTTTCATATACACGGGACATGTTACCAGGTGAACAGTATAAGTGAGGAGAGTGTGTTCCACTGATGGTTTAATATGCACAGGACATGTTGCCAGGTGAACAGTATAAGTGAGGAGAGTGTGTTCCCCTGATGGTTTAATATACATGTGACATGTTACGAGGTGAACAGTATAAGTGAGGAGAGTGTGTTACCCTGATTGTTTAATACGCACGGGACATGACACCAGGTGAACAGTATAAGTGAGGAGAGTGTGTTCCCCTGATGGTTTAATATGCACAGGACATATTGCCAGGTGAACAGTATAAGTGAGGAGAGTGTGTTCCCCTGATGGTTTAATATACACAGGACATGTTACCAGGTGAACAGTATAAGTGAGGAGAGTGTGTTCCCCTGATTCTTCAATATACACGGGACATGTCACCGGTTGAACAGTATAAGTGAGGAGAGTGTGTTCCCCTGATGGTTTAATATACACAGGACATGTTACCAGGTGAACAGCATAAGTGAGGAGAGTGTGATCCCCTGATTCTTTAATATACACGGGACATGTCACCAGGTGAACAGTATAAGTGAGGAGAGTGTGTTCCCTGATTGTTTAATATACACGGGACATGTCACCAGGTGAACAGTATAAGTGAGGAGAGTGTGTTCCCCTGATTGTTTAATATACACGGGACATGTCACCAGGTGAACAGTATAAGTGAGGAGAGTGTGTTCACCTGATTGTTTAATACACACGCGACATGTTACGAGGTGAACAGTATAAGTGAGGAGAGTGTGTAACCCTGATGGTTTAATATACACGGGACATGTTACCAGGTGAACAGTGTAAGTGAGGAGAGTGTGTTCACCTGATTGTTTAATACACACGCGACATGTTGCCAGGTGAACAGTATAAGTGAGGAGAGTGTGTTCCGCTGATGGTTTAATATACACGGGACATGTTACCAGGTGAACAGTGTAAGTGAGGAGAGTGTGTTCCCCTGATGGTTTAATATACACAGGACATGTTACCAGGTGAACAGTATAAGTGAGGAGAGTGTGTTCACCTGATTGTTTAATATACACGGGACATGTCACCAGGTGAACAGTATAAGTGAGGAGAGTGTGTTCCCCTGATTGTTTAATATACACGGGACATGTCACCAGGTGAACAGTATAAGTGAGGAGAGTGTGTTCCCCTGATTGTTTAATATACACGGGACATGTCACCAGGTGAACAGTATAAGTGAGGAGAGTGTGATCCCCTGATTGTTTAATATACACGGGACATGTCACCAGGTGAACAGTATAAGTGAGGAGAGTGTGTTCCCCTGATTGTTTAATATACACGGGACATGTTACCAGGTGAACAGTATAAGTGAGGAGAGTGTGTTCACCTGATTGTTTAATAAACACGGGACATGTCACCAGGTGAACAGTATAAGTGAGGAGAGTGTGTTCCCCTGATTGTTTAATATACACGGGACATGTTACCAGGTGAACAGTATAAGTGAGGAGAGTGTGTTCACCTGATTGTTTAATACACACGCGACATGTTACGAGGTGAACAGTATAAGTGAGGAGAGTGTGTTACCCTGATTGTTTAATACGCACGGGACATGTCACCAGGTGAACAGTATAAGTGAGGAGAGTGTGTTCCCCTGATTGTTTAATATACACGGGACATGTTACCAGGTGAACATTATAAGTGAGGAGTGTGTGTTCCCCTGATGGTTTAATGCACACGGGACATGTTACCAGTTGAACAGTATAAGTGAGGAGAGTGTGTTCCCCTGATGGTTTAATATACACGGGACATGTTACCAGATGAACAGTATAAGTGAGGAGAGTGTGTTCCCCTGATTGTTTAATACACACGCGACATGTTAAGAGGTGAACAGTAAAAGTGAGGAGAGTGTGTTCCCATGATGGTTTAATATACACAGGACATGTTACCAGTTGAACAGTATAAGTGAGGAGAGTGTGTTCCCCTGATTGTTTAATGCACACGGGACATGTTACCAGATGAACAGTATAAGTGAGGATAGTGTGTTCCCCTGATTTTTTAATGCACACGGGACATGTTACCAGGTGAACAGTATAAGTGAAGAGAGTGTGTTCCCCTAATGGTTTAATATACACAGGACATGTTACCAGGTGAACAGTATAAGTGAGGAGAGTGTGTTCCCCTGATTGTTTAATACACACGCGACATGTTACGAGGTGAACAGTATAAGTGAGGAGAGTGTGTTCCCCTGATTGTTTAATACACACAGGACATGTCACCAGGTGAACAGTATAAGTGAGGAGAGAATGTTCCCCTGATTGTTTAATATACACGGGACATGTTACCAGGTGAAATGTATAAGTGAGGAGAGAGTGTTCCCATGATTTTTTAATAAACACGGGACATGTCACCAGGTGAACAGTAAAAGTGAGGAGTGTGTGTACCCCTGATGGTTCAATATACACGGGACACGTTACCAGATGAACAGTATAAGTGAGGAGAGAGTGTTCCCCTGATTTTTTAATGCACACGGGACATGTCACCAGGTGAACAGTGGAAGTGAGGAGAGTGTGTTCCCATGATGGTTTCATATACACGGGACATGTAACCAGGTGAACAGTATAAGTGAGGAGAGGGTGTTCCCCTGATTGTTTAATACACACGGGACATGTCACCAGGTGAACAGTATATGTGAGGAGAGTGTGCTCCCATGATTGTTTAATGCACACCGGACATGTTACGAGGTGAACAGTATATGTGAGGAGAGTGTGTTACCCTGATTGTTTAATACACACGGGACATGTCACCAGATGAACAGTATATGTGAGGAGAGTGTGCTCCCATGATTGTTTAATGCACACCGGACATGTTACGAGGTGAACAGTATAAGTGAGGAGAGTGTGTTCCCCTGATGGTTTAATGCACAGGGGACAGGTCACCAGGGGAATAGTCTAAGTGAGGAGAGTGTGTTCCCCTTATGGTTTAATATCGACGGGACATATGACCAGATGAACAGAAGAAGTGAGGAGAGTGTGTTCCCCTGATGGTTTAATACACACGGGACACTTAACCAGATGAACAGTATAAGTGAGGAGAGTGTGTTCCCCTGATTTTTTAATGCACACGGGACATGTTACCATTTGAACAGGAGAAGTGAGGAGAGTGTGTTCCCATGATGTTTTCATATAAACGGGACATGTTACCAGGTGAACAGTATAAGTGAGGAGAGAGTGTTCGCCTGATTGTTTAATATACACGGGACATGTTACCAGGTGAACCGTGTAAGTGAGGAGAGTTTGTTCCCCTGATGGTTTAATATACACGGGACATGTTACCAGGTGAACAGTATAAGTGAGGAGAGAGTGTTCCCCTGATTGTTTAATAAACACGGGACATGTCACCAGGTGAACAGTATAAGTGAGGAGAGTGTGTTCCCCTGATGGTTTAATATACACGGGACATGTTACCAGATGAACAGTATAAGTGAGGAGAGTGTGTTCCCCTGATTGTTTAATATACACGGGACATGTTACCAGGTGAACAGTATAAGTGAGGAGAGTGTGTTCCCCTGATTCTTTAATAAACACGGGACATGTCACCAGGTGAACAGTATAAGTGAGGAGAGTGTTTTCCCCTGATGCTTTAATATACACGGGACATGTTACCAGATGAACAGTATAAGTGAGGAGAGTGTGTTCACCTTATGGTTTAATATCGACGGGACACGTTACCAGATGAACAGTATTAGTGAGGAGAGTGTGTTCCCCTGATTTTTTAATGCACACGGGACATGTTGCCAGGTGAACAGTGGAAGTGAGGAGAGTGTGTTCCCATGATGGTTTCATATACACGGGACTTGTTACCAGGTGAACAGTATAAGTGAAGAGAGTGTGTTCCCCTGATGGTTTAATATACACAGGACATGTTACCAGGTGATCAGTGTAAGTGAGGAGAGTGTGTTCCCCTGATTGTTTAATACACACGGGACATGTCACCAGGTGAACATTGTATGTGCGGGGAGTGTGTTCCCCTGATTGTTTAATGCACACGGGACATGTGACAAGCAGAACATTATAAGTGAGGAGAGAGTGTTCCCCTGATTTTTTAATGCACACGGGACATGTTACCAGGTGAACAGTGGAAGTGAGGAGAGTGTGTTCCCATGATGGTTTCATATACACGGGACATGTAACCAGGTGAACAGAATATGTGAGGAGAGTGTGTTCCCCTGATGGTTTAATATACACAGGACATGTTACCAGGTGAACAGTATAAGTGAGGAGAGTGTGTTCCCCTGATGGTTTAATACACACGCGACATGTTACGCGGTGAACAGTATAAGTGAGGAGAGTGTGTTACCCTGATTGTTTAATACACACGCGACATGTTACGAGGTGAACAGTATAAGTGAGGAGAGAGTGTTCCCCTGATTGTTTAATAAACACGGGACATGTCACCAGGTGAACAGTATAAGTGAGGAGAGTGTATTCCCCTGATGGTTTAATAAACACGGGACATGTCACCAGGTGAACAGTATAAGTGAGGAGAGTGTATTCCCCTGATGGTTTAATATACACGGGACATGTTACCAGGTGAACAGTATAAGTGAGGAGAGTGTGTTTCCCTGATGGTTTAATAAACACGGGACATGTCACCAGGTGAACAGTGTAAGTGAGGTGAGCGTGTTTCCCTGATGGTTTAATACTCACGGGACATGTTACCAACTGAACAGTGTACGTGAGGTGAGTGTGTTCCCCTGATGGTTTAATATTCACTGGACATGTTACCAACTGAACAGTGTAAGTGAGGTGAGTGTGTTCCCCTGATGGTTTAATATTCACTGGACATGTTACCAGGTGAACAGTATAAGTGAGGAGAGTGTGTTCCCCTGATGGTTTAATATTCACTGGACATGTTACCAGGTGAACAGTATAAGTGAGGAGAGTGTGTTCCCCTGATGGTTTAATATTCACTGGACATGTTACCAGGTGAACAGTATAAGTGAGGAGAGAGTGTTCCCCCGATGGTTTAATAAACACGGGACATGTTACCAGGTGAACAGTATCAGTGAGGGGAGTGTGTTCCCCTGACTGTTTGATACGCACGGGACATGTCACCAGGTGAACAGTATAAGTGAGGAGATTGTGTTCCCCTGATGGTTTAATATACACGGGACATGTTACCAGGTGAACAGTATAAGTGAAGAGAGTGTGTTCCCCTGATGGTTTAATACTGACGGGATATGTCACCAGGTGAACAGTATAAGTGAGGAGATTGTGTTCCCCTGATTGTTTAACCTTCACGGGACATGTTTCCAGATGAACAGTAGAAGTGAGGAGAGTGTGTTTCCCTGATGGTTTAATATTCACGGGACATGTTAACAGATGAACAGTATAAGTGAGGAGAGTGTGTTTCCCTGATGGTTTAATATTCACGGGACATGTTGCCAGGTGAACAGTATAAGTGAGGAGCTTGTGTTCCCCTGATTGTTTAACCTTCACGGGACATGTTTCCAGATGAACAGTAGAAGTGAGGAGAGTGTGTTTCCCTGATGGTTTAATATTCACGGGACATGTTACCAGGTGAACTGTATAATTGAGGAGAGTGTGTTCCCGTGATGGTTTAATATTCACGGGACATGTTAACAGATGAACAGTATAAGTGAGGAGAGTGTGTTTCCCTGATTGTTTAATACACACGGGACATGTTCCCAGGTGAACAGTAGAAGTGAGGAGAGTATTTTCCCCTGATGGTTTAATATACACAGGACATGTTCCCAGGTGAACAGTATAAGTGAGGAGAGTGTGTTCCCCTGATGGTTTAATGTACACAGGACATGTCACCAGGTGAAGAGTATTAGTGAGGAGAGTGTGTTCCGCTGATGGTTTAATATACACGGGACATGTTACCAGGTGAACAGGATAAGTGAGGAGAGTGTGTTCCCCTGATGGTTTAATGTACACGGGACATGTCACCAGTTGAAGAGTATAAGTGAGGAGAGTGTGTTCCGCTGATGGTTTAATATACACGGGACATGTCACCAGGTGAACAGTATAAGTGAGGGGAGTCTGTTCGCCTGATGGTTTAATATGAACGGGACATGTTACCAGGTGAACAGCATAAGTGAGGAGAGTGTGTTCCCCTGATGGTTTTATACGAACGGGACATGTTACCAGGTGAACAGTATAAATGAGGAGAGTGTGTTCCCCTGATGGTTTAATATTCACGGGACATGTTACCAGGTGAACTGTATAATTGAGGAGAGTGTGATCCCCTGATGGTTTAATATTCACGGGACATGTTAACAGATGAACAGTATAAGTGAGGAGAGTGTATTTCCCTGATTGTTTAATACACACGGGACATGTTCCCAGGTGAACAGTATAAGTGAGGAGAGTATTTTCCCCTGATGGTTTAATATACACAGGACATGTTCCCAGGTGAACAGTATAAGTGAGGAGAGTGTGTTCCCCTGATGGTTTAATGTACACGGGACATGTCACCAGGTGAAGAGTATAAGTGAGGAGAGTGTGTTCTGCTGATGGTTTAATATACACGGGACATGTTACCAGGTGAACAGGATAAGTGAGGAGAGTGTGTTCCCCTGATGGTTTAATGTACACGGGACATGTCACCAGTTGAAGAGTATAAGTGAGGAGAGTGTGTTCCGCTGATGGTTTAATATACACGGGACATGTCACCAGGTGAACAGTATAAGTGAGGGGAGTCTGTTCGCCTGATGGTTTAATATACACAGGACATGTTACCAGATGAACTGCATAAGTGAGGAGAGTGTGTTCCCCTGATGGTTTAATGTACACGGGACATGTCACCAGTTGAAGAGTATAAGTGAGGAGAGTGTGTTCCGCTGATGGTTTAATATGAACGGGACATGTTACCAGGTGAACAGTATAAATGAGGAGAGTGTGTTCCCCTGATGGTTTAATATACACAGGACATGTTACCAGATGAACTGCATAAGTGAGGAGAGTGTGTTCCCCTGTTGGTTTAATATACACAGGACATGTCACCAGGTGAACAGTATAAGTGAGGAGAGTGTGTTCCCCTGGTGGTTTAATGCACACGGGACATGTTACCAGGTGAACAGTATAAGTGAGGAGAGTGTGTTCCCCAGATTGTTTAATGCACAGTTGACATGTTACCAGATGAACTGCATAAGTGAGGAGAGTGTGTTCCCCTGATGGTTTAATATACACAGGACATGTTACCAGATGAACTGCATAAGTGAGGAGAGTGTGTTCCCCTGTTGGTTTAATATACACAGGACATGTCACCAGGTGAACAGTATAAGTGAGGAGAGTGTGTTCCCCTGGTGGTTTAATGCACACGGGACATGTTACCAGGTCAACAGTATAAGTGAGGAGAGTGTGTTCCCCAGATTGTTTAATGCACAGTTGACATGTTACGAGGTCAACAGTATAAGTGAGGAGAGTGTGTTCCCCAGATTGTTCAATGCACATTTGACATGTTACCAGTTGAACAGTACAAGTGAGGAGAGTGTGCTCCCCTGATGGTTTAATGCACACGGGACATATTACCAGGTGAACAGTGTAAGTGAGGAGAGTGTGTTCCCGTGATTGTTTAATGCACACGGGACATGTTACCAGGTGAACAGTATAAGCGAGGAGAGAGTGTTCCCCTGATGGTTTAATGCACACGGGACATGTTACCTGGTAAACAATATAAGAGAGGAGAGTGTGTTCCCCTTATTGTTTAATGCACAGCAGACATGTTACCTGGTGAACAGTATAAGTGAGGAGAGTATGATCCCCTGATTGTTTAATAAACACAGGACATGTAACCAGGTGAACAGTTTAAGTGAGGAGAGTGTGTTCCCCTGATTTTTTAATACTTACGGGACATGTCACCATGTGAACAGTATAAGTGAGGAGAGTGTATTCCCGTGACTGTTTAATATACACGGGACATGTCACCAGGTGAACAGTGTAAGTGAGGAGAGTGTGTTCCCGTGATTGTTTAATATACACGGGACATGTTACCAGGTGAACAGTGTAAGTGAGGAGAGTGTGTTCCCCTGATTGTTTAATACTTACGGGACATGTCACCATGTGAACAGTATAAGTGAGGAGAGTGTATTCCCGTGACTGTTTAATATACAGGGGACATGTCACCAGGTGAACAGTGTAAGTGAGGAGAGTGTGTTCCCGTGATTGTTTAATATACACGGGACATGTTACCAGGTGAACAGTATAAGTGAGGAGAGTGTGTTCCCCAGATTGTTTAATACTGACGTGATATGTTACCAGATGAACAGTCTCCGTGAGGAGAGTGTGTTCCCCTGATTGTTTAATACACACGGGACATGTTACCAGGTGAACAGTATAAGTGAGGAGAGTGTCTTCCCCTGATGATTTAATGTACACGGGAAATGTTACCAAGTGAACTGTATAAGTGAGGAGAGTGTGTTCCCCTGATTGTTTAATACACACGGGACATGTTACCAGATGAACAGTATAAGTGAGGAGAGTGTGTTCCCCTGATGGTTTAATATACACAGGACATGTTACCAGGTGAACAGTAGAATTGAGGAGAGTGTGTTCCCCTGATGGTTTAATGCGCACAGGACATGTTACCAGGTGAACAGTATAAGTGAGGAGAGTGTGTTCCCCTGATTGTTTAATACACACGGTACATGTTACCAGGTGAACAGTGGAATTGAGGAGAGTGTGTTCCCCTGATGGTTTAATACACACGGGACATGTTACCAGGTGAACAGTAGAATTGAGGAGAGTGTGTTCCCCTGATGGTTTAATGCGCACAGGACATGTTACCAGGTGAACAGTAGAATTGAGGAGAGTGTGTTCCCCTGATGGTTTAATGCGCACAGGACATGTTACCAGGTGAACAGTATAAGTGAGGAGAGTGTGTTCCCCTGATTGTTTAATACACACGGTACATGTTACCAGGTGAACAGTAGAATTGAGGAGAGTGTGTTCCCCTGATGGTTTAATGCGCACAGGACATGTTACCAGGTGAACAGTATAAGTGAGGAGAGTGTGTTCCCCTGATGTTTTAATACTGACGGGACATGTTACCAGTTGAACAGTTTAAGTGAGGAGAGTGTGTTCCCCTGATGGCTTAATATACACGGGACATGTTACCAGGTGAACAGTATAAGTGAGGAGAGTGTGTTCCCTGGATGGTTTAATACTGACGGGACATGTTACCAGATGAACTGCATAAGTGAGGAGAGTGTGTTCCCCTGATGGCTTAATATATACGGGACATGTCACCAGGTGAACAGTATAAGTGAGGAGAGTGTGTTCCCCTGATTGTTTAATACACCACGGGACATGTTACCAGATGAACAGTATAAGTGAGGAGAGTGTGTTCCCCTGATGGTTTAATACACACGGGACATGTTACCAGGTGAACAGTATAAGTGAGGAGAGTGTGTTCCCCTGATTGTTTAATACACCACGGGACATGTTACCAGATGAACAGTATAAGTGAGGAGAGTGTGTTCCCCTGATTGTTTAATACACCACGGGACATGTTACCAGATGAACAGTATAAGTGAGGAGAGTGTGTTCCCCTGATGGTTTAATACACACGGGACATGTTACCAGGTGAACAGTATAAGCGAGGAGAGTGTGTTCCCCTGATTGTTTAATACACAGTTGACATGTTACGAGGTCAACAGTATAAGTGAGGAGAGTGTGTTCCCCAGATTGTTCAATGCACATTTGACATGTTACCAGTTGAACAGTACAAGTGAGGAGAGTGTGCTCCCCTGATGGTTTAATGCACACGGGACATATTACCAGGTGAACAGTGTAAGTGAGGAGAGTGTGTTCCCGTGATTGTTTAATGCACACGGGACATGTTACCAGGTGAACAGTATAAGCGAGGAGAGAGTGTTCCCCTGATGGTTTAATGCACACGGGACATGTTACCTGGTAAACAATATAAGAGAGGAGAGTGTGTTCCCCTTATTGTTTAATGCACAGCAGACATGTTACCTGGTGAACAGTATAAGTGAGGAGAGTATGATCCCCTGATTGTTTAATAAACACAGGACATGTAACCAGGTGAACAGTTTAAGTGAGGAGAGTGTGTTCCCCTGATTTTTTAATACTTACGGGACATGTCACCATGTGAACAGTATAAGTGAGGAGAGTGTATTCCCGTGACTGTTTAATATACACGGGACATGTCACCAGGTGAACAGTGTAAGTGAGGAGAGTGTGTTCCCGTGATTGTTTAATATACACGGGACATGTTACCAGGTGAACAGTGTAAGTGAGGAGAGTGTGTTCCCCTGATTGTTTAATACTTACGGGACATGTCACCATGTGAACAGTATAAGTGAGGAGAGTGTATTCCCGTGACTGTTTAATATACAGGGGACATGTCACCAGGTGAACAGTGTAAGTGAGGAGAGTGTGTTCCCGTGATTGTTTAATATACACGGGACATGTTACCAGGTGAACAGTATAAGTGAGGAGAGTGTGTTCCCCAGATTGTTTAATACTGACGTGATATGTTACCAGATGAACAGTCTCCGTGAGGAGAGTGTGTTCCCCTGATTGTTTAATACACACGGGACATGTTACCAGGTGAACAGTATAAGTGAGGAGAGTGTCTTCCCCTGATGATTTAATGTACACGGGAAATGTTACCAAGTGAACTGTATAAGTGAGGAGAGTGTGTTCCCCTGATTGTTTAATACACACGGGACATGTTACCAGATGAACAGTATAAGTGAGGAGAGTGTGTTCCCCTGATGGTTTAATATACACAGGACATGTTACCAGGTGAACAGTAGAATTGAGGAGAGTGTGTTCCCCTGATGGTTTAATGCGCACAGGACATGTTACCAGGTGAACAGTATAAGTGAGGAGAGTGTGTTCCCCTGATTGTTTAATACACACGGTACATGTTACCAGGTGAACAGTGGAATTGAGGAGAGTGTGTTCCCCTGATGGTTTAATACACACGGGACATGTTACCAGGTGAACAGTAGAATTGAGGAGAGTGTGTTCCCCTGATGGTTTAATGCGCACAGGACATGTTACCAGGTGAACAGTAGAATTGAGGAGAGTGTGTTCCCCTGATGGTTTAATGCGCACAGGACATGTTACCAGGTGAACAGTATAAGTGAGGAGAGTGTGTTCCCCTGATTGTTTAATACACACGGTACATGTTACCAGGTGAACAGTAGAATTGAGGAGAGTGTGTTCCCCTGATGGTTTAATGCGCACAGGACATGTTACCAGGTGAACAGTATAAGTGAGGAGAGTGTGTTCCCCTGATGTTTTAATACTGACGGGACATGTTACCAGTTGAACAGTTTAAGTGAGGAGAGTGTGTTCCCCTGATGGCTTAATATACACGGGACATGTTACCAGGTGAACAGTATAAGTGAGGAGAGTGTGTTCCCTGGATGGTTTAATACTGACGGGACATGTTACCAGATGAACTGCATAAGTGAGGAGAGTGTGTTCCCCTGATGGCTTAATATATACGGGACATGTCACCAGGTGAACAGTATAAGTGAGGAGAGTGTGTTCCCCTGATTGTTTAATACACCACGGGACATGTTACCAGATGAACAGTATAAGTGAGGAGAGTGTGTTCCCCTGATGGTTTAATACACACGGGACATGTTACCAGGTGAACAGTATAAGTGAGGAGAGTGTGTTCCCCTGATTGTTTAATACACCACGGGACATGTTACCAGATGAACAGTATAAGTGAGGAGAGTGTGTTCCCCTGATTGTTTAATACACCACGGGACATGTTACCAGATGAACAGTATAAGTGAGGAGAGTGTGTTCCCCTGATGGTTTAATATTCACGGGACATGTTACCAACTGAACAGTGTACGTGAGGTGAGTGTGTTCCCCTGATGGTTTAATATTCACTGGACATGTTACCAACTGAACAGTGTAAGTGAGGTGAGTGTGTTCCCCTGATGGTTTAATATTCACTGGACATGTTACCAGGTGAACAGTATAAGTGAGGAGAGTGTGTTCCCCTGATGGTTTAATATTCACTGGACATGTTACCAGGTGAACAGTATAAGTGAGGAGAGTGTGTTCCCCTGATGGTTTAATATTCACTGGACATGTTACCAGGTGAACAGTATAAGTGAGGAGAGAGTGTTCCCCCGATGGTTTAATAAACACGGGACATGTTACCAGGTGAACAGTATCAGTGAGGGGAGTGTGTTCCCCTGACTGTTTGATACGCACGGGACATGTCACCAGGTGAACAGTATAAGTGAGGAGATTGTGTTCCCCTGATGGTTTAATATACACGGGACATGTTACCAGGTGAACAGTATAAGTGAAGAGAGTGTGTTCCCCTGATGGTTTAATACTGACGGGATATGTCACCAGGTGAACAGTATAAGTGAGGAGATTGTGTTCCCCTGATTGTTTAACCTTCACGGGACATGTTTCCAGATGAACAGTAGAAGTGAGGAGAGTGTGTTTCCCTGATGGTTTAATATTCACGGGACATGTTAACAGATGAACAGTATAAGTGAGGAGAGTGTGTTTCCCTGATGGTTTAATATTCACGGGACATGTTGCCAGGTGAACAGTATAAGTGAGGAGCTTGTGTTCCCCTGATTGTTTAACCTTCACGGGACATGTTTCCAGATGAACAGTAGAAGTGAGGAGAGTGTGTTTCCCTGATGGTTTAATATTCACGGGACATGTTACCAGGTGAACTGTATAATTGAGGAGAGTGTGTTCCCGTGATGGTTTAATATTCACGGGACATGTTAACAGATGAACAGTATAAGTGAGGAGAGTGTGTTTCCCTGATTGTTTAATACACACGGGACATGTTCCCAGGTGAACAGTAGAAGTGAGGAGAGTATTTTCCCCTGATGGTTTAATATACACAGGACATGTTCCCAGGTGAACAGTATAAGTGAGGAGAGTGTGTTCCCCTGATGGTTTAATGTACACAGGACATGTCACCAGGTGAAGAGTATTAGTGAGGAGAGTGTGTTCCGCTGATGGTTTAATATACACGGGACATGTTACCAGGTGAACAGGATAAGTGAGGAGAGTGTGTTCCCCTGATGGTTTAATGTACACGGGACATGTCACCAGTTGAAGAGTATAAGTGAGGAGAGTGTGTTCCGCTGATGGTTTAATATACACGGGACATGTCACCAGGTGAACAGTATAAGTGAGGGGAGTCTGTTCGCCTGATGGTTTAATATGAACGGGACATGTTACCAGGTGAACAGCATAAGTGAGGAGAGTGTGTTCCCCTGATGGTTTTATACGAACGGGACATGTTACCAGGTGAACAGTATAAATGAGGAGAGTGTGTTCCCCTGATGGTTTAATATTCACGGGACATGTTACCAGGTGAACTGTATAATTGAGGAGAGTGTGATCCCCTGATGGTTTAATATTCACGGGACATGTTAACAGATGAACAGTATAAGTGAGGAGAGTGTATTTCCCTGATTGTTTAATACACACGGGACATGTTCCCAGGTGAACAGTATAAGTGAGGAGAGTATTTTCCCCTGATGGTTTAATATACACAGGACATGTTCCCAGGTGAACAGTATAAGTGAGGAGAGTGTGTTCCCCTGATGGTTTAATGTACACGTGACATGTCACCAGGTGAAGAGTATAAGTGAGGAGAGTGTGTTCTGCTGATGGTTTAATATACACGGGACATGTTACCAGGTGAACAGGATAAGTGAGGAGAGTGTGTTCCCCTGATGGTTTAATGTACACGGGACATGTCACCAGTTGAAGAGTATAAGTGAGGAGAGTGTGTTCCGCTGATGGTTTAATATACACGGGACATGTCACCAGGTGAACAGTATAAGTGAGGGGAGTCTGTTCGCCTGATGGTTTAATATACACAGGACATGTTACCAGATGAACTGCATAAGTGAGGAGAGTGTGTTCCCCTGATGGTTTAATGTACACGGGACATGTCACCAGTTGAAGAGTATAAGTGAGGAGAGTGTGTTCCGCTGATGGTTTAATATGAACGGGACATGTTACCAGGTGAACAGTATAAATGAGGAGAGTGTGTTCCCCTGATGGTTTAATATACACAGGACATGTTACCAGATGAACTGCATAAGTGAGGAGAGTGTGTTCCCCTGTTGGTTTAATATACACAGGACATGTCACCAGGTGAACAGTATAAGTGAGGAGAGTGTGTTCCCCTGGTGGTTTAATGCACACGGGACATGTTACCAGGTGAACAGTATAAGTGAGGAGAGTGTGTTCCCCAGATTGTTTAATGCACAGTTGACATGTTACCAGATGAACTGCATAAGTGAGGAGAGTGTGTTCCCCTGATGGTTTAATATACACAGGACATGTTACCAGATGAACTGCATAAGTGAGGAGAGTGTGTTCCCCTGTTGGTTTAATATACACAGGACATGTCACCAGGTGAACAGTATAAGTGAGGAGAGTGTGTTCCCCTGGTGGTTTAATGCACACGGGACATGTTACCAGGTCAACAGTATAAGTGAGGAGAGTGTGTTCCCCAGATTGTTTAATGCACAGTTGACATGTTACGAGGTCAACAGTATAAGTGAGGAGAGTGTGTTCCCCAGATTGTTCAATGCACATTTGACATGTTACCAGTTGAACAGTACAAGTGAGGAGAGTGTGCTCCCCTGATGGTTTAATGCACACGGGACATATTACCAGGTGAACAGTGTAAGTGAGGAGAGTGTGTTCCCGTGATTGTTTAATGCACACGGGACATGTTACCAGGTGAACAGTATAAGCGAGGAGAGAGTGTTCCCCTGATGGTTTAATGCACACGGGACATGTTACCTGGTAAACAATATAAGAGAGGAGAGTGTGTTCCCCTTATTGTTTAATGCACAGCAGACATGTTACCTGGTGAACAGTATAAGTGAGGAGAGTATGATCCCCTGATTGTTTAATAAACACAGGACATGTAACCAGGTGAACAGTTTAAGTGAGGAGAGTGTGTTCCCCTGATTTTTTAATACTTACGGGACATGTCACCATGTGAACAGTATAAGTGAGGAGAGTGTATTCCCGTGACTGTTTAATATACACGGGACATGTCACCAGGTGAACAGTGTAAGTGAGGAGAGTGTGTTCCCGTGATTGTTTAATATACACGGGACATGTTACCAGGTGAACAGTGTAAGTGAGGAGAGTGTGTTCCCCTGATTGTTTAATACTTACGGGACATGTCACCATGTGAACAGTATAAGTGAGGAGAGTGTATTCCCGTGACTGTTTAATATACAGGGGACATGTCACCAGGTGAACAGTGTAAGTGAGGAGAGTGTGTTCCCGTGATTGTTTAATATACACGGGACATGTTACCAGGTGAACAGTATAAGTGAGGAGAGTGTGTTCCCCAGATTGTTTAATACTGACGTGATATGTTACCAGATGAACAGTCTCCGTGAGGAGAGTGTGTTCCCCTGATTGTTTAATACACACGGGACATGTTACCAGGTGAACAGTATAAGTGAGGAGAGTGTCTTCCCCTGATGATTTAATGTACACGGGAAATGTTACCAAGTGAACTGTATAAGTGAGGAGAGTGTGTTCCCCTGATTGTTTAATACACACGGGACATGTTACCAGATGAACAGTATAAGTGAGGAGAGTGTGTTCCCCTGATGGTTTAATATACACAGGACATGTTACCAGGTGAACAGTAGAATTGAGGAGAGTGTGTTCCCCTGATGGTTTAATGCGCACAGGACATGTTACCAGGTGAACAGTATAAGTGAGGAGAGTGTGTTCCCCTGATTGTTTAATACACACGGTACATGTTACCAGGTGAACAGTGGAATTGAGGAGAGTGTGTTCCCCTGATGGTTTAATACACACGGGACATGTTACCAGGTGAACAGTAGAATTGAGGAGAGTGTGTTCCCCTGATGGTTTAATGCGCACAGGACATGTTACCAGGTGAACAGTAGAATTGAGGAGAGTGTGTTCCCCTGATGGTTTAATGCGCACAGGACATGTTACCAGGTGAACAGTATAAGTGAGGAGAGTGTGTTCCCCTGATTGTTTAATACACACGGTACATGTTACCAGGTGAACAGTAGAATTGAGGAGAGTGTGTTCCCCTGATGGTTTAATGCGCACAGGACATGTTACCAGGTGAACAGTATAAGTGAGGAGAGTGTGTTCCCCTGATGTTTTAATACTGACGGGACATGTTACCAGTTGAACAGTTTAAGTGAGGAGAGTGTGTTCCCCTGATGGCTTAATATACACGGGACATGTTACCAGGTGAACAGTATAAGTGAGGAGAGTGTGTTCCCTGGATGGTTTAATACTGACGGGACATGTTACCAGATGAACTGCATAAGTGAGGAGAGTGTGTTCCCCTGATGGCTTAATATATACGGGACATGTCACCAGGTGAACAGTATAAGTGAGGAGAGTGTGTTCCCCTGATTGTTTAATACACCACGGGACATGTTACCAGATGAACAGTATAAGTGAGGAGAGTGTGTTCCCCTGATGGTTTAATACACACGGGACATGTTACCAGGTGAACAGTATAAGTGAGGAGAGTGTGTTCCCCTGATTGTTTAATACACCACGGGACATGTTACCAGATGAACAGTATAAGTGAGGAGAGTGTGTTCCCCTGATTGTTTAATACACCACGGGACATGTTACCAGATGAACAGTATAAGTGAGGAGAGTGTGTTCCCCTGATGGTTTAATACACACGGGACATGTTACCAGGTGAACAGTATAAGCGAGGAGAGTGTGTTCCCCTGATTGTTTAATACACAGTTGACATGTTACGAGGTCAACAGTATAAGTGAGGAGAGTGTGTTCCCCAGATTGTTCAATGCACATTTGACATGTTACCAGTTGAACAGTACAAGTGAGGAGAGTGTGCTCCCCTGATGGTTTAATGCACACGGGACATATTACCAGGTGAACAGTGTAAGTGAGGAGAGTGTGTTCCCGTGATTGTTTAATGCACACGGGACATGTTACCAGGTGAACAGTATAAGCGAGGAGAGAGTGTTCCCCTGATGGTTTAATGCACACGGGACATGTTACCTGGTAAACAATATAAGAGAGGAGAGTGTGTTCCCCTTATTGTTTAATGCACAGCAGACATGTTACCTGGTGAACAGTATAAGTGAGGAGAGTATGATCCCCTGATTGTTTAATAAACACAGGACATGTAACCAGGTGAACAGTTTAAGTGAGGAGAGTGTGTTCCCCTGATTTTTTAATACTTACGGGACATGTCACCATGTGAACAGTATAAGTGAGGAGAGTGTATTCCCGTGACTGTTTAATATACACGGGACATGTCACCAGGTGAACAGTGTAAGTGAGGAGAGTGTGTTCCCGTGATTGTTTAATATACACGGGACATGTTACCAGGTGAACAGTGTAAGTGAGGAGAGTGTGTTCCCCTGATTGTTTAATACTTACGGGACATGTCACCATGTGAACAGTATAAGTGAGGAGAGTGTATTCCCGTGACTGTTTAATATACAGGGGACATGTCACCAGGTGAACAGTGTAAGTGAGGAGAGTGTGTTCCCGTGATTGTTTAATATACACGGGACATGTTACCAGGTGAACAGTATAAGTGAGGAGAGTGTGTTCCCCAGATTGTTTAATACTGACGTGATATGTTACCAGATGAACAGTCTCCGTGAGGAGAGTGTGTTCCCCTGATTGTTTAATACACACGGGACATGTTACCAGGTGAACAGTATAAGTGAGGAGAGTGTCTTCCCCTGATGATTTAATGTACACGGGAAATGTTACCAAGTGAACTGTATAAGTGAGGAGAGTGTGTTCCCCTGATTGTTTAATACACACGGGACATGTTACCAGATGAACAGTATAAGTGAGGAGAGTGTGTTCCCCTGATGGTTTAATATACACAGGACATGTTACCAGGTGAACAGTAGAATTGAGGAGAGTGTGTTCCCCTGATGGTTTAATGCGCACAGGACATGTTACCAGGTGAACAGTATAAGTGAGGAGAGTGTGTTCCCCTGATTGTTTAATACACACGGTACATGTTACCAGGTGAACAGTGGAATTGAGGAGAGTGTGTTCCCCTGATGGTTTAATACACACGGGACATGTTACCAGGTGAACAGTAGAATTGAGGAGAGTGTGTTCCCCTGATGGTTTAATGCGCACAGGACATGTTACCAGGTGAACAGTAGAATTGAGGAGAGTGTGTTCCCCTGATGGTTTAATGCGCACAGGACATGTTACCAGGTGAACAGTATAAGTGAGGAGAGTGTGTTCCCCTGATTGTTTAATACACACGGTACATGTTACCAGGTGAACAGTAGAATTGAGGAGAGTGTGTTCCCCTGATGGTTTAATGCGCACAGGACATGTTACCAGGTGAACAGTATAAGTGAGGAGAGTGTGTTCCCCTGATGTTTTAATACTGACGGGACATGTTACCAGTTGAACAGTTTAAGTGAGGAGAGTGTGTTCCCCTGATGGCTTAATATACACGGGACATGTTACCAGGTGAACAGTATAAGTGAGGAGAGTGTGTTCCCTGGATGGTTTAAAACTGACGGGACATGTTACCAGATGAACTGCATAAGTGAGGAGAGTGTGTTCCCCTGATGGCTTAATATATACGGGACATGTCACCAGGTGAACAGTATAAGTGAGGAGAGTGTGTTCCCCTGATTGTTTAATACACCACGGGACATGTTACCAGATGAACAGTATAAGTGAGGAGAGTGTGTTCCCCTGATGGTTTAATACACACGGGACATGTTACCAGGTGAACAGTATAAGTGAGGAGAGTGTGTTCCCCTGATTGTTTAATACACCACGGGACATGTTACCAGATGAACAGTATAAGTGAGGAGAGTGTGTTCCCCTGATTGTTTAATACACCACGGGACATGTTACCAGATGAACAGTATAAGTGAGGAGAGTGTGTTCCCCTGATGGTTTAATACACACGGGACATGTTACCAGGTGAACAGTATAAGCGAGGAGAGTGTGTTCCCCTGATTGTTTAATACACCACGGGACATGTTACCAGATGAACAGTATAAGTGAGGAGAGTGTGTTCCCCTGATTGTTTAATACACCACGGGACATGTTACCAGATGAACAGTATAAGTGAGGAGAGTGTGTTCCCCTGATTGTTTAATACACCACGGGACATGTTACCAGATGAACAGTATAAGTGAGGAGAGTGTGTTCCCCTGATTGTTTAATACACCACGGGACATGTTACCAGATGAACAGTATAAGTGAGGAGAGTGTGTTCCCCTGATGGTTTAATACACACGGGACATGTTACCAGGTGAACAGTATAAGTGAGGAGAGTGTGTTCCCCTGATTGTTTAATACACACGGGACATGTTACCAGATGAACAGTATAAGAGAGGAGAGTGTGTTCCCCTGATTGTTTAATACACACGGGACATGTTCCCAGGTGAACAGTATAAGTGAGGAGAGTGTGTTCCCCTGATGGTTTAATATACACGGGACATGTTACCAGGTGAACAGTATAAGTGAGGAGACTGTGTTCCCCTGATGGTTTAATATACACGGGACATGTTACCAGGTGAACAGTATAAGTGAGGAGAGTGTGTTCCCCTGATGGTTTAATATGCATGGGACATGTTACCAGGTGAACAGTATAAGTGAGGAGAGTGTGTTCCCCTGATGGTTTAATATACACGGGACATGTTACCAGGTGAACAGTATAAGTGAGGAGAGTTTGTTCCCCTGATTGTTTAATAACTGACGCGACATGTCACCAGGTGAACAGTATAAGTGAGGAGAGTGTGTTCCCCTGATGGCTTAATATACACGGGACATGTTACCAGGTGAACAGTATAAGTGAGGAGAGTGTGTTCCCCTGATTGTATAATACACACGGGACATGTTACCAGGTGAACATATAAGTGAGGAGACTGTCTTCCCCTGATGGTTTAATGTACACGGGAAATGTTACCAGATGAACAGTATAAGTGAGGCGAGTGTGTTCCCCTGATTGTTTAATACACACGGGACATGTTACCAGGTGAACAGTAGAAGTGAGGAGAGTGTGTTCCCCTGATGGTTTAATGCGCACAGGACATGTTACCAGGTGAACAGTATAAGTGAGGAGAGTGTGTTCCCTGGATGGTTTAATACTGACGGGACATGTTACCAGTTGAACAGTATAAGTGAGGAGAGTGTGTTCCCCTGATAGCTTAATATACACGGGACATGTTACCAGGTGAACAGTATAAGTGAGGAGAGTGTGTTCCCTGGATGGTTTAATACTGACGGGACATGTTACCAGATGAACTTTATAAGTGAGGAGAGTGTGTTCCCCTGATTGTTTAATACGCACGGGACATGTCACGTAGTCAACTGTATAAGTGAGGAGAGTGTGTTCTCCTGATTGTTTAATACACACGGGACATGTTACCAGAAGATCAGTATAAGTGAGGAGAGTGTGTTCCCCTGATTGTTTAATACCCACGGGACATGTTACCAGATGATCAGTAAAAGTGAGGAGAGTGTGTTCCCCTGATGGTTTAATACACACGGGACATGTTACCAGGTGAACAGTATCAGGGAGGAGAGTGTGTTCCCCTGATGGTTTAATACACACGGGACATGTCACCAGGTGAACAGTATAATTGAGGAGAGTGTGATCCCCTGATTGTTTAATACACACGGGACATGTTACCAGGTGAACAGTATAAGTGAGGAGAGTCTGTTCCCCTGATTGTTTAATACTGACGGGACATGTCACCAGGTGAACAGTATAAGTGAGGAGAGTGTGTTCCCCTGATTCTTTAATACACACGGGACATGTTACCAGGTGAACAGTATAAGTGAGGAGAGTGTGTTCCCCTGATGGTTTAATGCACACGGGACATGTTACCAGGTGAACAGTATAAGTGAGGAGAGTGTGTTCCCCTGATGGTTTCATATACACGGGACATGTTACCAGATGAACAGTATAGTGAGGAGAGTGTGTTCATCCGATGGTTTAATATACATGGGACATGTTACCAGGTGAAAAGTGTAAGTGAGGAGATGGTGTTCCCCTGATGGTTTAATATACATGGGACATGTTACCAGGTGAACAGTTTAAGAGAGAAGAGAGTGTTCCCCTGATGGTTTAGTATACATGGGACATGTCACCAGGTGAACAGTATAAGTGAGGAGAGTGTTTTCCCCTGATTGTTTAATATACACGGGACATGTTACCAGGTGAACAGTATAAGTGAGGAGATTGTTTTCCCCTGATTGTTTAATATACACGGGACATGTCACCAGGTGAGCAGAATAAGTGAGGAGAGTGTGTTCCCCTGATGGTTTAATACGCACGGGATATGTTACCAGGTGAACAGTATAAGTGAGGAGAGTGTGTTCCCCTGATGGTTTGATACACACAGGACATGTTACCAGGTGAACAGTATAAGTGAGGAGAATGTGTTCCCCTGATTGTTTAATAGACACGGGACATGTCACCAGGTGAACAGTATAAGTGAGGAGAGTGTGTTCCCCTGATGGTTTAATACTGACGTGATATGTTACCAGATGAACAGTATAAGTGAGGAGAGTGTGTTCCCCTGATGGTTTAATACACACAGGACATGTTACCAGGTGAACAGTATAAGTGAGGAGAGTGTGGTCCCCTGATTGTTTAATACACACGGGACATGTAACCAGGTGAACAGTATAAGTGAGGAGAGTGTGTTCCCCTGATTGTTTAATACACACGGGACATGTAACCAGGTGAACAGTATAAGTGAGGAGAGTGTGTTCCCCTGATTGTTTAATACACACGGGACATGTTACCAGATGAACAGTATAAGTGAGGAGAGTGTGTTCCCCTGATTGTTTAATACACACGGGACATGTAACCAGGTGAACAGTATAAGTGAGGAGAGTGTGTTCCCCTGATTGTTCAATGCACACGGGACATGTTACCAGGTGAACAGTATAAGTGAGGAGAGTGTGTTCCCCTGATTGTTTAATACACACGGGACATGTTACCAGGTGAACAGTATAAGTGAGGAGAGTGTGTTCCCCTGATTGTTTAATACACACAGGGCATGTTACCAGGTGAACAGTATTTGTGAGGAGAGTGTTTTCCCCTGATGGTTTAAGAGACACGGGACATGTTACCAGGTGAACAGTATAATTGAAGAGAGTGTGTTCCCCTGATGGTTTAATGCACACAGGACATGTTTACCAGGTGAACAGTATAAGTGAGGAGAGTGTGTTCCCCTGATGGTTTAATATACACGGGACATGTTACCAGGTGAACGGTTTAAGTGAGGAGAGTGTGTTCCCCTGATGGTTTAATATACATGGGACTTGTTACCAGGTGAACAGTATAAGTGAGGAGAGCGTGTTCCCCTGATGGTTTAATATACACAGGACATGTTTCCAGGTGAACAGTATAAGTGAGGAGAGTGTGTTCCCCTGATTGTTTAATGCACACGGGACATGTTACCAGGTGAACAGTATAAGTGAGGAGAGTGTGTTCCCCTGATGTCTTAATATACACGGGACATGTTACCAGGTGAACAGTATAAGTGAGGAGAGTGTGTTCCCCTGATGGTTTAATATACACGGGACATGTTACCAGGTGAACAGTATAAGTGAGGAGAGTGTGTTCCATTGTTGGTTTAATATGCACAGGACTTGTTAACAGGTGAACAGTATAAGTGAGGAGAGTGTGTTCCCCAGATTGATTATTATACACGGGACATGTTACTAGCTGAATGTTATTAGTGAGGATAGTGTGTTCCCCTGATAGTTTAATATACACGGGACATGTTACCAGGTGAACAGTATAAGTGAGGAGAGTGTGTTCCCCTGATTGATTATTATACACGGGACATGTTACTAGCTGAATGTTATTAGTGAGGATAGTGTGTTCCCCTGATAGTTTAATATACACGGGACATGTTACCAGGTGAACAGTATAAGTGAGGAGAGTGTGTTCCATTGTTGGTTTAATATGCACAGGACTTGTTAACAGGTGAACAGTATAAGTGAGGAGAGTGTGTTCCCCAGATTGATTATTATGCACGGGACATGTTACTAGCTGAATGTTATTAGTGAGGATAGTGTGTTCCCCTGATAGTTTAATATACACGGGACATGTTACCAGGTGAACAGTATAAGTGAGGAGAGTGTGTTCCATTGTTGGTTTAATATGCACAGGACTTGTTAACAGGTGAACAGTATAAGTGAGGAGAGTGTGGTCCCCAGATTGATTATTATACACGGGACATGTTACTAGCTGAATGTTATTAGTGAGGATAGTGTGTTCCCTTGATGGTTTAATATACACGGGACATGTCAGCAGGTGAAAAGTTTAAGTGAGTCGAGTGTGTTCCCCTGATGGTTTAATATACATGGGACATGTTACCAGGTGAACAGTTTAAGAGAGCAGAGTGTGTTCCCCTGATGGTTTAATATACATGGGACATGTCAACAGGTGAATAGTATAAGTGAGGAGAATGTGTTCCCCAGATGGTTTAATACGCACGGGACATGTTACCAGGTGAACAGTATAATGAGGAGATTGTGTTCCCCTGATGGTTTAATATCCACGGGACATGTTTCCAGGTGAACAGTATAAGTGAGGAGATTGTGTTCCCCTGATGGTTTAATACACACGGGACATGTTACCAGATGAACAGTATAAGTGAGGAGAGTGTGTTCCCCTGATGGTTTAATACACACGGGACATTTTACCAGATGAACAGTATAAGTGAGGAGATTGTGTTCCCCTGATGGTTTAATATACACGGGACATGTTTGCAGGTGAACAGTATAAGTGAGGAGAGTGTTTTCCCTTGATGGTTTAATACACACGGGACTTGTTACCACATGAACAGTATAAGTGAGGAGAGTGTGTTCCCCTGATGGTTTAATACACACGGGACATGTTACCAGATGAACAGTCTAAGTGAGGAGTGTGTGTTCCCCTGATGGTTTAGTACACACGGGACATGTTACCAGATGAACAGTATAAGTGAGGAGATTGTGTTCTCCTGATTGTTTAATATACACGGGACATGTCACCAGGTGAACAGTATAAGTGAGGAGAGTGTGTTCCCCTGATGGTTTAATACACATGGGACATGTTACCAGATGAACAGTATAAGTGAGGAGAGTGTGTTCCCCTGATTATTTTATACACACGGGACATGTCAACAGGTGAAAGGTATAAGTGAGGAGAATGTGTTCCCCTGATGGTTTAATATACACGGGACATGTTACTAGGTGAACAGTATAAGTGAGGAGAGTGTGTTCCCCTGATAGTTTAATACACACGGGACATGTTACCAGGTGAACAGTATAAGTGAGGAGAGTGTGTTCCCCTGATTGTTTAATATACACAGGACATGTTACAAGGTGAACAGTAGAAGTGAGGAGAGTCTGTTCCCCTGATTGTTTAATACACACGGGACATGTTACCAGGTGAACAGTATAAGTGAGGAGAGTGTGTTCCCCTGATTGTTTAATATACACAGGACATGTTAAAAGGTGAACAGGATAAGTGAGGAGAGAGTGTTCCCCTGATAGTTTAATACACACAGGGCATGTTACCAGGTGAAAAGTATAAGTGAGGAGAGTGTTTTCCCCAGATGGTTTAAGAGACACGGGACATGTTACCAGGTGAACAGTATAAGTGAGGAGAGCATTTTCTCCTGATGGTTTAATATACACGGGACATATTGCCAGGTGAACAGTATAATTGAAGAGAGTGTGTTCCCCTGATGGTTTAATGCACACAGGACATGTTACCAGGTGAACAGTATAAGTGAGGAGAGTGTGTTCCCCTGATGGTTTAATATACACGGGTCATGTTACCAGGTGAACAGTATAAGTGAGGAGACTGTGTTCCCCTGATTGTTTAATACACACGGGACATGTTACCAGGTGAACAGTTTAAGAGAGCAGAGTGTGTTCCCCTGATGGTTTAATATACATGGAACATGTTACCAGATGAACAGTATAAGTGAGGAGAATGTGTTCCCCAGATGGTTTAATACACACGGGACATTTTACCAGATGAACATTATAAGTGAGGAGATTGTGTTCCCCTGATGGTTTAATATACACGGGACATGTTTCCAGGTGAACAGTATAAGTGAGGAGATTGTGTTCCCCTGATGGTTTAATACACACGGGACATGTTACCAGATGAACAGTATAAGTGAGGAGAGTGTGTTCTCCTGATGGTTTAAAACACACGGGACATTTTACCAGATGAACAGAAAAAGTGAGGAGATTGTGTTCCCCTGATGGTTTAATATATACGGGACATGTTTCCAGGTGAACAGTATAAGTGAGGAGAGTGTTTTCCCCAGATGGTTTAATACACACGGGACATGTTACCACATGAACAGTATAAGTGAGGAGAGTGTGTTCACCTGATGGTTTAATACTCACGGGACATGTTACCAGATGAACAGTATAAGTGAGGAGAGTGTGTTCCCCTGATGGTTTAATACGCACGGGACATTTTACCAGATGAACAGTATAAGTGAGGAGATTGTGTTCCCCTGATGGTTTAATATATACAGGACATGTTTCCAGGTGAACAGTATAAGTGAGGAGAGTGTTTTCCCCTGATGGTTTAATACACGCGGGACATGTTACCACATGAACAGTATAAGTGAGGAGAGTGTGTTCCCCTGATGGTTTAATACTCACGGAACATGTTACCAGATGAACAGTATAAGTGAGGAGAGTGTGTTCCCCTGATGGTTTAGTACACACGGGACATGTTACCAGATGAACAGTATAAGTGAGGAGATTGTGTTCTCCTGATTGTTTAATATACACGGGACATGTCACCAGGTGAACAGTATAAGTGAGGAGAGTGTGTTCCCCTGATGGTTTAATACACATGGGACATGTTACCAGATGAACAGTATAAGTGAGGAGAGTGTGTTCCCCTGATGGTTTAATACGCACGGGACATTTTACCAGATGAACAGTATAAGTGAGGAGATTGTGTTCCCCTGATGGTTTAATATATACAGGACATGTTTCCAGGTGAACAGTATAAGTGAGGAGAGTGTTTTCCCCTGATGGTTTAATACACGCGGGACATGTTACCACATGAACAGTATAAGTGAGGAGAGTGTGTTCCCCTGATGGTTTAATACCCACGGAACATGTTACCAGATGAACAGTATAAGTGAGGAGAGTGTGTTCCCCTGATGGTTTAGTACACACGGGACATGTTACCAGATGAACAGTATAAGTGAGGAGATTGTGTTCTCCTGATTGTTTAATATACACGGGACATGTCACCAGGTGAACAGTATAAGTGAGGAGAGTGTGTTCCCCTGATGGTTTAATATACATGGGACATGTTACCAGGTGAACAGTATTAGTGAGGAGAGTGTGTTCCCCTGATGGTTTAATATACAAGGGACATATTTCCAGGTGAACAGTATAAGTGAGGAGAGTTTGTTCCCCTGATTGTTTAATACTGACGGGACATGTCACCAGGTGAACAGTATATGTGAGGAGAGTGTGTTCCCCTGATTGTTTAATGCACACGGGACATGTTACCAGGTGAACAGTATAAGTGAGGAGAGTGTGTTCCCCTGATTCCTTAATATACACGGGACATGTTACCAGGTGAACAGTATAGGTGAGGAGAGTGTGTTCCCCTGATGGTTTAATACACACGGGACATGTTACCACATGAACAGTATAAGTGAGGAGAGTGTGTTCACCTGATGGTTTAATACTCACGGGACATGTTGCCAGATGAACAGTATAAGTGAGGAGAGTGTGTTCCCCTGATGGTTTAATACACACGGGACATTTTACCAGATGAACAGTATAAGTGAGGAGATTGTGTTCCCCTGATGGTTTAATATATACGGGACATGTTTCCAGGTGAACAGTATAAGTGAGGGGAGTGTTTTCCCCTGATGGTTTAATACACGCGGGACATGTTACCACATGAACAGTATAAGTGAGGAGAGTGTGTTCCCCTGATGGTTTAATATACACGGGACATGTTACCAGGTGAACAGTATAAGTGAGGAGAGTGTGTTCCCCTGATGGTTTAATACGCACGGGACATGTTACCAGGTGAACAGTATAAGTGAGGAGAGTGTGTTCCCCTGATTGTTTAATACTGACGGGACATGTCACCAGGTGAACAGTATAAGTGAGGAGAGTGTGTTCCCCTGATGGTTTAATATACACGGGACATGTTACCAGGTGAACAGTATAAGTGAGGAGATTGTGTTCTCCTGATTGTTTAATATACACGGGACATGTCACCAGGTGAACAGTATAAGTGAGGAGATTGTGTTCTCCTGATTGTTTAATATACACGGGACATGTCACCAGGTGAACAGTATAAGTGAGGAGAGTGTGTTCCCCTGATGGTTTAATATACACGGGACATGTTACCAGGTGAACAGTATAAGTGAGGAGATTGTGTTCTCCTGATTGTTTAATATACACGGGACATGTCACCAGGTGAACAGTATAAGTGAGGAGATTGTGTTCTCCTGATTGTTTAATATACACGGGACATGTCACCAGGTGAACAGTATAAGTGAGGATAGTGTGTTCCCCTGATGGTTTAATACACATGGGACATGTTACCAGATGAACAGTATAAGTGAGGAGAGTGTGTTCCCCTGATTGTTTTATATACACGGACATGTCAACAGGTGAACAGTATAAGTGAGGAGAGTGTTTTCCCCTGATGGTTTAATACACGCGGGACATGTTACCACATGAACAGTATAAGTGAGGAGAGTGTGTTCCCCTGATGGTTTAATACCCACGGAACATGTTACCAGATGAACAGTATAAGTGAGGAGAGTGTGTTCCCCTGATGGTTTAGTACACACGGGACATGTTACCAGATGAACAGTATAAGTGAGGAGATTGTGTTCTCCTGATTGTTTAATATACACGGGACATGTCACCAGGTGAACAGTATAAGTGAGGAGAGTGTGTTCCCCTGATGGTTTAATGCACATGGGACATGTTACCAGATGAACAGTATAAGTGAGGAGAGTGTGTTCCCCTGATTGTTTAATATACACAGGACATGTTGCAAGGTGAACAGGATAACTGAGGAGAGTGTGTTCCCCTGATTGTTTAATACACACGGGACATGTTACCAGGTGAACAGTATAAGTGAGGAGAGTGTGTTCCCCTGATGGTTTAATACACACGGGACATGTTACCAGGTGAACAGTATAAGTGAGGAGAGTGTGTTCCCCTGATTGTTTAATATACACAGGACATGTTACCAGGTGAACAGTATAAGTGAGGAGAGTGTGTTCCCCTGATGGTTTAATACACACGGGACATGTCACCTGGTGAACAGTATAAGTGAGGAGAGTGTGTTCCCCTGATTGTTTAATACACACGGGACATGTTACCAGGTGAACAGTATAAGTGAGGAGAGCGTTTTCCCCTGATGGTTAAAAAGACACGGGACATATTGCCAGGTGAACAGTATAATTGAAGAGAGTGTGTTCCCCTGATGGTTTAATGCACACAGGACATGTTACTAGGTGAGCAGTATAAGTGAGGAGAGTGTGTTCCCCTGATGATTTAATATACACGGGACATGTTACCAGGTGAACAGTATAAGTGAGGAGAGTGTGTTCCCCTGATGGTTTAATATACATGGGACATGTTACCAGGTGAACAGTATTAGTGAGGAGAGTGTGTTCCCCTGATGGTTTAATATACACGGGACATATTTCCAGGTGAACAGTATAAGTGAGGAGAGTTTGTTCCCCTGATTGTTTAATACTGACGGGACATGTCACCAGGTGAACAGTATATGTGAGGAGAGTGTGTTCCCCTGATTGTTTAATGCACACGGGACATGTTACCAGGTGAACAGTATAAGTGAGGAGAGTGTGTTCCCCTGATTCCTTAATATACACGGGACATGTTACCAGGTGAACAGTATAGGTGAGGAGAGTGTGTTCCCCTGATGGTTTAATACACACGGGACATGTTACCACATGAACAGTATAAGTGAGGAGAGTGTGTTCACCTGATGGTTTAATACTCACGGGACATGTTGCCAGATGAACAGTATAAGTGAGGAGAGTGTGTTCCCCTGATGGTTTAATACACACGGGACATTTTACCAGATGAACAGTATAAGTGAGGAGATTGTGTTCCCCTGATGGTTTAATATATACGGGACATGTTTCCAGGTGAACAGTATAAGTGAGGGGAGTGTTTTCCCCTGATGGTTTAATACACGCGGGACATGTTACAACATGAACAGTATAAGTGAGGAGAGTGTGTTCCCCTGATGGTTTAATACTCACGGGACATGTTACCAGATGAACAGTATAAGTGAGGAGAGTGTGTTCCCCTGATGGTTTAGTACACATGGGACATGTTACCAGATGAACAGTATAAGTGAGGAGATTGTGTTCTCCTGATTGTTTAATATACACGGGACATGTCACCAGGTGAAAAGTATAAGTGAGGAGAGTGTGTTCCCCTGATTGTTTAATACGCACGGGACATGTTACCAGGTGAACAGTATAAGTGAGGAGAGTGTGTTCCCCTGATAGTTTAATATACATGGGACATGTTACCAGGTGAACAGTATAAGTGAGGAGAGTGTGTTCCCCTGATTGTTTAATATACACGGGACATGTTACCAGGTGAACAGCATAAGTGAGGAGAGTGTGTTCCCCTGATTGTTTAATACACACGGGACATGTTACCAGGTGAACAGCATAAGTGAGGAGATTGTGTTCCCCTGATGGTTTAATACGCACGGGACATCTCACCAGGTGAACAATATAAGTGAGGAGAGAGTGTTCCCCTGATAGTTTAATATACATGGGACATGTTACCAGGTGAACAGTATAAGTGAGGAGAGTGTGTTCCCCTGATTGTTTAATATACACGGGACATGTTACCAGGTGAACAGCATAAGTGAGGAGAGTGTGTTCCCCTGATTGTTTAATACACACGGGACATGTTACCAGGTGAACAGCATAAGTGAGGAGATTGTGTTCCCCTGATGGTTTAATACGCACGGGACATGTTACCAGATGAACAGCATAAGTGAGGAGATTGTGTTCCCCTGATGGTTTAATATACACGGGACATGTTACCAGGTGAACAGTATAAGTGAGGAGAGTGTGTTCCCCTGATGGTTTAATACACACGGGACATGTTACCAGGTGAACAGTATAAGTGAGGAGAGTGTGTTCCCCTGATTGTTTAATATACACAGGACATGTTACCAGGTGAACAGTATAAGTGAGGAGAGTGTGTTCCCCTGATGGTTTAATACACACGGGACATGTCACCTGGTGAACAGTATAAGTGAGGAGAGTGTGTTCCCCTGATTGTTTAATACACACGGGACATGTTACCAGGTGAACAGTATAAGTGAGGAGAGCGTTTTCCCCTGATGGTTAAAAAGACACGGGACATATTGCCAGGTGAACAGTATAATTGAAGAGAGTGTGTTCCCCTGATGGTTTAATGCACACAGGACATGTTACTAGGTGAACAGTATAAGTGAGGAGAGTGTGTTCCCCTGATGATTTAATATACACGGGACATGTTACCAGGTGAACAGTATAAGTGAGGAGAGTGTGTTCCCCTGATGGTTTAATATACATGGGACATGTTACCAGGTGAACAGTATTAGTGAGGAGAGTGTGTTCCCCTGATGGTTTAATACTGACGGGACATGTCACCAGGTGAACAGTATATGTGAGGAGAGTGTGTTCCCCTGATTGTTTAATGCACACGGGACATGTTACCAGGTGAACAGTATAAGTGAGGAGAGTGTGTTCCCCTGATTCCTTAATATACACGGGACATGTTACCAGGTGAACAGTATAGGTGAGGAGAGTGTGTTCCCCTGATGGTTTAATACACACGGGACATGTTACCACATGAACAGTATAAGTGAGGAGAGTGTGTTCACCTGATGGTTTAATACTCACGGGACATGTTGCCAGATGAACAATATAAGTGAGGAGAGTGTGTTCCCCTGATGGTTTAATACACACGGGACATTTTACCAGATGAACAGTATAAGTGAGGAGATTGTGTTCCCCTGATGGTTTAATATATACGGGACATGTTTCCAGGTGAACAGTATAAGTGAGGGGAGTGTTTTCCCCTGATGGTTTAATACACGCGGGACATGTTACCACATGAACAGTATAAGTGAGGAGAGTGTGTTCCCCTGATGGTTTAATACTCACGGGACATGTTACCAGATGAACAGTATAAGTGAGGAGAGTGTGTTCTCCTGATTGTTTAATATACACGGGACATGTCACCAGGTGAAAAGTATAAGTGAGGAGAGTGTGTTCCCCTGATTGTTTAATACGCACGGGACATGTTACTAGGTGAACAGTATAAGTGAGGAGAGTGAGTTCCCCTGATTGTTTAATATACATGGGACATATTACCAGGTGAACAGTATAAGTGAGGAGAGTGTGTTCCCCTGATGGTTTAATACGCACGGGACATCTTACCAGGTGAACAATATAAGTGAGGAGAGTGAGTTCCCCTGATTGTTTAATATACATGGGACATATTACCAGGTGAACAGTATAAGTGAGGAGAGTGTGTTCCCCTGATTGTTTAATGCACACAGGACATGTTACCAGGTGAACAATATAAGTGAGGAGAGTGTGTTCCCCTGATGGTTTAATACGCACGGGACATGTTACCAGATGAACAGTATAAGTGAGGAGAGTGTGTTCCCTTGATTGTTTAATACACACGGGACATGTTACCAGGTGAACAGTATAAGTGAGGAGAGTGTGTTCCCCTGATGGTTTAATACGCACGGGACATGTTACCAGATGAACAGCATAAGTGAGGAGATTGTGTTCCCCTGATGGTTTAATATACACGGGACATGTTACCAGGTGAACAGTATAAGTGAGGAGAGTGTGTTCCCCTGATTGTTTAATGCACACAGGACATGTTACCAGGTGAACAATATAAGTGAGGAGAGTGTGTTCCCCTGATGGTTTAATACGCACGGGACATGTTACCAGATGAACAGTATAAGTGAGGAGAGTGTGTTCCCTTGATTGTTTAATACACACGGGACATGTTACCAGGTGAACAGTATAAGTGAGGAGAGTGTGTTCCCCTGATGGTTTAATACGCACGGGACATGTTACCAGATGAACAGCATAAGTGAGGAGATTGTGTTCCCCTGATGGTTTAATATACACGGGACATGTTACCAGGTGAACAGTATAAGTGAGGAGAGTGTGTTCCCCTGATGGTTTAATACTCACGGGACATGTTACCAGGTGAACAGTATAAGTGAGGAGAGTGTGTTCCCCTGATGGTTTAATATGCACGGGACATGTTACCAGGTGAACAGTATAAGTGAGGAGAGTGTGTTCCCCTGATGGTTTAATATACACGGGACCTGTTACCAGGTGAACAGTATAAGTGAGGAGAGTGTGTTCCCCTGATGGTTTAATATACACGGGACATGTTACCAGGTGAACAGTATAAGTGAGGAGAGTGTGTTCCCCTGATGGTTTAATATACATGGGACATGTTACCAGGTGAACAGCATAAGTGAGGAGAGTGTGTTCCCCTGATGGTTTAATATACACGGGACATGTTTCCAGGTGAACAGTATAAGTGAGGAAAGTTTGTTCCCCTGTTTGTTTAATACTGACGGGACATGTCACCACGTGAACAGTATATGTGAGGAGAGTGTGTTCCCCTGATTGTTTAATGCACACGGGACATGTTACCAGGTGAACAGTATAAGTGAGGAGAGTGTGTTCCCCTGATTCCTTAATATACACGGGACATGTTACCAGGTGAACAGTATAAGTGAGGAGAGTGTGTTCCCCTGATGGTTTAATATACACGGGACATGTTACCAGATGAACAGTATAAGTGAGGAGAGTGTGTTCCCCTGATGGTTTAATACACACGGGACATTTTACCAGATGAACAGTATAAGTGAGGAGATTGTCTTCCCCTGATGGTTTAATATACACAGGACATGTTACCAGGTGAACAGTATAAGTGAGGAGATTGTGTTCCCCTGATGGTTTAATACACACGGGACATGTTACCAGATGAACAGTATAAGTGAGGAGAGTGTGTTCCCCTGATGGTTTAATACACACGGGACATTTTACCAGATGAACAGTCTAAGTGAGGAGATTGTGTTCCCCTGATGGTTTAATATACACGGGACATGTTACCACATGAACTGTATAAGTGAGGAGAGTGTGTTCCCCTGATGGTTTAATACACACGGGACATGTTACCACATGAACAGTATAAGTGAGGAGAGTGTGTTCCCCTGATGGTTTAATACACACGGGACATGTTACCAGATGAAGAGCATTAGTGAGGAGAGTGTGTTCCCCTGATGTTTTAGTACACACGGGACATGTTACCAGATGAACAGTATAAGTGAGGAGATTGTGTTCTCCTGATTGTTTAATATACATGGGACATGTCACCATGTGAACAGTATAAGTGAGGAGAGTGTGTTCCCCTGATGGTTTAACACATGGGACATGTTACCAGGTGAACAGTATAAGTGAGGAGAGTGTGTTCCGCTGATGGTTTAATACGCCCGGTCATGTTACCAGGTGAACAGAATATGTGAGGAGAGTGTGTTCCCCTGATGGTTTAATAGACACAGGACATGTTACCAGGTGAACTGCATAAGTGAGGAGAGTATGTTCCCCTGATTGTTTAATACAAACAGGACATATCACCATTTGAACATTATATGTGAGGAGAGTGTGTTCCCCTGATGGTTTAATATACACAGGACATGTCACCAGGTGAACAGTATAAGTGAGGAGAGTGTGTTCCCCTGATGGTTTAATATACACGGGACATGTTACCAGGTGAACAGTATAAGCGAGGAGATTGTGTTCTCCTGATTGTTTAATATACACGGGACATGTCACCAGGTGAACAGTGTAAGTGAGGAGAGTGTGTTCCCCTGATGGTTTAATACACATGGGACATGACACCAGGTGAACAGTATAAGTCAGGAGAGTGTGTTCCCCTGATGGTTTAATATTCACGGGACATGTTACCAGATGAACAGTATAAGTGAGGAGAGTGTGTTCCCCTGATGGTTTAATACACACGGGACATGTTACCAGATGAACAGTATAAGTGAGGAGATTGTGTTCTCCTGATTGTTTAATACACACGGGACATGTTACCAGGTGAACAGTATAAGTGAGGAGATTGTGTTCCCCTGATGGTTTAATATACACGGGACATGTTACGAGGTGAACAGTATAAGTGAGGAGAGTGTGTTCCCCTGATGGTTTAATATGCACGGGACATGTTACCAGGTGAACAGTATAAGTGAGGAGAGTGTGTTCCCCTGATGGTTTAATATACACGGGACCTGTTACCAGGTGAACAGTATACGTGAGGAGAGTGTGTTCCCTTGATGGTTTAATATACACAGGACATGTTACCAGGTGAACAGTATAAGTGAGGAGAGTGTGTTCCCCTGATGGTTTAATATACATGGGACATGTTACCAGGTGAACAGCATAAGTGAGGAGAGTGTGTTCCCCTGATGGTTTAATATACACGGGACATGTTTCCAGTTGAACAGTATAAGTGAGGAAAGTTTGTTCCCCTGTTTGTTTAATACTGACGGGACATGTCACCAGGTGAACAGTATAAGTGAGGAGAGTGTGTTCCCCTGATGGTTTAATATACACGGGACCTGTTACCAGGTGAACAGTATAAGTGAGGAGAGTGTGTTCCCTTGATGGTTTAATATACACGGGACATGTTACCAGGTGAACAATATAAGTGAGGAGAGTGTGTTCCCCTGATGGTTTAATATACACGGGACATGTTACCAGGTGAACAGCATAAGTGAGGAGAGTGTGTTCCCCTGATGGTTTAATACACATGGGACATGTTACCAGGTGAACAGTATAAGTGAGGAGATTGTCTTCCCCTGATTGTTTAATATACACAGGACATGTTACCAGGTGAACAGTATAAGTGAGGAGAGTGTGTTCCCCTGATGGTTTAATACACACGGGACATGTTACCAGATGAACAGTATCAGTGAGCAGAGTGTGTTCCCCTGATGGTTTAATACACACGGGACATTTTACCAGATGAACAGTATAAGTGAGGAGATTGTGTTCCCCTGATGGTTTAATATACACGGGACATGTTACCACATGAACAGTATAAGTGATGAGAGTGTGTTCCCCTGATGGTTTAATACACACGGGACATGTTACCAGATGAACAGCATTAGTGAGGAGAGTGTGTTCCCCTGATGTTTTAGTACACACGGGACATGTTACCAGATGAACAGTATAAGTGAGGAGATTGTGTTCTCCTGATTGTTTAATATACATGGGACATGTCACCAGGTGAACAGTATAAGTGGGGAGAGTGTGTTCCCCTGATGGTTTAATACACATGGGACATGTTACCAGGTGAACAGTATAAGTGAGGAGAGTGTGTTCCGCTGATGGTTTAATACGCACGGGTCATGTTACCAGGTGAACAGAATATGTGAGGAGAGTGTGTTCCCCTGATGGTTTAATAGACACAGGACATGTTACCAGGTGAACTGCATAAGTGAGGAGAGTATGTTCCCCTGATTGTTTAATACAAACAGGACATATCACCATTTGAACATTATATGTGAGGAGAGTGTGTTCCCCTGATGGTTTAATATACACAGGACATGTCACCAGGTGAACAGTATAAGTGAGGAGAGTGTGTTCCCCTGATGGTTTAATATACACGGGACATGTTACCAGGTGAACAGTATAAGTGAGGAGAATGTGTTCCCCAGATGGTTTAATACGCACGGGACATGTTACCAGGTGAACAGTATAAGTGAGGAGATTGTGTTCTCCTGATTGTTTAATATACACGGGACATGTCACCAGGTGAACAGTGTAAGTGAGGAGAGTGTGTTCCCCTGATTGTTTAATACACATGGGACATGACACCAGGTGAACAGTATAAGTGATGAGAGTGTGTTCCCCTGATGGTTTAATATACACAGGACATGTCACCAGGTGAACAGTGTAAGTGAGGAGAGTGTGTTCCCCTGATGGTTTAATATACACGGGACATGTAACAGGTGAACAGTATAAGTGAGGAGAGCGTTTTCCCCAGATTGTTTAAAAGACACGGGACATATTGCCAGGTGAACAGTATAATTGAAGAGAGTGTGTTCCCCTGATGGTTTAATGCACACAGGACATGTTACCAGGTGAACAGTATAAGTGAGGAGAGTGTGTTCCCCTGATGGTTTAATATACACGGGACATGTTACCAGGTGAACAGTATAAGTGAGGAGAGTGTGTTCCCCTGATGGTTTAATATACATGGGACATGTTACCAGGTGAACAGCATAAGTGAGGATAGTGTGTTCCCCTGATGGTTTAATATACACGGGACATGTTTCCAGGTGAACAGTATAAGTGAGGAGAGTTTGTTCCCCTGATTGTTTAATACTGACGGGACATGTCACCAGGTGAACAGTATATGTGAGGAGAGTGTGTTCCACTGATTGTTTAATACACACGGGACATGTTACCAGGTGAACAGTATAAGTGAGGAGAGTGTGTTCGCCTGATTCCTTAATATACACGGGACATGTTACCAGGTGAACAGTATAAGTGAGGAGAGTGTGTTCCCCTGATTCCTTAATATACACGGGACATGTTACCAGGTGAACAGTATAAGTGAGGAGAGTTGGTTCCCCTGATGGTTTAATACACACGGGACATTTTACCAGGTGAACAGTATAAGTGAGGAGATTGTGTTCCCCTGATGGTTTAATACACACGGGACATGTTACCAGATGAACAGTATAAGTGAGGAGAGTGTGTTCCCCTGATGGTTTAATACACACGGGACATTTTAACAGATGAACAGTATAAGTGAGGAGATTGTGTTCCCCTGATGGTTTAATATAAACGGGACATGTTACCAGATGAACAGTATAAGTGAGGAGAGTATGTTCCCCTGATGGTTTAATATAAACGGGACATGTTACCACATGAACAGTATAAGTGAGGAGAGTGTGTTCCCCTGATGGTTGAATACACACGGGACCTGTTACCAGATGAACAGCATTAGTGAGGAGAGTGTGTTCCCCTGATGGTTTAGTACACACGGGACATGTTACCAGATGAACAGTATAAGTGAGGAGATTGTGTTCTCCTGATTGTTTAATATACATGGGACATGTCACCAGGTGAACAGTATAAGTGAGGAGAGTGTGTTCCCCTGATGGTTTAATACACATGGGACATGTTACCAGGTGAACAGTATAAGTGAGGAGAGTGTGTTCCGCTGATGGTTTAATACGCACGGGTCATGTTACCAGGTGAACAGAATATGTGAGGAGAGTGTGTTCCCCTGATGGTTTAATAGACACAGGACATGTTACCAGGTGAACTGCATAAGTGAGGAGAGTATGTTCCCCTGATTGTTTAATACAAACAGGACATATCACCATTTGAACATTATATGTGAGGAGAGTGTGTTCCCCTGATGGTTTAATATACACAGGACATGTCACCAGGTGAACAGTATAAGTGAGGAGAGTGTGTTCCCCTGATGGTTTAATATACACGGGACATGTTACCAGGTGAACAGTATAAGTGAGGAGAATGTGTTCCCCAGATGGTTTAATACGCACGGGACATGTTACCAGGTGGACAGTATAAGTGAGGAGCTTGTGTTCTCCTGATTGTTTAATATACACGGGACATGTCACCAGGTGAACAGTGTAAGTGAGGAGAGTGTGTTCCCCTGATGGTTTAATATACACGGGACATGTTACCAGGTGAACAGTATAAGTGAGGAGAGTGTGTTCCCCTGATGGTTTAATATACACGGGACATGTTACCAGGTGAACAGTATAAGTGAGGAGAATGTGTTCCCCAGATGGTTTAATACGCACGGGACATGTTACCAGGTGAACAGTATAAGTGAGGAGAGTGTGTTCCCCTGATTGTTTAATACACATGGGACATGACACCAGGTGAACAGTATAAGTGATGAGAGTGTGTTCCCCTGATGGTTTAATATACACGGGACATGTTACCAGGTGAACAGTATATGTGATGAGAGTGTGTTCCCCTGATGGTTTAATATACACAGGACATGTCACCAGGTGAACAGTGTAAGTGAGGAGAGTGTGTTCCCCTGATGGTTTAATATACACGGGACATGTTACCAGGTGAACAGTATAAGTGAGGAGAGTGTGTTCCCCTGATGGTTTAAGAGACACGGGACATGTTACCAGGTGAACAGTATAAGTGAGGAGAGCGTTTTCCCCAGATTGTTGAAAAGACACGGGACATATTGCCAGGTGAACAGTATAATTGAAGAGAGTGTGTTCCCCTGATGGTTTAATGCACACAGGACATGTTACCAGGTGAACAGTATAAGTGAGGAGAGTGTGTTCCCCTGATGGTTTAATATACACGGGACATGTTACCAGGTGAACAGTATAAGTGAGGAGAGTGTGTTCCCCTGATGGTTTAATATACATGGGACATGTTACCAGGTGAACAGCATAAGTGAGGATAGTGTGTTCCCCTGATGGTTTAATATACACGGGACATGTTTCCAGGTGAACAGTATAAGTGAGGAGAGTTTGTTCCCCTGATTGTTTAATACTGACGGGACATGTCACCAGGTGAACAGTATATGTGAGGAGAGTGTGTTCCCCTGATTGTTTAATACACACGGGACATGTTACCAGGTGAACAGTATAAGTGAGGAGAGTGTGTTCGCCTGATTCCTTAATATACACGGGACATGTTACCAGGTGAACAGTATAAGTGAGGAGAGTGTGTTCCCCTGATGGTTTAATATACACGGGACATGTTAACAAGTGAACAGTATAAGTGAGGAGAGTTGCTTCCCCTGATGGTTTAATACACACGGGACATGTTACCAGATGAACAGTATAAGTGAGGAGAGTGTGTTCCCCTGATTCCTTAATATACACGGGACATGTTACCAGGTGAACAGTATAAGTGAGGAGAGTTGGTTCCCCTGATGGTTTAATACACACGGGACATTTTACCAGGTGAACAGTATAAGTGAGGAGATTGTGTACCCCTGATGGTTTAATACACACGGGACATGTTACCAGATGAACAGTATAAGTGAGGAGAGTGTGTTCCCCTGATGGTTTAATACACACGGGACATTTCAACAGATGAACAGTATAAGTTAGGAGAGTGTGTTCCCCTGATGGTTTAATACACAAGGGACATATTACCACATGAACAGTATAAGTGAGGAGAGTGTGTTCCCCTGATGGTTTAATACACACGGGACATGTTACCAGATGAACAGCATTAGTGAGGAGAGTGTGTTCCCCTGATGGTTTAGTACACACGGGACATGTTACCAGATGAACAGTATAAGTGAGGAGATTGTGTTCTCCTGATTGTTTAATATACATGGGACATGTCACCAGGTGAACAGTATAAGTGGGGAGAGTGTGTTCCCCTGATGGTTTAATACACATGGGACATGTTACCAGGTGAACAGTATAAGTGAGGAGAGTGTGTTCCGCTGATGGTTTAATACGCACGGGTCATGTTACCAGGTGAACAGAATATGTGAGGAGAGTGTGTTCCCCTGATGGTTTAATAGACACAGGACATGTTACCAGGTGAACTGCATAAGTGAGGAGAGTATGTTCCCCTGATTGTTTAATACAAACAGGACATATCACCATTTGAACATTATATGTGAGGAGAGTGTGTTCCCCTGATGGTTTAATATACACAGGACATGTCACCAGGTGAACAGTATAAGTGAGGAGAGTGTGTTCCCCTGATGGTTTAATATACACGGGACATGTTACCAGGTGAACAGTATAAGTGAGGAGAATGTGTTCCCCAGATGGTTTAATACGCACGGGACATGTTACCAGGTGAACAGTATAAGTGAGGAGATTGTGTTCTCCTGATTGTTTAATATACACGGGACATGTCACCAGGTGAACAGTGTAAGTGAGGAGAGTGTGTTCCCCTGATTGTTTAATACACATGGGACATGACACCAGGTGAACAGTATAAGTGATGAGAGTGTGTTCCCCTGATGGTTTAATATACACAGGACATGTCACCAGGTGAACAGTGTAAGTGAGGAGAGTGTGTTCCCCTGATGGTTTAATATACACGGGACATGTAACAGGTGAACAGTATAAGTGAGGAGAGCGTTTTCCCCAGATTGTTTAAAAGACACGGGACATATTGCCAGGTGAACAGTATAATTGAAGAGAGTGTGTTCCCCTGATGGTTTAATGCACACAGGACATGTTACCAGGTGAACAGTATAAGTGAGGAGAGTGTGTTCCCCTGATGGTTTAATATACACGGGACATGTTACCAGGTGAACAGTATAAGTGAGGAGAGTGTGTTCCCCTGATGGTTTAATATACATGGGACATGTTACCAGGTGAACAGCATAAGTGAGGATAGTGTGTTCCCCTGATGGTTTAATATACACGGGACATGTTTCCAGGTGAACAGTATAAGTGAGGAGAGTTTGTTCCCCTGATTGTTTAATACTGACGGGACATGTCACCAGGTGAACAGTATATGTGAGGAGAGTGTGTTCCACTGATTGTTTAATACACACGGGACATGTTACCAGGTGAACAGTATAAGTGAGGAGAGTGTGTTCGCCTGATTCCTTAATATACACGGGACATGTTACCAGGTGAACAGTATAAGTGAGGAGAGTGTGTTCCCCTGATTCCTTAATATACACGGGACATGTTACCAGGTGAACAGTATAAGTGAGGAGAGTTGGTTCCCCTGATGGTTTAATACACACGGGACATTTTACCAGGTGAACAGTATAAGTGAGGAGATTGTGTTCCCCTGATGGTTTAATACACACGGGACATGTTACCAGATGAACAGTATAAGTGAGGAGAGTGTGTTCCCCTGATGGTTTAATACACACGGGACATTTTAACAGATGAACAGTATAAGTGAGGAGATTGTGTTCCCCTGATGGTTTAATATAAACGGGACATGTTACCAGATGAACAGTATAAGTGAGGAGAGTGTGTTCCCCTGATGGTTTAATATAAACGGGACATGTTACCACATGAACAGTATAAGTGAGGAGAGTGTGTTCCCCTGATGGTTGAATACACACGGGACATGTTACCAGATGAACAGCATTAGTGAGGAGAGTGTGTTCCCCTGATGGTTTAGTACACACGGGACATGTTACCAGATGAACAGTATAAGTGAGGAGATTGTGTTCTCCTGATTGTTTAATATACATGGGACATGTCACCAGGTGAACAGTATAAGTGAGGAGAGTGTGTTCCCCTGATGGTTTAATACACATGGGACATGTTACCAGGTGAACAGTATAAGTGAGGAGAGTGTGTTCCGCTGATGGTTTAATACGCACGGGTCATGTTACCAGGTGAACAGAATATGTGAGGAGAGTGTGTTCCCCTGATGGTTTAATAGACACAGGACATGTTACCAGGTGAACTGCATAAGTGAGGAGAGTATGTTCCCCTGATTGTTTAATACAAACAGGACATATCACCATTTGAACATTATATGTGAGGAGAGTGTGTTCCCCTGATGGTTTAATATACACGGGACATGTTACCAGGTGAACAGTATAAGTGAGGAGAATGTGTTCCCCAGATGGTTTAATACGCACGGGACATGTTACCAGGTGAACAGTATAAGTGAGGAGCTTGTGTTCTCCTGATTGTTTAATATACACGGGACATGTCACCAGGTGAACAGTGTAAGTGAGGAGAGTGTGTTCCCCTGATGGTTTAATATACACGGGACATGTTACCAGGTGAACAGTATAAGTGAGGAGAGTGTGTTCCCCTGATGGTTTAATATACACGGGACATGTTACCAGGTGAACAGTATAAGTGAGGAGAATGTGTTCCCCAGATGGTTTAATACGCACGGGACATGTTACCAGGTGAACAGTATAAGTGAGGAGAGTGTGTTCCCCTGATTGTTTTATACACATTGGACATGACACCAGGTGAACAGTATAAGTGATGAGAGTGTGTTCCCCTGATGGTTTAATATACACGGGACATGTTACCAGGTGAACAGTATATGTGATGAGAGTGTGTTCCCCTGATGGTTTAATATACACAGGACATGTCACCAGGTGAACAGTGTAAGTGAGGAGAGTGTGTTCCCCTGATGGTTTAATATACACGGGACATGTTACCAGGTGAACAGTATAAGTGAGGAGAGTGTGTTCCCCTGATGGTTTAAGAGACACGGGACATGTTACCAGGTGAACAGTATAAGTGAGGAGAGCGTTTTCCCCAGATTGTTGAAAAGACACGGGACATATTGCCAGGTGAACAGTATAATTGAAGAGAGTGTGTTCCCCTGATGGTTTAATGCACACAGGACATGTTACCAGGTGAACAGTATAAGTGAGGAGAGTGTGTTCCCCTGATGGTTTAATATACACGGGACATGTTACCAGGTGAACAGTATAAGTGAGGAGAGTGTGTTCCCCTGATGGTTTAATATACATGGGACATGTTACCAGGTGAACAGCATAAGTGAGGATAGTGTGTTCCCCTGATGGTTTAATATACACGGGACATGTTTCCAGGTGAACAGTATAAGTGAGGAGAGTTTGTTCCCCTGATTGTTTAATACTGACGGGACATGTCACCAGGTGAACAGTATATGTGAGGAGAGTGTGTTCCCCTGATTGTTTAATACACACGGGACATGTTACCAGGTGAACAGTATAAGTGAGGAGAGTGTGTTCGCCTGATTCCTTAATATACACGGGACATGTTACCAGGTGAACAGTATAAGTGAGGAGAGTGTGTTCCCCTGATGGTTGAATATACACGGGACATGTTAACAAGTGAACAGTATAAGTGAGGAGAGTTGGTTCCCCTGATGGTTTAATACACACGGGACATGTTACCAGATGAACAGTATAAGTGAGGAGAGTGTGTTCCCCTGATTCCTTAATATACACGGGACATGTTACCAGGTGAACAGTATAAGTGAGGAGAGTTGGTTCCCCTGATGGTTTAATACACACGGGACATTTTACCAGGTGAACAGTATAAGTGAGGAGATTGTGTACACCTGATGGTTTAATACACACGGGACATGTTACCAGATGAACAGTATAAGTGAGGAGAGTGTGTTCCCCTGATGGTTTAATACACACGGGACATTTCAACAGATGAACAGTATAAGTTAGGAGAGTGTGTTCCCCTGATGGTTTAATACACAAGGGACATATTACCACATGAACAGTATAAGTGAGGAGAGTGTGTTCCCCTGATGGTTTAATACACACGGGACATGTTACCAGATGAACAGCATTAGTGAGGAGAGTGTGTTCCCCTGATGGTTTAGTACACACGGGACATGTTACCAGATGAACAGTATAAGTGAGGAGATTGTGTTCTCCTGATTGTTTAATATACATGGGACATGTCACCAGGTGAACTGTATAAGTGAGGAGAGTGTGTTCCCCTGATGGTTTAATACACAGGGGACATGTTACCAGGTGAACAGTATAAGTGAGGAGAGTGTGTTCCGCTGATGGTTTAATACGCCCGGGTCATGTTACCAGGTGAACAGAATATGTGAGGAGAGTGTGTTCCCCTGATGGTTTAATAGACACTGGACATATTACCAGGTGAACTGCATAAGTGAGGAGAGTATGTTCCCCTGATTGTTTAATACACACAGGACATATCACCATTTGAACAGTATATGTGAGGAGAGTGTGTTCCCCTGATGGTTTAATATACACAGGACATGTCACCAGGTGAACAGTATAAGTGAGGAGAGTGTGTTCCACAGATGGTTTAATATACACGGGACATGTTACCAGGTGAACATTATAAGTGAGGAGAATGTGTTCCCCAGATGGTTTAATACGCACGGGACATGTTACCAGGTGAACAGTATAAGTGAGGAGATTGTGTTCTCCTGATTGTTTAATATACACGGGACATGTCACCAGGTGAACAGTATAAGTGAGGAGTGTGTGTTCCCCTGATTGTTTAATATGCAAGGGACATGTTACCAGGTGAACAGTATAAGTGAGGGGAATGTGTTCCCCTGATTGTTTAATATACATGGGACATGTTACCAGGAGAACAGTATAAGTGAGGAGAATGTGTTCCCCTGATGGTTTAATATACACGGGACATATTGCCAGGTGAACAGTATAATTGAAGAGAGTGTGTTCCCCTGATGGTTTAATGCACACAGGACATGTTACCAGGTGAACAGTATAAGTGAGGAGAGTGTGTTCCCCTGATGGTTTAATATACACGGGACAGGTTTCCAGGTGAACAGTATAAGTGAGGAGAGTGTGTTCCCCTGATGGTTTAATACACATGGGACATGTTACCAGGTGAACAGTATAAGTGAGGAGAGTGTGTTCCCCTGATTGTTTAATATACACGGGACATGTTACCAGGTGAACGGTATAAGTGAGGAGAGTGTGTTCCCCTGATGGTTTAATATACATGGGACATGTTACCAGGTGAACAGTATAAGTGAGGAGAGTGTGTTCCCCTGATGGTTTAATATACACGGGACATGTTACCAGGTGAACGGTATAAGTGAGGAGAGTGTGTTCCCCTGATGGTTTAATATACATGGGACATGTTACCAGGTGAACAGTATAAGTGAGGAGAGAGTTTTCCCCTGATGGCTTAATATACACGGGACATGTTACCAGCTGAACAGTATAAGTGAGGCGAGTGTGTTCCCCTGATGGTTTAATATACACGGGACATGTTACCAGGTGAACAGTAGAAGTGAGGAGAGTGTGTTCCATTGTTGGTTTAATATACACAGGACTTGTTAACAGGTGAACAGTATAAGTGAGGAGAGTCTGTTCCCCAGATTGATTATAATACACGGGACATGTTACTAGCTGAATAGTATTAGTGAGGATAGTGTGTTCCCCTGATGGTTTAATATACATGGGACATGTTACCAGGTTAACAGTGTAAGTGAGGAGACTGTGTTCCCCTGATTGTTTAATACACACGGGACATGTCAGCAGGTGAAAAGTTTAAGTGAGGAGAGTGCGTTCCCCTGATGGTTTAATATACATGGGACATGTTACCAGGTGAACAGTTTAAGAGAGCAGAGTGTGTTCCCCTGATGATTTAATGTACATGGGACATGTCAACAGGTGAATAGTATAAGTGAGGAGAATGTGTTCCCCTGATGGTTTAATATACACGGGACATGTTTCCAGGTGAACAGAATAAGTGAGGAGATTGTGTTCCCCTGATGGTTTAATACACACGGGACATGTTACCAGATGAACAGTATAAGTGAGGAGAGTGTGTTCCCCTGATGGTTTAATACACACGGGACATTGTACCAGATGAACAGTATAAGTGAGGAGATTGTGTTCCCCTGATGGTTTAATATACACGGGACATGTTACCAGATGAACAGCATTAGTGAGGAGAGTGTGTTCCCCTGATGGTTTACTACACACGGGACATGTTACCAGATGAACAGTATAAGTGAGGAGATTGTGTTCTCCTGATTGTTTAATATACACGGGACATGTCACCAGGTGAACAGTATAAGTGAGGAGAGTGTGTTCCCCTGATGGTTTAATACATATGGGACATGTTACCAGATGAACAGTATAAGTGAGGAGAGTGTGTTCCCCTGATTGTTTTATATACACGGACATGTCAACAGGTGAACAGTACAAGTGAGGAGAGTGTGTTCCACTGATGGTTTAATATACACAGGACATGTTACCAGGTGATCTGTATAAGTGAGGAGAGTGTGTTCCCCTGATTGTTTAATACTCACGGGACATGTTACCAGGTGAACAGTATAAGTGAGGCGAGTGTGTTCCCCTGATGGTTTAATATACACGGGACATGTCACCAGGTGAACAGTATAAGTGAGGAGAGTGTGTTCCCCTGATGGTTTAATACACATGGGACATGTTACCAGGTGAACAGTATAAGTGAGGAGAGTGTGTTCCCCTGATGGTTTAATATACACGGGACATGTCACCAGGTGAACAGTATAAGTGAGGAGAGTATGTTCCCCTGATGGTTTAATACACATGGGACATGTTACCAGGTGAACAGTATATGTGAGGAGAGTGTGTTCCCCTGATTGTTTAATACACACGGGACATGTTACCAGGTGAACAGTATAAGTGAGGAGAGTGTGTTCGCCTGATTCCTTAATATACACGGGACATGTTACCAGGTGAACAGTATAAGTGAGGAGAGTGTGTTCCCCTGATGGTTTAATATACACGGGACATGTTAACAAGTGAACAGTATAAGTGAGGAGAGTTGGTTCCCCTGATGGTTTAATACACACGGGACATGTTACCAGATGAACAGTATAAGTGAGGAGAGTGTGTTCCCCTGATTCCTTAATATACACGGGACATGTTACCAGGTGAACAGTATAAGTGAGGAGAGTTGGTTCCCCTGATGGTTTAATACACACGGGACATTTTACCAGGTGAACAGTATAAGTGAGGAGATTGTGTTCCCCTGATGGTTTAATACACACGGGACATGTTACCAGATGAACAGTATAAGTGAGGAGAGTGTGTTCCCCTGATGGTTTAATACACACGGGACATTTCAACAGATGAACAGTATAAGTTAGGAGAGTGTGTTCCCCTGATGGTTTAATACACACGGGAGATATTACCACATGAACAGTATAAGTGAGGAGAGTGTGTTCCCCTGATGGTTTAATACACACGGGACATGTTACCAGATGAACAGCATTAGTGAGGAGAGTGTGTTCCCCTGATGGTTTAGTACACACGGGACATGTTACCAGATGAACAGTATAAGTGAGGAGATTGTGTTCTCCTGATTGTTTAATATACATGGGACATGTCACCAGGTGAACAGTATAAGTGAGGAGAGTGTGTTCCCCTGATGGTTTAATACACAGGGGACATGTTACCAGGTGAACAGTATAAGTGAGGAGAGTGTGTTCCGCTGATGGTTTAATACGCCCGGGTCATGTTACCAGGTGAACAGAATATGTGAGGAGAGTGTGTTCCCCTGATGGTTTAATAGACACTGGACATATTACCAGGTGAACTGCATAAGTGAGGAGAGTATGTTCCCCTGATTGTTTAATACACACAGGACATATCACCATTTGAACAGTATATGTGAGGAGAGTGTGTTCCCCTGATGGTTTAATATACACAGGACATGTCACCAGGTGAACAGTATAAGTGAGGAGAGTGTGTTCCACAGATGGTTTAATATACACGGGACATGTTACCAGGTGAACATTATAAGTGAGGAGAATGTGTTCCCCAGATGGTTTAATACGCACAGGACATGTCACCAGGTGAACAGTGTAAGTGAGGAGAGTGTGTTCCCCTGATTGTTTAATAAACACGGGACATGTCACCAGGTGAACAGTATAAGTGAGGAGAGTGTGTTCCCCTGATTGTTTAATGCACACGGGACATGTTACCAGGTGAACAGTATAAGTGAGGAGAGAGTTTTCCCCTGATGGCTTAATATACACGGGACATGTTACCAGCTGAACAGTATAAGTGAGGAGAGTGTGTTCCCCTGATGGTTTAATATACACGGGACATGTTACCAGGTGAACAGTAGAAGTGAGGAGAGTGTGTTCCATTGTTGGTTTAATATACACAGGACTTGTTAACAGGTGAACAGTATAAGTGAAGAGAGTGTGTTCCCCTGATTGTTTAATATACACGGGACATGTTAACAATTCAACAGTATAAGAGAGGAGAGTCTGTTCCCCAGATTGATTATTATACACGGGACATGTTACTAGCTGAATAGTATTAGTGAGGATAGTGTGTTCCCCTGATGGTTTAATATAAATGGGAGGTGTTACCAGGTTAACAGTGTAAGTGAGGAGACTGTGTTCCCCTGATTGTTTAATACACACGGGACATGTCAGCAGGTGAAAAGTTTAAGTGAGGAGAGTGTGTTCCCCTGATGGTTTAATATACATGGGACATGTTACCAGGTTAACAGTGTAAGTGAGGAGACTGTGTTCCCCTGATTGTTTAATACACACGGGACATGTCAGCAGGTGAAAAGTTTAAGTGAGGAGAATGTGTTCCCCTGATGGTTTAATATACACGCGACATATTGCCAGGTGAACAGTATAATTGAAGAGAGTGTGTTCCCCTGATGGTTTAATGCACACAGGACATGTTACCAGGTGAACAGTATAAGTGAGGAGAGTGTGTTCCCCTGATGGTTTAATATACACGGGACAGGTTTCCAGGTGAACAGTATAAGTGAGGAGAGTGTGTTCCCCTGATGGTTTAATACACATGGGACATGTTACCAGGTGAACAGTATAAGTGAGGAGAGTGTGTTCCCCTGATGGTTTAATATACACGGGACATGTTACCAGGTGAACGGTATAAGTGAGGAGAGTGTGTTCCCCTGATGGTTTAATATACATGGGACATGTTACCAGGTGAACAGTATAAGTGAGGAGAGTGTGTTCCCCTGATGGTTTAATATACACGGGACATGTTACCAGGTGAACGGTATAAGTGAGGAGAGTGTGTTCCCCTGATGGTTTAATATACATGGGACATGTTACCAGGTGAACAGTATAAGTGAGGAGAGAGTTTTCCCCTGATGGCTTAATATACACGGGACATGTTACCAGCTGAACAGTATAAGTGAGGCGAGTGTGTTCCCCTGATGGTTTAATATACACGGGACATGTTACCAGGTGAACAGTAGAAGTGAGGAGAGTGTGTTCCATTGTTGGTTTAATATACACAGGACTTGTTAACAGGTGAACAGTATAAGTGAGGAGAGTCTGTTCCCCAGATTGATTATAATACACGGGACATGTTACTAGCTGAATAGTATTAGTGAGGATAGTGTGTTCCCCTGATGGTTTAATATACATGGGACATGTTACCAGGTTAACAGTGTAAGTGAGGAGACTGTGTTCCCCTGATTGTTTAATACACACGGGACATGTCAGCAGGTGAAAAGTTTAAGTGAGGAGAGTGTGTTCCCCTGATGGTTTAATATACATGGGACATGTTACCAGGTGAACAGTTTAAGAGAGCAGAGTGTGTTCCCCTGATGGTTTAATGTACATGGGACATGTCAACAGGTGAATAGTATAAGTGAGGAGAATGTGTTCCCCTGATGGTTTAATATACACGGGACATGTTTCCAGGTGAACAGAATAAGTGAGGAGATTGTGTTCCCCTGATGGTTTAATACACACGGGACATGTTACCAGATGAACAGTATAAGTGAGGAGAGTGTGTTCCCCTGATGGTTTAATACACACGGGACATTGTACCAGATGAACAGTATAAGTGAGGAGATTGTGTTCCCCTGATGGTTTAATATACACGGGACATGTTACCAGATGAACAGCATTAGTGAGGAGAGTGTGTTCCCCTGATGGTTTACTACACACGGGACATGTTACCAGATGAACAGTATAAGTGAGGAGATTGTGTTCTCCTGATTGTTTAATATACACGGGACATGTCACCAGGTGAACAGTATAAGTGAGGAGAGTGTGTTCCCCTGATGGTTTAATACATATGGGACATGTTACCAGATGAACAGTATAAGTGAGGAGAGTGTGTTCCCCTGATTGTTTTATATACACGGACATGTCAACAGGTGAACAGTATAAGTGAGGAGAGTGTGTTCCACTGATGGTTTAATATACACAGGACGTGTTACCAGGTGATCCGTATAAGTGAGGAGAGTGTGTTCCCCTGATTGTTTAATACTCACGGGACATGTTACCAGGTGAACAGTATAAGTGAGGCGAGTGTGTTCCCCTGATGGTTTAATATACACGGGACATGTCACCAGGTGAACAGTATAAGTGAGGAGAGTGTGTTCCCCTGATGGTTTAATACACATGGGACATGTTACCAGGTGAACAGTATAAGTGAGGAGAGTGTGTTCCCCTGATGGTTTAATATACACGGGACATGTCACCAGGTGAACAGTATAAGTGAGGAGAGTATGTTCCCCTGATGGTTTAATACACATGGGACATGTTACCAGGTGAACAGTATAAGTGAGGAGAGTGTGTTCCCCTGATTGTTTAATACTGACGGGACATGTCACCAGGTGAACAGTATATGTGAGGAGAGTGTGTTCCCCTGATTGTTTAATGCACACGGGACATGTTACCAGGTGAACAGTATAAGTGAGGAGAGAGTTTTCCCCTGATGGCTTAATATACACGGGACATGTTACCAGCTGAACAGTATAAGTGAGGAGAGTGTGTTCCCCTGATGGTTTAATATACACGGGACATGTTACCAGCTGAACAGTATAAGTGAGGAGAGTGTGTTCCCCTGATGGTTTAATATACACAGGACTTGTTAACAGGTGAACAGTATAAGTGAAGAGAGTGTGTTCCCCTGATTGTTTAATATACACGGGACATGTTAACAACTCAACAGTATAAGAGAGGAGAGTCTGTTCCCCAGATTGATTATTATACACGGGACATGTTACTAGCTGAATAGTATTAGTGAGGATAGTGTGTTCCCCTGATGGTTTAATATACATGGGAGGTGTTACCAGGTTAACAGTGTAAGTGAGGAGACTGTGTTCCCCTGATTGTTTAATACACACGGGACATGTCAGCAGGTGAAAAGTTTAAGTGAGGAGAGTGTGTTCCTCTGATGGTTTAATATACATGGGACATGTTACCAGGTTAACAGTGTAAGTGAGGAGACTGTGTTCCCCTGATTGTTTAATACACACGGGACATGTCAGCAGGTGAAAAGTTTAAGTGAGGAGAATGTGTTCCCCTGATGGTTTAATATACACGCGACATGTTTCCAGGTGAACAGTATAAGTGAGGAGATTGTGTTCCCCAGATGGTTTAATACGCACGGGACATGTTACCAGGTGAACAGTATAAGTGAGGAGATTGTGTTCTCCTGATTGTTTAATATACATGGGACATGTTACCAGGTGAACAGCATAAGTGAGGAGAGTGTGTTCCCCTGATGGTTTAATATACACGGGACATGTTTCCAGGTGAACAGTATAAGTGAGGAGAGTTTGTTCCCCTGATTGTTTAATACTGACGGGACATGTCACCAGGTGAACAGTATATGTGAGGAGAGTGTGTTCCCCTGATTGTTTAATACACACGGGACATGTTACCAGGTGAACAGTATAAGTGAGCAGAGTGTGTTCCCCTGATTCCTTAATATACACGGGACATGTTACCAGGTGAACAGTATAAGTGAGGAGAGTGTGTTCCCCTGATGGTTTAATATACACGGGACATGTTAACAAGTGAACAGTATAAGTGAGGAGAGTTGGTTCCCCTGATGGTTTAATATACACTGGACATGTTACCAGGTGAACAGTATAAGTGAGGAGAGTGTGTTCTCCTGATGGTTTAATACACACGGGACATTTTACCAGATGAACAGTATAAGTGAGGAGATTGTCTTCCCCTGATGGTTTAATATACACAGGACATGTTACCAGGTGAACAGTATAAGTGAGGAGATTGTGTTCCCCTGATGGTTTAATACACACGGGACATGTTACCAGATGAACAGTATAAGTGAGGAGAGTGTGTTCCCCTGAAGGTTTAATACACACGGGACATTTTACCAGATGAACAGTATAAGTGAGGAGATTGTGTTCCCCTGATGGTTTAATATAAACGGGACATGTTACCACATGAACAGTATAAGTGAGGAGAGTGTGTTCCCCTGATGGTTTAATACAAACGGGACATGTTACCAGATGAACAGCATTAGTGAGGAGAGTGTGTTCCCCTGATGGTTTAGTACACACGGGACATGTTACCAGATGAACAGTATAAGTGAGGAGATTGTGTTCTCCTGATTGTTTAATATACATGGGACATGTCACCAGGTGAACAGTATAAGTGAGGAGAGTGTGTTCCCCTGATGGTTTAATACACATGGGACATGTTACCAGGTGAACAGTATAAGTGAGGAGAGTGTGTTCCGCTGATGGTTTAATACGCCCGGGTCATGTTACCAGGTGAACAGAATATGTGAGGAGAGTGTGTTCCCCTGATGGTTTAATAGACACAGGACATGTTACCAGGTGAACTGCATAAGTGAGGAGAGTATGTTCCCCTGATTGTTTAATACACACAGGACATATCACCATTTGAACAGTATATGTGAGGAGAGTGTGTTCCCCTGATGGTTTAATTTACACAGGACATGTCACCAGGTGAACAGTATAAGTGAGGAGAGTGTGTTCCACAGATGGTTTAATATACACGGGACATGTTACCAGGTGAACATTATAAGTGAGGAGAATGTGTTCCCCAGATGGTTTAATACGCACGGGACATGTTACCAGGTGAACAGTATAAGTGAGGAGATTGTGTTCTCCTGATTGTTTAATATACACGGGACATGTCACCAGGTGAACATTATAAGTGAGGAGAGTGAGTTCCCCTGATGGTTTAATACACATGGGACATGACACCAGGTGAACAGTATAAGTGAGGAGAGTGTGTTCCCCTGATGGTTTAATATACACGGGACATGTTACCAGGTGAACAGTATATGTGATGAGAGTGTGTTCCCCTGATGGTTTAATATACACGGGACATGTTACCAGGTGAACAGTATATGTGATGAGAGTGTGTTCCCCTGATGGTTTAATACACATGGGACATGACACCAGGTGAACAGTATAAGTGAGGAGAGTGTGTTCCCCTGATGGTTTAATATGCAAGGGACTTATTGCCAGGTGAACAGTATAAGTGAGGGGAATGTGTTCCCCTGATTGTTTAATATACATGGGACATGTTACCAGGAGAACAGTATAAGTGAGGAGACTGTGTTCCCCTGATGGTTTAATATACACGGGACATATTGCCAGGTGAACAGTATAATTGAAGAGAGTGTGTTCCCCTGATGGTTTAATGCACACAGGACATGTTACCAGGTGAACAGTATAAGTGAGGAGAGTGTGTTCCCCTGATGGTTTAATATACACGGGACAGGTTTCCAGGTGAACAGTATAAGTGAGGAGAGTGTGTTCCCCTGATGGTTTAATATACACGGGACATGTTACCAGGTGAACGGTATAAGTGAGGAGAGTGTGTTCCCCTGATGGTTTAATATACATGGGACATGTTACCAGGTGAACAGTATAAGTGAGGAGAGTGTGTTCCCCTGATGGTTTAATATACACGGGACATGTTTCCAGGTGAACAGTATAAGTGAGGAGAGTTTGTTCCCCTGATTGTTTAATACTGACGGGACATGTCACCAGGTGAACAGTATAAGTGAGGAGAGAGTTTTCCCCTGATGGCTTAATATACACGGGACATGTTACCAGCTGAACAGTATAAGTGAGGAGAGTGTGTTCCCCTGATGGTTTAATATACACGGGACATGTTACCAGGTGAACAGTATAAGTGAGGAGAGTCTGTTCCCCAGATTGATTATAATACACGGGACATGTTACTAGCTGAATAGTATTAGTGAGGATAGTGTGTTCCCCTGATGGTTTAATATACATGGGACATGTTACCAGGTTAACAGTGTAAGTGAGGAGACTGTGTTCCCCTGATTGTTTAATACACACGGGACATGTCAGCAGGTGAAAAGTTTAAGTGAGGAGAGTGTGTTCCCCTGATGGTTTAATGTACATGGGACATGTCAACAGGTGAATAGTATAAGTGAGGAGAATGTGTTCCCCTGATGGTTTAATATACACGGGACATGTTTCCAGGTGAACAGAATAAGTGAGGAGATTGTGTTCCCCTGATGGTTTAATACACACGGGACATGTTACCAGATGAACAGTATAAGTGAGGAGAGTGTGTTCCCCTGATGGTTTAATACATACGGGACATTGTACCAGATGAACAGTATAAGTGAGGAGATTGTGTTCCCCTGATGGTTTAATATACACGGGACAGGTTTCCAGGTGAACAGTATAAGTGAGGAGAGTGTGTTCCCCTGATGGTTTAATACACACGGGACATGTTACCACATGAACAGTATAAGTGAGGAGAGTGTGTTCCCCTGATGGTTTAATACACACGGGACATGTTACCAGATGAACAGCATTAGTGAGGAGAGTGTGTTCCCTGATGGTTTACTACACGCGGGACATGTTACCAGATGAACAGTATAAGTGAGGAGATTGTGTTCCCCTGATGGTTTAATACATATGGGACATGTTACCAGCTGAACAGTATAAGTGAGGAGAGTGTGTTCCCCTGATTGTTTAATATACACGGGACATGTCACCAGGTGAACAGTATAAGTGAGGAGAGTGTGTTCCCCTGATGGTTTAATACATATGGGACATGTTACCAGATGAACAGAATAAGTGAGGAGAGTGTGTTCCCCTGATTGTTTTATATACACGGACATGTCAACAGGTGAACAGTATAAGTGAGGAGAGTGTGTTCCACTGATGGTTTAATATACACAGGACATGTTACCAGCTGATCTGTATAAGTGAGGAGAGTGTGTTCCCCTGATTGTTTAATACTGACGGGACATGTCACCAGGTGAACAGTATATGTGAGGAGAGTGTGTTCCCCTGATTGTTTAATGCACACGGGACATGTTACCAGGTGAACAGTATAAGTGAGGAGAGAGTTTTCCCCTGATGGCTTAATATACACGGGACATGTTACCAGCTGAACAGTATAAGTGAGGAGAGTGTGTTCCCATGATGGTTTAATATACACGGGACATGTTACCAGGTGAACAGTAGAAGTGAGGAGAGTGTGTTCCATTGTTGGTTTAATATACACAGGACTTGTTAACAGGTGAACAGTATAAGTGAAGAGAGTGTGTTCCCCTGATTGTTTAAAAAACACGGGACATGTTAACAAGTCAACAGTATAAGTGAGGAGAGTCTGTTCCCCAGATTGATTATTATACACGGGACATGTTACTAGCTGAATAGTATTAGTGAGGATAGTGTGTTCCCCTGATGGTTTAATATACATGGGAGGTGTTACCAGGTTAACAGTGTAAGTGAGGAGACTGTGTTCCCCTGATTGTTTAATACACACGGGACATGTCAGCAGGTGAAAAGTTTAAGTGAGGAGAGTGTGTTCCCCTGATGGTTTAATATACATGGGACATGTTACCAGGTTAACAGTGTAAGTGAGGAGACTGTGTTCCCCTGATTGTTTAATACACACGGGACATGTCAGCAGGTGAAAAGTTTAAGTGAGGAGAGTGTGTTCCTCTGATGGTTTAATATACATGGGACATGTTACCAGGTGAACAGTTTAAGAGAGCAGAGTGTGTTCCCCTGATGGTTTAATGTACATGGGACATGTCAACAGGTGAATAGTATAAGTGAGGAGAATGTGTTCCCCTGATGGTTTAATATACACGGGACATGTTTCCAGGTGAACAGTATAAGTGAGGAGATTGTGTTCCCCTGATGGTTTAATACACACGGGACATGTTACCAGATGAACAGTATAAGTGAGGAGAGTGTGTTCCCCTGATGGTTTAATACACACGGGACATTGTACCAGATGAACAGTATAAGTGAGGAGATTGTGTTCCCCTGATGGTTTAATATACACGGGACAGGTTTCCAGGTGAACAGTATAAGTGAGGAGAGTGTGTTCCCCTGATGGTTTAATACACACGGGACATGTTACCACATGAACAGTATAAGTGAGGAGAGTGTGTTCCCCTGATGGTTTAATATGCAAGGGACATGTTACCAGGTGAACAGTATAAGTGAGGGGAATGTGTTCCCCTGATTGTTTAATATACATGGGACATGTTACCAGGAGAACAGTATAAGTGAGGAGACTGTGTTCCCCTGATGGTTTAATATACACGGGACAGGTTTCCAGGTGAACAGTATAAGTGAGGAGAGTGTGTTCCCCTGATGGTTTAATACACATGGGACATGTTACCAGGTGAACAGTTTAAGTGAGGAGAGTGTGTTCCCCTGATGGTTTAATATACACGGGACATGTTACCAGGTGAACGGTATAAGTGAGGAGAGTGTGTTCCCCTGATGGTTTAATACACACGGGACACGTTACCACATGAACAGTATAAGTGAGGAGAGTGTGTTCCCCTGATGGTTTAATATGCAAGGGACATGTTACCAGGTGAACAGTATAAGTGAGGGGAATGTGTTCCCCTGATTGTTTAATATACATGGGACATGTTACCAGGAGAACAGTATAAGTGAGGAGACTGTGTTCCCCTGATGGTTTAATATACACGGGACAGGTTTCCAGGTGAACAGTATAAGTGAGGAGAGTGTGTTCCCCTGATGGTTTAATACACATGGGACAGGTTTCCAGGTGAACAGTATAAGTGAGGAGAGTGTGTTCCCCTGATGGTTTAATACACATGGGACATGTTACCAGGTGAACAGTATAAGTGAGGAGAGTGTGTTCCCCTGATGGTTTAATATACACGGGACATGTTACCAGGTGAACGGTATAAGTGAGGAGAGTGTGTTCCCCTGATGGTTTAATATACATGGGACATGTTACCAGGTGAACAGTATAAGTGAGGAGAGTGTGTTCCCCTGATGGTTTAATATACACGGGACATGTTTCCAGGTGAACAGTATAAGTGAGGAGAGTTTGTTCCCCTGATTGTTTAATACTGACGGGACATGTCACCAGGTGAACAGTATAAGTGAGGAGAGAGTTTTCCCCTGATGGCTTAATATACACGGGACATGTTACCAGCTGAACAGTATAAGTGAGGAGAGTGTGTTCCCCTGATGGTTTAATATACACGGGACATGTTACCAGGTGAACAGTAGAATTGAGGAGAGTGTGTTCCATTGTTGGTTTAATATACACAGGAGTTGTTAACAGGTGAACAGTATAAGTGAGGAGAGTCTGTTCCCCAGATTGAATATAATACACGGGACATGTTACTAGCTGAATAGTATTAGTGAGGATAGTGTGTTCCCCTGATGGTTTAATATACATGGGACATGTTACCAGGTTAACAGTGTAAGTGAGGAGACTGTGTTCCCCTGATTGTTTAATACACACGGGACATGTCAGCAGGTGAAAAGTTTAAGTGAGGAGAGTGTGTTCCCCTGATGGTTTAATATACATGGGACATGTTACCAGGTGAACAGTTTAAGAGAGCAGAGTGTGTTCCCCTGATGGTTTAATGTACATGGGACATGTCAACAGGTGAATAGTATAAGTGAGGAGAATGTGTTCCCCTGATGGTTTAATATACACGGGACATGTTTCCAGGTGAACAGAATAAGTGAGGAGATTGTGTTCCCCTGATGGTTTAATACACACGGGACATGTTACCAGATGAACAGTATAAGTGAGGAGAGTGTGTTCCCCTGATGGTTTAATACACACGGGACATTGTACCAGATGAACAGTATAAGTGAGGAGATTGTGTTCCCCTGATGGTTTAATATACACGGGACAGGTTTCCAGGTGAACAGTATAAGTGAGGAGAGTGTGTTCCCCTTATGGTTTAATACACACGGGACATGTTACCACATGAACAGTATAAGTGAGGAGAGTGTGTTCCCCTAATGGTTTAATACACACGGGACATGTTACCAGATGAACAGCATTAGTGAGGAGAGTGTGTTCCCCTGATGGTTTACTACACACGGGACATGTTACCAGATGAACAGTATAAGTGAGGAGATTGTGTTCTCCTGATAGTTTAATATACACGGGACATGTCACCAGGTGAACAGTATAAGTGAGGAGAGTGTGTTCCCCTGATGGTTTAATACATATGGGACATGTTACCAGATGAACAGTATAAGTGAGGAGAGTGTGTTCCCCTGATTGTTTTATATACACGGACATGTCAACAGGTGAACAGTATAAGTGAGGAGAGTGTGTTCCACTGATGGTTTAATACACACAGGACATGTTACCAGGTGATCTGTATAAGTGAGGAGAGTGTGTTCCCCTGATTGTTTAATACTCACGGGACATGTTACCAGGTGAACAGTATAAGTGAGGAGAGTGTGTTCCCCTGATGGTTTAATATACATGGGACATGTTACCAGGTGAACAGTATAAGTGAGGAGAATGTGTTCCCCTGATGGTTTAATGTACATGGGACATGTCAACAGGTGAATAGTATAAGTGAGGAGAATGTGTTCCCCTGATGGTTTAATATACACGGGACATGTTTCCAGGTGAACAGTATAAGTGAGGAGATTGTGTTCCCCTGATGGTTTAATACACACGGGACATGTTACCAGATGAACAGTATAAGTGAGGAGAGTGTGTTCCCCTGATGGTTTAATACACACGGGACATTGTACAAGATGAACAGTATAAGTGAGGAGATTGTGTTCCCCTGATGGTTTAATATACACGGGACAGGTTTCCAGGTGAACAGTATAAGTGAGGAGAGTGTGTTCCCCTGATGGTTTAATACACACGGGACATGTTACCACATGAACAGTATAAGTGAGGAGAGTGTGTTCCCCTGATGGTTTAATACACACGGGACATGTTACCAGATGAACAGCATTAGTGAGGAGAGTGTGTTCCCCTGATGGTTTACTACACACGGGACATGTTACCAGATGAACAGTATAAGTGAGGAGATTGTGTTCTCCTGATTGTTTAATATACACGGGACATGTCACCAGGTGAACAGTATAAGTGAGGAGAGTGTGTTCCCCTGATGGTTTAATACATATGGGACATGTTACCAGATGAACAGTATAAGTGAGGAGAGTGTGTTCCCCTGATTGTTTTATATACACGGACATGTCAACAGGTGAACAGTATAAGTGAGGAGAGTGTGTTCCACTGATGGTTTAATATACACAGGACATGTTACCAGATGAACAGTATAAGTGAGGAGATTGTGTTCTACTGATTGTTTAATACTCACGGGACATGTTACCAGGTGATCTGTATAAGTGAGGAGAGTGTGTTCCCCTGATTGTTTAATACTCACGGGACATGTTAACAAGTCAACGGTATAAGTGAGGAGAGTCTGTTCCCCAGATTGATTATTATACACGGGATATGTTACTAGCTGAATAGTATTAGTGAGGATAGTGTGTTCACCTGATGGTTTAATATACATGGGAGATGTTACCAGGTTAACAGTGTAAGTGAGGAGACTGTGTTCCCCTGATTGTTTAATACACACGGGACATGTCAGCAGGTGAAAAGTTTAAGTGAGGAGAGTGTGTTCCCCTGATGGTTTAATATACATGGGACATGTTACCAGGTTAACAGTGTAAGTGAGGAGACTGTGTTCCCCTGATTGTTTAAAACACACGGGACATGTCAGCAGGTGAAAAGTTTAAGTGAGGAGAGTGTGTTCCCCTGATGGTTTAATATACATGGGACATGTTACCAGGTGAACAGTTTAAGAGAGCAGAGTGTGTTCCCCTGATGGTTTAATGTACATGGGACATGTCAACAGGTGAATAGTATAAGTGAGGAGAATGTGTTCCCCTGATGGTTTAATATACACGGGACATGTTACCAGGTGATCTGTATAAGTGAGGAGAGTGTGTTCCCCTGATTGTTTAATACTCACGGGACATGTTACCAGGTGAACAGTGTAAGTGAGGAGAGTGTGTTCCCCTGATGGTTTAATATACACGGGACATGTCACCAGCTGAACAGTATAAGTGAGGAGAGTGTGTTCCCCTGATGGTTTAATACACACGGGACATGTTACCACATGAACAGTATAAGTGAGGAGAGTGTGTTCCCCTAATGGTTTAATACACACGGGACATGTTACCAGATGAACAGCATTAGTGAGGAGAGTGTGTTCCCCTGATGGTTTACTACACACGGGACATGTTACCAGATGAACAGTATAAGTGAGGAGATTGTGTTCTCCTGATAGTTTAATATACACGGGACATGTCACCAGGTGAACAGTATAAGTGAGGAGAGTGTGTTCCCCTGATGGTTTAATACATATGGGACATGTTACCAGATGAACAGTATAAGTGAGGAGAGTGTGTTCCCCTGATTGTTTTATATACACGGACATGTCAACAGGTGAACAGTATAAGTGAGGAGAGTGTGTTCCACTGATGGTTTAATACACACAGGACATGTTACCAGGTGATCTGCATAAGTGAGGAGAGTGTGTTCCCCTGATTGTTTAATACTCACGGGACATGTTACCAGGTGAACAGTATAAGTGAGGAGAGTGTGTTCCCCTGATGGTTTAATATACATGGGACATGTTACCAGGTGAACAGTTTAAGAGAGCAGAGTGTGTTCCCCTGATGGTTTAATGTACATGGGACATGTCAACAGGTGAATAGTATAAGTGAGGAGAATGTGTTCCCCTGATGGTTTAATATACACGGGACATGTTTCCAGGTGAACAGTATAAGTGAGGAGATTGTGTTCCCCTGATGGTTTAATACACACGGGACATGTTACCAGATGAACAGTATAAGTGAGGAGAGTGTGTTCCCCTGATGGTTTAATACACACGGGACATTGTACATGATGAACAGTATAAGTGAGGAGATTGTGTTCCCCTGATGGTTTAATATACACGGGACAGGTTTCCAGGAGAACAGTATAAGTGAGGAGAGTGTGTTCCCCTGATGGTTTAATACACACGGGACATGTTACCACATGAACAGTATAAGTGAGGAGAGTGTGTTCCCCTGATGGTTTAATACACACGGGACATGTAACCAGATGAACAGCATTAGTGAGGAGAGTGTGTTCCCCTGATGGTTTACTACACACGGGACATGTTACCAGATGAACAGTATAAGTGAGGAGATTGTGTTCTCCTGATTGTTTAATATACACGGGACATGTCACCAGGTGAACAGTATAAGTGAGGAGAGTGTGTTCCCCTGATGGTTTAATACATATGGGACATGTTACCAGATGAACAGTATAAGTGAGGAGAGTGTGTTCCCCTGATTGTTTTATATACACGGACATGTCAACAGGTGAACAGTATAAGTGAGGAGAGTGTGTTCCACTGATGGTTTAATATACACGGGACATGTTACCAGGTGAACAGTATAAGTGAGGAGAATGTGTTCCCCTGATGGTTTAATATACACGGTACATGTCAACAGGTGAACAGTATAAGTGAGGAGAGTGTGTTCCACTGATGGTTTAATGTACATGGGACATGTCAACAGGTGAATAGTATAAGTGAGGAGAATGTGTTCCCCTGATGGTTTAATATACACGGGACATGTTACCAGGTGATCTGTATAAGTGAGGAGAGTGTGTTCCCCTGATTGTTTAATACTCACGGGACATGTTACCAGGTGAACAGTGTAAGTGAGGAGAGTGTGTTCCCCTGATGGTTTAATATACACGGGACATGTCACCAGGTGAACAGTATAAGTGAGGAGAGTATGTTCCCCTGATGGTTTAATACACATGGGACATGTTACCAGGTGAACAGTATAAGTGAGGAGAGTGTGTTCCCCTGATGGTTTAATATACACGGGACATGTCACCAGGTGAACAGTATAAGTGAGGAGAGTGTGTTCCCCTGATGGTTTAATACACATGGGACATGTTACCACATGAACAGTATAAGTGAGGAGAGTGTGTTCCCCTGATGGTTTAGTACACACGGGACATGTTACCAGATGAAAAGTATAAGTGAGGAGATTGTGTTCTCCTGATTGTTTAATATACACGGGACATGTCACCAGGTGAACAGTATAAGTGAGGAGAGTGTGTTCCCCTGATGGTTTAATACACATGGGACATGTTACCAGATGAAAAGTATAAGTGAGGAGAGTGTGTTCCCCTGATTGTTTTATATACACGGACATGTCAACAGGTGAACAGTATAAGTGAGGAGAGTGTGTTCCCCTGATGGTTTAATACACACGGGACATGTTACCAGGTGAACAGTATAAGTGAGGAGAGTGTGTTCCCCTGATTGTTTAATATACACAGGACATGTCACCAGGTGAACAGTCTAAGTGAGGAGAGTGTGTTCCCCTGATGGTTTAATACACATGGGACATGTCACCAGGTGAACAGTATAAGTGATGAGAGTGTGTTCCCCTGATGGTTTAATATACACGGGACATGTTACCAGGTGAACAGTATAAGTGAGGGGAATGTGTTCCCCTGATTGTTTAATATACATGGGACATGTTACCAGGAGAACAGTATAAGTGAGGAGACTGTGTTCCCCTGATGGTTTAATATACACGGGACATGTTACCAGGTGAACAGTATAAGTGATGAGAGTGTGTTCCCCTGATGGTTTAATATGCAAGGGACATGTTACCAGGTGAACAGTATAAGTGAGCAGACTGTGTTCCCCTGATGGTTTAATATACACGGGACATGTTACCAGGTGAACAGTATAAGTGAGGAGAGTGTGTTCCCCTGATGGTTTAATACACATGGGACATGTTACCAGGTGAACAGTATAAGTGAGGAAAGTGTGTTCCCCTGATGGTTTAATACACACGGGACATGTTACCAGATGAACAGTATAAGTGAGGAGATTGTGTTCCCCTGATGGTTTAATACACGGGGGACATGTTACCAGGTGAACAGTATAAGTGAGGAGAGTGTGTTCCCCTGATTGTTTTATATACACGGACATGTCAACAGGTGAACAGTATAAGTGAGGAGAGTGTGTTCCGCTGATGGTTTAATACGCACGGGTCATGTTACCAGGTGAACAGAATATGTGAGGAGAGTGTGTTCCCCTGATGGTTTAATAGACACAGGACATGTTACCAGGTGAACTGCTTAAGTGAGGAGAGTATGTTCCCCTGATGGTTTAATACACATGGGACATGTTACCAGGTGAACAGTATAAGTGAGGAGAGTGTGTTCCCCTGATTGTTTAATACTGACGGGACATGTCACCAGGTGAACAGTATATGTGAGGAGAGTGTGTTCCCCTGATTGTTTAATGCACACGGGACATGTTACCAGGTGAACAGTATAAGTGAGGAGAGAGTTTTCCCCTGATGGCTTAATATACACGGGACATGTTACCAGCTGAACAGTATAAGTGAGGAGAGTGTGTTCCCCTGATGGTTTAATATACACGGGACATGTTACCAGGTGAACAGTAGAAGTGAGGAGAGTGTGTTCCATTGTTGGTTTAATATACACAGGACTTGTTAACAGGTGAACAGTATAAGTGAAGAGAGTGTGTTCCCCTGATTGTTTAATATACACGGGACATGTTAACAAGTCAACAGTATAAGTGAGGAGAGTCTGTTCCCCAGATTGATTATTATACACGGGATATGTTACTAGCTGAATAGTATTAGTGAGTATAGTGTGTTCCCCTGATGGTTTAATATACATGGGAGATGTTACCAGGTTAACAGTGTAAGTGAGGAGACTGTGTTCCCCTGATTGTTTAATACACACGGGACATGTCAGCAGGTGAAAAGTTTAAGTGAGGAGAGTGTGTTCCCCTGATGGTTTAATATACATGGGACATGTTACCAGGTTAACAGTGTAAGTGAGGAGACTGTGTTCCCCTGATTGTTTAAAACACACGGGACATGTCAGCAGGTGAAAAGTTTAAGTGAGGAGAGTGTGTTCCCCTGATGGTTTAATATACATGGGATATGTTACCAGGTGAACAGTTTAAGAGAGCAGAGTGTGTTCCCCTGATGGTTTAATGTACATGGGACATGTCAACAGGTGAATAGTATAAGTGAGGAGAATGTGTTCCCCTGATGGTTTCATATACACGGGACATGTCACCAGGTGAACAGTGTAAGTGAGGAGAGTGTGTTCCCCTGATGGTTTAATATGCACGGGACATGTCACCAGGTGAACAGTATAAGTGAGGAGAGTGTGTTCCCCTGATGGTTTAATACACATGGGACATGTTACCAGGTGAACAGTATAAGTGAGGAGAGTGTGTTCCCCTGATGGTTTAATATACACGGGACATGTCACCAGGTGAACAGTATAAGTGAGGAGAGTGTGTTCCCCTGATGGTTTAATACACATGGGACATGTTACCACATGAACAGTATAAGTGAGGAGAGTGTGTTCCCCTGATGGTTTAGTACACACGGGACATGTTACCAGATGAACATTATAAGTGAGGAGATTGTGTTCTCCTGATTGTTTAATATACACGGGACATGTCACCAGGTGAACAGTATAAGTGAGGAGAGTGTGTTCCCCTGATGGTTTAATACACATGGGACATGTTACCAGATGAAAAGTATAAGTGAGGAGAGTGTGTTCCCCTGATTGTTTTATATACACGGACATGTCAACAGGTGAACAGTATAAGTGAGGAGAGTGTGTTCCCCTGATGGTTTAATGCACACGGGACATGTTACCAGGTGATCAGTATAAGTGAGGAGAGTGTGTTCCCCTGATTGTTTAATATACACAGGACATGTCACCAGGTGAACAGTCTAAGTGAGGAGAGTGTGTTACCCTGATTGTTTAATACACATGGGACATGTCACCAGGTGAACAGTATAAGTGATGAGAGTGTGTTCCCCTGATGGTTTAATATACACGGGACATGTTACCAGGTGAACAGTATAAGTGAGGGGAATGTGTTCCCCTGATTGTTTAATATACATGGGACATGTTACCAGGAGAACAGTCTAAGTGAGGAGACTGTGTTCCCCTGATGGTTTAATATACACGGGACATGTTACCAGGTGAACAGTATAAGTGATGAGAGTGTGTTCCCCTGATGGTTTAATATGCAAGGGACATGTTACCAGGTGAACAGTATAAGTGAGCAGACTGAGTTCGCCTGATGGTTTAATATACACGGGACATGTTACCAGGTGAACAGTATAAGTGAGGAGACTGTGTTCCCCTGATGGTTTAATAAACATGGGACATGTTACCAGGTGAACAGTATAAGTGAGGAAAGTGTGTTCCCCTGATGGTTTAATACACACGGGACATGTTACCAGGTGAACAGTATAAGTGAGGAGAGTGAGTTCCCCTGATTGTTTTATATACACGGACATGTCAACAGGTGAACAGTATAAGTGAGGAGAGTGTGTTCCGCTGATGGTTTAATACGCACGGGTCATGTTACCAGGTGAACAGAATATGTGAGGAGAGTGTGTTCCCCTGATGGTTTAATAGACACAGGACATGTTACCAGGTGAACTGCTTAAGTGAGGAGAGTATGTTCCCCTGATTGTTTAATACACACAGGACATATCACCATTTGAACAGTATATGTGAGGAGAGTGTGTTCCCCTGATGGTTTAATATACACAGGACATGTCACCAGGTGAACAGTATAAGTGAGGAGAGTGTGTTCCCCTGAAGGTTTAATATACACGGGACATGTTACCAGGTGAACAGTATAAGTGAGTAGATGTGTTCCCCAGATGGTTTAATACGCACGGCACATGTTACCAGGTGAACAGTATAAGTGAGGAGATTGTGTTCCCCTGATGGTTTAATATACACGGGACATGTCACCAGGTGAACAGTATAAGTGAGGAGAGTGTGTTCCCCTGATGGTTTAATACACATGGGACATGTTACCACATGAACAGTATAAGTGAGGAGAGTGTATTCCCCTGATGGTTTAATACACACGGGACATGTTACCAGGTGAACAGTATAAGTGATGAGAGTGTGTTCCCCTGATGGTTTAATATACACAGGACATGTCACCAGGTGAACAGTGTAAGTGAGGAGAGTGTGTTCCCCTGATGGTTTAATACACATGGGACATGACACCAGGTGAACAGTATAAGTGAGGAGAGTGTGTTCCCCTGATGGTTTAATATGCAAGGGACATGTTACCAGGTTAACAGTATAAGTGAGGGGAATGTGTTCCCCTGATTGTTTAATATACATGGGACATGTTACCAGGAGAACAGTATAAGTGAGGAGACTGTGTTCCCCTGATGGTTTAATATACACGGGACATGTTACCAGATGAACAGTATAAGTGATGAGAGTGTGTTCCCCTGATGGTTTAATATGCAAGGGACATGCTACCAGGTGAACAGTATAAGTGAGGAGACTGTGTTCCCCTGATTGTTTAATACTCACGGGACATGTTACCAGGTGAACAGTATAAGTGAGGAGATGTGTTCCCCTGATGGTTTAATAACTGACGGGACATGTCAGCAGGTGAAAAGTTTAAGTGAGGAGAGTGTGTTCCCCTGATGGTTTAATATACATGGGACATGTTACCAGGTTAACAGTGTAAGTGAGGAGACTGTGTTCCCCTGATTGTTTAAAACACACGGGACATGTCAGCAGGTGAAAAGTTTAAGTGAGGAGAGTGTGTTCCCCTGATGGTTTAATGTACATGGGACATGTCAACAGGTGAATAGTATAAGTGAGGAGAATGTGTTCCCCTGATGGTTTAATATACACGGGACATGTTACCAGGTGATCTGTATAAGTGAGGAGAGTGTGTTCCCCTGATTCTTTAATACTCACGGGACATGTTACCAGGTGAACAGTGTAAGTGAGGAGAGTGTGTTCCCCTGATGGTTTAATATACACGGGACATGTCACCAGGTGAACAGTATAAGTGAGGAGAGTGTGTTCCCCTGATGGTTTAATACACATGGGACATGTTACCAGGTGAACAGTATAAGTGAGGAGAGTGTGTTCCCCTGATGGTTTAATATACACGGGACATGTCACCAGGTGAACAGTATAAGTGAGGAGAGTGTGTTCCCCTGATGGTTTAATACACATGGGACATGTTACCACATGAACAGTATAAGTGAGGAGAGTGTGTTCCCCTGATGGTTTAGTACACACGGGACATGTTACCAGATGAACAGTATAAGTGAGGAGATTGTGTTCTCCTGATTGTTTAATATACACGGGACATGTCACCAGGTGAACAGTATAAGTGAGGAGAGTGTGTTCCCCTGATGGTTTAATACACATGGGACATGTTACCAGATGAAAAGTATAAGTGAGGAGAGTGTGTTCCCCTGATTGTTTTATATACACGGACATGTCAACAGGTGAACAGTATAAGTGAGGAGAGTGTGTTCCCCTGATGGTTTAATACACACGGGACATGTTACCAGGTGAACAGTATAAGTGAGGAGAGTGTGTTCCCCTGATTGTTTAATATACACAGGACATGTCACCAGGTGAACAGTCTAAGTGAGGAGAGTGTGTTCCCCTGATGGTTTAATACACATGGGACATGTCACCAGGTGAACAGTATAAGTGATGAGAGTGTGTTCCCCTGATGGTTTAATATACACGGGACATGTTACCAGGTGAACAGTATAAGTGAGGGGAATGTGTTCCCCTGATTGTTTAATATACATGGGACATGTTACCAGGAGAACAGTCTAAGTGAGGAGACTGTGTTCCCCTGATGGTTTAATATACACGGGACATGTTACCAGGTGAACAGTATAAGTGATGAGAGTGTGTTCCCCTGATGGTTTAATATGCAAGGGACATGTTACCAGGTGAACAGTATAAGTGAGCAGACTGAGTTCGCCTGATGGTTTAATATACACGGGACATGTTACCAGGTGAACAGTATAAGTGAGGAGACTGTGTTCCCCTGATGGTTTAATACACATGGGACATGTTACCAGGTGAACAGTATAAGTGAGGAAAGTGTGTTCCCCTGATGGTTTAATACACACGGGACATGTTACCAGATGAACAGTATAAGTGAGGAAAGTGTGTTCCCCTGATGGTTTAATACACACGGGACATGTTACCAGGTGAACAGTATAAGTGAGGAGAGTGTGTTCCCCTGATTGTTTTATATACACGGACATGTCAACAGGTGAACAGTATAAGTGAGGAGAGTGTGTTCCGCTGATGGTTTAATACGCACGGGTCATGTTACCAGGTGAACAGAATATGTGAGGAGAGTGTGTTCCCCTGATGGTTTAATAGACACAGGACATGTTACCAGGTGAACTGCTTAAGTGAGGAGAGTATGTTCCCCTGATTGTTTAATACACACAGGACATATCACCATTTGAACAGTATATGTGAGGAGAGTGTGTTCCCCTGATGGTTTAATATACACAGGACATGTCACCAGGTGAACAGTATAAGTGAGGAGAGTGTGTTCCCCTGATGGTTTAATATACACGGGACATGTTACCAGGTGAACAGTATAAGTGAGTAGATGTGTTCCCCAGATGGTTTAATACGCACGGCACATGTTACCAGGTGAACAGTATAAGTGAGGAGATTGTGTTCCCCTGATGGTTTAATATACACGGGACATGTCACCAGGTCAACAGTATAAGTGAGGAGAGTGTGTTCCCCTGATGGTTTAATACACATGGGACATGTTACCACATGAACAGTATAAGTGAGGAGAGTGTATTCCCCTGATGGTTTAATACACACGGGACATGTTACCAGGTGAACAGTATAAGTGAGGAGAGTGTGTTCCCCTGATGGTTTAATACACATGGGACATGTTACCACATGAACAGTATAAGTGAGCAGATTGTGTTCCCCTGATGGTTTAATATACACGGGACATGTCACCAGGTGAACAGTATAAGTGAGGAGAGTGTGTTCCCCTGATGGTTTAATATAGACAGGACATGTCACCAGGTGAACAGTATAAGTGAGGAGAGTGTGTTCCCCTGATGGTTTAATATACACGGGACATGTTACCAAGTGAACAGTATAAGTGAGGAGAGTGTGTTTCCCTGATGGTTTAATATACACAGGACATGTTACCAGGTGAACAGTATAAGTGATGAGAGTGTGTTCCCCTGATGGTTTAATATACACAGGACATGTCACCAGGTGAAAAGTGTAAGTGAGGAGAGTGTGTTCCCCTGATGGTTTAATACACATGGGACATGACACCAGGTGAACAGTATAAGTGAGGAGAGTGTGTTCCCCTGATGGTTTAATATGCAAGGGACATGTTACCAGGTTAACAGTATAAGTGAGGGGAATGTGTTCCCCTGATTGTTTAATATACATGGGACATGTTACCAGGAGAACAGTATAAGTGAGGAGAGTGTGTTCCCCTGATGGTTTAATATACACGGGACATGTTACCAGGTGAACGGTATAAGTGAGGAGAGTGTGTTCCCCTGATGGTTTAATATACATGGGACATGTTACCAGGTGAACAGTATAAGTGAGGAGAGTGTGTTCCCCTGATGGTTTAATATACACGGGACATGTTACCAGGTGAACAGTATAAGTGAGGAGAATGTGTTCCGCAGATGGTTTAATACGCACGGGACATGTTACCAGGTGAACAGTATAAGTGAGGAGATTGTGTTCCCCTGATGGTTTAATATACACGGGTCATGTCACCAGGTGAACAGTATAAGTGAGGAGAGTGTGTTCCCCTGATGGTTTAATACACATGGGACATGTTACCACATGAACAGTATAAGTGAGGAGAGTGTGTTCCCCTGATGGTTTAATACACACGGGACATGTTACCAGGTGAACAGTATAAGTGAGGAGAGTGTGTTCCCCTGATGGTTTAATACACATGGGACATGTTACCACATGAACAGTATAAGTGAGCAGATTGTGTTCCCCTGATGGTTTAACATACACGGGTCATGTCACCAGGTGAACAGTATAAGTGATGAGAGTGTGTTCCCCTGATGGTTTAATACACATGGGACATGTTACCACATGAACAGTATAAGTGAGGAGAGTGTGTTCCCCTGATGGTTTAATACACACGGGACATGTTACCAGATGAAAAGTATAAGTGAGGAGAGTGTGTTCCCCTGATTGTTTAATATACACAGGACATGTTTGCAGGTGAACAGTAAAAGTGAGGAGAGTGTGTTCCCCTGATGGTTTAATATACACGGGACATGTTACCAGGTGAACAGTATAAGTGATGAGAGTTTGTTCCCCTGATGGTTTAATATACACGGGACATGTTACCAGGTGAACAGTATAAGTGATGAGAGTGTTTTCCCCTGATGGTTTAATATACACGGGACATGTTACCAGGTGAACAGTATAAGTGATGAGAGTGTGTTCCCCTGATGGTTTAATATACACGGGACATGTTACCAGGTGAACAGTATAAGTGATGAGAGTGTGTTCCCCTGATGGTTTAATATACACAGGACATGTCACCAGGTGAACAGTGTAAGTGAGGAGAGTTTGTTCCCCTGATGGTTTAATACACAGGGGACATGACACCAGGTGAACAGTATAAGTGAGGAGAGTGTGTTCCCCTGATGGTTTAATATGCATGGGACATGTTACCAGGTTAACAGTATAAGTGAGGGGAATGTGTTCCCCTGATTGTTTAATATACATGGGACATGTTACCAGGAGAACAGTATAAGTGAGGAGACTGTGTTCCCCTGACGGTTTAATATACACGGGACATGTTACCAGATGAACAGTATAAGTGATGAGAGTGTGTTCCCCTGATGGTTTAATATGCAAGGGACATGCTACCAGGTGAACAGTATAAGTGAGGAGACTGTGTTCCCCTGATTGTTTAATACTCACGGGACATGTTACCAGCTGAACAGTATAAGTGAGGAGATGTGTTCCCCTGATGGCTCAATATACACGGGACATGTTACCAGGTGAACAGGAAAAGTGAGGAGAGTTTGTTCCCCTGATTGTTTAATAACTGACGGGACATGTTACCAGGTGAACAGTATAAGTGAGGAGAGTGTGTTCCCCTGATTGTTCAATGCACACAGGACATGTTTGCAGGTGAACAGTATAAGTGAGGAGAGTGTGTTCCCCTGATGGCTTAATATACACGGGACATGTTACCAGATGAACAGTATAAGTGATGAGAGTGTGTTCCCCTGATGGTTTAATATGCAAGGGACATGCTACCAGGTGAACAGTATAAGTGAGGAGACTGTGTTCCCCTGATTGTTTAATACTCACGGGACATGTTACCAGGTGAACAGGAAAAGTGAGGAGAGTTTGTTCCCCTGATTGTTTAATAACTGACGGGACATGTTACCAGGTGAACAGTATAAGTGAGGAGAGTGTGTTCCCCTGATTGTTCAATGCACACAGGACATGTTTGCAGGTGAACAGTATAAGTGAGGAGAGTGTGTTCCCCTGATGGCTTAATATACACGGGACATGTTACCAGGTGAACAGTATAAGTGAGGAGAGTGTGTTCCCCTGATTGTTTAATATACACAGGGCATGTTACCAGGTGAAAAGTATAAGTGAGGAGAGTGTTTTCCCCTGACGGTTTAATATACACGGGACATATTGCCAGGTGAACAGTATAATTGAAGAGAGTGTGTTCCCCTGATGGTTTAATATATACACGGGACAGGTTTCCAGGTGAACAGTATAAGTGAGGAGAGTGTGTTCCCCTGATGGTTTAATACACACGGGACATGTTACCAGGTGAACAGTATAAGTGAGGAGAGTGTGTCCCCCTGATTGTTCAATGCACACAGGACATGTTTGCAGGTGAACAGTATAAGTGAGGAGAGTGTGTTCCCCTGATGGCTTAATATACACGGGACATGTTACCAGGTGAACAGCATAAGTGAGGAGAGTGTGTTCCCCTGATTGTTTAATACACACAGGGCATGTTACCTGGTGAAAAGTATAAGTGAGGAAAGTGTTTTCCCCTGACGGTTTAATATACACGGGACATATTGCCAGGTGAACAGTATAATTGAAGAGAGTGTGTTCCCCTGATGGTTTAATATACACGGGACAGGTTTCCAGGTGAACAGTATAAGTGAGGAGAGTGTGTTCCCCTGATGGTTTAATACACACGGGACATGTTACCAGGTGAACAGTATAAGTGAGGAGAGTGTGTTCCCCTGATGGTTTAATATACACGGGACATGTTACCAGGTGAACGGTATAAGTGAGGAGAGTGTGTTCCCCTGATGGTTTAATATACATGGGACATGTTACCAGGTGAACAGTATAAGTGAGGAGAGTGTGTTCCCCTGATGGTTTAATATACACGGGACATGTCACCAGGTGAACAGTATAAGTGAGGAGAGTGTGTTCCCCTGATGGTTTAATACACATGGGACATGTTACCACATGAACAGTATAAGTGAGGAGAGTGTGTTCCCCTGATGGTTTAATACACACGGGACATGTTACCAGGTGAACAGTATAAGTGAGGAGAGTGTGTTCCCCTGATGGTTTAATACACATGGGACATGTTACCACATGAACAGTATAAGTGAGCAGATTGTGTTCCCCTGATGGTTTAATATACACGGGACATGTCACCAGGTGAACAGTATAAGTGAGGAGAGTGTGTTCCCCTGATGGTTTAATACACATGGGACATGTTACCACATGAACAGTATAAGTGAGGAGAGTGTGTTCCCCTGATGGTTTAATACACATGGGACATGTTACCAGATGAAAAGTATAAGTGAGGAGAGTGTGTTCCCCTGATTGTTTAATATACACAGGACATGTCACCAGGTGAACAGTGTAAGTGAGGAGAGTGTGCTCCCCTGATGGTTTAATATACACGGGACATGTTACCAGTTGAACAGTATAAGTGATGAGAGTGTGTTCCCCTGATGGTTTAATATACACGGGTCATGTTACCAGGTGAACAGTATAAGTGATGAGAGTGTGTTCCCCTGATGGTTTAATATACACAGGACATGTCACCAGGTGAACAGTGTAAGTGAGGAGAGTGTGTTCCCCTGATGGTTTAATATACACGGGACATGTTACCAGGTGAACAGTATAAGTGATGAGAGCGTGTTCCCCTGATGGTTTAATATACACAGGACATGTCACCAGGTGAACAGTGTAAGTGAGGAGAGTGTGTTCCCCTGATGGTTTAATACACATGGGACATGACACCAGGTGAACAGTATAAGTGAGGAGAGTGTGTTCCCCTGATGGTTTAATATGCAAGGGACATGTTACCAGGTTAACAGTATAAGTGAGGGGAATGTGTTCCCCTGATTGTTTAATATACATGGGACATGTTACCAGGAGAACAGTATAAGTGAGGAGACTGTTTTCCCCTGATGGTTTAATATACACGGGACATGTTACCAGATGAACAGTATAAGTGATGAGAGTGTGTTCCCCTGATGGTTTAATATGCAAGGGACATGCTACCAGGTGAACAGTATAAGTGAGGAGACTGTGTTCCCCTGATTGTTTAATACTCACGGGACATGTTACCAGGTGAACAGTATAAGTGAGGAGATGTGTTCCCCTGATGGTTTAATATACACGGGACATGTTACCAGATGAACAGTATAAGTGAGGAGAGTGTGTTCCCCTGATGGTTTAATATACACGGGACATGTTACCAGATGAACAGTATAAGTGATGAGAGTGTGTTCCCCTGATGGTTTAATATGCAAGGGACATGCTACCAGGTGAACAGTATAAGTGAGGAGACTGTGTTCCCCTGATTGTTTAATACTCACGGGACATGTTACCAGGTGAACAGTATAAGTGAGGAGATGTGTTCCCCTGATGGTTTAATATACACGGGACATGTTACCAGGTGAACAGTATAAGTGAGGAGAGTTTGTTCCCCTGATTGTTTAATAACTGACGGGACATGTTACCAGTTGAACAGTATAAGTGAGGAGAGTGCTTTCCCCTGATGGCTTAATATACATGGGACATGTTACCAGGTGAACAGTATAAGTGAGGAGAGTGTGTTCCCCTGATTGTTCAATGCACACAGGACATGTTTGCAGGTGAACAGTATAAGTGAGGAGATTGTGTTCCCCTGATGGTTTAATATACACGGGACATGTTACCAGGTGAACAGTATAAGTGAGGAGAGTGTGTTCCCCTGATGGTTTAATACACATGGGACATGTTACCACATGAACAGTATAAGTGAGCAGATTGTGTTCCCCTGATGGTTTAATATACACGGGACATGTCACCAGGTGAACAGTATAAGTGAGGAGAGTGTGTTCCCCTGATGGTTTAATACACATGGGACATGTTACCACATGAACAGTATAAGTGAGGAGAGTGTGTTCCCCTGATGGTTTAATACACATGGGACATGTTACCAGATGAAAAGTATAAGTGAGGAGAGTGTGTTCCCCTGATTGTTTAATATACACAGGACATGTCACCAGGTGAACAGTGTAAGTGAGGAGAGTGTGTTCCGCTGATGGTTTAATACACATGGGACATGTTACCAGGTGAACAGTATAAGTGAGCAGAGTGTGTTCCCCTGATGGTTTAATATACACGGGACATGTTACCAGGTGAACAGTATAAGTGATGAGAGTGTGTTCCCCTGATGGTTTAATATACACGGGACATGTTACCAGGTGAACAGTATAAGTGATGAGAGTGTGTTCCCCTGATGGTTTAACAAACACGGGACATGTTACCAGGTGAACAGTGTAAGTGAGGAGAGTGTGTTCCCCTGATGGTTTAATACACATGGGACATGACACCAGGTGAACAGTATAAGTGAGGAGAGTGTGTTCCCCTGATGGTTTAATATGCAAGGGACATGTTACCAGGTTAACAGTATAAGTGAGGGGAATGTGTTCCCCTGATTGTTTAATATACATGGGACATGTTACCAGATGAACAGTATAAGTGATGAGATTGTGTTCCCCTGATGGTTTAATATGCAAGGGACATGCTACCAGGTGAACAGTATAAGTGAGGAGACTGTGTTCCCCTGATTGTTTAATACTCACGGGACATGTTACCAGGTGAACAGTATAAGTGAGGAGATGTGTTCCCCTGATGGTTTAATATACACGGGACATGTTACCAGGTGAACAGTATAAGTGAGGAGACTGTGTTCCCCTGATTGTTTAATAACTGACGGGACATGTTACCAGGTGAACAGTATAAGTGAGGAGAGTGTGTTCCCCTGATTGTTCAATGCACACAGGACATGTTTGCAGGTGAACAGCATAAGTGAGGAGAATGTGTTCCCCTGATGGCTTAATATACACGGGACATGTTACCAGGTGAACAGTATAAGTGAGGAGAGTGTGTTCCCCTGATGGCTTAATATACACAGGACATGTTACCAGGTGAACAGTATAATTGAGGAGAGTGTGTTCCCCTGATGGCTTAATATACACGGGACATGTTACCAGGTGAACAGTATAAGTGAGGAGAGTGTGTTCCCCTGATTGTTCAATGCACACAGGACATGTTTGCAGGTGAACAGTATAAGTGAGGAGAGTGTGTTCCCCTGATGGCTTAATATACACGGGACATGTTACCAGGTGAAAAGTATAAGTGAGGAGAGTGTTTTCCCCTGACGGTTTAATATACACGGGACATATTGCCAGGTGAACAGTATAATTGAAGAGAGTGTGTTCCCCTGATGGTTTAATATACACGGGACAGGTTTCCAGGTGAACAGTATGAGTGAGGAGAGTGTGTTCCCCTGATGGTTTAATACACACGGGACATGTTACCAGGTGAACAGTATAAGTGAGGAGAGTGTGTTCCCCTGATGGTTTAATATACACGGGACATGTTACCAGGTGAACGGGAGAAGTGAGGAGAGTGTGTTCCCCTGATGGTTTAATATACATGGGACATGTTACCAGGTGAACAGTATAAGTGAGGAGAGTGTGTTCCCCTGATGGTTTAATATACACGGGACATGTTACCAGGTGAACAGTAGAAGTGAGGAGAGTGTGTTCCATTGTTGGTTTAATATAGACAGGACTTGTTAACAGGTGAACAGTATAAGTGAGGAGAGTGTGTTCCCCTGATTGTTTAATATACACGGGACATGTTACCAGGTTAACAGTGCAAGTGAGGAGACTGTGTTCCCCTGATTGTTTAATACACACGGGACATGTCAGCAGGTGAAAAGTTTAAGTGAGGAGAGTGTGTTCCCCTGATGGTTTAATATACATGGGACATGTTACCAGGTGAACAGTTTAAGAGAGCAGAGTGTGTTCCCCTGATGGTTTAATGTACATGGGACATGTCAACAGGTGAATAGTATAAGTGAGGAGAATGTGTTCCCCTGATGGTTTAATACACACGGGACATGTTACCAGATGAACAGTATAAGTGAGGAGAGTGTGTTCCCCTGATGGCTTAATATACACAGGACATGTTACCAGGTGAACAGTATAATTGAGGAGAGTGTGTTCCCCTGATGGCTTAATATACACGGGACATGTTACCAGGTTAACAGTGCAAGTGAGGAGACTGTGTTCCCCTGATTGTTTAATACACACGGGACATGTCAGCAGGTGAAAAGTTTAAGTGAGGAGAGTGTGTTGCCCTGATGGTTTAATATACATGGGACATGTTACCAGGTGAACAGTTTAAGAGAGCAGAGTGTGTTCCCCTGATGGTTTAATGTACATGGGACATGTCAACAGGTGAATAGTATAAGTGAGGAGAATGTGTTCCCCTGATGGTTTAATACACACGGGACATGTTACCAGATGAACAGTATAAGTGAGGAGAGTGTGTTCCCCTGATGGCTTAATATACACAGGACATGTTACCAGGTGAACAGTATAAGTGAGGAGAGTGTGTTCCCCTGATTGTTCAATGCACACAGGACATGTTTGCAGGTGAACAGTATAAGTGAGGAGAGTGTGTTCCCCTGATGGCTTAATATACACGGGACATGTTACCAGGTGAAAAGTATAAGTGAGGAGAGTGTTTTCCCCTGACGGTTTAATATACACGGGACATATTGCCAGGTGAACAGTATAATTGAAGAGAGTGTGTTCCCCTGATGGTTTAATATACACGGGACAGGTTTCCAGGTGAACAGTATGAGTGAGGAGAGTGTGTTCCCCTGATGGTTTAATACACACGGGACATGTTACCAGGTGAACAGTATAAGTGAGGAGAGTGTGTTCCCCTGATGGTTTAATATACACGGGACATGTTACCAGGTGAACGGGAGAAGTGAGGAGAGTGTGTTCCCCTGATGGTTTAATATACATGGGACATGTTACCAGGTGAACAGTATAAGTGAGGAGAGTGTGTTCCCCTGATGGTTTAATATACACGGGACATGTTACCAGGTGAACAGTAGAAGTGAGGAGAGTGTGTTCCATTGTTGGTTTAATATAGACAGGACTTGTTAACAGGTGAACAGTATAAGTGAGGAGAGTGTGTTCCCCTGATTGTTTAATATACACGGGACATGTTACCAGGTTAACAGTGCAAGTGAGGAGACTGTGTTCCCCTGATTGTTTAATACACACGGGACATGTCAGCAGGTGAAAAGTTTAAGTGAGGAGAGTGTGTTCCCCTGATGGTTTAATATACATGGGACATGTTACCAGGTGAACAGTTTAAGAGAGCAGAGTGTGTTCCCCTGATGGTTTAATGTACATGGGACATGTCAACAGGTGAATAGTATAAGTGAGGAGAATGTGTTCCCCTGATGGTTTAATACACACGGGACATGTTACCAGATGAACAGTATAAGTGAGGATAGTGTGTTCCCCTGATGGTTTAATACACACGGGACATTGTACCAGATGAACAGTATAAGTGAGGAGATTGTGTTCCCCTGATGGTTTAATATACACGGGACAGGTTTCCAGGTGAAAAGTATAAGTGAGGAGAGTGTGTTCCCCTGATGGTTTAATACACACGGGACATGTTACCACATGAACAGTATAAGTGAGGAGAGTGTGTTCCCCTGATGGTTTAATACACACGGGACATGTTACCAGATGAACAGCATTAGTGAGGAGAGTGTGTTCCCCTGATGGTTTAGTACACACGGGACATGTTACCAGATGAACAGTATAAGTGAGGAGATTGTCTTCTCCTGATTGTTTAATATACACGGGACATGTCACCAGGTGAACAGTATAAGTGAGGAGAGTGTGTTCCCCTGATGGTTTAATACATATGGGACATGTTACCAGATGAACAGTATAAGTGAGGAGAGTGTGTTCCCCTGATTGTTTTATATACACGGACATGTCAACAGGTGAACAGTATAAGTGAGGAGAGTGTGTTCCCCTGATGGTTTAATATACACAGGACATGTTACCAGGTGATCTGTATAAGTGAGGAGAGTGTGTTCCCCTGATTGTTTAATACTCACGGGACATGTTACCAGGTGAACAGTATAAGTGAGGAGAGTGTGTTCCCCTGATGGTTTAATATACACGGGACATGTCACCATTTGAACAGTATAAGTGAGGAGAGTGTGTTCCCCTGATGGTTTAATACACATGGGACATGTTACCACATGAACAGTATAAGTGAGGAGAGTGTGTTCCCCTGATGGTTTAGTACACACGGGACATGTTACCAGATGAACAGTATAAGTGAGGAGATTGTGTTCTCCTGATTGTTTAATATACACGGGACATGTCACCAGGTGAACAGCATAAGTGAGGAGAGTGTGTTCCCCTGATGGTTTAATGCACACGGGACATGTTTCCAGGTGAAAAGTATAAGTGAGGAGAGTGTGTTCCACTGATTGTTTTATATACACGGACATGTCAACAGGTGAACAGTATAAGTGAGGAGAGTGTGTTCCCCTGATGGTTTAATACGCACGGGACATGTTACCCGGTGAACAGTATAAGTGAGGAGAGTGTGTTCCCCTGATTGTTTAATATACACAGGACATGTCACCAGGTGAACAGTGTAAGTGAGGAGAGTGTGTTCCCCTGATGGTTTAATACACATGGGACATGTCACCAGGTGAACAGTATAAGTGAGGAGAGTTTGTTCCCCTGATGGTTTAATGCAAACGGGACATGTTTCCAGGTGAACAGTATAAGTGAGGAGAGTGTGTTCCCTTGATTGTTTAATACACACAGGGCATGTTACCAGGTGAAAAGTATAAGTGAGGAGAGTGTTTTCCCCTGACGGTTTAATATACACGAGACATATTGCCAGGTGAACAGTATAATTGAAGAGAGTGTGTTCCCCTGATGGTTTAATGCACACGGGACATGTTTCCAGGTGAACAGTATAAGTGAGGAGAGTTTGTTCCCCTGATTGTTTAATACTGACGGGACATGTCACCAGGTGAACAGTATAAGTGAGGAGAGTGTGTTCCCCTGATTGTTTAATGCACACGGGACATGTTACCAGGTGAACAGTATAAGTGAGGAGAGTGTTTTCCCCTGATGGCTTTATATACACGGGACATGTTACCAGGTGAACAGTATAAGTGAGGAGATTGTGTTCTCCTGATTGTTTAATATACACGGGACATGTTACCAGGTGAACAGTATAAGTGAGGAGAGTGTGTTCCCCTGATGGTTTAATACATATGGGACATGTTACCAGATGAACAGTATAAGTGAAGAGATTGTGTTCCCCTAATTTTTTTATATACACGGACATGTTACCAGGTGAACAGTATAAGTGAGGAGAGTGTGTTCCCCTGATGGTTAAATATACACAGGACATGTTACCAGATGAACAGTATAAGTGAGGAGAGTGTGTTCCCCTGATTGTTTAATACACACAGGGCATGTTACCAGGTGAAAAGTATAAGTGAGGAGAGTGTTTTCCCCTGACGGTTTAATATACACGGGACATATTGCCAGGTGAACAGTATAATTGAAGAGAGTTTGTTCCCCTGATGGTTTAATATACACGGGACAGGTTTCCAGGTGAACAGTATAAGTGAGGAGAGTGTGTTCCCCTGATGGTTTAATACACACGGGACATGTTACCAGGTGAACAGTATAAGTGAGGAGAGTGTGTTCCCCTGATGGTTTAATATACACGGGACATGTTACCAGGTGAACAGTATAAGTGAGGAGAGTGTGTTCCCCTGATGGTTTAATATACACGGGACATGATTCCAGGTGAACAGTATATGTGAGGAGAGTGTGTTCCCCTGATTGTTTAATGCACACGGGACATGTTACCAGGTGAACAGTATAAGTGAGGAGAGTGTGTTCCCCTGATGGTTTAATATACACGGGACATGTTACCAGGTGAACAGTAGAAGTGAGGAGATTGTGTTCCATTGTTGGTTTAATATACACAGGACATGTTAACAGGTGAACAGTATAAGTGAGGAGAGTGTGTTCCCCTGATTGTTTAATATACACGGGACATGTTACCAGGTTAACAGTGTAAGTGAGGAGACTGTGTTCCCCTGATTGTTTAATACACACGGGACATGTCAGCAGGTGAAAAGTTTAAGTGAGGAGAGTGTGTTCCCCTGATGGTTTAATATACATGGGACATGTTACCAGGTGAACAGTTTAAGAGAGCAGAGTGTGTTCCCCTGATGGTTTAATGTACATGGGACGTGTCAACAGGTGAATAGTATAAGTGAGGAGAATGTGTTCCCCTGATGGTTTAATACACACGGGACATGTTACCAGATGAACAGTAGAAGTGAGTAGAGTGTGTTCCCCTGATGGTTTAATACACACGGGACATTGTACCAGATGAACAGTATAAGTGAGGAGATTGTGTTCCCCTGATGGTTTAATATACACGGGACAGGTTTCCAGGTGAACAGTATAAGTGAGGAGAGTGTGTTCCCCTGATGGTTTAATACACACGGGACATGTTACCACATGAACAGTATAAGTGAGGAGAGTGTATTCCCCTGATGGTTTAATACACACGGGACATGTTACCAGATGAACAGCATTAGTGAGGAGAGTGTGTTCCCCTGATGGTTTAGTACACACGGGACATGTTACCAGATGAACAGTATAAGTGAGGAGATTGTGTTCTCATGATTGTTTAATATACACGGGACATGTCACCAGGTGAACAGTATAAGTGAGGAGAGTGTGTTCCCCTGATGGTTTAATACATATGGGACATGTTACCAGATGAACAGTATAAGTGAGGAGAGTGTGTTCCCCTGATTGTTTTATATACACGGACATGTCAACAGGTGAACAGTATAAGTGAGGAGAGTCTGTTCCCCTGATGGTTTAATATACACAGGACATGTTACCAGGTGATCTGTATAAGTGAGGAGAGTGTGTTCCCCTGATTGTTTAATACTCACGGGACATGTTACCAGGTGAACAGTATAAGTGAGGAGAGTGTGTTCCCCTGATGGTTTAATACACATGGGACATGTTACCACATGAACAGTATAAGTGAGGAGAGTGTGTTCCCCTGATGGTTTAGTACACACGGGACATGTTACCAGATGAACAGTATAAGTGAGGAGATTGTGTTCTCCTGATTGTTTAATATACACGGGACATGTCACCAGGTGAACAGTATAAGTGAGGAGAGTGTGTTCCCCTGATGGTTTAATACACATGGGACATGTTACCAGATGAAAAGTATAAGTGAGGAGAGTGTGTTCCACTGATTGTTTTATATACACGGACATGTCAACAGGTGAACAGTATAAGTGAGGAGAGTGTGTTCCCCTGATGGTTTTATACGCACGGGACATGTTACCCGGTGAACAGCATAAGTGAGGAGAGTGTGTTCCCCTGATTGTTTAATATACACAGGACATGTCACCAGGTGAACAGTGTAAGTGAGGAGAGTGTGTTCCTCTGATGGTTTAATACACATGGGACATGTCACCAGGTGAACAGTATAAGTGATGAGAGTGTGTTCCCCTGATGGTTTAATATACACGGGACATGTTACCAGGTGAACAGTATAAGTGAGGGGAATGTGTTCCCCTGATTGTTTAATATACATGGGACATGTTACCAGGAGAACAGTATAAGTGAGGAGACTGTGTTCCCCTGATGGTTTAATATACACGGGACATGTTACCAGGTGAACAGTATAAGTGATGAGAGTGTGTTCCCCTGATGGTTTAATATGCAAGGGACATGTTACCAGGTGAACAGTATAAGTGAGCAGACTGTGTTCCCCTGATGGGTTAATATACACGGGACATGTCACCAGGTGAACAGTATAAGATGGGAGAGTGTGTTCCCCTGATGGTTTAATACACATGGGACATGTTACCAGATGAAAAGTATAAGTGAGGAGAGTGTGTTCCACTGATTGTTTTATATACACGGACATGTCAACAGGTGAACAGTATAAGTGAGGAGAGTGTGTTCCCCTGATTGTTTAATACGCACGGGACATGTTACCCGGTGAACAGTATAAGTGAGGAGAGTGTGTTCCCCTGATGGTTTAATACGCACAGGACATGTCACCAGGTGAACAGTGTAAGTGAGGAGAGTGTGTTCCCCTGATGGTTTAATACACATGGGACATGTCACCAGGTGAACAGTATAAGTGAGGAGAGTTTGTTCCCCTGATGGTTTAATGCACACTTGACATGTTTCCAGGTGAACAGTATAAGTGAGGAGAGTGTGTTCCCTTGATTGTTTAATGCACACGGGACATGTTATCAGGTGAACAGTATAAGTGAGGAGAGTGTGTTCCCCTGACGGTTTAATGCACACGGGACATGTTACCAGGTGAACAGTATAAGTGAGGAGAGTGTGTTCCCCTGACGGTTTAATGCACACGGGACATGTTACCAGGTGAACAGTATAAGTGAGGAGAGTGTTTTCCCCTGACGGTTTAATATACACGGGACATATTGCCAGGTGAACAGTATAATTGAAGAGAGTGTGTTCCCCTGATGGTTTAATGCACACGGGACATGTTTCCAGGTGAACAGTATACGTGAGGAGAGTTTGTTCCCCTGATTGTTTAATACTGACGGGAAATGTCACCAGGTGAACAGTATAAGTGAGGAGAGTGTGTTCCCCTGATGGTTTAATATACACGGGACATGTTACCAGGTGAACAGTATAAGTGAGGAGAGTGTGTTCCCCTGATGGTTTAATATACACGGGACATGATTCCAGGTGAACAGTATATGTGAGGAGAGTGTGTTCCCCTGATTGTTTAATGCACACGGGACATGTTACCAGGTGAACAGTATAAGTGAGGAGAGTGTTTTCCCCTGATGGCTTAATATACACGGGACATGTTACCAGGTGAACAGTATAAGTGAGGAGATTGTGTTCTCCTGATTGTTTAATAGACACGGGACATGTTACCAGGTGAACAGTATAAGTGAGGAGAGTGTGTTCCCCTGATGGTTTAATGCATATGGGACATGTTACCAGATGAACAGTATAAGTGAAGAGAGTGTGTTCCCCTAATTGTTTTATATACACGGACATGTCAACAGGTGAACAGTATAAGTGAGGAGAGTGTGTTCCCCTGATGGTTAAATATACACAGGACATGTTACCAGGTGAACAGTATAAGTGAGGAGAGTGTGTTCCCCTGATGGTTAAATAGACACAGGACATGTTACCAGATGAACAGTATAAGTGAGGAGAGTGTGTTCCCCTGATTGTTTAATACACACAGGGCATGTTACCAGGTGAAAAGTATAAGTGAGGAGAGTGTTTTCCCCTGACGGTTTAATATACACGGGACATATTGCCAGGTGAACAGTATAATTGAAGAGAGTGTGTTCCCCTGATGGTTTAATATACACGGGACAGGTTTCCAGGTGAACAGTATAAGTGAGGAGAGTGTGTTCCCCTGATGGTTTAATACTCACGGGACATGTTACCAGGTGAACAGTATAAGTGAGGAGAGTGTGTTCCCCTGATGGTTTAATATACACGGGACATGTTACCAGGTGAACGGGAGAAGTGAGGAGAGTGTGTTCCTCTGATGGTTTAATATACATGGGACATGTTACCAGGTGAGCAGTATAAGTGAGGAGAGTGTGTTCCCCTGATGGTTTAATATACACGGGACATGTTTCCAGGTGAACAGTATATGTGAGGAGAGTGTGTTCCCCTGATGGCTTAATATACACAGGACATGTTACCAGCTGAACAGTATAAGTGAGGAGAGTGTGTTCCCCTGATGGTTTAATATACACGGGAAATGTTACCAGGTGAACAGTAGAAGTGAGGAGAGTGTGTTCCATTGTTGGTTTAATATACACAGGACTTGTTAACAGGTGAACAGTATAAGTGAGGAGAGTGTGTTCCCCTGATTGTTTAATATACACAGGACATGTTACCAGGTTAACAGTGTAAGTGAGGAGACTGTGTTCCCCTGATTGTTTAATACACACGGGACATGTCAGCAGGTGAAAAATTTAAGTGAGGAGAGTGTGTTCCCCTGATGGTTTAATATACATGGGACATGTTACCAGGTGAACAGTTTAAGAGAGCAGAGTGTGTTCCCCTGATGGTTTAATGTACATGGGACATGTCAACAGGTGAATAGTATAAGTGAGGAGAATGTGTTCCCCTGATGGTTTAATACACACGGGACATGTTACCAGATGAACAGTATAAGTGAGGAGAGTGTGTTCCCCTGATGGTTTAATACACACGGGACATTGTACCAGATGAACAGTATAAGTGAGGAGATTGTGTTCCCCTGATGGTTTAATATACACGGGACAGGTTTCCAGGTGAACAGTATAAGTGAGGAGAGTGTGTTCCCCTGATGGTTTAATACACACGGGACATGTTACCACATGAACAGTATATGTGAGGAGAGTGTGTTCCCCTGATGGTTTAATACACACGGGACATGTTACCAGATGAACAGCATTAGTGAGGAGAGTGTGTTCCCCTGATGGTTTAGTACACACGGGACATGTTACCAGATGAACAGTATAAGTGAGGAGATTGTGTTCTCCTGATTGTTTAATATACACGGGACATGTCACCAGGTGAACAGTATAAGTGAGGAGAGTGTGTTCCCCTGATGGTTTAATACATATGGGACATGTTACCAGATGAACAGTATAAGTGAGGAGAGTGTGTTCCCCTGATTGTTTTATATACACGGACATGTCAACAGGTGAACAGTATAAGTGAGGAGAGTGTGTTCCCCTGATGGTTTAATATACACAGGACATGTTACCAGGTGATCTGTATAAGTGAGGAGAGTGTGTTCCCCTGATTGTTTAATACTCACGGGACATGTTACCAGGTGAACAGTATAAGTGAGGAGAGTGTGTTCCCCTGATGGTTTAATATACACGGGACATGTCACCAGGTGAACAGTATAAGTGAGGAGAGTGTGTTCCCCTGATGGTTTAATACACATGGGACATGTTACCAGATGAAAAGTATAAGTGAGAAGAGTGTGTTCCACTGATTGTTTTATATACACGGACATGTCAACAGGTGAACAGTATAAGTGAGGAGAGTGTGTTCCCCTGATGGTTTAATACGCACGGGACATGTTACCCGGTGAACAGTATAAGTGAGGAGAGTGTGTTCCCCTGATGGTTAAATATACACAGGACATGTTACCAGATGAACAGTATAAGTGAGGAGAGTGTGTTCCCCTGATTGTTTAATACACACAGGGCATGTTACCAGGTGAAAAGTATAAGTGAGGAGAGTGTTTTCGCCTGACGGTTTAATATACACGGGACATATTGCCAGGTGAACAGTATAATTGAAGAGAGTGTGTTCCCCTGATGGTTTAATATACACGGGACAGGTTTCCAGGTGAACAGTATAAGTGAGGAGAGTGTGTTCCCCTGATGGTTTAATATACACGGGACATGTTACCAGGTGAACGGGAGAAGTGAGGAGAGTGTGTTCCTCTGATGGTTTAATATACATGGGACATGTTACCAGGTGAACAGTATAAGTGAGGAGAGTGTGTTCCCCTGATGGTTTAATATACACGGGACATGTTTCCAGGTGAACAGTATAAGTGAGGAGAGTGTGTTCCCCTGATGGTTTAATATACACGGGACATGTTACCAGGTGAACGGGAGAAGAGAGGAGAGTGTGTTCCTCTGATGGTTTAATATACATGGGACATGTTACCTGGTGAACAGTATAAGTGAGGAGATTGTGTTCCCCTGATGGTTTAATATACACGGGACAGGTTTCCAGGTGAAAAGTATAAGTGAGGAGAGTGTGTTCCCCTGATTGTTTAATACACACGGGACATGTTACCACATGAACAGTATAAGTGAGGAGAGTGTGTTCCCCTGATTGTTTTATATACACGGACATGTCAACAGGTGAACAGTATAAGTGAGGAGAGTGTGTTCCCCTGATGGTTTAATACGCACGGGACATGTTACCCGGTGAACAGCATAAGTGAGGAGAGTGTGTTCCCCTGATTGTTTAATATGCACAGGACATGTCTCCAGGTGAACAGTGTAAGTGATGAGAGTGTGTTCCCCTGATGGTTTAATACACATGGGACATGTCACCAGGTGAACAGTATAAGTGATGAGAGTGTGTTACCCTGATGGTTTAATATACACGGGAAATGTTACCAGGTGAACAGTATAAGTGAGGGGAATGTGTTCCCCTGATTGTTTAATATACATGGGACATGTTACCAGGAGAACAGTATAAGTGAGGAGACTGTGTTCCCCTGATGGTTTAATATACACGGGACATGTAACCAGGTGAACAGTATAAGTGATGAGAGTGTTTTCCCCTGACGGTTTAATATACACGGGACATATTGCCAGGTGAACAGTATAATTGAAGAGAGTGTGTTCCCCTGATGGTTTAATGCACACGGGACATGTTTCCAGGTGAACAGTATAAGTGAGGAGAGTTTGTTCCCCTGATTGTTTAATACTGACGGGACATGTCACCAGGTGAACAGTATAAGTGAGGAGAGTGTGTTCCCCTGATTGTTTAATGCACACGGGACATGTTACCAGGTGAACAGTATAAGTGAGGAGAGTGTGTTCCCCTGATGGTTTAATACATATGGGACATGTTACCAGATGAACAGTATAAGTGAAGAGAGTGTGTTCCCCTAATTGTTTTATATACACGGACATGTCAACAGGTGAACAGTATAGGTGAGGAGAGTGTGTTCCCCTGATGGTTAAATATACACAGGACATGTTACCAGGTGAACAGTATAAGTGAGGAGAGTGTGTTCCCCTGATGGTTAAATATACACAGGACATGTTACCAGATGAACAGTATAAGTGAGGAGAGTGTGTTCCCCTGATTGTTTAATACACACAGGGCATGTTACCAGGTGAAAAGTATAAGTGAGGAGAGTGTTTTCCCCTGACGGTTTAATATACACGGGACATATTGCCAGGTGAACAGTATAATTGAAGAGAGTGTGTTCCCCTGATGGTTTAATATACACGGGACAGGTTTCCAGGTGAACAGTATAAGTGAGGAGAGTGTGTTCCCCTGATGGTTTAATACTCACGGGACATGTTACCAGGTGAACAGTATAAGTGAGGAGAGTGTGTTCCCCTGATGGTTTAATATAAACGGGACATGTTACCAGGTGAACGGGAGAAGTGAGGAGAGTGTGTTCCTCTGATGGTTTAATATACATGGGACATGTTACCAGGTGAACAGTATAAGTGAGGAGAGTGTGTTCCCCTGATGGTTTAATATACACGGGACATGTTTCCAGGTGAACAGTATATGTGAGGAGAGTGTGTTCCCCTGATTGTTTAATGCACACGGGACATTTTACCAGGTGAACAGTATAAGTGAGGAGAGAGTTTTCCCCTGATGGCTTAATATACACGGGACATGTTACCAGATGAACAGTATAAGTGAGGAGAGTGTGTTCCCCTGATGGTTTAATATACACGGGAAATGTTACCAGGTGAACAGTAGAAGTGAGGAGAGTGTGTTCCCCTGATGGTTTAATACACACGGGACATGTTACCAGATGAACAGTATAAGTGAGGAGAGTGTGTTCCCCTGATGGTTTAATACACACGGGACATGTTACCAGATGAACAGTATAAGTGAGGAGAGTGTGTTCCCCTGATGGTTTAATACACACGGGACATTGTACCAGATGAACAGTATAAGTGAGGAGATTGTGTTCCCCTGATGGTTTAATATACACGGGACAGGTTTCCAGGTGAACAGTATAAGTGAGGAGAGTGTGTTCCCCTGATGGTTTAATACACACGGGACATGTTACCACATGAACAGTATAAGTGAGGAGAGTGTGTTCCCCTGATGGTTTAATACACACGGGACATGTTACCAGATGAACAGCATTAGTGAGGAGAGTGTGTTCCCCTGATGGTTTAGTACACACGGGACATGTCACCAGGTGAACAGTATAAGTGAGGAGAGTGTGTTCCCCTGATGGTTTAATACATATGGGACATGTTACCAGATGAACAGTATAAGTGAGGAGATTGTGTTCTCCTGATTGTTTAATATACACGGGACATGTCACCAGGTGAACAGTATAAGTGAGGAGAGTGTGTTCCCCTGATGGTTTAATACATATGGGACATGTTACCAGATGAACAGTATAAGTGAGGAGAGTGTGTTCCCCTGATTGTTTTATATACACGGACATGTCAACAGGTGAACAGTATAAGTGAGGAGAGTGTGTTCCCCTGATGGTTTAATATACACAGGACATGTTACCAGGTGATCTGTATAAGTGAGGAGAGTGTGTTCCCCTGATTGTTTAATACTCACGGGACATGTTACCAGGTGAACAGTATAAGTGAGGAGAGTGTGTTCCCCTGATGGTTTAATATACACGGGACATGTCACCAGGTGAACAGTATAAGTGAGGAGAGTGTGTTCCCCTGATGGTTTAATACACATGGGACATGTTACCAGATGAAAAGTATAAGTGAGAAGAGTGTGTTCCACTGATTGTTTTATATACACGGACATGTCAACAGGTGAACAGTATAAGTGAGGAGAGTGTGTTCCCCTGATGGTTTAATACGCACGGGACATGTTACCCGGTGAACAGTATAAGTGAGGAGAGTGTGTTCCCCTGATGGTTAAATATACACAGGACATGTTACCAGATGAACAGTATAAGTGAGGAGAGTGTGTTCCCCTGATTGTTTAATACACACAGGGCATGTTACCAGGTGAAAAGTATAAGTGAGGAGAGTGTTTTCCCCTGACGGTTTAATATACACGGGACATATTGCCATGTGAACAGTATAATTGAAGAGAGTGTGTTCCCCTGATGGTTTAATATACACGGTACAGGTTTCCAGGTGAACAGTATAAGTGAGGAGAGTGTGTTCCCCTGATGGTTTAATATACACGGGACATGTTACCAGGTGAACGGGAGAAGTGAGGAGAGTGTGTTCCTCTGATGGTTTAATATACATGGGACATGTTACCAGGTGAACAGTATAAGTGAGGAGAGTGTGTTCCCCTGATGGTTTAATATACACGGGACATGTTTCCAGGTGAACAGTATATGTGAGGAGAGTGTGTTCCCCTGATTGTTTAATGCACACGGGACATGTTACCAGGTGAACAGTATAAGTGAGGAGAGAGTTTTCCCCTGATGGCTTAATATACACGGGACATGTTACCAGCTGAACAGTATAAGAGAGGAGAGTGTGTTCCCCTGATGGTTTAATATACACGGGACATGTTACCAGGTGAACAGTAGAAGTGAGGAGAGTGTGTTCCATTGTTGGTTTAATATACACAGGACTTGTTAACAGGTGAACAGTATAAGAGAGGAGACTGTGTTCCCCTGATTGTTTAATGCACACGGGACATGTTACCAGCTGAACAGTATAAGTGAGGAGAGAGTTTTCCCCTGATGGCTTAATATACACGGGACATGTTACCAGCTGAACAGTATAAGTGAGGAGAGTGTGTTCCCCTGATGGTTTAATATACACGGGACATGTTACCAGGTGAACAGTAGAAGTGAGGAGAGTGTGTTCCATTGTTCGTTTAATATACACAGGACTTGTTAACAGGTGAACAGTATAAGTGAAGAGAGGGTGTTCCCCTGATTGTTTAAAAAACACGGGACATGTTAACAAGTCAACAGTATAAGTGAGGAGAGTCTGTTCCCCAGATTGATTATTATACACGGGACATGTTACTAGCTGAATAGTATTAGTGAGGATAGTGTGTTCCCCTGATGGTTTAATATACATGGGAGGTGTTACCAGGTTAACAGTGTAAGTGAGGAGACTGTGTTCCCCTGATTGTTTAATACACACGGGACATGTCAGCAGGTGAAAAGTTTAACTGAGGAGAGTGTGTTCCCCTGATGGTTAAATATACATGGGACATGTTACCAGGTGAACAGTTTAAGAGAGCAGAGTGTGTTCCCCTAATGGTTTAATGTACATGGGACATGTCAACAGGTGAATAGTATAAGTGAGGAGAATGTGTTCCCCTGATGGTTTAATACACACGGGACATGTTACCAGATGAACAGTATAAGTGAGGAGAGTGTGTTCCCCTGATGGTTTAATACACACGGGACATTGTACCAGATGAACAGTATAAGTGAGGAGATTGTGTTCCCCTGATGGTTTAATATACACGGGACAGGTTTCCAGGTGAACAGTATAAGTGAGGAGAGTGGGTTCCCCTGATGGTTTAATACACACGGGACATGTTACCACATGAACAGTATAAGTGAGGAGAGTGTGTTCCCCTGATGGTTTAATACACACGGGACATGTTACCAGATGAAAAGCATTAGTGAGGAGAGTGTGTTCCCCTGATGGTTTAGTACACACGGGACATGTTACCAGATGAACAGTATAAGTGAGGAGATTGTGTTCTCCTGATTGTTTAATATACACGGGACATGTCACCAGGTGAACAGAAAAAGTGAGGAGAGTGTGTTCCCCTGATGGTTTAATACATATGGGACATGTTACCAGATGAACGGTATAAGTGAGGAGAGTGTGTTCCCCTGATGGTTTAATACACACGGGACATGTCAGCAGGTGAAAAGTTTAACTGAGGAGAGTGTGTTCCCCTGATGGTTTAATACACACGGGACATGTCAGCAGGTGAAAAGTTTAACTGAGGAGAGTGTGTTCCCCTGATGGTTTAATACACATGGGACATGTTACCACATGAACAGTATAAGTGAGGAGAGTGTGTTCCCCTGATGGTTTAGTACACACAGGACATGTTACCAGATGAACAGTATAAGTGAGGAGATTGTGTTCCCCTGATTGTTTAATACACATGGGACATGTTACCAGATGAAAAGTATAAGTGAGGAGAGTGTGTTCCACTGATTGTTTTATATACACGGACATGTCAACAGGTGAACAGTATAAGTGAGGAGAGTGTGTTCCCCTGATGGTTTAATATACACGGGACATGTCACCAGGTGAACAGTATAAGTGAGGAGAGTGTGTTCCCCTGATGGTTTAATACACATGGGACATGTTACCAGATGAAAAGTATAAGTGAGGAGAGTGTGTTCCACTGATTGTTTTATACACACGGGACATGTCAGCAGGTGAAAAGTTTAACTGAGGAGAGTGTGTTCCCCTGATGGTTTAATACACATGGGACATGTTACCACATGAACAGTATAAGTGAGGAGAGTGTGTTCCCCTGATGGTTTAGTACACACAGGACATGTTACCAGATGAACAGTATAAGTGAGGAGATTGTGTTCCCCTGATTGTTTAATACACATGGGACATGTTACCAGATGAAAAGTATAAGTGAGGAGAGTGTGTTCCACTGATTGTTTTATATACACGGACATGTCAACAGGTGAACAGTATAAGTGAGGAGAGTGTGTTCCCCTGATGGTTTAATATACACGGGACATGTCACCAGGTGAACAGTATAAGTGAGGAGAGTGTGTTCCCCTGATGGTTTAATACACATGGGACATGTTACCAGATGAAAAGTATAAGTGAGGAGAGTGTGTTCCACTGATTGTTTTATATACACGGACATGTTTGCAGGTGAACAGTATAAGTGAGGAGAGTGTGTTCCCTTGATTGTTTAATACACACAGGGCATGTTACCAGGTGAAAAGTATAAGTGAGGAGAGTGTTTTCCCCTGCCGGTTTAATATACACGGGACATATTGCCAGGTGAACAGTATAATTGAAGAGAGTGTGTTCCCCTGATGGTTTAATGCAAACGGGACATGTTTCCAGGTGAACAGTATAAGTGAGGAGAGTTTGTTCCCCTGATTGTTTAATACTGACGGGACATGTCACCAGGTGAACAGTATAAGTGAGGAGAGTGTGTTCCCCTGATTGTTTAATGCACACGGGACATGTTACCAGGTGAACAGTATAAGTGAGGAGAGTGTTTTCCCCTGATGGCTTAATATACACGGGACATGTTACCAGGTGAACAGTATAAGTGAGGAGATTGTGTTCTCCTGATTGTTTAATATACACGGGACATGTTACCAGGTGAACAGTATAAGTGAGGAGAGTGTGTTCCCCTGATGGTTTAATACATATGGGACATGTTACCAGATGAACAGTATAAGTGAAGAGAGTGTGTTCCCCTAATTGTTTTATATACACGGACATGTCAACAAGTGAACAGTATAAGTGAGGAGAGTGTGTTCCCCTGATGGTTAAATATACACAGGACATGTTACCAGGTGAACAGTATAAGTGAGGAGAGTGTGTTCCCCTGATGGTTAAATATACACAGGACATGTTACCAGATGAACAGTATAAGTGAGGAGAGTGTGTTCCCCTGATGTTTTAATACGCACGGGACATGTCACCAGGTGAACAGTATAAGTGAGGAGAGTGTGTTCCCCTGATGGTTTAATATACAAAGGTCATGTTACCAGGTGAACAGGATAAGTGAGGAGAGTGTGTTCTCCTGATTGTTTAATATACACAGGACATGTCACCAGGTGAACAGTGTAAGTGAGGAGATTGTGTTCCCCTGATGGTTTAATACACACGGGACATGTTACCAGGTGAACAGTATAATTGAGGAGAGTGTGTTCCCCTGATTGTTTAATATATACAGGACATGTCACCAGGTGAACAGTGTAAGTGAGGAGAGTGTGTTCCCCTGATTGTTTAATGCTCACGGGACATGTTACCAGGTGAAAAGAATATTTGAGGAGAGTGTGTTCCCCTGCTGGTTTAATACACACGGGACATGTTACCAGATGAACAGTATAAGTGAGGAGATTTTGTTCCCCTGATGGTTTAATACACGGGGGACATGTTACCAGATGAACAGTTTAAGTGAGGAGAGTGTGTTCCCCTGATGGTTTAATACACACGGGACATGTTACCAGATGAACAGTATAAGTGAGGAGAGTGTGTTCCACTGATTGTTTTATATACACGGACATGTCAACAGGTGAACAGCATAAGTGAGGAGAGTGTGTTCCCCTGATGGTTTAATACACACGGGACATGTTACCAAATGAACAGTATAAGTGAGGAGATTGTGTTCTCCTGATTGTTTAATATACACGGGACATGTTACCAGGTGATCAGTATAAGTGAGGAGAGTGTGTTCCCCTGATGGTTTAATACACACGGGACATGTTACCAGGTGAACAGAATATGTGAGGAGAGTGTGTTCCCCTGATGGTTTAATATACACAGGACATGTTACCAGGTGAACAGCACAAGTGAGGAGAGTATGTTCCCCTGATTGTTTAATACACACGGGACATGTTACCAGGTAAACAGTATAAGTGAGGAGAGTATGATCCCCTGATGGTTAAATACACACAGGACATATCACCATTTGAACAGTATAAGTGAGGAGAGTGTGTTCCCCTGATGGTTTAATATACACAGGACATGTCACCAGGTGAACAATATAAGTGAGGAGAGTGTGTTCCCCTGATGGTTTAATATACACAGGACATGTCACCAGGTGAACAGTATAATTGAGGAGAGTGTGTTCCCCTGATTGTTAAATATACACAGGACATGTTACCAGGTGAACAGTATAAGTGAGGAGAGAGTGTTCCCCGGATTGTTTAATACTGACGGGACATGTTACCAGGTGAACAGTATAAGTGAGGAGAGTGTGTTCCCCTGATGGTTTAATACACACGGGACATGTTTCCAGGTGAACAGCATAAGTGAGGAGATTGTGTTCCCCTGATGGTTTAATACACACGGGACATGTTACCAGGTGAACAGTATAAGTGAGGAGAGCGTGTTCCCCTGATGGTTTAATATACACGGGACCATGTTACCAGGTGAACAGTATAAGTGATGAGAGTGTGTTCCCCTGATGGTTTAATATGCATGGGACATGTTACCAGGTGAACAGTATAAGTGAGGAGACTGTGTTCCCCTGATGGTTTAATATACACGGGACATGTTACCAGGTGAACATGATAAGTGAGGAGAGTGTTTTCCCCTGATGGTTTAAGAGAAACGGGACATGTTACCAGGTGAACAGTATAAGTGAGGAGAATGTTTTCCACTGACGGTTTAATATACACGGGACATATTGCCAGGTGAACAGTATAATTGAAGAGAGTGTGTTCCCCTGATGGTTTAATGCACACAGGACATGTTACCAGGTGAACAGTATAAGTGAGGAGAGTGTGTTCCCCTGATGGTTTAATATAAACGGGACATGTTACCAGGTGAACAGTATAAGTGAGGAGAGTGTGTTCCCCTGATGGTTTAATATACACGGGACATGTTACCAGGTGAACAGTATAAGTGAGGAGAGTGTGTTCCCCTGAAGGTTTAATATACACCGGACATGTTACCAGGTGAACAGTATACGTGAGGAGAGTGTGTTCCCCTGATTGTTTAATATACACGGGACATGTTACCAGGTGACCAGTATAAGTGAGGAGAGTGTGTTCCCCTGATGGTTTAATATACAAGGGACATGTTACCAGGTGAACAGTATAAGTGAGGAGAGTGTGTTCCCCTGATGGTTTAATATAAACAGGACTTGTTAACAGGTGAACAGTATAAGTGAGGAGAGTGTGTTCCCCTGATTGTTTAATATACACGGGACATGTTAACAAGTGAACAGTATAAGTGAGGAGAGTGTGTTCCCCTGATTGTTTAATATACACGGGACATGTTACCAGGTGAACAGTATAAGTGAGGGGAGTGTGTTCCCCTGATTGTTTAATATACACGGGACATGTTAACAAGTGAACAGTATAAGTGAGGAGAGTGTGTTCCCCTGATGGTTTAATATAAACAGGACTTGTTAACAGGTGAACAGTATAAGTGAGGAGAGTGTGTTCCCCTGATTGTTTAATATACACGGGACATGTTAACAAGTGAACAGTATAAGTGAGGAGAGTGTGTTCCCCTGATTGTTTAATATACACGGGACATGTTAACAAGTGAACAGTATAAGTGAGGAGAGTGTGTTCCCCTGATTGTTTAATATACACGGGACATGTTACCAGGTGAACAGTATAAGTGAGGAGACTGCGTTCCCCTGATGGTTTAATATACACGGGACATGTTACCAGATGAATAGTATAAGTGAGGAGATTGTGTTCTCCTGATTGTTTAATATACACGGGACATGTTACCAGGTGAACAGTATAAGTGAGGAGACTGCGTTCCCCTGATTGTTTAATATACACGGGACATGTTACCAGATGAACAGTATAAGTGAGGAGATTGTGTTCTCCTGATTGTTTAACATACACGGGACATGTCACCAGGTGAACAGTATAAGTGAGGAGAGTGTGTTCCCCTGATGGCTTAATATGCACAGGACATGTTACCAGGTGAACAGGATAAGTGAGGAGAGTGTGTTCCCCTGATTGTTTAATATACATGGGAGATGTCACCAGGTGAACAGTGTAAGTGAGGAGATTGTGTTCCCCTGATGGTTTAATACACACGGGACATGTTACCAGGTGAACAGTATAAGTGAGGAGAGTGTGTTCCCCTGATTGTTTAATATACACAGGACATGTTACAAGGTGAACAGGATAAGTGAGGAGAGTGTGTTCCCCTGATTGTTTAATATACATGGGACATGTCACCAGGTGAACAGTGTAAGTGAGGAGAGTGTGTTCCCCTGATGGTTTAATATACATGGGACATGAAACCAGGTGAACAGTATAAGTGAGGAGAGTGTGTTCCCCTGATGGTTTAATACGCACGGGACATGTTACCAGGTGAACAGAATATGTGAGGAGAGTGTGTTCCCCTGATGGTTTAATATACACAGGACATATCATCATTTGAACAGAATAAGTGAGGAGAGTGTGTTCCCCTGATTGTTTAATACACACGGGACATGTTACCAGGTAAACAGTATAAGTGAGGAGAGTATGATCCCCTGATGGTTAAATACACACGGGACATATCACCATTTGAACAGTATAAGTGAGGAGAGTGTGTTCCCCTGATGGTTTAATATACACAGGACATGTCACCAGGTGAACAGTATAAGTGAGGAGAGTGTGTTCCCCTGATGGTTTAATATACACAGGACATGTTACCAGGTGAACAGTATAAGTGAGGAGAGTGTGTTCCCCTGATTGTTAAATATACAAAGGACATGTTACCAGGTGAACAGTATAAGTGAGGAGAGTGTGTTCCCCTGATTGTTTAATACACATGGGACATGTTACCAGGTGAACAGTATAAGTGAGGAGAGTGTGTTCCCCTGATGGTTTAATATACACGGGACATGTTACCAGGTGAACAGGATAAGTGAGGAGACTGTGTTCCCCTGAAGGTTTAATATACACCGGACATGTTACCAGGTGAACAGTATAAGTGAGGAGAGTGTGTTCCCCTGATTGTTTAATGTACACGGGACATGTTACCAGGTGACCAGTATAAGTGAGGAGAGTGTGTTCCCCTGATGGTTTAATATACAAGGGACATGTTACCAGGTGAACAGTATAAGTGAGGAAAGTGTGTTCCCCTGATGGTTTAATATAAACAGGACTTGTTAACAGGTGAACAGTATAAGTGAGGAGAGTGTGTTCCCCTGATTGTTTAATATACACGGGACATGTTAACAAGTGAACAGTATAAGTGAGGAGAGTGTGTTCCCCTGATGGTTTAATATAAACAGGACTTGTTAACAGGTGAACAGTATAAGTGAGGAGAGTGTGTTCCCCTGATTGTTTAATATACACGGGACATGTTAACAAGTGAACAGTATAAGTGATTAGAGTGTGTTCCCCTGATTGTTTAATATACACGGGACATGTTAACAAGTGAACAGTATAAGTGAGGAGAGTGTGTTCCCCTGATTGTTTAATATACACGGGACATGTTAACAAGTGAACAGTATAAGTGAGGAGAGTGTGTTCCCCTGATTGTTTAATATACACGGGACATGTTACCAGGTGAACAGTATAAGTGAGGAGACTGCGTTCCCCTGATGGTTTAATATACACGGGACATGTTACCAGATGAATAGTATAAGTGAGGAGATTGTGTTCTCCTGATTGTTTAATATACACGGGACATGTCACCATGTGAACAGTATAAGTGAGGAGAGTGTGTTCCCCAGATTGTTTAATACACACAGGCCATGTTACCAGGTGAACAGTATAAGTGAGGAGACTGCGTTCCCCTGATTGTTTAATATACACGGGACATGTTACCAGATGAACAGTATAAGTGAGGAGAGTGTGTTCCCCTGATTGTTTAATATACACGGGACATGTTAACAAGTGAACAGTATAAGTGAGGAGATTGTGTTCCCCTGATGGTTTAATACACACGGGACATGTTACCAGGTGAACAGTAGAAGTGAGGAGAGTGTGTTCCCCTGATTGTTTAATATACACAGGACATGTTACAAGGTGAACAGGATAAGTGAGGAGAGTGTGTTCCCCTGATTGTTTAATATACATGGGACATGTCACCAGGTGAACAGTGTAAGTGAGGAGAGTGTGTTCCCCTGATGGTTTAATATACATGGGACATGAAACCAGGTGAACAGTATAAGTGAGGAGAGTGTGTTCCCCTGATGGTTTAATATGCACGGGACATGTTACCAGGTGAACAGAATATGTGAGGAGAGTGTGTTCCCCTGATGGTTTAATATACATGGGACATGAAACCAGGTGAACAGTATAAGTGAGGAGAGTGTGTTCCCCTGATGGTTTAATATGCACGGGACATGTTACCAGGTGAACAGTATAAGTGAGGAGAGTGTGTTCCCCTGATGGTTTAATATGCACGGGACATGTTACCAGGTGAACAGTATAAGTGAGGAGAGTGTGTTCCCCTGATGGTTTAATATAAACAGGACTTGTTAACAGGTGAACAGTATAAGTGAGGAGAGTGTGTTCCCCTGATTGTTTAATATACACGGGACATGTTAACAAGTGAACAGTATAATTGAGGAGAGTGTGTTCCCCTGATGGTTTAATATAAACAGGACTTGGTAACAGGTGAACAGTATAAGTGAGGAGAGTGTGTTCCCCTGATTGTTTAATATACACGGGACATGTTAACAAGTGAACAGTATAAGTGAGGAGAGTGTGTTCCCCTGATTGTTTAATATACACGGGACATGTTAACAAGTGAACAGTATAAGTGAGGAGAGTGTGTTCCCCTGATTGTTTAATATACACGGGACATGTTAACAAGTGAACAGTATAAGTGAGGAGAGTGTGTTCCCCTGATTGTTTAATATACACGGGACATGTTACCAGGTGAACAGTATAAGTGAGGAGACTGCGTTCCCCTGATGGTTTAATATACACGGGACATGTTACCAGATGAATAGAATAAGTGAGGAGATTGTGTTCTCCTGATTGTTTAATATACACGGGACATGTCACCAGGTGAACAGTATAAGTGAGGAGAGTGTGTTCCCCAGATTGTTTAATACACACAGGCCATGTTACCAGGTGAACAGTATAAGTGAGGAGACTGCGTTCCCCTGATTGTTTAACATACACGGGACATGTCACCAGGTGAACAGTATAAGTGAGGAGAGTGTGTTCCCCTGATGGCTTAATATACACAGGACATGTTACCAGGTGAACAGGATAAGTGAGGAGAGTGTGTTCCCCTGATTGTTTAATATACATGGGACATGTCACCAGGTGAACAGTGTAAGTGAGGAGAGTGTGTTCCCCTGATTGTTTAATACACATGGGACATGTTACCAGGTGAACAGTATAAGTGAGGAGAGTGTGTTCCCCTGATGGTTTAATACACACGGGACATGTTACCAGGTGAACAGTATAAGTGAGGAGAGTGTGTTCCCCTGATTGTTTAATATACACAGGACATGTTACAAGGTGAACAGGATAAGTGAGGAGAGTGTGTTCCCCTGATTGTTTAATATACATGGGACATGTCACCAGGTGAACAGTGTAAGTGAGGAGAGTGTGTTCCCCTGATTGTTTAATACACATGGGACATGTTTCCAGGTGAACAGTATATGTGAGGAGAGTGTGTTCCCCTGATTGTTTAATACGCACGGGACATGTTACCAGGTGAACAGAATATGTGAGGAGAGTGTGTTCCCCTGATGGTTTAATATACATGGGACATGTCACCAGGTGAACAGTGTAAGTGAGGAGATTGTGTTCCCCTGATGGTTTAATACACACGGGACATGTTACCAGGTGAACAGTATAAGTGAGGAGAGTGTGTTCCCCTGATTGTTTAATATACACAGGACATGTAACAAGGTGAACAGGATAAGTGAGGAGAGTGTGTTCTCCTGATTGTTTAATACACACGGGACATGTTACCAGATGAACAGTATAAGTGAGTAGAGTGTGTTCCCCTGATGGTTTAATACGCACGGGACATGTTACCAGGTGAACAGAATATGTGAGGAGAGTGTGTTCCCCTGATGGTTTAATATACACAGGACATATCATCATTTGAACAGAATAAGTGAGGAGAGTGTGTTCCCCTGATTGTTTAATACACACGGGACATGTTACCAGGTAAACAGTATAAGTGAGGAGAGTATGATCCCCTGATGGTTAAATACACACGGGATATATCACCATTTGAACAGAATAAGTGAGGAGAGTGTGTTCCCCTGATGGTTTAATATACACAGGACATGTCACCAGGTGAACAGTATAAGTGAGGAGAGTGTGTTCCCCTGATGGTTTAATATACACAGGACATGTTACCAGGTGAACAGTATAAGTGAGGAGAGTGTGTTCCCATGATTGTTAAATATACACAGGACATGTTACCAGGTGAACAGTATAAGTGAGGAGAGTGTGTTCCCCTGATTGTTTAATACACACGGGACATGTTACCAGGTGAACAGTATAAGTGAGGAGAGTGTGTTCCCCTGATGATTGAATATACACGGGACATGTCAACAGGTGAACAGTATAAGTGAGGAGAGTGTGTTCCCCTGATTGTTTAATGCTCACGGGACATGTTACCAGGTGAACAGAATAAGTGAGGAGAGTGTGTTCCCCTGATGGTTGAATATACACGGAAAATGTTACCAGGTGAACAGTATAAGTGAGGAGAGTGTGTTCCCCTGATTGTTTAATATACACGGGACATGTTACCAGGTGAAGAGTATAAGTGAGGAGAGTGTGTTCCCCTGATGGTTTAATATACACAAGGCATATTACCAGGTGAACAGTATAAGTGAGGAGAGTGTGTTCCCCTGATGGTTTAATACACACGGGACATGTTATCAGGTGAACAGTATAAGTGAGGAGAGTGTGTTCCCCTGATGGTTTCATATACACGGGACATGTTACCAGGAGAACAGTATAAGTGAGGGGAATGCTTTCCCCTCATGGTTTAATATTCACGGGACATGTTACCAGGTGAACAGTATAATTGAGGAGAGTGTGTTCCCCTGATGGTTTAATATACACGGGACATGTTACCAGGTGAACAGTATAAGTGAGGAGAGTGTGTTCCCCTGATTGTTTAATACAGACAGGACATATTACCAGGTGAACAGCATAAGTGAGGAGAGTGTGTTCCCCTGATGGTTTACTACTCACGGGACATGTTACCAGCTGAACAGTTTAAGTTAGGAGAGTGTGTTCCCCTGATGGTTTAACACGCACGGGACATGTTACCAGGTGAACAGTATAAGTGAGGGGAGTCTTTTCCCCTGATTGTTTAATATACCCGGGACATGGCACCAGGTGAACAGTATAAGTGAGGAGAGTGTGTTCCCCTGATTGTTTAATACACACGGGACATGTCACCGGGTAAACAGTATAAGTGAGGAGAGTGTGTTCCCCTGATGGTTTAATACACACGGGACATGTCACCAGGTGAACAGTAGAAGTGAGCAGATTGTTTTCCCCTGATGGTTAAATATGCAAAGGACATGTTACCAGGTGAACAGTATAAGTGAGGAGAGTGTGTTCCCCTGATGGTTTAATACTGACGGGACATGTTACCAGATGAACAGTATAAGTGAGGAGAGTGTGTTCCCCTGATGGTTTAATGTACACAGGACATGTTACCAGGTGAACAGTATAAGTGAGGAGAGTGTGTTCCCCTGATGGCTTAATATACACGGGACATGTTACCAGATGAACAGTATAAGTGAGCCGAGTGTGTTCACCTGATGGTTAATACGCACAGGACATGTCACCAAGTGAACTGTATAAGTGAGGAGAGTGTGTTCCCCTGATGGTTTAATGCACACAGGACATTTTACCAGGTGAACAGTGTAAGTGAGGAGAGTGTGTTCCCCTGATGGTTTAATATACACGGGACATGTTACCAGGTAAACAGTATATGTGAGGAGAGTGTGTTCCCCTGATGGTTTAATATACACAGGGCATGTTACCAGGTGAACAGTATAAGTGAGGAGATTGTGTTCCCCTGATGGTTTAATAAGCACGGGACATGTCACCAGGTGAACAGTATATGTGAGGAGAGTGTGTTCCCCTGATGGTTTAATATACACGGGTCATGTTACCAGGTGAACAGTATAAGTGAGGAGAGTGTGTTCCATTGATGGTTTAATATACACAGGACATGTTACCAGGTGAACAGTATAAGTGAGGAGAGTGTGTTCCCCTGATTGTTTAATACGCACGGGACATGTTACCAGGTGAACAGTAGAAGTGAGGAGAATGTGTTCCCCTGTTTGTTTAATACGGACGGGACATGTGACCAGGTGAACTGTATAAGTGAGGAGAATGTGTTCCCCTGATTGTTTAATACACACGGGACATGTTACCAGGTGAACTGTATAAGTGAGGAGAGTGTGTTCCCCTGATTGTTTAATACACACGGGACATGTTACCAGGTGAACTGTATAAGTGAGGAGAGTGTGTTCCCCTGATTGTTTAATACACACGGGACATGTTACCAGGTGAACAGTATAAGTGAGGAGAATGTGTTCCCCTGTTGGTTTAATAAGCACGGGACATGTTACCAAGTGAACAGTATAAGTGAGGAGAATGTGTTCCCCTTATTGTTTAGTACGCACGGGACATGTTACCAGGTGAACAGTATAAGTGAGGAGAGTGTGTTCCCCTGATGGTTTAATATGCACGGGACATGTTACCAGGTGAACAGTATAAGTGAGGAGAGTGTGTTCACCTGATGGTTTAATATACACGGGACATGTTACCAGGTGAACAGTATAAGTGAGGAGAGTGTGTTCCCCTGATTGTTCAATACACACGGGACATGTCACCAAGTGAAAAGTATAATTGAGGAGAGTGTGTTCCCCTGATGGTTTAATATCCACGGTACATGTGACCAGGTGAACAGTATAAGTGAGGAGAGTGTGTTCCCCTGATGGTCTAATATACACGGGACATGTTACCAGGTGTACAGTATAAGTGAGGAGAGTGTTTTCCCCTAATGGTTTAATATACACGGGACATGTTCCCAGGTGAACAGTATAAGTGAGGAGAGTGTGTTCCCCTTATGGTTTAATACACACGGGACATGTTATCAGGTGAACAGTTTAAGTGAGGAGAGTGTGTTCCCCTGATTGTTTAATGCACACGGGAAATGTTACCAGGTGAACAGTATAAGTGAGGAGAGTGTGTTCCCCTGATGGTTTCATATACACGGGACATGTTACCAGGAGAACCGTATAAGTGAGGGGACTGCTTTCCCCTCATGGTTTAATATTCACGGGACATGTTACCAGGTGAACAGTATAATTGAGGAGAGTGTGTTCCCCTGATGGTTTAATATACACGGGACATGTTACCAGGTGAACAGTGTACGTGAGGAGAGTGTGTTCCCCTGATTGTTTAATACACACAGGACATGTTACCAGCTGAACAGTATAAGTGAGGAGAGTGTGTTCCCCTGATGGTTTAACACGCACGGGACATGTTACCAGGTGAACAGTATAAGTGAGGAGAGTCTTTTCCCCTGATTGTTTAATATACCCGGGACATGGCACCAGGTGAACAGTGTAAGTGAGGAGAGTGTGTTCCCCTGATTGTTTAATACTGACGGGACATGTCAACAGGTGAACAGTATAAGTGAGGAGAGCGTGTTCCCCTGATGGTTTGATATACACAGGACATGTTACCAGGTGAACAGTGTAAGTGAGGAGAGAGTGTTCCCCTGAACGTTTAATGCACACAGGACATTTTACCAGGTGAACAGTGTAAGTGAGGAGAGTGTGTTCCCCTGATGGTTTAATATACACGGGATATGTTACCAGGTGAACAGTATAAGTGAGGAGAGTGTGTTCCCCTGATGGTTTCATGTACACGGGACATGTTACCAGGAGAACCGTATAAGTGAGGGGAGTGCTTTCCCCTCATGGTTTAATATTCACGGGACATGTTACCAGGTGAACAGTATAATTGAGGAGAGTGTGTTCCCCTGATGGTTTAATATACACTGGACATATTACCAGGTGAACAGTATAAGTGAGGAGAGAGTGTTCCCCTGATGGTTTAATACTAACGGGACATGTTACCAGGTGAACAGTATAAGTGAGGAGAGTGTGTTCCCCTGATGGTTTAATGCACACGGGACATGTTACCAGCTGAACAGTATAAGTGAGGAGAGTGTGTTCCCCTGATGGTTTAACACGCACGGGACATGTTACCAGGTGAACAGTATAAGTGAGGAGAGTCTTTTCCCCTGATTGTTTAATATACCCGGGACATGTCACCAGGTGAACAGTAGAAGTGAGCAGATTGTTTTCCCCTGATGGTTAAATATGCAAAGGACATGTTACCACGTGAACAGTATAAGTGAGGAGAGTGTGTTCCCCTGATGGTTTAATACTGACGGGACATGTTACCAGATGAACAGTATAAGTGAGGAGAGTGTGTTCCCCTGATGGTTTAATGCACACGGGACATGTTACCAGGTGAACAGTATAAGTGAGGAGAGTGTGTTCCCCTGATGGTTTAATATACACGGGACATGTTACCAGGTGAGCAGTATAAGTGAGGAGAGTGTGTTCCCCTGTTGGTTTAATATACACGGGACATGTTACCAGATGAACAGTATAAGTGAGGAGAGTGTGTTCCCCTGATGGTTTAATATACACGGGCCATGTGACTAGGTGAACAGTGTAAGTGAGGAGAGTGTGTTCCCCTGATGGTTTAATATACACGGGACATGTTACCAGGTAAACAATATATGTGAGGAGAGTGTGTTCCCCTGATGGTTTAATATACACAGGGCATGTTACCAGGTGAACAGTATAAGTGAGGAGATTGTGTTCCCCTGATGGATTAATACACACGGGACATGTTACCAGGTGAACAGTATAAGTGAGGAGAGTGTGTTCCCCTGATGTTTTAATATACACAGGACATGTTACCCGGTGAACAGTATAAGTGAGGAGAGTGTGTTCCATTGAAGGTTTGATATTCACAGGACATGTTACCAGGTGAACAGTATAAGTGAGGAGAATGTGTTCCCCTGATTGTTTAATACGGACGGGACATGTTACCAGGTGAACTGTATAAGTGAGGAGAATGTGTTCCCCTGATTGTTTAATACACACGGGACATGTTACCAGGTGAACAGTATAAGTGAGGAGAATGAGTTCCCCTGTTTGTTTAATACACACGGGACATGTTACCAGGTGAACAGTATAAGTGAGGAGAATGTGTTCCCCTGTTTGTTTAATACGCACGGGACATGTTACCAAGTGAACAGTATAAGTGAGGAGAGTGTGTTCCCCTGATGGTTTAATACTGACGGGACATGTTACCAGATGAGCAGTATAAGTGCGGAGAGTGTGTTCCCCTGATGGTTTAATGCACACAGGACATGTTACCAGGTGAACAGGATAAGTGAGTAGAATGTGTTCCCCTGATGGTTTAATATTCACGGGACATGTTACCAGTTGAACAGTATAAGTGAGGAGAGTGTGTTCCCCTGATGGTTTAATATACACGGGACATGTTCCCAGGTGAACAGTATAACTGAGGAGAGTGTGCTCCGCTGATGGTTTAATATACACACGGCATATTACCAGGTGAACAGTATAAGTGAGGAGAGTGTGTCCCCCTGATGGTTTAATACACACGGGACATGTTACCAGGTGAACAGTATAAGTGAGGAGAGTGTGTTCCCCTGATGGTTTAATACACACGGGACATGTTACCAGTTGAACAGTATAAGTGAGGAGAGTGTGTTCCCCTGATGGTTTAATACACACGGGACATGTTACCAGTTGAACAGTATAAGTGAGGAGAGTGTGTTCCCCTGATCGTTCAATACACACGGGACATGTTACCAGGTGAACAGTATAAGTGAGGAGAGTGTGTTCCCCTGATTGTTTAATATACATGGGACATGTTACCAGGTGAACAGTATAAGTGAGGAGAGTGTGTTCCCCTGATGGTTTAATGCACACAGGACATGTTACCAGGTGAACAGTATAAGTGAGGAGAGTGTGTTCCCCTGATTGTTTAATACTGACGGGACATGTTACCAGATGAACAGTATAAGTGAGGAGAGTGTGTTCCCCTGATGGTTTAATATACACGGGACATGTTACCAGATGAACAGTATAAGTGAGGCGAGTGTGTTCCCCTGATGGTTTAATATACACGTGACATGTGACTAGGTGAACAGTATAAGTGAGGAGAGTGTGTTCCCCTGATGGTTTAATATACACGGGACATGTTACCAGGTTAACAGTATATGTGAGGAGAGTGTGTTCCCCTGATGGTTTAATATACACAGGGCATGTTACCAGGTGAACAGTATAAGTGAGGAGAGTCTGTTCCCCTGATTGTTTAATACACACGGGACATGTTACCAGGTGAACAGTAAAAGTGAGAAGAATGTGTTCCCCTGTTTGTTTAATACACACGGTACATGTTACCATGTGAACAGTATAAGTGAGGAGAATGTGTTCCCCTGATTGTTTAATATACACAGGACATGTTATCAGGTGAACAGTATAAGTGAGGAGAGTGTGTTCCCCTGATTGTTTAATGCACACGGGACATGTTACCAGGTGAACAGTATAAGTGAGAAGAATGTGTTCCCCTGATTGTTTAATACACACGGGACATGTTATCAGGTGAACAGTATAAGTGAGGAGAGTGTGTTCCCCTGATTGTTTAATGCACACGGGACATGTTACCAGGTGAACAGTATAAGTGAGGAGAGTGTGTTCCCCTGATTGTTTAATATACACAGGACATGTTATCAGGTGAACAGTATAAGTGAGGAGAGTGTGTTCCCCTGATTGTTTAATGCACACGGGACATGTTACCAGGTGAACAGTATAAGTGAGAAGAATGTGTTCCCCTGATTGTTTAATACACACGGGACATGTTATCAGGTGAACAGTATAAGTGAGGAGAGTGTGTTCCCCTGATTGTTTAATACACACGGGACATGTTATCAGGTGAACAGTATAAGTGAGCAGAGTGTGTTCCCCTGATTGTTTAATACACACGGGACATGTTACCAGGTAAACAGTATAAGTGAGGAGAGTATGATCCCCTGATGGTTAAATACACACGGGACATATCACCATTTGAACAGTATAAGTGAGGAGAGTGTGTTCCCCTGATTGTTTAATATACACAGGACATGTTATCAGGTGAACAGTATAAGTGAGGAGAGTGTGTTCCCCTGATTGTTTAATGCACACGGGACATGTTACCAGGTGAACAGTATAAGTGAGAAGAATGTGTTCCCCTGATTGTTTAATAAGCACGGGACATGTTATCAGGTGAACAGTATAAGTGAGGAGAGTGTGTTCCCCTGATTGTTTAATACACACGGGACATGTTATCAGGTGAACAGTATAAGTGAGCAGAGTGTGTTCCCCTGATTGTTTAATACACACGGGACATGTTATCAGGTGAACAGTATAAGTGAGGAGAGTGTGTTCCCTTGATTGTTTAATGCACACGGGACATGTTACCAGGTGAACAGTATAAGTGAGGAGAGTGTGTTCCCCTGATGGTTTAATACACACGGGACATGTTACCAGTTGAACAGTATAAGTGAGGAGAGTGTGTTCCCCTGATGGTTTAATACACACGGGACATGTTACCAGTTGAACAGTATAAGTGAGGAGAGTGTGTTCCCCTGATCGTTCAATACACACGGGACATGTTACCAGGTGAACAGTATAAGTGAGGAGAGTGTGTTCCCCTGATTGTTTAATATACATGGGACATGTTACCAGGTGAACAGTATAAGTGAGGAGAGTGTGTTCCCCTGATGGTTTAATGCACACAGGACATGTTACCAGGTGAACAGTATAAGTGAGGAGAGTGTGTTCCCCTGATTGTTTAATACTGACGGGACATGTTACCAGATGAACAGTATAAGTGAGGAGAGTGTGTTCCCCTGATGGTTTAATATACACGGGACATGTTACCAGATGAACAGTATAAGTGAGGCGAGTGTGTTCCCCTGATGGTTTAATATACACGTGACATGTGACTAGGTGAACAGTATAAGTGAGGAGAGTGTGTTCCCCTGATGGTTTAATATACACGGGACATGTTACCAGGTTAACAGTATATGTGAGGAGAGTGTGTTCCCCTGATGGTTTAATATACACAGGGCATGTTACCAGGTGAACAGTATAAGTGAGGAGAGTCTGTTCCCCTGATTGTTTAATACACACGGGACATGTTACCAGGTGAACAGTAAAAGTGAGAAGAATGTGTTCCCCTGTTTGTTTAATACACACGGTACATGTTACCATGTGAACAGTATAAGTGAGGAGAATGTGTTCCCCTGTTGGTTTAATACGCACGGGTCATGTTACCAGGTGAACAGTATAAGTGAGGAGAGTGTGTTCCCCTGATTGTTTAATATACACAGGACATGTTACCAGGTGAACAGTATAAGTGAGGAGAGTGTGTTCCCCTGATTGTTTAATGCACACGGGACATGTTACCAGGTGAACAGTATAAGTGAGAAGAATGTGTTCCCCTGATTGTTTAATACACACGGGACATGTTATCAGGTGAACAGTATAAGTGAGGAGAGTGTGTTCCCCTGATTGTTTAATACACACGGGACATGTTATCAGGTGAACAGTATAAGTGAGCAGAGTGTGTTCCCCTGATTGTTTAATACACACGGGACATGTTATCAGGTGAACAGTATAAGTGAGGAGAGTGTGTTCCCTTGATTGTTTAATGCACACGGGACATGTTACCAGGTGAACAGTATAAGTGAGGAGAATGTGTTCCCCTGATGGTTTCATATACACGGGACATGTCACCAGGTGAACAGTATCAGTGAGGAGAGTGTGTTCCCCTGATTGTTTAATACACAAGGGACATGTTGCCAGGTGAACAGTATCAGTGAGGAGAGTGTGTTCCCCTGATTGTTTAATACACACGGGACATGTCACCAGGTAAACAGTGTAAGTGAGGAGAGTGAATTCCCCTGATGGTGTAACACGCACGGGACATGTTACCAGGTGAACAGTATATGTGAGGAGAGAGTGTTCCCCTGATGGTTTAACACGCACGGGACATGTTACCAGGTGAACAGTATAAGTGACGAGAGTGAATTCCCCTGATTGTTTAATACACACAGGACATGTCACCAGGTGAACAGTGTAAGTGAGGAGAGTGTGTTCCCCTGATTATTTAATGCACACAGGACATGTTAGCAGGTGAACAGTATAAGTGAGGAGAGAGTGTTCCCCTGATGGTTTAATATTCACTGGACATGTTACCAGATGAACAGTCTAAGTGAGGAGAGTGTGTTCCCCTGATGATTTAATGCACACAGGACATGTTAGCAGGTGAACAGTATAAGTGAGGAGAGATTGTTCCCCTGATGGTTTAATATTCACGGGACATGTCACCAGGTGAACAGTATAAGTGAGGAGAGTGTGTTCCCCTGATTGTTTAATATACACAGGACATGATACCAGGTGAACAGTATAAGTGAGGAGAGTGTTTTTCGCTGATGTTTTAATACACACGGTACATGTTACCATGTGAACAGTATAAGTGAGGAGAATGTGTTCCCATGATGGTTTAACACGCACGGGACATGTTACCAGGTGAACAGTATAAGTGAGGAGAGTGTGTTCCCCTGATGGTTTAATATTCACTGGACATGTTACCAGATGAACAGTCTAAGTGAGGAGAGTGTGTTCCCCTGATGATTTAATGCACACAGGACATGTTAGCAGGTGAACAGTATAAGTGAGGAGAGAGTGTTCCCCTGATGGTTTAATATTCACGGGACATGTCACCAGGTGAACAGTATAAGTGAGGAGAGTGTGTTCCCCTGATTGTTTAATATACACAGGACATGATACCAGGTGAACAGTATAAGTGAGGAGAGTGTTTTTCGCTGATGTTTTAATACACACGGTACATGTTACCATGTGAACAGTATAAGTGAGGAGAATGTGTTCCCATGATGGTTTAACACGCACGGGACATGTTACCAGGTGAACAGTATAAGTGAGGAGAGTGTGTTCCCCTGATGGTTTAATGCACACAGGACATGTTACCAGGTGAACAGTATAAGTGAGGAGAGTGTGTTCCCCTGATTGTTTAATATACATGGGACATGTTACCAGGTGAACAGTATAAGTGAGGAGAGTGTGTTCCCCTGATGGTTTAATGCACACAGGACATGTTACCAGGTGAACAGTATAAGTGAGGAGAGTGTGTTCCCCTGATTGTTTAATACTGACGGGACATGTTACCAGATGAACAGTATAAGTGAGGAGAGTGTGTTCCCCTGATGGTTTAATATACACGGGACATGTTACCAGATGAACAGTATAAGTGAGGCGAGTGTGTTCCCCTGATGGTTTAATATACACGTGACATGTGACTAGGTGAACAGTATAAGTGAGGAGAGTGTGTTCCCCTGATGGTTTAATACGCACGGGACATGTTACCAGGTGAAAAGTATAAGTGAGGAGAGTGTGTTCCCCTGATGGTTTAATATACACGGGACAGGTGACTCGGTGAACAGTATAAGTGAGGAGAGAGTGTTACACTGATGGTTTAATACTGACGGGACATGTTACCAGATGAACAGTATAAGTGAGGAGAGTGTGTTCCCCTGATGGATTAATGCACACAGGACATGTTACCAGGTGAAAAGTATATGTGAGGAGAGTGTGTTCCCCTGATGGTTTAATACGCACGGGACATGTTACCAGGAGAAAAGTCTAATTGAGGAGAGTGCTTTCCCCTGATGGTTTAATATTCACGGGACATTTCATCAAGTGAACAGTGTAAGTGAGGAGAGAGTGTTCCACTGATGGTTTAATACGCACGGGACATGTTACCAGATGAACAGTATAAGTGAGGAGAGTGTGTTCCCCTGATGGTTTAATACGCACGGGACATGTTACCAGGAGAAAAGTCTAAGTGAGGAGAGTGCTTTCCCCTGATGGTTTAATATTCACGGGACATGTTTCCAAGTGAACAGTGTAAGTGAGGAGAGTGTGTTCCCCTGATGGTTTAATATTCACGGGACATGTTACCAGGTGAACTGTATAAGTGAGGAGAGTGTGTTCCCCTGATGGTTTAATACTGACGGGACATGTTACCAGATGAACAGTGTAAGTGAGGAGAGTGTGTTCCCCTGATGGTTTAATATACACGGGACATGTTACCAGGTTAACAGTATATGTGAGGAGAGTGTGTTCCCCTGATGGTTTAATATACACAGGGCATGTTACCAGGTGAACAGTATAAGTGAGGAGAGTCTGTTCCCCTGATTGTTTAATACACACGGGACATGTTACCAGGTGAACAGTAAAAGTGAGAAGAATGTGTTCCCCTGTTTGTTTAATACACACGGTACATGTTACCATGTGAACAGTATAAGTGAGGAGAATGTGTTCCCCTGTTGGTTTAATACGCACGGGTCATGTTACCAGGTGAACAGTATAAGTGAGGAGAGTGTGTTCCCCTGATTGTTTAATATACACAGGACATGTTATCAGGTGAACAGTATAAGTGAGGAGAGTGTGTTCCCCTGATTGTTTAATGCACACGGGACATGTTACCAGGTGAACAGTATAAGTGAGAAGAATGTGTTCCCCTGATTGTTTAATACACACGGGACATGTTATCAGGTGAACAGTATAAGTGAGCAGAGTGTGTTCCCCTGATTGTTTAATACACACGGGACATGTTATCAGGTGAACAGTATAAGTGAGGAGAGTGTGTTCCCTTGATTGTTTAATATACACGGGACATGTTATCAGGTGAACAGTATAAGTGAGGAGAGTGTGTTCCCCTGATGGTTTAATATACACGGGACATGTCACCAGGTGAACAGTATCAGTGAGGAGAGTGTGTTCCCCTGATTGTTTAATACACAAGGGACATGTTACCAGGTGAACAGTATAAGTGAGGAGAATGTGTTCCCCTGATTGTTTAATATACACGGGACATGTCACCAGGTGAACAGTATAAGTGAGGAGAGTGTGTTCCCCTGATTGTTTAATACACACGGGACATGTCACCAGGTGAACAGTATAAGTGAGGAGAGTGAATTCCCCTGATGGTTTAACACGCACGGGACATGTTACCAGGTGAACAGTATATGTGAGGAGAGAGTGTTCCCCTGATGGTTTAACACGCACGGGACATGTTACCAGGTGAACAGTATAAGTGAGGAGAGTGAATTCCCCTGATTGTTTAATACACACAGGACATGTCACCAGGTGAACAGTATAAGTGAGGAGAATGTGTTCCCCTGATGGTTTAATATTCACTGGACATGTTACCAGATGAACAGTCTAAGTGAGGAGAGTGTGTTCCCCTGATGATTTAATGCACACAGGACATGTTAGCAGGTGAACAGTATAAGTGAGGAGAGAGTGTTCCCCTGATGGTTTAATATTCACGGGACATGTCACCAGGTGAACAGTATAAGTGAGGAGAGTGTGTTCCCCTGATTGTTTAATATACACAGGACATGATACCAGGTGAACAGTATAAGTGAGGAGAGTGTTTTTCGCTGATGTTTTAATACACACGGTACATGTTACCATGTGAACAGTATAAGTGAGGAGAATGTGTTCCCATGATGGTTTAACACGCACGGGACATGTTACCAGGTGAACAGTATAAGTGAGGAGAGTGTGTTCCCCTGATGGTTTAATGCACACAGGACATGTTACCAGGTGAACAGTATAAGTGAGGAGAGTGTGTTCCCCTGATTGTTTAATATACATGGGACATGTTACCAGGTGAACAGTATAAGTGAGGAGAGTGTGTTCCCCTGATGGTTTAATGCACACAGGACATGTTACCAGGTGAACAGTGTAAGTGAGGAGAGTGTGTTCCCCTGATGGTTTAATATACACGGGACATGTTACCAGATGAACAGTATAAGTGAGGCGAGTGTGTTCCCCTGATGGTTTAATATACACGTGACATGTGACTAGGTGAACAGTATAAGTGAGGAGAGTGTGTTCCCCTGATGGTTTAATATACACGGGACATGTTACCAGGTTAACAGTATATGTGAGGAGAGTGTGTTCCCCTGATGGTTTAATATACACAGGGCATGTTACCAGGTGAACAGTATAAGTGAGGAGAGTCTGTTCCCCTGATTGTTTAATACACACGGGACATGTTACCAGGTGAACAGTAAAAGTGAGAAGAATGTGTTCCCCTGTTTGTTTAATACACACGGTACATGTTACCATGTGAACAGTATAAGTGAGGAGAATGTGTTCCCCTGTTGGTTTAATACGCACGGGTCATGTTACCAGGTGAACAGTATAAGTGAGGAGAGTGTGTTCCCCTGATTGTTTAATATACACAGGACATGTTATCAGGTGAACAGTATAAGTGAGGAGAGTGTGTTCCCCTGATTGTTTAATATACACGGGACATGTTACCAGGTGAACAGTATAAGTGAGAAGAATGTGTTCCCCTGATTGTTTAATACACACGGGACATGTTATCAGGTGAACAGTATAAGTGAGGAGAGTGTGTTCCCCTGATTGTTTAATACACACGGGACATGTTATCAGGTGAACAGTATAAGTGAGGAGAATGTGTTCCCCTGATGGTTTCATATACACGGGACATGTCACCAGGTGAACAGTATCAGTGAGGAGAGTGTGTTCCCCTGATTGTTTAATACACAAGGGACATGTCACCAGGTGAACAGTATCAGTGAGGAGAGTGTGTTCCCCTGATTGTTTAATACACACGGGACATGTCACCAGGTGAACAGTATAAGTGAGGAGAGTGAATTCCCCTGATGGTTTAACACGCACGGGACATGTTACCAGGTGAACAGTATATGTGAGGAGAGAGTGTTCCCCTGATGGTTTAACACGCACGGGACATGTTACCAGGTGAACAGTATAAGTGAGGAGAGTGAATTCCCCTGATTGTTTAATACACACAGGACATGTCACCAGGTGAACAGTATAAGTGAGGAGAATGTGTTCCCCTGATGGTTTAATATTCACTGGACATGTTACCAGATGAACAGTCTAAGTGAGGAGAGTGTGTTCCCCTGATGATTTAATGCACACAGGACATGTTAGCAGGTGAACAGTATAAGTGAGGAGAGAGTGTTCCCCTGATGGTTTAATATTCACGGGACATGTCACCAGGTGAACAGTATAAGTGAGGAGAGAGTGTTCCCCTGATGGTTTAATATTCACGGGACATGTCACCAGGTGAACAGTATACGTGAGGAGAGTGTGTTCCCCTGATTGTTTAATATACACAGGACATGATACCAGGTGAACAGTATAAGTGAGGAGAGTGTTTTTCGCTGATGTTTTAATACACACGGTACATGTTACCATGTGAACAGTATAAGTGAGGAGAATGTGTTCCCCTGATTGTTTAATACACACGGGACATGTTACCAGGTGAACAGTATAAGTGAGGAGAGTGAATTCCCCTGATGGTTTAACACGCACGGGACATGTTACCAGGTGAACAGTATAAGTGAGGAGATTGCTTTCCCCTGATGGTTTAATACACACAGGACATGTTACCAGGTGAACAGTATAAGTGAGGAGATTGCTTTCCCCTGATGGTTTAATATTCACGGGACATGTTACCAGGTGAACAGTGTAAGAGAGGAGAGTGTGTTCCCCTGATTGTTTAATACTCACGGGACATGTTACCAGGTGAACACTATATGTGAGGAGAGTGTGTTCCCCTGATGGTTTAATATACACGGGACATGTTACCAGGTGAGCAGTATAAGTGAGGAGAATGTGTTCCCCTGATGGTTTAATATCCACGGGACATGTTACCAGGTGAACAGTATAAGTGAGGAGAATGTGTTCCCCTGATGGTTTAATATACACGGGACATGTTACCAGGTGAACAGTATAAGTGAGGAGAGTGTGTTACCCTGATGGTTTAATATACACGGGACATGTTACCAGATGAACAGTATAAGTGAGGCGTGTGTGTTCACCTGATGGTTTAATACGCACGGGACATGTCACCAAGTGAACTGAATAAGTGAGGAGAGTGTGTTCCCCTGATGGTTTAATGCACACAAGACATTTTACCAGGTGAACAGTATAAGTGAGGAGAGTGTGTTCCCCTGATGGTTTAATATACAAGGGACATGTTACCAGGTAAACTGTATAAGTGAGGAGAGTGTGTTCCCCTGATGGTTTAATATACACAGGGCATGTTACCAGGTGAACAGTATAGGTGAGGAGATTGTGTTCCCCTGATGGTGTAATGCACACGGGACATGTTATCAGGTGAACGGTATAAGTGAGGAGAGTGTGTTCCCCTGATTGTTTAATGCACACGGGACATGTTACCAGGTGAACAGTATAAGTGAGGAGAGTGTATTCCCATGATTGTTTAATACACACGGGACATGTTACCAGGTGAACAGTATAAGTGAGGAGAATGTGTTCCCCTGTTGGTTTAATACACACGGGACATTTTCCCAAGTGAACAGTATAATTGAGGAGAGTGTTTTCCCCTGATGGTTTAATATACACGGTACATGTTACCAGGTGAACAGTATAAGTGAGGAGAGTGTGTTCCCCTGATGGTTTAATATACACGGGACATGTTCCCAGGTGAACAGTATAAGTGAGGAGAGTGTGTTCCCCTTATGGTTTAGTACACACGGGACATGTTATCAGTTGAACAGTATAAGTGAGGATAGTGTGTTCCCCTGATTGTTTAATGCACACGGGACATGTTACCAGCTGAACAGTATAAGTGACTAGAGTGTGTTCCCCTGATGGTTTCATATATACGGGACATGTTACCAGGTGAACAGTATAAGTGAGGAGAGTGTGTTCCCCTGATGGTTTAATATACACGGGACATGTCACCAGGTGAACAGTAGAAGTGAGCAGAATGTTTTCCCCTGATGGTTAAATATGCAAAGGACATGTTACCAGGTGAACAGTATAAGTGAGGAGAGTGTGTTCCCCTGATGGTTTAATACTGACGGGACATGTTACCAGATGAACAGTATAAGTGAGGAGAGTGTGTTCCCCTGATGGTTTAATGCACACAGGACATGTTACCAGGTGAACAGTATAAGTGAGGAGAGTGTGTTCCCCTGATGGTTTAATATACACGGGACATGTTACCAGGTGAACAGTATAAGTGAGGAGAATGTGTTCCCCTGATGGTTTAATATACACGGGACATGTTACCAGGGGAACAGTATAAGTGAGGACAGTGCGTTCCCCTGATGGTTTAATATACATGGGACATGTTACCAGGTGAACAGTATAAGTGAGGAGAGTTTGTTCCCCTGATGGATTAATGCACACAGGACATGTTACCAGGTGAAAAGTATAAGTGAGGAGAGTGTGTTCCCCTGATGGTTTAATACGCACGGGACATGTTACCAGGAGAAAAGTCTAATTGAGGAGAGTGCTTTCCCCTGATGGTTTAATATTCACGGGACATTTCATCAAGTGAACAGTGTAAGTGAGGAGAGAGTGTTCCACTGATGGTTTAATACGCACGGGACATGTAACCAGATGAACAGTATAAGTGAGGAGAGTGTGTTCCCCTGATGGTTTAATACGCACGGGACATGTTACCAGGAGAAAAGTCTAAGTGAGGAGAGTGCTTTCCCCTGATGGTTTAATATTCACGGGACATGTTTCCAAGTGAACAGTGTAAGTGAGGAGAGTGTGTTCCCCTGATGGTTTAATATTCACGGGACATGTTACCAGGTGAACTGTATAAGTGAGGAGAGTGTGTTCCCCTGATGGTTTAATACTGACGGGACATGTTACCAGATGAACAGTGTAAGTGAGGAGAGTGTGTTCCCCTGATGGTTTAATACACACAGGATATGTTAGCAGCTGAACAGTATAAGTGAGGAGAGAGTGTTCCCCTGATGGTTTAATATGCACGGGACATGTCACCAGGTGAACAGGATAAGTGAGTAGAATGTGTTCCCCTGATGGTTTAATATTCACTGGACATGTTACCAGATGAACAGTATAAGTGAGGAGAGTGTGTTCCCCTGATGCTTTAATATGCACGGGACATGTTACCAGGTGAACAGTATAAGTGAGGAGAATGTGTTCCCCTGATGGTTTAATATTCACTGGACATGTTACCAGATGAACAGTATAAATGAGGAGAGTGTGTTCCCCTGATTGTTTAATACATACAGGACATGTTACCAGGTGAACAGTATAAGTGAGGAGAATGTGTTCCCCTGATGGTTTAATATTCACTGGACATGTTACCAGGTGAACAGTATAAGTGAGGAGAGTGTGTTCCCTTGTTGGTTTAATATTCACTGGACATGTTACCAGGTGAACAGTATAAGTGAGGAGAATGTGTTCCCCTGATGGTTTAATATTCACTGGACATGTTACCAGGTGAACAGTATTAGTGAGGAGAGTGTGTTCCCCTGATGGTTTAATATTCACTGGACATGTTACCAGATGAACAGTATAAGTGAGGAGAATGTGTTACCCTGATGGTTTAATATTCACTGGACATGTTACCAGGTGAACAGTATAAGTGAGGAGAGTGTGTTCCCCTGATGGTTTAATATGCACGGGACATGTTACCAGATGAACAGTATAAGTGATGAGAGTGTGTTCCCCTGATGGTTTAATATTCACTGGACATGTTACCAGGTGAACAGTATAAGTGAGGAGAATGTGTTCCCCTGATGGTTTAATATACACGGGACATGTTACCAGGGGAACAGTATAAGTGAGGCGAGTGTGTTCACCTGATGGTTTAATACGCACGGGACATGTTACCAGGTGAACAGTATAAGTGAGGAGAGTGTGTTCCCCTGATGGATTAATGCACACAGGACATGTTACCAGGTGAAAAGTATAAGTGAGGAGAGTGTGTTCCCCTGATGGTTTAATATACACGGGACAGGTGACTCGGTGAACAGTATAAGTGAGGAGAGTGTGTTCCACTGATGGTTTAATACTGACGGGACATGTTACCAGATGAACAGTATAAGTGAGGAGAGTGTGTTCCCCTGATGGATTAATGCACACAGGACATGTTACCAGGTGAAAAGTATAAGTGAGGAGAGTGTGTTCCCCTGATGGTTTAATACGCAAGGGACATGTTACCAGGAGAAAAGTCTAAGTGAGGAGAGTGCTTTCCCCTGATGGTTTAATATTCACGGGACATTTCATCAAGTGAACAGTATAAGTGAGGAGAGAGTGTTCCACTGATGGTTTAATACTGACGGGACAAGTTACCAGGTGAACAGTATAAGTGAGGAGAGTGTGTTCCCCTGATGGTTTAATATACACGGGACATGTTACCAGATGAACAGTATAAGTGAGGCGAGTGTGTTCACCTGATGGTTTAATACGCACGGGACATGTTACCAGGTGAACAGTATAAGTGAGGAGAGTGTGTTCCCCTGATGGATTAATGCACACAGGACATGTTACCAGGTGAAAAGTATAAGTGAGGAGAGTGTGTTCCCCTGATGGTTTAATATACACGGGACAGGTGACTCGGTGAACAGTATAAGTGAGGAGAGTGTGTTCCACTGATGGTTTAATACTGACGGGACATGTTACCAGATGAACAGTGTAAGTGAGGAGAGTGTGTTCCCCTGATGGATTAATGCACACAGGAGATGTTACCAGGTGAAAAGTATAAGTGAGGAGAGTGTGTTCCCCTGATGGTTTAATACGCACGGGACATGTTACCAGGAGAAAAGTCTAAGTGAGGAGAGTGCTTTCCCCTGATGGTTTAATATTCACGGGACATTTCATCAAGTGAACAGTATAAGTGAGGAGAGAGTGTTCCACTGATGGTTTAATACTGACGGGACATGTTACCAGATGAACAGTATAAGTGAGGAGAGTGTGTTCCCCTGGTGGTTTAATACGCACGGGACATGTTTCCAAGTGAACAGTGTAAGTGAGGAGAGTGTGTTCCCCTGATGGTTTAATATTCACGGGACATGTTACCAGGTGAACTGTATAAGTGAGGAGAGTGTGTTCCCCTGATGGTTTAATACTGACGGGACATGTTACCAGATGAACAGTGTAAGTGAGGAGAATGTGTTCCCCTGATGGTTTAATACTGACGGGACATGTTACCAGATGAACAGTGTAAGTGAGGAGAATGTGTTCCCCTGATGGTTTAATACACACAGGATATGTTAGCAGCTGAACAGTATAAGTGAGGAGAGAGTGTTCCCCTGATGGTTTAATATTCACTGGACATGTTACCAGATGAACAGTATAAGTGAGGAGAGTGTGTTCCCCTGATGGATTAATGCACACAGGACATGTTACCAGGTGAAAAGTATAAGTGAGGAGAGTGTGTTCCCCTGATGGTTTAATACGCACGGGACATGTTACCAGGAGAAAAGTCTAATTGAGGAGAGTGCTTTCCCCTGATGGTTTAATATTCACGGGACATTTCATCAAGTGAACAGTGTAAGTGAGGAGAGAGTGTTCCACTGATGGTTTAATACGCACGGGACATGTAACCAGATGAACAGTATAAGTGAGGAGAGTGTGTTCCCCTGATGGTTTAATACGCACGGGACATGTTACCAGGAGAAAAGTCTAAGTGAGGAGAGTGCTTTCCCCTGATGGTTTAATATTCACGGGACATGTTTCCAAGTGAACAGTGTAAGTGAGGAGAGTGTGTTCGCCTGATGGTTTAATATTCACGGGACATGTTACCAGGTGAACTGTATAAGTGAGGAGAGTGTGTTCCCCTGATGGTTTAATACTGACGGGACATGTTACCAGATGAACAGTGTAAGTGAGGAGAGTGTGTTCCCCTGATGGTTTAATACACACAGGATATGTTAGCAGCTGAACAGTATAAGTGAGGAGAGAGTGTTCCCCTGATGGTTTAATATGCACGGGACATGTCACCAGGTGAACAGGATAAGTGAGTAGAATGTGTTCCCCTGATGGTTTAATATTCACTGGACATGTTACCAGATGAACAGTATAAGTGAGGAGAGTGTGTTCCCCTGATGCTTTAATATGCACGGGACATGTTACCAGGTGAACAGTATAAGTGAGGAGAATGTGTTCCCCTGATGGTTTAATATTCACTGGACATGTTACCAGATGAACAGTATAAATGAGGAGAGTGTGTTCCCCTGATTGTTTAATACATACAGGACATGTTACCAGGTGAACAGTATAAGTGAGGAGAATGTGTTCCCTTGATGGTTTAATATTCACTGGACATGTTACCAGGTGAACAGTATAAGTGAGGAGAGTGTGTTCCCTTGTTGGTTTAATATTCACTGGACATGTTACCAGGTGAACAGTATAAGTGAGGAGAATGTGTTCCCCTGATGGTTTAATATTCACTGGACATGTTACCAGGTGAACAGTATTAGTGAGGAGAGTGTGTTCCCCTGATGGTTTAATATTCACTGGACATGTTACCAGATGAACAGTATAAGTGAGGAGAGTGTGTTCCCCTGATGGTTTAATATGCACGGGACATGTTACCAGATGAACAGTATAAGTGATGAGAGTGTGTTCCCCTGATGGTTTAATATTCACTGGACATGTTACCAGGTGAACACTATAAGTGAGGAGAATGTGTTCCCCTGATGGTTTAATATACACGGGACATGTTACCAGGGGAACAGTATAAGTGAGGACAGTGCGTTCCCCTGATGGTTTAATATACACGGGACATGTTACCAGGGGAACAGTATAAGTGAGGACAGTGCGTTCCCCTGATGGCTTAATATACACTGGACATGTTACCAGGTGAACAGTATAAGTGAGGAGAATGTGTTCCCCTGATGGTTTAATATACACGGGACATGTTACCAGATGAACAGTATAAGTGAGGCGAGTGTGTTCACCTGATGGTTTAATACGCATGGGACATGTTACCAGGTGAACAGTATAAGTGAGGAGAGTGTGTTCCCCTGATGGTTTAATCTTCACTGGACATGTTACCAGATGAACAGTATAAGTGAGGAGAGTGTGTTCCCCTGATGCTTTAATATGCACGGGACATGTTACCAGGTGAACAGTATAAGTGAGGAGAATGTGTTCCCCTGATGGTTTAATATTCACTGGACATGTTACCAGATGAACAGTATAAATGAGGAGAGTGTGTTCCCCTGATTGTTTAATACATACAGGACATGTTACCAGGTGAACAGTATAAGTGAGGAGAATGTGTTCCCCTGATGGTTTAATATTCACTGGACATGTTACCAGGTGAACAGTATAAGTGAGGAGAGTGTGTTCCCTTGTTGGTTTAATATTCACTGGACATGTTACCAGGTGAACAGTATAAGTGAGGATAGTGTGTTCCCCTGATGGTTTAATATGCACGGGACATGTTACCAGATGAACAGTATAAGTGATGAGAGTGTGTTCCCCTGATGGTTTAATATTCACTGGACATGTTACCAGGTGAACAGTATAAGTGTGGAGAATGTGTTCCCCTGATGGTTTAATATACACGGGACATGTTACCAGGGGAACAGTATAAGTGAGGACAGTGCGTTCCCCCGATGGTTTAATATACACGGGACATGTTACCAGATGAACAGTATAAGTGAGGCGAGTGTGTTCACCTGATGGTTTAATACGCACGGGACATGTTACCAGGTGAACAGTATAAGTGAGGAGAGTGTGTTCCCCTGATGGATTAATGCACACAGGACATGTTACCAGGTGAAAAGTATAAGTGAGGAGAGTGTGTTCCCCTGATGGTTTAATATACACGGGACAGGTGACTCGGTGAACAGTATAAGTGAGGAGAGTGTGTTCCACTGATGGTTTAATACTGACGGGACATGTTACCAGATGAACAGTATAAGTGAGGAGAGTGTGTTCCCCTGATGGATTAATGCACACAGGACATGTTACCAGGTGAAATGTATAAGTGAGGAGAGTGTGTTCCCCTGATGGTTTAATACGCACGGGACATGTTACCAGGAGAAAAGTCTAAGTGAGGAGAGTGCTTTCCCCTGATGGTTTAATATTCACGGGACATTTCATCAAGTGAACAGTATAAGTGAGGAGAGAGTGTTCCACTGATGGTTTAATACAAACGGGACATGTTACCAGATGAACAGTATAAGTGAGGAGAGTGTGTTCCCCTGGTGGTTTAATACGCACGGGACATGTTACCAGGAGAAAAGTCTAAGTGAGGAGAGTGCTTTCCCCTGATGGTTTAATATTCACGGGACATGTTTCCAAGTGAACAGTGTAAGTGAGGAGAGTGTGTTCCCCTGATGGTTTAATATTCACGGGACATGTTACCAGGTGAACTGTATAAGTGAGGAGAGTGTGTTCCCCTGATGGTTTAATACTGACGGGACATGTTACCAGATGAACAGTGTAAGTGAGGAGAATGTGTTCCCCTGATGGTTTAATACACACAGGATATGTTAGCAGCTGAACAGTATAAGTGAGGAGAGAGTGTTCCCCTGATGGTTTAATATGCACGGGACATGTCACCAGGTGAACAGGATAAGTGAGTAGAATGTGTTCCCCTGATGGTTTAATATTCACTGGACATGTTACCAGATGAACAGTATAAGTGAGGAGAGTGTGTTCCCCTGATTGTTTAATACATACAGGACATGTTACCAGGTGAACAGTATAAGTGAGGAGAATGTGTTCCCCTGATGGTTTAATATTCACTGGACATGTTACCAGGTGAACAGTATAAGTGAGGAGAGTGTGTTCCCTTGTTGGTTTAATATTCACTGGACATGTTACCAGGTGAACAGTATAAGTGAGGAGAATGTGTTCCCCTGATGGTTTAATATTCACTGGACATGTTACCAGGTGAACAGTATAAGTGAGGAGAGTGTGTTCCCCTGATGGTTTAATATGCACGGGACATGTTACCAGATGAACAGTATAAGTGATGAGAGTGTGTTCCCCTGATGGTTTAATATTCACTGGACATGTTACCAGATGAACAGTATAAGTGAGGAGAATGTGTTCCCCTGATGGTTTAATATTCACTGGACATGTTACCAGGTGAACAGTATAAGTGAGGAGAGTGTGTTCCCCTGATGGTTTAATATGCACGGGACATGTTACCAGATGAACAGTATAAGTGAGGAGAATGTGTTCCCCTGATGGTTTAATATTCACTGGACATGTTACCAGGTGAACAGTATAAGTGAGGAGAGTGTGTTCCCCTGATGGTTTAATATTCACGGGACATGTTTCCAAGTGAACAGTGTAAGTGAGGAGAGTGTGTTCCCCTGATGGTTTAATATTCACGGGACATGTTACCAGGTGAACTGTATAAGTGAGGAGAGTGTGTTCCCCTGATGGTTTAATACTGACGGGACATGTTACCAGATGAACAGTGTAAGTGAGGAGAGCGTGTTCCCCTGATGGTTTAATACACACAGGATATGTTAGCAGCTGAACAGTATAAGTGAGGAGAGAGTGTTCCCCTGATGGTTTAATATGCACGGGACATGTCACCAGGTGAACAGGATAAGTGAGTAGAATGTGTTCCCCTGATGGTTTAATATTCACTGGACATGTTACCAGATGAACAGTATAAGTGAGGAGAGTGTGTTCCCCTGATGCTTTAATATGCATGGGACATGTTACCAGGTGAACAGTATAAGTGAGGAGAATGTGTTCCCCTGATGGTTTAATATTCACTGCACATGTTACCAGATGAACAGTATAAATGAGGAGAGTGTGTTCCCCTGATTGTTTAATACATACAGGACATGTTACCAGGTGAACAGTATAAGTGAGGAGAATGTGTTCCCCTGATGGTTTAATATTCACTGGACATGTTACCAGGTGAACAGTATAAGTGAGGAGAGTGTGTTCCCTTGTTGGTTTAATATTCACTGGACATGTTGCCAGGTGAACAGTATAAGTGAGGAGAATGTGTTCCCCTGATGGTTTAATATTCACTGGACATGTTACCAGGTGAACAGTATAAGTGAGGAGAGTGTGTTCCCCTGATGGTTTAATATGCACGGGACATGTTACCAGATGAACAGTATAAGTGATGAGAGTGTGTTCCCCTGATGGTTTAATATTCACTGGACATGTTACCAGATGAACAGTATAAGTGAGGAGAATGTGTATCCCTGATGGTTTAATATTCACTGGACATGTTACCAGGTGAACAGTATAAGTGAGGAGAGTGTGTTCCCCTGATGGTTTAATATGCACGGGACATGTTACCAGATGAACAGTATAAGTGATGAGAGTGTGTTCCCCTGATGGTTTAATATTCACTGGACATGTTAACAGGTGAACAGTATAAGTGAGGAGAATGTGTTCCCCTGATGGTTTAATATACACGGGACATGTTACCAGGGGAACAGTATAAGTGAGGACAGTGCGTTCCCCTGATGGTTTAATATACACGGGACATGTTACCAGATGAACAGTATAAGTGAGGCGAGTGTGTTCACCTGATGGTTTAATACGCACGGGACATGTTACCAGGTGAACAGTATAAGTGAGGAGAGTGTGTTCCCCTGATGGATTAATGCACACAGGACATGTTACCAGGTGAAAAGTATAAGTGAGGAGAGTGTGTTCCCCTGATGGTTTAATACGCACGGGACATGTTACCAGGAGAAAAGTCTAAGTGAGGAGAGTGCTTTCCCCTGATGGTTTAATATTCACGGGACATTTCATCAAGTGAACAGTATAAGTGAGGAGAGAGTGTTCCACTGATGGTTTAATACTGACGGGACATGTTACCAGATGAACAGTATAAGTGAGGAGAGTGTGTTCCCCTGATGGATTAATGCACACAGGACATGTTACCAGGTGAAAAGTATAAGTGAGGAGAGTGTGTTCCCCTGATGGTTTAATACGCACGGGACATGTTACCAGGAGAAAAGTCTAAGTGAGGAGAGTGCTTTCCCCTGATGGTTTAATATTCACGGGACATTTCATCAAGTGAACAGTGTAAGTGAGGAGAGAGTGTTCCACTGATGGTTTAATACGCACGGGACATGTTACCAGTAGAAAAGTCTAAGTGAGGAGAGTGCTTTCCCCTGATGGTTTAATATTCACGGGACATTTCATCAAGTGAACAGTATAAGTGAGGAGAGAGTGTTCCACTGATGGTTTAATACTGACGGGACATGTTACCAGATGAACAGTATAAGTGAGGAGAGTGTGTTCCCCTGATGGTTTAATACGCACGGGACATGTTACCAGGAGAAAAGTCTAAGTGAGGAGAGTGCTTTCCCCTGATGGTTTAATATTCACGGGACATGTTTCCAAGTGAACAGTGTAAGTGAGGAGAGTGTGTTCCCCTGATGGTTTAATATTCACGGGACATGTTACCAGGTGAACTGTATAAGTGAGGAGAGTGTGTTCCCCTGATGGTTTAATACTGACGGGACATGTTACCAGATGAACAGTGTAAGTGAGGAGAATGTGTTCCCCTGATGGTTTAATACACACAGGATATGTTAGCAGCTGAACAGTATAAGTGAGGAGAGAGTGTTCCCCTGATGGTTTAATATGCACGGGACATGTCACCAGGTGAACAGGATAAGTGAGTAGAATGTGTTCCCCTGATGGTTTAATATTCACTGGACATGTTACCAGATGAACAGTATAAGTGAGGAGAGTGTGTTCCCCTGATTGTTTAATACATACAGGACATGTTACCAGGTGAACAGTATAAGTGAGGAGAATGTGTTCCCCTGATGGTTTAATATTCACTGGACATGTTACCAGGTGAACAGTATAAGTGAGGAGAGTGTGTTCCCCTGATGTTTTAATATGCACGGGACATGTTACCAGATGAACATTATAAGTGATGAGAGTGTGTTCCCCTGATGGTTTAATATTCACTGGACATGTTACCAGATGAACAGTATAAGTGAGGAGAATGTGTTCCCCTGATGGTTAAATATTCACTGGACATGTTACCAGGTGAACAGTATAAGTGAGGAGAGTGTGTTCCCCTGATGGTTTAATATGCACGGGACATGTTACCAGATGAACAGTATAAGTGAGGAGAATGTGTTCCCCTGATGGTTTAATATTCACTGGACATGTTACCAGGTGAACAGTATAAGTGAGGAGAGTGTGTTCCCCTGATGGTTTAATATTCACGGGACATGTTTCCAAGTGAACAGTGTAAGTGAGGAGAGTGTGTTCCCCTGATGGTTTAATATTCACGGGACATGTTACCAGATGAACAGTGTAAGTGAGGAGAGTGTGTTCCCCTGATGGTTTAATACACACAGGATATGTTAGCAGCTGAACAGTATAAGTGAAGAGAGAGTGTTCCCCTGATGGTTTAATATGCACGGGACATGTCACCAGGTGAACAGGATAAGTGAGTAGAATGTGTTCCCCTGATGGTTTAATATTCACTGGACATGTTACCAGATGAACAGTATAAGTGAGGAGAGTGTGTTCCCCTGATGCTTTAATATGCACGGGACATGTTACCAGGTGAACAGTATAAGTGAGGAGAATGTGTTCCCCTGATGGTTTAATATTCACTGGACATGTTACCAGATGAACAGTATAAATGAGGAGAGTGTGTTCCCCTGATTGTTTAATACATACAGGACATGTTACCAGGTGAACAGTATAAGTGAGGAGAATGTGTTCCCCTGATGGTTTAATATTCACTGGACATGTTACCAGGTGAACAGTATAAGTGAGGAGAGTGTGTTCCCTTGTTGGTTTAATATTCACTGGACATGTTACCAGGTGAACAGTATAATTGAGGAGAATGTGTTCCCCTGATGGTTTAATATTCACTGGACATGTTACCAGGTGAACAGTATAAGTGAGGAGAGTGTGTTCCCCTGATGGTTTAATATGCACGGGACATGTTACCAGATGAACAGTATAAGTGATGAGAGTGTGTTCCCCTGATGGTTTAATATTCACTGGACATGTTACCAGATGAACAGTATAAGTGAGGAGAATGTGTATCCCTGATGGTTTAATATTCACTGGACATGTTACCAGGTGAACAGTATAAGTGAGGAGAATGTGTTCCCCTGATGGTTTAATATGCACGGGACATGTTACCAGATGAACACTATAAGTGATGAGAGTGTGTTCCCCTGATGGTTTAATATTCACTGGACATGTTACCAGGTGAACAGTATAAGTGAGGAGAATGTGTTCCCCTGATGGTTTAATATACACGGGACATGTTACCAGGGGAACAGTATAAGTGAGGACAGTACGTTCCCCTGATGGTTTAATATACACGGGACATGTTACCAGATGAACAGTATAAGTGAGGCGAGTGTGTTCACCTGATGGTTTAATACGCACGGGACATGTTACCAGGTGAACAGTATAAGTGAGGAGAGTGTGTTCCACTGATGGTTTAATACGCACGGGACATGTTACCAGGAGAAAAGTATAAGTGAGGAGAGTGTGTTCCCCTGATGGATTAATGCTCACAGGACATGTTACCAAGTGAAAAGTATAAGTGAGGAGAGTGTGTTCCCCTGATGGTTTAATACGCACGGGACATGTTACCAGGAGAAAAGTCTAAGTGAGGAGAGTGCTTTCCCCTGATGGTTTAATATTCACGGGACATTTCATCAAGTGAACAGTATAAGTGAGGAGAGAGTGTTCCACTGATGGTTTAATACTGACGGGACATGTTACCAGATGAACAGTATAAGTGAGGAGAGTGTGTTCCCCTGATGGATTAATGCACACAGGACATGTTACCAGGTGAAAAGTATAAGTGAGGAGAGTGTGTTCCCCTGATGGTTTAATACGCACGGGACATGTTACCAGGAGAAAAGTCTAAGTGAGGAGAGTGCTTTCCCCTGATGGTTTAATATTCACGGGACATTTCATCAAGTGAACAGTGTAAGTGAGGAGAGAGTGTTCCACTGATGGTTTAATACGCACGGGACATGTTACCAGGAGAAAAGTCTAAGTGAGGAGAGTGCTTTCCCCTGATGGTTTAATATTCACGGGACATTTCATCAAGTGAACAGTATAAGTGAGGAGAGAGTGTTCCACTGATGGTTTAATACTGACGGGACATGTTACCAGATGAACAGTATAAGTGAGGAGAGTGTGTTCCCCTGATGGTTTAATACGCACGGGACATGTTACCAGGAGAAAAGTCTAAGTGAGGAGAGTGCTTTCCCCTGATGGTTTAATATTCACGGGACATGTTTCCAAGTGAACAGTGTAAGTGAGGAGAGTGTGTTCCCCTGATGGTTTAATATTCACGGGACATGTTACCAGGTGAACTGTATAAGTGAGGAGAGTGTGTTCCCCTGATGGTTTAATACTGACGGGACATGTTACCAGATGAACAGTGTAAGTGAGGAGAATGTGTTCCCCTGATGGTTTAATACACACAGGATATGTTAGCAGCTGAACAGTATAAGTGAGGAGAGAGTGTTCCCCTGATGGTTTAATATGCACGGGACATGTCACCAGGTGAACAGGATAAGTGAGTAGAATGTGTTCCCCTGATGGTTTAATATTCACTGGACATGTTACCAGATGAACAGTATAAGTGAGGAGAGTGTGTTCCCCTGATTGTTTAATACATACAGGACATGTTACCAGGTGAACAGTATAAGTGAGGAGAATGTGTTCCCCTGATGGTTTAATATTCACTGGACATGTTACCAGGTGAACAGTATAAGTGAGGAGAGTGTGTTCCCTTGTTGGTTTAATATTCACTGGACATGTTACCAGGTGAACAGTATAAGTGAGGAGAGTGTGTTCCCCTGATGGTTTAATATGCACGGGACATGTTACCAGATGAACAGTATAGGTGATGAGAGTGTGTTCCCCTGATGGTTTAATATTCACTGGACATGTTACCAGATGAACAGTATAAGTGAGGAGAATGTGTTCCCCTGATGGTTTAATATTCACTGGACATGTTACCAGGTGAACAGTATAAGTGAGGAAAGTGTGTTCCCCTGATGGTTTAATATGCACGGGACATGTTACCAGATGAACAGTATAAGTGAGGAGAATGTGTTCCCCTGATGGTTTAATATTCACTGGACATGTTACCAGGTGAACAGTATAAGTGAGGAGAGTGTGTTCCCCTGATGGTTTAATACTGACGGGACATGTTACCAGATGAACAGTGTAAGTGAGGAGAGTGTGTTCCCCTGATGGTTTAATACACACAGGATATGTTAGCAGCTGAACAGTATAAGTGAGGAGAGAGTGTTCCCCTGATGGTTTAATATGCACGGGACATGTCACCAGGTGAACAGGATAAGTGAGTAGAATGTGTTCCCCTGATGGTTTAATATTCACTGGACATGTTACCAGATGAACAGTATAAGTGAGGAGAGTGTGTTCCCCTGATGCTTTAATATGCACGGGACATGTTACCAGGTGAACAGTATAAGTGAGGAGAATGTGTTCCCCTGATGGTTTAATATTCACTGGACATGTTACCAGATGAACAGTGTAAATGAGGAGAGTGTGTTCCCCTGATTGTTTAATACATACAGGACATGTTACCAGGTGAACAGTATAAGTGAGGAGAATGTGTTCCCCTGATGGTTTAATATTCACTGGACATGTTACCAGGTGAACAGTATAAGTGAGGAGAGTGTGTTCCCTTGTTGGTTTAATATTCACTGGACATGTTACCAGGTGAACAGTATAAGTGAGGAGAATGTGTTCCCCTGATGGTTTAATATTCACTGGACATGTTACCAGGTGAACAGTATAAGTGAGGAGAGTGTGTTCCCCTGATGGTTTAATATGCACGGGACATGTTACCAGATGAACAGTATAAGTGATGAGAGTGTGTTCCCCTGATGGTTTAATATTCACTGGACATGTTACCAGATGAACAGTATAAGTGAGGAGAATGTGTATCCCTGATGGTTTAATATTCACTGGACATGTTACCAGGTGAACAGTATAAGTGAGGAGAGTGTGTTCCCCTGATGGTTTAATATGCACGGGACATGTTACCAGATGAACAGTATAAGTGATGAGAGTGTGTTCCCCTGATGGTTTAATATTCACTGGACATGTTACCAGGTGAACAGTATAAGTGAGGAGAATGTGTTCCCCTGATGGTTTAATATACACGGGACATGTTACCAGGGGAACAGTATAAGTGAGGACAGTGCGTTCCCCTGATGGTTTAATATACACGGGACATGTTACCAGATGAACAGTATAAGTGAGGCGAGTGTGTTCACCTGATGGTTTAATACGCACGGGACATGTTACCAGGTGAACAGTATAAGTGAGGAGAGTGTGTTCCCCTGATGGATTAATGCACACAGGACATGTTACCAGGTGAAAAGTATAAGTGAGGGGAGTGTGTTCCCCTGATGGTTTAATACGCACGGGACATGTTACCAGGAGAAAAGTCTAAGTGAGGAGAGTGCTTTCCCCTGATGGTTTAATATTCACGGGACATTTCATCAAGTGAACAGTGTAAGTGAGGAGAGAGTGTTCCACTGATGGTTTAATACGCACGGGACATGTTACCAGGAGAAAAGTCTAAGTGAGGAGAGTGCTTTCCCCTGATGGTTTAATATTCACGGGACATTTCATCAAGTGAACAGTATAAGTGAGGAGAGAGTGTTCCACTGATGGTTTAATACTGACGGGACATGTTACCAGATGAACAGTATAAGTGAGGAGAGTGTGTTCCCCTGATGGTTTAATACGCACGGGACATGTTACCAGGAGAAAAGTCTAAGTGAGGAGAGTGCTTTCCCCTGATGGTTTAATATTCACGGGACATGTTTCCAAGTGAACAGTGTAAGTGAGGAGAGTGTGTTCCCCTGATGGTTTAATATTCACGGGACATGTTACCAGGTGAACTGTATAAGTGAGGAGAGTGTGTTCCCCTGATGGTTTAATACTGACGGGACATGTTACCAGATGAACAGTGTAAGTGAGGAGAGTGTGTTCCCCTGATGGTTTAATACACACAGGATATGTTAGCAGCTGAACAGTATAAGTGAGGAGAGAGTGTTCCCCTGATGGTTTAATATGCACGGGACATGTCACCAGGTGAACAGGATAAGTGAGTAGAATGTGTTCCCCTGATGGTTTAATATTCACTGGACATGTTACCAGATGAACAGTATAAGTGAGGAGAGTGTGTTCCCCTGATGCTTTAATATGCACGGGACATGTTACCAGGTGAACAGTATAAGTGAGGAGAATGTGTTCCCTTGATGGTTTAATATTCACTGGACATGTTACCAGATGAACAGTATAAATGAGGAGAGTGTGTTCCCCTGATTGTTTAATACATACAGGACATGTTAACAGGTGAACAGTATAAGTGAGGAGAATGTGTTCCCCTGATGGTTTAATATTCACTGGACATGTTACCAGGTGAACAGTATAAGTGAGGAGAGTGTGTTCCCTTGTTGGTTTAATATTCACTGGACATGTTACCAGGTGAACAGTATAAGTGAGGAGAATGTGTTCCCCTGATGGTTTAATATTCACTGGACATGTTACCAGGTGAACAGTATAAGTGAGGAGAGTGTGTTCCCCTGATGGTTTAATATGCACGGGACATGTTACCAGATGAACAGTATAAGTGATGAGAGTGTGTTCCTTTGATGGTTTAATATTCACTGGACATGTTACCAGATGAACAGTATAAGTGAGGAGAATGTGTTCCCCTGATGGTTTAATATTCACTGGACATGTTACCAGGTGAACAGTATAAGTGAGGAGAGTGTGTTCCCCTGATGGTTTAATATGCACGGGACATGTTACCAGATGAACAGTATAAGTGATGAGAGTGTGTTCCCCTGATGGTTTAATATTCACTGGACATGTTACCAGGTGAACAGTATAAGTGAGGAGAATGTGATCCCCTGATTGTTAAATAAACACGGGACATGTCACCAGGTGAACAGTATAAGTGAGGAGAGTCTGTTCCCCTGATTCTTTAGTACACACGGGACATTTCACCAGGTGAACAGTGTAAGTGAGGAGAGTGTGTTCCCCTGATTGTTCAATACACACGGGACATTTCACCAGGTGAACCGTATAAGTGAGGAGAGTCTGTTCCCCTGATTGTTTAATACTGACGGGACATGTCACCAGGTGAACAGTATAAGTGAGGAGAGTCTGTTCCCCTGATTCTTTAGTACACACGGGACATTTCACCAGGTGAACAGTATAAGTGAGGAGAGTGTGTTCCCCTGATGGTTTAATATACACAGGACAAGTTACCAGGTGAACAGTATAAGTGAGGAGAGTGTATTCCCCTGATTGTTTAATACAAACAGGACATGTTACCAGGTGAACAGTATAAGTGAGGAGAATGTGTTCCCCTGATGGTTTAATATACACTGGACATATTATCTGGTGAACAGTATAAGTGAGGAGAGTGTGTTCCCCTGATTGTTTAATACTCACGGGACATGTTACCAGGTGAACAGTATAAGTGAGGAGAGTGTGTTCCCCTGATGGTTTAACACGCACGGGACATGTTACCAGGTGAACAGTATAATTGACGAGAGTGTGTTCCCCTGATGGTTTAATATTCACTGGACATGTTACCAGATGAACAGTATAAGTGAGGAGAATGTGTTCCCCTGATGGTTTAATATTCACTGGACATGTTACCAGGTGAACAGTATAAGTGAGGAGAGTGTGTTCCCCTGATGGTTTAATATGCACGGGACATGTTACCAGATGAACAGTATAAGTGAGGAGAATGTGTTCCCCTGATGGTTTAATATTCACTGGACATGTTACCAGGTGAACAGTATAAGTGAGGAGAGTGTGTTCCCCTGATGGTTTAATATTCACGGGACATGTTTCCAAGTGAACAGTGTAAGTGAGGAGAGTGTGTTCCCCTGATGGTTTAATATTCACGGGACATGTTACCAGGTGAACTGTATAAGTGAGGAGAGTGTGTTCCCCTGATGGTTTAATACTGACGGGACATGTTACCAGATGAACAGTGTAAGTGAGGAGAGTGTGTTCCCCTGATGGTTTAATACACACAGGATATGTTAGCAGCTGAACAGTATAAGTGAGGAGAGAGTGTTCCCCTGATGGTTTAATATGCACGGGACATGTCACCAGGTGAACAGGATAAGTGAGTAGAATGTGTTCCCCTGATGGTTTAATATTCACTGGACATGTTACCAGATGAACAGTATAAGTGAGGAGAGTGTGTTCCCCTGATGCTTTAATATGCACGGGACATGTTACCAGGTGAACAGTATAAGTGAGGAGAATGTGTTCCCCTGATGGTTTAATATTCACTGGACATGTTACCAGATGAACAGAATAAGTGAGGAGAGTGTGTTCCCCTGATGCTTTAATATGCACGGGACATGTTACCAGGTGAACAGTATAAGTGAGGAGAGTGTGTTCCCCTGATTGTTTAATACATACAGGACATGTTACCAGGTGAACAGTATAAGTGAGGAGAATGTGTTCCCCTGATGGTTTAATATTCACTGGACATGTTACCAGGTGAACAGTATAAGTGAGGAGAGTGTGTTCCCTTGTTGGTTTAATATTCACTGGACATGTTACCAGGTGAACAGTATAAGTGAGGAGAATGTGTTCCCCTGATGGTTTAATATTCACTCGACATGTTACCAGGTGAACAGTATAAGTGAGGAGAGTGTGTTCCCCTGATGGTTTAATATGCACGGGACATGTTACCAGATGAACAGTATAAGTGAGGAGAGTGTGTTCCCCTGATGGTTTAATATTCACTGGACATGTTACCAGGTGAACAGTATAAGTGATGAGAGTGTGTTCCCCTGATGGTTTTATATTCACTGGACATGTTACCAGATGAACAGTATAAGTGAGGAGAATGTGTATCCCTGATGGTTTAATATTCACTGGACATGTTACCAGGTGAACAGTATAAGTGAGGAGAGTGTGTTCCCCTGATGGTTTAATATGCACGGGACATGTTACCAGATGAACAGTATAAGTGATGAGAGTGTGTTCCCCTGATGGTTTAATATTCACTGGACATGTTACCAGGTGAACAGTATAAGTGAGGAGAATGTGTTCCCCTGATGGTTTAATATACACGGGACATGTTACCAGGGGAACAGTATAAGTGAGGACAGTGCGTTCCCCTGATGGTTTAATATACACGGGACATGTTACCAGATGAACAGTATAAGTGAGGCGAGTGTGTTCACCTGATGGTTTAATACGCACGGGACATGTTACCAGGTGAACAGTATAAGTGAGGAGAGTGTGTTCCCCTGATGGATTAATGCACACAGGACATGTTACCAGGTGAAAAGTATAAGTGAGGAGAGTGTGTTCCCCTGATGGTTTAATACGCACGGGACATGTTACCAGGAGAAAAGTCTAAGTGAGGAGAGTGCTTTCCCCTGATGGTTTAATATTCACGGGACATTTCATCAAGTGAACAGTGTAAGTGAGGAGAGAGTGTTCCACTGATGGTTTAATACGCACGGGACATGTTACCAGGAGAAAAGTCTAAGTGAGGAGAGTGCTTTCCCCTGATGGTTTAATATTCACGGGACATTTCATCAAGTGAACAGTATAAGTGAGGAGAGAGTGTTCCACTGATGGTTTAATACTGACGGGACATGTTACCAGATGAACAGTATAAGTGAGGAGAGTGTGTTCCCCTGATGGTTTAATACGCACGGGACATGTTACCAGGAGAAAAGTCTAAGTGAGGAGAGTGCTTTCCCCTGATGGTTTAATATTCACGGGACATGTTTCCAAGTGAACAGTGTAAGTGAGGAGAGTGTGTTCCCCTGATGGTTTAATATTCACGGGACATGTTACCAGGTGAACTGTATAAGTGAGGAGAGTGTGTTCCCCTGATGGTTTAATACTGACGGGACATGTTACCAGATGAACAGTGTAAGTGAGGAGAGTGTGTTCCCCTGATGGTTTAATACACACAGGATATGTTAGCAGCTGAACAGTATAAGTGAGGAGAGAGTGTTCCCCTGATGGTTTAATATGCACGGGACATGTCACCAGGTGAACAGGATAAGTGAGTAGAATGTGTTCCCCTGATGGTTTAATATTCACTGGACATGTTACCAGATGAACAGTATAAGTGAGGAGAGTGTGTTCCCCTGATGCTTTAATATGCACGGGACATGTTACCAGGTGAACAGTAGAAGTGAGGAGAATGTGTTCCCTTGATGGTTTAATATTCACTGGACATGTTACCAGATGAACAGTATAAATGAGGAGAGTGTGTTCCCCTGATTGTTTAATACATACAGGACATGTTAACAGGTGAACAGTATAAGTGAGGAGAATGTGTTCCCCTGATGGTTTAATATTCACTGGACATGTTACCAGGTGAACAGTATAAGTGAGGAGAGTGTGTTCCCTTGTTGGTTTAATATTCACTGGACATGTTACCAGGTGAACAGTATAAGTGAGGAGAATGTGTTCCCCTGATGGTTTAATATTCACTGGACATGTTACCAGGTGAACAGTATAAGTGAGGAGAGTGTGTTCCCCTGATGGTTTAATATGCACGGGACATGTTACCAGATGAACAGTATAAGTGATGAGAGTGTGTTCCTTTGATGGTTTAATATTCACTGGACATGTTACCAGATGAACAGTATAAGTGAGGAGAATGTGTTCCCCTGATGGTTTAATATTCACTGGACATGTTACCAGGTGAACAGTATAAGTGAGGAGAGTGTGTTCCCCTGATGGTTTAATATGCACGGGACATGTTACCAGATGAACAGTATAAGTGATGAGAGTGTGTTCCCCTGATGGTTTAATATTCACTGGACATGTCACCAGGTGAACAGTCTAATTGAGGAGAGTCTGTTCCCCTGATTGTTTAATACTGACGGGACATGTCACCAGGTGAACAGTATAAGTGAGGAGAGTCTGTTCCCCTGATTCTTTAGTACACACGGGACATTTCACCAGGTGAACAGTGTAAGTGAGGAGAGTGTGTTCCCCTGATTGTTCAATACACACGGGACATTTCACCAGGTGAACCGTATAAGTGAGGAGAGTCTGTTCCCCTGATTGTTTAATACTGACGGGACATGTCACCAGGTGAACAGTATAAGTGAGGAGAGTCTGTTCCCCTGATTCTTTAGTACACACGGGACATTTCACCAGGTGAACAGTATAAGTGAGGAGAGTGTGTTCCCCTGATGGTTTAATATACACAGGACAAGTTACCAGGTGAACAGTATAAGTGAGGAGAGTGTATTCCCCTGATTGTTTAATACAAACAGGACATGTTACCAGGTGAACAGTATAAGTGAGGAGAATGTGTTCCCCTGATGGTTTAATATACACTGGACATATTATCTGGTGAACAGTATAAGTGAGGAGAGTGTGTTCCCCTGATTGTTTAATACTCACGGGACATGTTACCAGGTGAACTGTATAAGTGAGGAGAGTGTGTTCCCCTGATGGTTTAACACGCACGGGACATGTTACCAGGTGAACAGTATAATTGACGAGAGTGTGTTCCCCTGATTGTTAAATACTGACGGGACATGTCACCAGGTGAACAGTATAAGTGAGGAGAGTGTGTTCCCCTGATTGTTTAATACACACGGGACATGTCATCGGGTGAACAGTATAAGTGAGGAGAGTGTGTTCCCCTGATTGTTTAATACACACGGAGACATGTCACCAGGTGAACAGTATAAGTGAGCAGAATGTTTTCCCCTGATGGTTAAATATGCAAAGGACATGTTACCAGGTGAACAGTATAAGTGAGGAGATTGTGTTCTCCTGATGGTTTAATACTGACGGGACATGTTACCAGATGAACAGTATAAGTGAGGAGAGTGTGTTCCTCTGATGGTTTCATGCACACAGGACATGTTACCAGGTGAACAGTTTAAGTGAGGAGAGTGTGTTCCCCTGATGGTTGAATATACACGGGACATGTAACCAGGTGAACAGTATCAGCGAGGAGAGTGTGTTCCCCTGATGGTTTAATATACACGGGACATGTTACCAGGTGAACAGTATAAGTGAGGAGAGTGAGTTCCCCTGATGGTTTAATATACACAGGACATGTTACCAGGTGAACAGTATAAGTGAGGAGAGTGTGATCCCCTGATTGTTTAATACACACGGGACATGTTACCAGGTGAACAGTGTAAGTGAGGAGAGTGTGTTCCCCTGATTGTTCAATACACACGGGACATGTTACCAGGTGAACAGTATAAGTGAGGAGAGTGTGTTCCCCTGATGGTTTAATGCACACGGGACATGTTACCAGGTGAACAGTATAAGTGAGGAGAGTGTGTTTCCCTGATGGTTTCATATACACGGGACATGTTACCAGGAGAACAGTATAAGTGAGGGGAGTGCTTTCCCCTGATGGTTTAATATTCACGGGACATGTTACCAGGTGAACAGTATAAGTAAGGAGAGTGTGTTCCCCTGATGGTTTAATATACACAGGACATGTCACCAGGTGAACAGTATAAGTGAGGAGAGTGTGTTCCCCTGATTGTTTAATACACACGGGACATGTCACCAGGTGAACAGTATAATTGAGGAGAGTGTGATCCCCTGATTGTTTAATACTGACGGGACATGTCACCAGGTGAACAGTATAAGTGAGGAGAGTCTGTTCCCCTGATTCTTTAGTACACACGGGACATTTCACCAGGTGAACAGTGTAAGTGAGGAGAGTGTGTTCCCCTGATGGTTTAATATACACAGGACATGTTACCAGGTGAACAGTATAAGTGAGGAGAGTGTATTCCCTTGATTGTTTAATACAAACAGGACATGTTACCAGGTGAACAGTATAAGTGAGGAGAATGTGTTCCCCTGATGGTTTAATATACACTGGATATATTATCTGGTGAACAGTATAAGTGAGGAGAGTGTGTTCCCCTGATTGTTTAATACTCACGGGACATGTTACCAGGTGAACAGTATAAGTAAGGAGATTGTGTTCCCCTGATGGTTTAATATACACAGGACATGTTACCAGGTGAACAGTATAAGTGAGGAGAGTGTATTCCCCTGATTGTTTAATACAAACAGGACATGTTACCAGGTGAACAGTATAAGTGAGGAGAATGTGTTCCCCTGATGGTTTAATATACACTGGACATATTATCTGGTGAACAGTATAAGTGAGGAGAGTGTGTTCCCCTGATTGTTTAATACTCACGGGACATGTTACCAGGTGAACAGTATAAGTGAGGAGAGTGTGTTCCCCTGATGGTTTAACACGCACGGGACATGTCACCAGGTGAACAGTATAAGTGAGGAGAGTGTTTTCCCCTGATGGTTTAATATACACTGGACATGTTACAAGGTGAACTGTATAAGTGAGGAGAGTGTGTTCCCCTGATTGTTTAATACACACAGGACATGTCATCGGGTGAACAGTATAAGTGAGGAGAGTGTGTTCCACTGATTGTTTAATACACACGGAGACATGTCACCAGGTGAACAGTATAAGTGAGCAGAATGTTTTCCCCTGATGGTTAAATATGCAAAGGACATGTTACCAAGTGAACAGTATAAGTGAGGAGAGTGTGTTCCACTGATTGTTTAATACACACGGAGACATGTCACCAGATGAACAGTATAAGTGAGGAGATTGTGTTCTCCTGATGGTTTAATACTGACGGGACATGTTACCAGATGAACAGTATAAGTGAGGAGAGTGTGTTCCTCTGATGGTTTCATGCACACAGGACATGTTACCAGGTGAACAGTTTAAGTGAGGAGAGTGTGTTACACTGATTGTTTAATACACACGGAGACATGTCACCAGATGAACAGTATAAGTGAGGAGATTGTGTTCTCCTGATGGTTTAATACTGACGGGACATGTTACCAGATGAACAGTATAAGTGAGGAGAGTGTGTTCCTCTGATGGTTTCATGCACACAGGACATGTTAACAGGTGAACAGTTTAAGTGAGGAGAGTGTGTTCCCCTGATGGTTTAATATACACGGGACATGTAACCAGGTGAACAGTATCAGCGAGGAGAGTGTGTTCCCCTGATGGTTTAATATACACGGGACATGTTACCAGGTGAACAGTATAGGTGAGGAGAGTGAGTTCCCCTGATGGTTTAATATACACAGGACATGTTACCAGGTGAACAGTATAAGTGAGGGGAGTGTGATCCCCTGATTGTTTAATAAACACGGGACATGTCACCAGGTGAACAGTATAAGTGAGGAGAGTGTGATCCCCTGATTGTTTAATACACACGGGACATGTTACCAGGTGAACAGTGTAAGTGAGGAAAGTCTGTTCCCCTGATTCTTTAATACACACGGGACATTTCACCAGGTGAACAGTGTAAGTGAGGAGAGTGTGTTCCCCTGATTGTTCAATACACACGGGACATGTTACCAGGTGAACAGTATAAGTGAGGAGAGTGTGTTCCCCTGATGGTTTAATGCACACGGGACATGTTACCAGGAGAACAGTATAAGTGAGGGGAGTGCTTTCCCCTGATGGTTTAATATTCACGGGACATGTTACCAGGTGAACAGTATAAGTAAGGAGAGTGTGTTCCCCTGATGGTTTAATATACACAGGACATGTTACCAGGTGAACAGTATAAGTGAGGAGAGTGTGTTCCCCTGATTGTTTAATACACACGGGACATGTCACCAGGTGAACAGTATAAGTGAGCAGAGTGTGATCCCCTGATTGTTTAATACACACGGGACATGTCACCAGGTGAACAGTATAAGTGAGCAGAGTGTGATCCCCTGATTGTTTAATACACACGGGACATGTTACCAGGTGAACAGTGTAAGTGAGGAGAGTGTGTTCCCCTGATTGTTCAATACACACGGGACATGTTACCAGGTGAACAGTATAAGTGAGGAGAGTGTGTTCCCCTGATGGTTTAATGCACACGGGACATGTTACCAGATGAACAGTATAAGTGAGGAGAGTGTGTTCCCCTGTTGGTTTAATATTCACGGGACATGTTACCAGGTGAACAGTATAAGTAAGGAGAGTGTGTTCCCCTGATGGTTTAATATACACAGGACATGTTACCAGGTGAACAGTATAAGCGAGGAGAGTGTATTCCCCTGATTGTTTAATACAAACAGGACATGTTACCAGGTGAACAGTAGAAGTGAGGAGAATGTGTTCCCCTGATGGTTTAATATACACTGGACATATTATCTGGTGAACAGTATAAGTGAGGAGAGTGTGTTCCCCTGATTGTTTAATACTCACGGGACATGTTACCAGGTGAACAGTATAAGTGAGGAGAGTGTGTTCCCCTGATGGTTTAATATACACTGGACATGTTACCAGGTGAACTGTATAAGTGACGAGAGTGTGTTCCACTGATTGTTTAATACACACGGAGACATGTCACCAGGTGAACAGTATAAGCGAGGAGAGTGTGTTCCCCTGATGGTTTAATATACACGGGACATGTCACCAGGTGAACAGTATAAGTGAGGAGAGTGTGTTCCCCTGATGGTTTAATACGCAGGGGACATGTTACCAGGTGAACAGTATAAGTGAGGAGACAGTGTTCCCCTGATGGTTTAATACGCAGGGGACATGTTACCAGGTGAACAGTATAAGTGAGGAGAGTGTCTTCCCCTGATGGTTTAATATACGAGGGAAATGTTACCAGGTGAACAGTATAAGTGAGGAGAGTGTGTTCCCCTGATTGTTTAATACACACCGGACATGTTACCAGGTGAACAGTATAAGTGAGGAGAGTGTGTTCCCCTGATGGTTTAATATACGAGGGAAATGTTACCAGGTGAACAGTATAAGTGAGGAGAGTGTGTTCCCCTGATGGTTTAATATACGAGGGAAATGTTACCAGGTGAACAGGATAAGTGAGGAGAGTGTGTTACCCTGATGGTTTAATATGCACTGGACATATTACCAGGTGAACAGTATAAGTGAGGAGAGTGTGTTCCCCTGATGGTTTAATATACACTGGACATATTACCAGGTGAACAGTATAAGTGAGGAGAGTGTGTTCCCCTGATGGTTTAATATACACTGGACATATTACCAGGTGAACAGTATAAGTGAGGAGAGTGTGTTCCCCTGATGGTTTAACACGCACGGGACATGTTACCAGGTGAACAGTATAAGTGAGGAGAATGTGTTCCCCTGATTGTTTAATACTCACGGGACATGTTACCAGGTGAACAGTATAAGTGAGGAGAGTGTGTTCCCCTGATTGTTTAATATACACTGGACATATTACCAGGTGAACAGTATAAATGAGGAGAGTGTGTTCCCCTGATTGTTTAATACTCACGGGACATGTTACCAGGTGAACAGTATAAGTGAGGAGAGTGTGTTCCCCTGATTGTTTAATACTCACGGGACATGTTACCAGGTGAACAGTATAAGTGAGGAGAATGTGTTCCCCTGATGGTTTAATACACACGGGACATGTTACCAGGTGAACAGTATAAGCGAGGAGAGTGTGTTCCCCTGATGGTTTAATATACACGGGACATGTTACCAGATGAACAGTATAAGTGAGGCGAGTGTGTTCACCTGATGGGTTAATACAGACGGGACATGTCACCAGGTGAACAGTATAAGTGAGGAGAGTGTGTTCCCCTGATTGTTTAATACTCACGGGACATGTTACCAGGTGAACAGTATAAGTGAGGAGAATGTGTTCCCCTGATGGTTTAATACACACGGGACATGTTACCAGGTGAACAGTATAAGCGAGGAGAGTGTGTTCCCCTGATGGTTTAATATACACGGGACATGTTACCAGATGAACAGTATAAGTGAGGCGAGTGTGTTCACCTGATGGGTTAATACAGACGGGACATGTCACCAGGTGAACAGTATAAGTGAGGAGAGTGTGTTCCCCTGACTGTTTAATACACATGGGACATGTCACCAGGTGAACAGTATAAGTGAGGAGAGTGTGTTCCCCTGATTGTTTTATACTCACGGGACATGTTACCAGGTGAACAGTATAAGTGAGGAGAGAGTGTTCCCCTGATGGTTTAACACGCACGGGACATGTTAACAGGTGAACAGTATAAGTGAGGGGAGTGTGTTCCCCTGATGGTTTAAAATACGAGGGAAATGTTACCAGGTGAACAGTATAAGTGAGGAGAGTGTGTTCCCCTGATGGTTTAATATACGAGGGAAATGTTACCAGTTGAACAGTATAAGTGAGGAGAGTGTGTTCCCCTGATTGTTTAATACTCACGGAACATGTTACCAGGTGAACAGGATAAGTGAGGAGAGTGTGTTCCCCTGATGGTTTAACACGCACGGGACATGTTACCAGGTGAACTGTATAAGTGAGGAGAATGTGTTCCCCTGATGGTTTAATATGCACTGGACATATTACCAGGTGAACAGTATAAGTGAGGAGAGTGTGTTCCCCTGATTGTTTAATATACACGGGACATGTTACCAGGTGAAAAGTATAAGTGAGGAGAGTGTGTTCCCCTGATGGTTTAATATACACTGGACATATTACCAGGTGAACAGTATAAGTGAGGAGAGTGTGTTCCCCTGATTGTTTAATACTCACGGGACATGTTACCAGGTGAACAGAATAAGTGAGGAGAGTGTGTTCCCCTGATGGTTTCATATACACTGGACATATTACCAGGTGAACAGTATAAGTGAGGAGAGTGTGTTCCCCTGATTGTTTAATACTCACGGGACATGTTACCAGGTGAACAGAATAAGTGAGGAGATTGTGTTCCCATGATGGTTTAACACGCACGGGACATGTTACCAGGTGAACAGTATAAGTGAGGAGAGTGTGTTCCCCTGATTGTTTAATACATACAGGACATGTCACCAGGTGAACAGGATAAGTTTGTAGAATGTGTTCCCCTGATGGTTTAATATACACGGGACATGTTACCAGGTGAAAAGTATAAGTGAGGAGAGTGTGTTCCCCTGATTGTTTAATATAGACGGGACATGTTACCAGGTGAAAAGTATAAGTGAGGAGAGTGTGTTCCCCTGATTGTTTAATACTCACGGGACATGTTACCAGGTGAACAGAATAAGTGAGGGGAGTGTGTTCCCCTGATGGTTTAATATACACTGGACATGTTACCAGGTGAACAGTATAAGTGAGGAGAGTGTGTTCCCCTGATTGTTTAATACACACGGGACATATTACCAGGTGAACAGTATAAGTGAGGAGAGTGTGTTCCCCTGATTGTTTAATACACACGGGACATATTACCAGGTGAACAGTATAAGTGAGGAGAGTGTGTTCCCCTGATGGTTTAATATACACTGGACATATTACCAGGTGAACAGTATAAGTGAGGAGAGTGTGTTCCCCTGATTGTTTAATACTCACGGGACATGTTACCAGGTGAACAGAATAAGAGAGGAGATTGTGTTCCCCTGATGGTTTAACACGCACGGGACATGTTACCAGGTGAATAGTATAAGTGAGGAGAGTGTGTTCCCCTGATTGTTTAATACACTCGGGACATGTTACCAGGTGAACAGTATATGTGAAGAGAGTGTGTTCCCCTGATGGTTTAATATACACGGGACATGTTACCAGATGAACAGTATAAGTGAGGCGAGTGTGTTCACCTGATGGGTTAATACAGACGGGACATGTCACCAGGTGAACAGTATAAGTGAGGAGAGTGTGTTCCCCTGACTGTTTAATACACATGGGACATGTCACCAGGTGAACAGTATAAGTGAGGAGAGTGTGTTCCCCTGATTGTTTTATACTCACGGGACATGTTACCAGGTGAACAGTATAAGTGAGGAGAGAGTGTTCCCCTGATGGTTTAACACGCACGGGACATGTTAACAGGTGAACAGTATAAGTGAGGGGAGTGTGTTCCCCTGATGGTTTAAAATACGAGGGAAATGTTACCAGGTGAACAGTATAAGTGAGGAGAGTGTGTTCCCCTGATGGTTTAATATACGAGGGAAATGTTACCAGTTGAACAGTATAAGTGAGGAGAGTGTGTTCCCCTGATTGTTTAATACTCACGGAACATGTTACCAGGTGAACAGGATAAGTGAGGAGAGTGTGTTCCCCTGATGGTTTAACACGCACGGGACATGTTACCAGGTGAACTGTATAAGTGAGGAGAATGTGTTCCCCTGATGGTTTAATATGCACTGGACATATTACCAGGTGAACAGTATAAGTGAGGAGAGTGTGTTCCCCTGATTGTTTAATATACACGGGACATGTTACCAGGTGAAAAGTATAAGTGAGGAGAGTGTGTTCCCCTGATGGTTTAATATACACTGGACATATTACCAGGTGAACAGTATAAGTGAGGAGAGTGTGTTCCCCTGATTGTTCAATACTCACGGGACATGTTACCAGGTGAACAGAATAAGTGAGGAGAGTGTGTTCCCCTGATGGTTTCATATACACTGGACATATTACCAGGTGAACAGTATAAGTGAGGAGAGTGTGTTCCCCTGATTGTTTAATACTCACGGGACATGTTACCAGGTGAACAGAATAAGTGAGGAGATTGTGTTCCCATGATGGTTTAACACGCACGGGACATGTTACCAGGTGAACAGTATAAGTGAGGAGAGTGTGTTCCCCTGATTGTTTAATACATACAGGACATGTCACCAGGTGAACAGGATAAGTTTGTAGAATGTGTTCCCCTGATGGTTTAATATACACGGGACATGTTACCAGGTGAAAAGTATAAGTGAGGAGAGTGTGTTCCCCTGATTGTTTAATATAGACGGGACATGTTACCAGGTGAAAAGTATAAGTGAGGAGAGTGTGTTCCCCTGATTGTTTAATACTCACGGGACATGTTACCAGGTGAACAGAATAAGTGAGGGGAGTGTGTTCCCCTGATGGTTTAATATACACTGGACATGTTACCAGGTGAACAGTATAAGTGAGGAGAGTGTGTTCCCCTGATTGTTTAATACACACGGGACATATTACCAGGTGAACAGTATAAGTGAGGAGAGTGTGTTCCCCTGATTGTTTAATACACACGGGACATATTACCAGGTGAACAGTATAAGTGAGGAGAGTGTGTTCCCCTGATGGTTTAATATACACTGGACATATTACCAGGTGAACAGTATAAGTGAGGAGAGTGTGTTCCCCTGATTGTTTAATACTCACGGGACATGTTACCAGGTGAACAGAATAAGAGAGGAGATTGTGTTCCCCTGATGGTTTAACACGCACGGGACATGTTACCAGGTGAATAGTATAAGTGAGGAGAGTGTGTTCCCCTGATTGTTTAATACACTCGGGACATGTTACCAGGTGAACAGTATATGTGAAGAGAGTGTGTTCCCCTGATGGTTTAATATACACGGGACATGTTACCAGGTGAACAGTATAATTGAGGAAAGTGTGATCCCCTGATTGTTTAATACACACGGGACATGTCACCAGGTGAACAGTATAAATGAGGAGAGTGTGTTCCCCTGATTGTTTAATACATACAGGACATGTTACCAGGTGAACAGTATAAGTGAGGAGAGTGTGTTCCCCTGATGGTTTAATATGCACGGGACATGTTACCAGATGAACAGTATAAGTGAGGAGAGTGAGTTCCCCTGATGGTTTAATATACACGAGACATGTTACCAGGTGAACAGTATAAGTGAGGAGAGTGTGTTCCCCTGATGGTTTAATACACACGGGACATGTCACCAGGTGAACAGTATAAGTGAGGAGAGTGTGTTCCCCTGATTGTTTAATACACACGGGACATGTCACCTGGTGAACCCTATATGTGAGGAGAGTGTGTTCCCCTGATGGTTTAACACGCACGGGACATGTTACCAGGTGAACAGGATAAGTTAGTAGAGTGTGTTCCGCTGATGGTTTAATATACACGGGACATGTCAGCAGGTGAACAGTATAATTGAGGAGAGTGTGATCCCCTGATTGTTTAATACACACGGGACATTTCACCAGGTGAACAGTATAAGTGAGGAGAGTGTGTTCCCCTGATTGTTCAATACACACAGGGCATGTTATCAGGTGAACGGTATAAGTGAGGAGAGTGTGTTCCCCTGATTGTTTAATGCACACGGGACATGTCACCAGGTGAACAGTATAAGTGAGGAGAGTGTGTTCCCCTGATTGTTTAATACACATGGGACATGTTACCAGGTGAACAGTATAAGTGAGGAGAGTGTGTTCCCCTGATGGTTTCATACAAACAGGACATGTCACCAGGTGAACAGTATAAGTGAGGAGAGTGTGTTCCCCTGATTGTTTAATACACACGGGACATGTTACCAGGTGAACAGTATAAGTGAGGAGAGTGTGTTCCCCTGATGGTTTAATATACACTGGACATATTATCTGGTGAACAGTATAAGTGAGGAGAGTGTGTTCCCCTGATTGTTTAATACTCACGGGACATGTTACCAGGTGAACAGTATAAGTGAGGAGAGTGTGTTCCCCTGATTGTTTAATACACACGGGACATGTCACCAGGTGAACAGTATAATTGACGAGAGTGTGTTCCCCAGATTGTTTAATACTGACGGGACATGTCACCAGGTGAACAGTATAAGTGAGGAGAGTGTGTTCCCCTGATGGTTTAATACTGACGGGACATGTTACCAGGTGAACAGTATAAGTGAGGAGAGTGTGTTCCCCTGATTGTTTAATACACACGGGACATGTCACCAGGTGAACAGTATAAGTGAGGAGAGTGTGTTCCCCTGATTGTTTAATACATACAGGACATGTTACCAGGTGAACAGTATAAGTGAGGAGAGTGTGTTCCCCTGATGGTTTAATATACACTGGACATGTTACCAGGTGAACAGTATAATTGACGAGAGTGTGTTCCCCTGATTGTTTAATACTGACGGGACATGTTACCAGGTGAACAGTATAAGTGAGGAGAGTGTGTTCCCCTGATTGTTTAATACACACGGGACATGTCACCAGGTGAACAGTATAAGTGAGGAGAGTGTGTTCCCCTGATTGTTTAATACACACGGGACATGTCATCGGGTGAACAGTATAAGTGAGGAGAGTGTGTTCCCCTGATTGTTTAATACACACGGGACATGTCACCAGGTGAACAGTATAAGTGAGCAGAATGTTTTCCCCTGATGGTTAAATATGCAAAGGACATGTTACCAGGTGAACAGTATAAGTGAGGAGACTGTGTTCTCCTGATGGTTTAATACTGACGGGACATGTTACCAGGTGAACAGTATAAGTGAGGAGAGTGTGTTCCCCTGATGGTTTAATATACACGGGACATGTTACCAGATGAACAGTATAAGTGAGGCGAGTTTGTTCACCTGATGGGTTAATACAGACGGGACATGTCACCAGGTGAACAGTATAAGTGAGGAGAGTATGTTCCCCTGATTGTTTTATACTCACGGGACATGTTGCCAGTTGAACAGTATAAGTGAGGAGACTGTGTTCCCCTGATGGTTTAATATACACGGGACATGTTACCAGATGAACAGTATAAGTGAGGCGAGTTTGTTCACCTGATGGGTTAATACAGACGGGACATGTCACCAGGTGAACAGTATAAGTGAGGAGAGTGTGTTCCCCTGATTGTTTAATACATACAGGACATGTTACCAGGTGAACAGTATAAGTGAGGAGAGTGTGTTCCCCTGATGGTTTAATATGCACGGGACATGTTACCAGATGAACAGTATAAGTGAGGAGAGTGAGTTCCCCTGATGGTTTAATATACACGAGACATGTTACCAGGTGAACAGTATAATTGAGGAAAGTGTGATCCCCTGATTGTTTAATATACAGGGGACATGTCACCTGGTGAACCCTATATGTGAGGAGAGTGTGTTCCCCTGATGGTTTAACACGCACGGGACATGTTACCAGGTGAACAGGATAAGTTAGTAGAGTGTGTTCCGCTGATGGTTTAATATACCCGGGACATGTCAGCAGGTGAACAGTATAATTGAGGAGAGTGTGTTCCCCTGATTGTTCAATACACACAGGGCATGTTATCAGGTGAACGGTATAAGTGAGGAGAGTGTGTTCCCCTGATTGTTTAATACTGACGGGACATGTCACCAGGTGAACAGTATACGTGAGGAGAGTGTGTTCCCCTGATGGTTTAATATACACTGGACATGTTACCAGGTGAACAGTATAATTGACGAGAGTGTGTTCCCCTGATTGTTTAATACTGACGGGACATGTTACCAGGTGAACAGTATAAGTGAGGAGAGTGTGTTCCCCTGATTGTTTAATACACACGGGACATGTCACCAGGTGAACAGTATAAGTGAGGAGAGTGTGTTCCCCTGATTGTTTAATACACACGGGACATGTCATCGGGTGAACAGTATAAGTGAGGAGAGTGTGTTCCCCTGATTGTTTAATACACACGGGACATGTCACCAGGTGAACAGTATAATTGAGCAGAATGTTTTCCCCTGATGGTTAAATATGCAAAGGACATGTTACCAGGTGAACAGTATAAGTGAGGAGACTGTGTTCTCCTGATGGTTTAATACTGACGGGACATGTTACCAGTTGAACAGTATAAGTGAGGAGAGTGTGTTCCCCTGATGGTTTAATATACACGGGACATGTTACCAGATGAACAGTATAAGTGAGGCGAGTTTGTTCACCTGATGGGTTAATACAGACGGGACATGTCACCAGGTGAACAGTATAAGTGAGGAGAGTATGTTCCCCTGATTGTTTTATACTCACGGGACATGTTGCCAGTTGAACAGTATAAGTGAGGAGACTGTGTTCCCCTGATGGTTTAATATACACGGGACATGTTACCAGATGAACAGTATAAGTGAGGCGAGTTTGTTCACCTGATGGGTTAATACAGACGGGACATGTTACCAGGTGAACAGTATAAGTGAGGAGAGTGTGTTCCCCTGATGGTTTAATATACGAGGGAAATGTTACCAGGTGAACATTATAAGTGAGGAGAGTGTGTTCCCCTGATGGTTTAATATACGAGGGAAATGTTACCAGGTGAAAAGTATAAGTGAGGAGAGTGTGTTCCCCTGATTGTTTAATATACACAGGACATGTTACCAGGTGAACAGTAAAAGTGAGGAGATTGTGTTCCCCTGATGGTTTAACACGCACGGGACATGTTACCAGGTGAAAAGTAAAAGTGAGGAGAATGTGTTCCCCTGATGGTTTAATATGCACTGGACATGTTACCAGGTGAACAGTATAAGTGAGGAGAGTGTGTTCCCCTGATTGTTTATTACTCACGGGACATGTTACCAGGTGAATAGTATAAGTGAGGAGAGTGTGTTCCCCTGATTGTTTAATACACACGGGACTTGTTACCAGGTGAACAGTATAAGTGAGGAGAGTGTGTTCCCCTGATTGTTTATTACTCACGGGACATGTTACCAGGTGAACAGTATAAGTGAGGAGAGTGTGTTCCCCTGATGGTTTAACACACACAGGACATGTCACCAGGTGAAGAGTATCAGTGAGGAGAGTGTGTTCCCCTGATTGTTTAATACACACGGGACATGTCACCAGGTGAACAGTATATGTGAGGAGAGTGTGTTCCCCTGATGGTTTAACACGCACGGGACATGTTACTAGGTGAACAGTATAAGTGAGTAGAGTGTGTTCCACTGATGGTTTAATATACCCGGGACATGTCAGCAGGTGAACAATATAAGTGAGGAGAGTGTGTTCCCCTGATGGTTTAATATACCCGGGACATGTCAGCAGGTGAACAGTATAATTGAGGAGATTGTGTTCCCCTGATGGTTTAATACACACGGGACATGTCACCAGGTGAACAGTATAAGTGAGGAGAGTGTGTTCCCCTGATGGTTTAATACACACGGGACATGTCACCAGGTGAACAGTATAAGTGAGGAGAGTGTGTTCCCCTGATGGTTTAATACACACGGGACATGTCAATAGGTGAACAGTATAAGTGAGGAGAGTGTGTTCCCCTGATGGTTTAATACACACGGGACATGTTACCAGGTGAACAGTATAAGTGAGGAGAGTATGTTCCCCTGATTGTTTTGTACTCACGGGACATGTTGCCAGTTGAACAGTATAAGTGAGGAGAGTGTGTTCCCCTGATGGTTTAATATACGAGGGAAATGTTACCAGGTGAACAGTATAAGTGAGGAGAGTGTGTTCCCCTGATGGTTTAATATACGAGGGAAATGTTACCAGGTGAACAGTATAAGTGAGGAGAGTGTGTTCCCCTGATGGTTTAATATACGAGGGAAATGTTACCAGGTGAACAGTATAAGTGAGGTGAGTGTGTTCCCCTGATGGTTTAATATACGAGGGAAATGTTACCAGGTGAACAGTAAAAGTGAGGAGATTGTGTTCCCCTGATGGTTGAACACGCACGGGACATGTTACCAGGTGAACAGTAAAAGTGAGGAGAATGTGTTCCCCTGATGGTTTAATATGCACTGGACATGTTACCAGGTGAACAGTATAAGTGAGGAGAGTGTGTTCCCCTGATTGTTTATTACTCACGGGACATGTTACCAGGTGAATAGTATAAGTGAGGCGAGTGTGTTCCCCTGATGGTTTAATATACGAGGGAAATGTTAACAGGTGAACAGTATAAGTGAGGAGAGTGTGTTCCCCTGATTGTTTATTACTCACGGGACATGTTACCAGGTGAACAGTATAAGTGAGGAGAGTGTGTTCCCCTGATGGTTTAATATACACGGGACATGTTACCAGGTGAACAGTATAAGTGAGGAGAGTGTGTTACCCTGATTGTTTAATACTCACGGGACATGTTACCAGGTGAACAGTATAAGTGAGGAGAGTGTGTTCCCCTGATGGTTTAACACGCACGGGACATGTTACCAGGTGAACAGTATAAGTGAGGAGAGTGTGTTCCCCTGATTGTTTAATATACCCGGGACATGTCACCAGGTGAAGTGTAGAATTGAGGAGAGTGTGTTCCCCTGATGGTTTAATATTCACGGGACATGTTACCAGGTGAACAGTATAAGTGAGGAGAGTGTGTTCCCCTGATGGTTTAACACACACAGGACATGTCACCAGGTGAAGAGTATCAGTGAGGAGAGTGTGTTCCCCTGATTGTTTAATACACACGGGACATGTCACCAGGTGAACAGTATATGTGAGGAGAGTGTGTTCCCCTGATGGTTTAACACGCACGGGACATGTTACTAGGTGAACAGTATAAGTGAGTAGAGTGTGTTCCACTGATGGTTTAATATACCCGGGACATGTCAGCAGCTGAACAATATAAGTGAGGAGAGTGTGTTCCCCTGATGGTTTAATATACCCGGGACATGTCAGCAGGTGAACAGTATAATTGAGGAGATTGTGTTCCCCTGATGGTTTAATACACACGGGACATGTCACCAGGTGAACAGTATAAGTGAGGAGAGTGTGTTCCCCTGATGGTTTTATACACACGGGACATGTCACCAGGTGAACAGTATAAGTGAGGAGAGTGTGTTCCCCTGATGGTTTAATACACACGGGACATGTCACCAGGTGAACAGTATAAGTGAGGAGAGTGAGTTCCCCTGATTGTTTAATACACACGGGACATGTCACCAGGTGAACAGTATAAGTGAGGAGAGTGAGTTCCCCTGATGGTTTAATATACACGGGACATGTCACCAGGTGAACAGTATAAGTGAGGAGAGTGAGTTCCCCTGATTGTTTAATACACACGGGACATGTCACCAGGTGAACATTGTAAGTGAGGAGAGTGTGTTCTCCTGATTGTTTTTTATAGACGGGACATGTAACCAGGTGAACAGTATAAGTGAGGAGAATGTGTTCCCCGGATGGTTTAAAACATACGGGACATGTTACCAGGTGAACAGTATAAGTGAGGAGAGTGTGTTCCCCAGATTGTTTAATACACACGGGTCATGTTACCAGGTAAACAGTACAGGTGAGGAGACTGTGTTCCTTTGATGGTTTAATATACACGGGACATCTTACCAGGTGAACAGTATAAGTGAGGAGAGTGTGTTCCCCAGATTGTTTAATACACACGGGTCATGTTACCAGGTTAACAATACAGGTGAGGAGACTGTGTTCCTTTGATGGTTTAATATACAAGGGACATGTTACCAGGTGAACAGTATAAGTGAGGAGAGTGTGTTCCCCAGATTGTTTAGTACACACGGGACATGTTGCCAGGTGAACAGTATAAGTTAGGAGAGTGTGTTCCCCAGATTGTTTAATACACACGGGTCATGTTACCAGGTTAACAGTACAGGTGAGGAGACTGTGTTCCTTTGATGGTTTAATATACAAGGGACATGTTACCAGGTGAACAGTATAAGTGAGCAGAGTGTGTTCCCCTGATGGTTTAAGACACACAGGACATGATACCAGGTGAAAAGTATGAGTGAGGAGAGTGTGTACCCCTGATGGTTTAATACACACAGGACATGGCTTTGGGTGAACAGTATAAGAGAGGAGAGTGTGTTCCCCTGATGGTTTAATACACACGGGACATGTCACCAGGTGAACAGTATAAGTGAGGAGAGTGAGTTCCCCTGATTGTTTAATACACACGGGACATGTCACCAGGTGAACAGTATAAGTGAGGAGAGTGTGTTCCCCTGATGGTTTAATACACACGGGACATGTTACCAGGTGAACAGTATACGTGAGGAGAGTGTGTTCCCCTAATGTTTTAATAGACACGGGACATATTACCAGGTGAACAGTATAAGTCAGGAGAGTGTGTTTCGCTGATGTTTTAATACACACGGTACATGTTACCAGGTGAACAGTATAAGTGAGCAGAGTGTGTTCCCCTGATTGTTTAATACACACGGGACATGTTACCAGGTGAAAAGTATAAGTGAGGCGAGTGTGTTCCCCAGATTGTTTAATATACACGGGACATGTTACCAGGTGAGCAGTATAAGTGAGGAGAGTGTGTTCCCCTGATTGTTTAATACACACGGGACATGTTACCAGGTGAACAGTATAAGTGTGGAGACTGTGTTCCACTGATGGTTTAATACACACGGGACATGTCAGCAGGTGAACAGTATATGTGAGCAGAATGTTTTCCCCTGATGGTTAAATATGCAAAGGACATGTTACCAGGTGAACAGTATAAGTGAGGAGACTGTGTTCTCCTGATGGTTTAATACTGACGGGACATGTTACCAGGTGAACAGTATAAGTGAGGAGAGTGTGTTCCTCTGATGGTTAAATGCACACAGGACATGTTACCAGGTGAACAGTATAAGTGAGGAGAGTTTCTTCCCCTGATTGTTTAATACACACCGGACATGTTACCAGGTGAACAGTATAAGTGAGGAGAGTGTGTTCCACTGATGGTTTAATATACGAGGGAAATGTTACCAGGTGAACAGTATAAGGGAGGAGAGTGTGTTCCCCTGATTGTTTAATACTCACGGAACATGTTACCAGGTGAACAGGATAAGTGAGGAGAGTGTGTTCCCCTGATGGTTTAACACGCACGGGACATGTTACCAGGTGAACAGTATAAGTGAGGAGAATGTGTTCCCCTGATGGTTTAATATGCACTGGACATATTACCAGGTGAACAGTATAAGTGAGGAGAGTGTGTTACCCTGATTGTTTAATACTCACGGGACATGTTACCAGGTGAACAGTATAAGTGAGGAGAGTGTGTTCCCCTGATGGTTTAATATACGAGGGAAATGTTACCAGGTGAACAGTATAAGTGAGGAGAGTGTGTTACCCTGATTGTTTAATACTCACGGGACATGTTACCAGGTGAACAGTATAAGTGAGGAGAGTGTGTTCCCCTGATGGTTTAATATACACGGGACATGTTACCAGGTGAACAGTATCAGTGAGGAGAGTGTGTTCCCCTGATTGTTTAATACTCACGGCACATGTTACCAGGTGAACAGTATAAGTGAGGAGAGTGTGTTCCCCTGATGGTTTAATATACACGGGACATGTTACCAGATGAACAGTATAAGTGAGGCGAGTTTGTTCACCTGATGGGTTAATACAGACGGGACATGTTACCAGGTGAACAGTATAAGTGAGGAGAGTATGTTCCCCTGATTGTTTTATACTCACGGGACATGTTGCCAGTTGAACAGTATAAGTGAGGAGAGTGTGTTCCCCTGATGGTTTAATATACGAGGGAAATGTTACCAGGTGAACAGTATAAGTGAGGAGAGTGTGTTCCCCTGATGGTTTAATATACGAGGGAAATGTTACCAGGTGAACAGTATAAGTGAGGAGAGTGTGTTCCCCTGATGGTTTAATATACGAGGGAAATGTTACCAGGTGAACAGTATAAGTGAGGAGAGTGTGTTCCCCTGATGGTTTAATATACGAGGGAAATGTTACCAGGTGAACAGTAAAAGTGAGGAGATTGTGTTCCCCTGATGGTTGAACACGCACGGGACATGTTACCAGGTGAACAGTAAAAGTGAGGAGAATGTGTTCCCCTGATGGTTTAATATGCACTGGACATGTTACCAGGTGAACAGTATAAGTGAGGAGAGTGTGTTCCCCTGATGGTTTAACACGCACGGGACATGTTACCAGGTGAACAGTAAAAGTGAGGAGAATGTGTTCCCCTGATGGTTTAATATGCACTGGACATGTTACCAGGTGAACAGTATAAGTGAGGCGAGTGTGTTCCCCTGATGGTTTAATATACGAGGGAAATGTTAACAGGTGAACAGTATAAGTGAGGAGAGTGTGTTCCCCTGATGGTTTAATATACACGGGACATGTTACCAGGTGAACAGTATAAGTGAGGAGAGTGTGTTACCCTGATTGTTTAATACTCACGGGACATGTTACCAGGTGAACAGTATAAGTGAGGAGAGTGTGTTCCCCTGATGGTTTAACACACACGGGACATGTTACCAGGTGAACAGTATAAGTGAGGAGAGTGTGTTCCCCTGATTGTTTAATATACCCGGGACATGTCACCAGGTGAAGATTAGAATTGAGGAGAGTGTGTTCCCCTGATGGTTTAATATTCACGGGACATGTTACCAGGTGAACAGTATAAGTGAGGAGAGTGTGTTCCCCTGATGGTTTAATATACACGGGACATGTCACCAGGTGAACATTATAAGTGAGGAGAGTGAGTTCCCCTGATTGTTTAATACACACAGGACATGTCACCAGGTGAAGAGTATAAGTGAGGAGAGTGTGTTCCCCTGATTGTTTAATACACACGGGACATGTCACCAGGTGAACAGTATATGTGAGGAGAGTGTGTTCCCCTGATGGTTTAACACGCACGGGACATGTTACTAGGTGAACAGTATAAGTGAGTAGAGTGTGTTCCACTGATGGTTTAATATACCCGGGACATGTCAGCAGGTGAACAGTATAAGTGAGGAGAGTGTGTTCCCCTGATGGTTTAATATACCCGGGACATGTCAGCAGGTGAACAGTATAAGTGAGGAGATTGTGTTCCCCTGATTGTTTAATACACACGGGACATGTTACCAGGTGAACAGAATAAGTGAGGAGAGTGTGTTCCCCTGATGGTTTAACACGCACGGGACATGTTACCAGGTGAATAGTATAAGTGAGGAGAGTGTGTTCCCCTGATTGTTTAATACACACGGGACATGTTACCAGGTGAACAGTATAAGTGAGGCGAGTGTGTTCCCCTGATGGTTTAATATACGAGGGAAATGTTAACAGGTGAACAGTATAAGTGAGGAGAGTGTGTTCCCCTGATTGATTAATACACACAGGACATGTTACCAGGTGAACAGTATAAGTGAGGAGAGTGTGTTCCCCTGATGGTTTAATATACACGGGACATGTTACCAGGTGAACAGTATAAGTGAGAAATGTGTGTTTCCCTGATGGTTTAATACACACGGGACATCGTACCAGGTGAACAGTATAAGTGAGGAGAGTGTGTTACCCTGATTGTTTAATACTCACGGGACATGTTACCAGGTGAACAGTATAAGTGAGGAGAGTGTGTTCCCCTGATGGTTTAACACACACGGGACATGTTACCAGGTGAACAGTATAAGTGAGGAGAGTGTGTTCCCCTGATTGTTTAATATACCCGGGACATGTCACCAGGCGAAGAGTAGAATTGAGGAGAGTGTGTTCCCCTGATGGTTTAATATTCACGGGACATGTTACCAGGTGAACAGTATAAGTGAGGAGAGTGTGTTCCCCTGATGGTTTAATATACACGGGACATGTCACCAGGTGAACATTATAAGTGAGGAGAGTGAGTTCCCCTGATTGTTTAATACACACAGGACATGTTACCAGGTGAACAGTATAAGTGAGGAGAGTGTGTTCCCCTGATTGTTTAATACACACGGGACATGTCACCAGGTGAACAGTATATGTGAGGAGAGTGTGTTCCCCTGATGGTTTAACACGCACGGGACATGTTACTAGGTGAACAGTATAAGTGAGTAGAGTGTGTTCCACTGATGGTTTAATATACCCGGGACATGTCAGCAGGTGAACAGTATAAGTGAGGAGAGTGTGTTCCCCTGATGGTTTAATATACCCGGGACATGTCAGCAGGTGAACAGCATAATTGAGGAGATTGTGTTCCCCTGATTGTTTAATACACACGGGACATGTTACCAGGTGAACAGTATAAGTGAGGAGAGTGTGTTCCCCTGATGGTTTAACACACACGGGACATGTTACCAGGTGAACAGTATAAGTGAGGAGAGTGTGTTCCCCTGATTGTTTAATATACCCGGGACATGTCACCAGGTGAAGATTAGAATTGAGGAGAGTGTGTTCCCCTGATGGTTTAATATTCACGGGACATGTTACCAGGTGAACAGTATAAGTGAGGAGAGTGTGTTCCCCTGATGGTTTAATATACACGGGACATGTCACCAGGTGAACATTATAAGTGAGGAGAGTGAGTTCCCCTGATTGTTTAATACACACAGGACATGTCACCAGGTGAAGAGTATAAGTGAGGAGAGTGTGTTCCCCTGATTGTTTAATACACACGGGACATGTCACCAGGTGAACAGTATATGTGAGGAGAGTGTGTTCCCCTGATGGTTTAACACGCACGGGACATGTTACTAGGTGAACAGTATAAGTGAGTAGAGTGTGTTCCACTGATGGTTTAATATACCCGGGACATGTCAGCAGGTGAACAGTATAAGTGAGGAGAGTGTGTTCCCCTGATGGTTTAACACGCACGGGACATGGTACCAGGTGAATAGTATAAGTGAGGAGAGTGTGTTCCCCTGATTGTTTAATACACACGGGACATGTTACCAGGTGAACAGTATAAGTGAGGCGAGTGTGTTCCCCTGATGGTTTAATATACGAGGGAAATGTTAACAGGTGAACAGTATAAGTGAGGAGAGTGTGTTCCCCTGATTGATTAATACACACAGGACATGTTACCAGGTGAACAGTATAAGTGAGGAGAGTGTGTTCCCCTGATGGTTTAATATACACGGGACATGTTACCAGGTGAACAGTATAAGTGAGGAATGTGTGTTACCCTGATTGTTTAATACTCACGGGACATGTTACCAGGTGAACAGTATAAGTGAGGAGAGTGTGTTCACCTGATGGTTTAACACACACGGGACATGTTACCAGGTGAACAGTATAAGTGAGGAGAGTGTGTTACCCTGATTGTTTAATACTCACGGGACATGTTACCAGGTGAACAGTATAAGTGAGGAGAGTGTGTTCACCTGATGGTTTAACACACACGGGACATGTTACCAGGTGAACAGTATAAGTGAGGAGAGTGTGTTCCCCTGATTGTTTAATATACCCGGGACATGTCACCAGGTGAAGAGTAGAATTGAGGAGAGTGTGTTCCCCTGATGGTTTAATATTCACGGGACATGTTACCACTTGAACAGTATAAGTGAGGAGAGTGTGTTCCCCTGATGGTTTAATATACACGGGACATGTCACCAGGTGAACATTATAAGTGAGGAGAGTGAGTTCCCCTGATTGTTTAATACACACAGGACATGTTACCAGGTGAACAGTATAAGTGAGGAGAGTGTGTTCCCCTGATTGTTTAATACACACGGGACATGTCACCAGGTGAACAGTATATGTGAGGAGAGTGTGTTCCCCTGATGGTTTACAACGCACGGGACATGTTACTAGGTGAACAGTATAAGTGAGTAGAGTGTGTTCCACTGATGGTTTAATATACCCGGGACATGTCAGCAGGTGAACAGTATAAGTGAGGAGAGTGTGTTCCCCTGATGGTTTAATATACCCGGGACATGTCAGCAGGTGAACAGCATAATTGAGGAGAGTGTGTTCCCCTGATTGTTTAATACACACGGGACATGTCACCAGGTGAACAGTATAAGTGAGGAGAGTGTGTTCCCCTGATGGTTTAATACACACGGGACATGTCACCAGGTGAACAGTATAAGTGAGGAGAGTGTGTTCCCCTGATGGTTTAATACACACGGGACATGTCACCAGGTGAACAGTATAAGTGAGGAGAGTGAGTTCCCCTGATTGTTTAATACACACGGGACATGTCACCAGGTGAACAGTATAAGTGAGGAGAGTGTGTTCCCCTGATGGTTTAATACACACGGGACATGTCACCAGGTGAACAGTATAAGTGAGGAGAGTGAGTTCCCCTGATTGTTTAAGACACACGGGACATTTCACCAGGTGAACATTGTAAGTGAGGAGAGTGTGTTCCCCTGATTGTTTTTTATAGACGGGACATGTAACCAGGTGAACAGTATAAGTGAGGAGAGTGTGTTCCCCGGATGGTTTAAAACATACGGGACATGTTACCAGGTGAACAGTATAAGTGAGGAGAGTGTGTTCCCCAGATTGTTTAATACACACGGGTCATGTTACCAGGTAAACAGTACAGGTGAGGAGACTGTGTTCCTTTGATGGTTTAATATACACGGGACATCTTACCAGGTGAACAGTATAAGTGAGGAGAGTGTGTTCCCCAGATTGTTTAATACACACGGGTCATGTTACCAGGTTAACAGTACAGGTGAGGAGACTGTGTTCCTTTGATGGTTTAATATACAAGGGACATGTTACCAGGTGAACAGTATAAGTGAGGAGAGTGTGTTCCCCAGATTGTTTAGTACACACGGGACATGTTGCCAGGTGAACAGTATAAGTTAGGAGAGTGTGTTCCCCAGATTGTTTAATACACACGGGTCATGTTACCAGGTTAACAGTACAGGTGAGGAGACTGTGTTCCTTTGATGGTTTAATATACAAGGGACATGTTACCAGGTGAACAGTATAAGTGAGCAGAGTGTGTTCCCCTGATGGTTTAAGACACACAGGACATGTTACCAGGTGAAAAGTATGAGTGAGGAGAGTGTGTACCCCTGATGGTTTAATACACACAGGACATGGCTTTGGGTGAACAGTATAAGTGAGGAGAGTGTGTTCCCCTGATGGTTTAATATACTCAGGACATGCTTCCAGGAGAACAGTTTTAGTGAGGAGACTGTGTTCCCCTGATGGTTTAATATACACGGGACATGTTACCAGGTGAACAGGAAGGCGAGGAGAGTGTGTTCCTCTGATTTTTCAATTTACAAGGGACGTTTTACCAGGTGAACAGTATAAGTGAGGAGAGTGTGTTCCCCTGATGGTTTAATATACACGGAACATGTTACCAGCTGAACAGTATCAGTGAGGAGATTGTGTTCCCCTGATGGTTTAAGACACACGGGACATGTTAGCAGGCGAACAGTATAAGTGAGTAGAGTGTGTTCCCCTGATGTTTTAATACACACGGGACATGTTACCAGCTGAACAGTATACGTGAGGAGAGTGTGTTCCCCTAATGTTTTAATAGACACGGGACATGTTACCAGGTGAACAGTATAAGTCAGGAGAGTGTGTTTCGCTGATGTTTTAATACACACGGTACATGTTACCAGGTGAACAGTATAAGTGAGCAGAGTGTGTTCCCCTGATTGTTTAATACACACGGGACATGTTACCAGGTGAACAGTATAAGTGAGGCGAGTGTGTTCCCCAGATTGTTTAATATACACGGGACATGTTACCAGGTGAGCAGTATAAGTGAGGAGAGTGTGTTCCCCTGATTGTTTAATACACACGGGACATGTTACCAGGTGAACAGTATAAGTGAGGAGAGTGTGTTCCCTGATGGTTTAATACACACGGGACATGTTACCAGGTGAAGAGTATAAGTGAGGAGAGTGTGTTCCCCTGATTGTTTAATACACACAGGACATGTTACCAGGTGAACAGTATAAGTGAGGAGAGTGTGTTCCCCTGATTGTTTATTACACACAGGACATTTCACCAGGTGAACAGTATAAGTGAGGAGAGTGAGTTCCCCTGATTGTTTAATACACACGGGACATGTCACCAGGTGAACAGTATAAGTGAGGAGAGTGTGTTCCCCTGATGGTTTAATACACACGGGACATGTCACCAGGTGAACAGTATAAGTGAGGAGAGTGAGTTCCCCTGATTGTTTAATACACACGGGACATGTCACCAGGTGAACAGTATAAGTGAGGAGAGTGTGTTCCCTTGATGGTTTAATACACACAGGACATTTCACCAGGTGAACAGTATAAGTGAGGCGAGTGTGTTCCCCAGATTGTTTAATATACACGGGACATGTTACCAGGTGAGCAGTATAAGTGAGGAGAGTGTGTTCCCCTGATTGTTTTTTATAGAAGGGACATGTAACCAGGTGAACAGTATAAGTGAGGAGAGTGTGTTCCCCGGATGGTTTAAAACATACGGGACATGTTACCAGGTAAACAGTACAGGTGAGGAGACTGTGTTTCTTTGATGGTTTAATATACACGGGACATCTTACCAGGTGAACAGTATAAGTGAGGAGAGTGTGTTCCACAGATTGTTTAATACACACGGGTCATGTTACCAGGTTAACAGTACAGGTGAGGAGACTGTGTTCCTTTGATGGTTTAATATACAAGGGACATGTCACCAGGTGAACAGTATAAGTGAGGAGAGTGTGTTCCCCAGATTGTTTAGTACACACGGGACATGTTGCCAGGTGAACAGTATAAGTTAGGAGAGTGTGTTCCCCAGATTGTTTAATACACACGGGTCATGTTACCAGGTTAACAGTACAGGTGAGGAGACTGTGTTCCTTTGATGGTTTAATATACAAGGGACATGTTACCAGGTGAACAGTATAAGTGAGCAGAGTGTGTTCCCCTGATGGTTTAAGACACACAGGACATGTTACCAGGTGAAAAGTATGAGTGAGGAGAGTGTGTACCCCTGATGGTTGAATACACACAGGACATGGCTTTAGGTGAACAGTATAAGTGAGGAGAGTGTGTTCCCCTGATGGTTGAATATACACGGGGCATGTTGCCAGGTGAACTGTATAAGTGAGGAGAGTGTGTTCCCCTGATAGTTTAATACACACGGGACATGTTACCAGGTGAACAGTATAAGTGAGGAGAGTGTGTTCCACAGATTGTTTAATACACACGGGTCATGTTACCAGGTTAACAGTACAGGTGAGGAGACTGTGTTCCTTTGATGGTTTAATATACAAGGGACATGTCACCAGGTGAACAGTATAAGTGAGGAGAGTGTGTTCCCCAGATTGTTTAGTACACACGGGACATGTTGCCAGGTGAACAGTATAAGTTAGGAGAGTGTGTTCCCCAGATTGTTTAATACACACGGGTCATGTTACCAGGTTAACAGTACAGGTGAGGAGACTGTGTTCCTTTGATGGTTTAATATACAAGGGACATGTTACCAGGTGAACAGTATAAGTGAGCAGAGTGTGTTCCCCTGATGGTTTAAGACACACAGGACATGTTACCAGGTGAAAAGTATGAGTGAGGAGAGTGTGTACCCCTGATGGTTGAATACACACAGGACATGGCTTTAGGTGAACAGTATAAGTGAGGAGAGTGTGTTCCCCTGATGGTTGAATATACACGGGGCATGTTGCCAGGTGAACTGTATAAGTGAGGAGAGTGTGTTCCCCTGATAGTTTAATACACACGGGACATGTTACCAGGTGAACAGTATAAGTGAGGAGAGTGTGTTCCCTGATGGTTTAATACACACGGGACATGTTACCAGGTGAAGAGTATAAGTGAGGAGAGTGTGTTCCCCTGATTGTTTAATACACACAGGACCTGTTACCAGGTGAAGAGTATAAGTGAGGAGAGTGTGTTCCCCTGATTGTTTAATACACACAGGACATTTCACCAGGTGAACAGTATAAGTGAGGAGACTGTGTTCCACTGATGGTTTAATATACACGGGACATCTTCCCAGGTGAACAGTATAAGTGAGCAGAGTGTGTTCCCCTGATTGTTTAATACACACAGGACATGTTACCAGGTGAACAGTATAAGTGAGGAGAGTGTGTTCCCCTGATTGTTTTTTATACACAGGACATGTTACCAGGTGAACAGTATAAGGGAGCAGAGTGTGTTCCCCTGATGGTTTAAGACACACGGTACATGTTACCAGGTGAACAGTATAAGTGAGGAGAGTGTGTTCCCCTGATGGTTTAATATACTCAGGACATGCTTCCAGGAGAACAGTTTTAGTGAGGAGAGTGTATTCCCCTGATGATTTAATATACACGGGACATGTTACCAGGTGAACAGGAAGGCGAGGAGAGTGTGTTCCCCTGATGGTTTAATATACACGGAACATGTTACCAGCTGAACAGTATCAGTGAGGAGATTGTGTTCCCCTGATGGTTTCAAACACATGGGACATGTCACCAGGCGAACAGTATAAGTGAGGAGAGTGTGTTCCCCTGATGGTTTAAGACACACGGGACATGTTACCATTTGAAAAGTATAAGTGAGGAGAGTGTGTTCCCCTGATGGTTTAATACACACGGGACATGTTACCAGGTGAAGAGTATAAGTGAGGAGAGTGTGTTCCCCTGATGGTTTAATACACACGGGACATGTTACCAGGTGAACAGTATAAGTGAGGAGAGTGTGTTCCCCTGATGGTTTAATACACAAGGGACATGTCACCAGGAGAACAGTATAAGTGAGGAGAGTGTGTTCCCCTGATTGTTTAATATACACAGGATATGTTACCATTTGAAAAGTATAAGTGAGGAGAGTGTGTTCCCCTGATGGTTTAATACACACGGGACATGTTACCAGGTGAAGAGTATAAGTGAGGAGAGTGTGTTCCCCTGATGGTTTAATACACACGGGACATGTTACCAGGTGAACAGTATAAGTGAGGAGAGTGTGTTCCCCTGATGGTTTAATATACACGAGACATGTCAGCAGGTGAACTGTATAAGTGAGGAGAGGGTGTTCCCCTGATGTTTTAATACACACGGGACATGTTACCAGATGAACAGTATAAGTGAGGAGAGTGTGTTCCCCTAATGTTTTAATAGACACGGGACAAGTTACCAGGTGAACAGTATAAGTGAGGAGAGTGTGTTCCCCTAATGTTTTAATAGACACGGGACAAGTTACCAGGTGAACAGTATAAGTGAGTAGAGTGTGTTCCCCTAATGTTTTAATAGACACGGGACAAGTTACCAGGTGAACAGTATAAGTGAGGAGAGTGTATTCCCCTGATGGTTTAATATACACGGGACATGTTACCAGATGAACAGTATAAGTGAGGAGAGTGTGTTCCCCTAATGTTTTAATAGACACGGGACAAGTTACCAGGTGAACAGTATAAGTGAGGAGAGTGTGTTCCCCTGATGGTTTAATATACACGGGACATGTTACCAGGTGAACAGTATAAGTGAGGAGAGTGTGTTCCCCTGATTGTTTAATACTCACGGGACATGTTACCAGGTGAACAGTATAAGTGAGGAGAGGGTGTTCCCCTGATGTTTTAATACACACGGGACATGTTACCAGGTGATCAGTATAAGTGAGGCGAGTGTGGTCCCCTAATGTTTTAATAGACACGGGACAAGTTACCAGGTGAACAGTATAAGTGAGGCGAGTGTGTTCCCCAGATTGTTTAATATACACAGGACATGTTACCAGGTGAACAGTATAAGTGAGGAGAGTGTGTTTCGCTGATGTTTTAATACATACGGGACATGTTACCAGGTGAACAGTATAAGTGAGCAGAATGTGTTCCCCTGATTGTTTAATACACACGGGACATGTTGCCAGGTGAACAGTATAAGTGAGGAGAGTGTGTTTCGCTGATGTTTTAATACACACGGGACATGTTACCAGGTGAACAGTATAAGTGAGGAGAGTGTGTTCCCCTGATTGTTTAATACACACGGGACATGTTACCAGGTGACCAGTTTAAGTGAGGAGAGTGTGTTCCCCTGATTGTTTAATAAGCACATGACATGTTACCAGGTGAACAGTGTAAGTGAGGAGAGTGTGTTCCCCTGATGGTTTAATATACACGAGACATGTTACCAGGTGAACAGTATAAGTGAGGAGAGTGTGTTCCCCTGATTGTTTAATATACACGGGACATGTTACCAGGTGAACAGTATAAGTGAGGAGAGGGTGTTCCCCTGATGTTTTAATACACACGGGACATGTTACCAGATGAACAGTGTAAGTGAGGAGAGTGTGTTCCCCGAATGTTTTAATAGACACGGGACAAGTTACCAGGTGAACAGTATAAGTGAGGCGAGTGTGTTCCCCAGATTGTTTAATATACACAGGACATGTTACCAGGTGAACAGTATAAGTGAGGAGAGTGTGTTTCGCTGATGTTTTAATACACACGGGACATGTTACCAGGTGAACAGTTTAAGTGAGGAGAGTGTGTTTCGCTGATGTTTTAATACACACGGGACATGTTACCAGGTGAACAGTATAAGTGAGGCGAGTGTGTTCCCCAGATTGTTTAATATAGACGAGACATTTTACCAGGTGAACAGTATAAGTGAGGAGAGTGTGTTCCCCAGATTGTTTAATACACACGGGACATGGTACCAGGTGAACAGTATAATTGAGGAGAGTGTGTTCCCCTGATGTTTTACTACACACAGGACATGTTACCAGGCGAACAGAATAAGTGAGGAGAGTGTGTTCCCCTGATTGTTTAATACACACGGGACATGTTACCAGGCAAACAGTTTAAGTGAGGAGAGTGTGTTCCCCTGATTTTTTAATGCACGCGGGACATTTCACTAGGTGAACATTATAAGTGAGGAGAGTGTGTTCCCCTGATGGTTTAATATACACGGGACATTTTACCAGGTGAACAGTATAAGTGAGGAGAGTGTGTTCCACTGATGGTTTAATATACGCGGGACATGTTACCAGGTGAACAGTCGAAGTGAGGAGAGTTTGTTCCCCTGATTGTTTAATACTGACGGGACATGTTACCTGGTGAACAGTATAAGTGAGGAGAGTGTCTTCCCCTGATGGTTTAATATACACGGGACATGTTACCAGGTGAACAATATAAGTGAGGAGAGTGTGTTCCCCTGATGGTTTCATACTGATGGGACATGTTACCAGGTGAAGAGTATAAGTGAGGAGAGTGTGTTCCCCTGATTGTTTAATACTGACGGGATGGGAGTGGGGGAGGGCAGTGGGGGAGTGGAGTGGGAGTGGAGTGGGGGAATGGAGTGGGAGGGGAGTGGGGGAGTGCAGTGGGAATCGGCTGGGAGGGGGAGTGGGAGGCGAGTGGGAGGGGGAGTGGGAGGGGTAGTGGGAGGGGAGGAGGTAGGGGAGAGGAGGAGGGGAGGGGGGAAGGGGAAGGGTGAGGGTGAGGGGATTGCGATGGGAGGGGGTAGGTGAGCGTTAAGGGGAGTGGGAGAGGGGAGTGAGGGAGTGAGGGAGGGGAGTGGGGAAGTGGCAGGGGTAGGGGAGTGGGAGTGGGAGATGGGTGGCGGACGGGTGTGGGAAGTGGGTGGAGGCGGGGTTGGGAAGGTGAGTGGGGGAGGGGAGTGGGAAGGGGGTGTTGGAGAGGTTGGGAAGGTTTGTGGGGGAGGGGAGTGGGGAAGGGGGTGGGGGAGGGGAGTGGGGAAGGGGTGGGGGAGGGGTTGGGAAGGTGATTGGGGGAGGGGAGTGGGGAAGGGGGTGGGGGAGGGGAGTGGGGAAGGGGGTGTTGGAGAGGTTGGGAAGGTGATTGGGGGAGGGGAGTGGGGGCGGGTTGTTCGGGAGGGGAGTGGTGGAGGGGTATGCAGGAGGGGATTGGGAGAGGGGAGAGGGGGAGGGAAGTGGGGGATCGGAGTGGGAAGGGGTGGGGGAGGGGTTGGGAAGGTGATTGGGGGAGGGGTCTGGGGGAGGGGTGTGCGGGTGGGGAGGGGGGGAATTGATTGGGAAGGGGAGTGGGGGAGGGGAGAGGACGGGAGTAGGGGTGGCAGTGGGAGAGGGGAGTGGGAAGGGGAGTGGAGTAGGGGAGAGGAGGGTAGGAGGGTAGAGTAGGGGAGGAGGGGGGAGGAGGGTAGAGGAGGGGAGTAGGGGTGGCTGTGGGAGAGGGGAGTGGGAATGGGAGTGGAGGAGGGGAGGAGGGTAGAGTAGGGGAGGAGGGGAGAGGAGGGGAGTCGGGTAGGCTGTGGGAGATTGGAGTGGGAAGGGTAGTGGGGGAGGGAAGAGGTGGGGAGAGGAGGCTGTGAGAGAGGGGAATGGCAAGGGGAGTGTGGAGGGGAGAGGATGGGAATGGGGAGGCTGTGGGAGAGGGGCGTGGTAAGCGGAAGGTGGAGGGGAGCGGAGGGAGGAGAGGGGTAGCGAGTGGGAGTGGCAGAGGGAAGTGAGTGATGGGAGTGTGGGAGGGTTGAAGGGGAGCGGAGTGGAGGAGGGATGTGGGGGACGGTAAGTGGGTGAGGGGAGTGGGACAGGGGAGTGGAAAGGGAGTGGGATAGGGTAGTGGGGGAGGGGAGTGGAAGCGGAGTGGGGAGGGGAGTGGAAGGGGAGTGGGGGAGGTGAGTGGAAGGGGAGTGGGGGGGAGTGGAGTGGAAGGGGAGTGGGGGAGGGGAGTGGGGGAGGGGAGTGGAAGGGGAGTGGGCGAGCAAAGTTGGAAGGACTGTGGGAGGGGAGTTTGAGGGGAGTTGGAAGGGGAGGGGAGTGGGAGAGGGGAGTGGAAGGGGAGTGGGGGAAGGGAGGGGAAGGTGGAGGGGAAGGTGGAGAGGGGTAGCGAGTGGGAGTGGCGGAGGGAAGTGTTTGATGGGAGTGTGGGAGGGTTGAAGGGGAGCGGAGTGGAGGAGGGATGTAGGGTACGGTGAGTGTGTGAGGGGAGTGGGACAGGGGAGTGGAAAGGGAGTGGGAAAGGGTAGTGGGGGAGGGGAATGGAAGCAGAGTGGGGAGGGAGTGGAAGGGGGGAATGGGAGTGGAGGAGGGGGAGTGGGGGAGGGGGTGTGGGGGAGTGGGGTGGTGGAGGGGAGTGGGGGAGTGGGGGAGTGGGGGAGGGGAGTGTGGGAGGGGCGTGGGGAGGGGACTGGGGGAGCGAAGTGGAAAGGAGAGTGGGTGAGGGGAGTGGGACAGCAGAGTGGAAGGGGAGTGGGAAAGGGTAGTGGGGGAGGGGAGTGGAAGCGGAGTGGGGAGGGGAGTGGAAGGGGATTTGGGGAGGGGAGTGGAAGGGGATTGGGGGGGGAGGGGAATGGAAGGGGAGTGGGGGAGGGGAGTGGGGGAGGGGAGTGGAAGGGGAGTGGGCGAGCAAAGTGGGAAGGAGAGTGGGGGAGGGGAGTGGAGGTGGGATTTTGGGGACTGGAGTGGGGTTGAGGAGTGTGGGAGGGGAGTGATGTAGGGTAGTGGTGGAGGGTGGTTGGGGCAGGGGAGTTGGGGAGGGTCGTGTGTTAGGGGAATGGGGAGGGGGTTTGTGGAGCGGAATGGAGGAGCGAAGTTTGGGAGGCGAGTGGGGAGGGGAGTGGAAGGGGAGTGGGTGAGCGAAGTGGGAAGGAGAGTGGGGGAGGGGTGTGGGAAGGGGAGTGGGGGAGGGGAGTTGGAAGGGGAGTGGGGGAGGGGAGTTGGAAGGGGAGTGGGGGAGGGGAGTGGGGAAGTGGGGGAGCGAAGTGGGAAGGAGAGTGGGGGAGGGGAGTGCGAAGGAGAGTGGGGGAGGGGAATGTGAAGGAGAGTGGGGGAGGGGAGTGCGTAGGGGTGTGGGAAGGGGAGTGAGGGAGGGGAGTGGGAATGGGAGTGGGGGAGGGGAGTGGAAGGGCAGTGGGGGCGGGGAGTGGAGTAGTGGAGAGGAGAGGAGTGCAGAGGAGGAGAGTGGGGTCGTGGAGTTGGGGAGGGGATTGGGAAGGGGAGTGGGGAGGAGAGAGGAGGGGGAGAGGAGAGGGGTAGAGAGTGGGAGTGGTGGAGGGAAGTGGGGGAGGAGAGTGTGGGAGGAGAGAAGGGAAGGGTACTGGGGTAGGGGAGTGGGAGTGGGGTGTGGAGAAGTGGAGTGGGGGTGGGGTGTGGTGCAGGGGCGTGGGTGTGTGGGGGGAGTGGGGTAGGGGAGTTGGTGAGGGGTGTGGAGGAAGGGAGTGGGTGTGTGTAGGGGAGTGGGGTCGGGGAGTGGGTGTGGGGTGTGGAGGAGGGGAGTGGGGGAGGAGATTGGGGAGGGGAGTGGGGGAGGGGAGTGGGGGAGGAGCGTGGAGTAGGGGAGTGGTGGAAGGGAGTGGGGTAGGGGAATGGGGGAGGGGGGTTGGGGAGCGGAGTGGAGTAAGGACGTTTGGGAGGGGAGTGGGGGAGGGGAGTGATTTAGGGGAGTGGTGGAGGGGTGTGGGGTAGGGGAATTGGGGCGGGGAGTGGGCAAGGGGAGCTGGGGAGCGCAGTGGTGTCGGGGAGTCGGGGAGTGAGTTTGGGGAGGGGAGTGCGGTAGGGATGTGGGGGTGGAGAGTGGGGGTGAGCGGGGGAGAGGAGAGGGATAGGGGAGTGGGGGATGTGTGTGGGAGGGAGTTGGGCAGGGGAATGGGTGTGGGAAGTTGGGGAGGGGAGTGGGGGATGGGAGTTAGGGAGGGGAGTGGGGGAGGTGAGTGGGAGGGAGTTGGTGGGGGGAGTTGGAAGGGGAGTGGGTGGGGTGTGGGGGAGGGGCGTAGAAGGAATCTGGGGGAGGGGAGTGGAAATGGTGTGGAGGAGGGGAGTGGGGGAGGGGATGTGGGGAGGGGAGTGGGGGAGGGGAGTGCGGGTGGGGAGTGGAAGGGGAGTGGGGGAGGGGAGTGGGAAGGAGAGTGGGGGAGGGGAGTTGGAAGGGGAGAGGGAAGGGGAGTGGAAATGGAGTGGGGTAGGGGGTGGGGGAGGGGTGTGGGTATGGGGAGTAGGGGAGGGGAGTGGAGGAGGAGATTTGGGGACGGGAGTGGGGTTGGGGAGTGGGGGAGGGGTGTGATGTAGAGTAGTGGTGGAGGGGGTTGGGGAGGGGCGTTGGGGAGGGGAGTGGGGTAGGGGAATGGGGAGGGGGGTTGGGGAGCGGAATGGAGGAGGGAAGTTTATGAGGCGAGTGGGGGAGGGGAGTGGAGAGGAGTGGAGAGGAGGGGAGTGGGGGAGGGGTGTGATGTCGGGTAGTGGTGGAGGGGGGTTGGGGAGGGGAGTTGGGGAGGGGAGTGGGGTAGGGGAATGGGGAGGGGGGTTGGGGAGCGGAATGGAGGAGGGAAGTTTGGGAGGCAAGTGGGGGAGGGGAGTGGAGAGGAGTGGAGAGGAGGGGAGTGGGGGAGGGGATTGGGAAGGGGAGTGGGGAGGAGAGATGAGGGGGAGAGGAGAGGGGTAGAGAGTGGGAGTGGTGGAGGGAAGTGGGGGAGGAGATTGTGGGAGGAGAGAAGGAGAGAGGACTGGGGTAGGGGAGTGGGTGTGGGGAGTGGTGCAGGGGATTGGGTGTGTGGAGGGGAGTGGGGTAGGGGAGTGGGAGTGGAGTGTGGTGGAAGGGAGTGGGTGTGTGGAGGGGAGAGGGGGAGGTGAGTGCGGGAGGGGAGTGGGGGAGGGATTTGGGGGAGGGCAGATGGGGAGGTGAGTGGGGTTGGGGAGTGGGGGAGGGGCATGGGGGAGTGGAGTGGAGGGGAGAGTTTGGGGAGGGGATTTGGGTAGGAGAATGGGGGAGGGTGTTGGGGAGCGGAGTAGGGGAGGGGAGTGGGGGAGGGGAGTGGAGTGGGGGAGGAGATTGGGGGAGGGGAGTGGGGGAGGAGATTGGGGGAGGGGAATGGGGGAGGAGTGTGGAGTAGGGGTTTGGGGGAGAGGAGTGGGATAGGGGAAGGGGAGGGGTATTGGAGAACGGGGTGGGGGAGCGGAGTGGAGTAGGGAAGTTTGGGAGGCGAGTGGGGGAGCTGAGTGGGGGAGGGGAGTGATATAGGGGGGTGGGGGAGGGGAGTGGGGTAGGGGAGTTGGGGCGGGGAGTGGGCAAGGGGAGCTGGGGAGCGCAGTGGGGTAGAGGAGTGGGGGTGGAGAGTGGGAGTGAGCGGGGGAGGGGAGTGGTATTGGGGAGTGGGGGAGGTGAGTGGGAGGAAGTTGGTGGGGGGATTTGGGGAGATGAGTGGGGGAGGGAAGTTGGGGATGTGAGTGGGGTTGGGGTGTGAGGGAGGGGAGTTAGGGAAGGGAGTGGGGAGTTGAGTGGGAGGGAGTTAGTGAGGGGAGTTGGGGAGGTGAGGGGGGAGGGGAGTGGGGGAGGGGAGTTAGGGAGGGGAGTTAGGGAGGTGGGTGGGAGGGAGTTAGTGAGGGGAGTTGGGGAGTTGAGTGGGGGAGGGGAGTGGGGGTGCGGAGTTAGGGAGGTGGGTGGGGTAGGGGAGTGGGGTTGGGGAGCGGAATGGAGGAGGGCAGTTTGGGAGGCGAGTGTGGGAGGGGAGTGGAGAGGAGTGGAGAGCAGGGGAGTGGGGGAGGTGAGTGAGAGGGAGTTAGTGAGGGGAGTTGGTGAGGTGAGGGGGAGGGAGTTGGTGAGGGGGATTGGGGAGGTAAGTGGGGTGGGGGAGTGAGGGAGGGGAGTTAGGGAGGGGAGTGGGGTGAGGGAGGGGAGTTAGGGAGGGGAGTGGGGGAGGTGAGTGGGAGGGAGTTAGTGAGGGGAGTTGGGGAGGTGAGGGGGAGGGGAGTGGGGGAGGCGAGTTAGGGAGGGGAGTTAAGGATGTGAGTGGGAGGGAGTTGGTGAGGGGAGTTGGGGAGGTGAGTAGTGGAGGGGTGTGGGCTTGCGGAGTTAGGGATGTGAGTGGGGTTAGGGTGTGGGGGAGTGGAGTGGGTAAGGGGAGCTGGGGATGGGATTTGGGACGGGGAATGGGGGAGGGTGTTTGGGGAGCGGAGTGGAGTAGGGAAGTTTGGGAGGTGAGTGGGGGATGGGAGTGGTGTCGGGGAGTGGGGGAGGGGTGTGATATATGCGAGTGGGGGAGGGGAGTGGGGTAGGGGAGTTGGGGCGGGGAGTGGGCAAGGGGAGCTGGGGAGCGCAGTGGGGTGGGGAGTGGGGGTGGAGAATGGGGGTGAGCGGGGGAGGGGAGTGGGATAGGGGAGTGGGTACCATGAGTGGGAGGGAGTTGGGCAGGGGAGTGAGTGAGGGGAGTTGGGGAGGGGTGTGAGGGAGGGGAGTTAGGGAGAGGAGTGGGGGAGGTGAGTGGGAGGGAGTTGGTGGGGAGAGTTGGGGAGATGAGTGGGGGAGGGGAATGGGGGAGGGAAGTTGGTGATCTGAGAGGGGTAGGGGAGTGAGGGAGGGGAGATAGGGAGGGGAGTGGGGGAGGTGAGTGGGAGGGAGTTAGTGAGTGGAGTTATGGAGGTGAGTGGTAGGGAGTTGGGAAGGTGAATGGGGGAGGGGAGTTGGGGTAGGGGAGTGGGGGCGGGGAGTGGGAAATGGGAGCTGGGGAGTGCAGTGGGGTAGGGGAGTGGGGGTGGAGAGTGGGGGTGAGCGGTGGATTGGAGTGGGATAGGGGAGTGGGGGAGGTGAGTGGGAGGGAGTTGGGCAGGTGAGTGGGTAAGGGGAGTTGGGGAGGGGAGTTAGGGAGGGGAGTGGTGGAGGTGAGTAGGAGGGAGTTGTTGGGGGGAGTTGGGGAGATGTGGGGGAGGGGAGTGAGGGATGGGAGTTAGGGAGGGGAGTGGGGGAGGTGAGTGGGAGGGAGTTAGTGAGTGGAGTTGTGGAGGTGAGGGGGTGGGGAGTGGGGGAGGGGAGTTATGCAGGTGAGTGGGAGGGAGTTGGGAAGGTGAGTTGGGGAGGGGAGTTGGCGTGCGGAGTTAGGGAGGTGAGTGGCGTCGGGGAGTTGGGGAGGGGAGTTAGGGAGGGGAGTGGGGGAGGTGAGTGGGAGGACTTAGTGAGGGGAGTTGGAGAGGTGAGGGGGAGCGGAGTGGAGTAGGGAAGTTTGGGAGGCGAGTGGGGGAAGGGAGTGGTGTAGGGGAGTGGGGGAGGGGATTGACATAGGGGAGTGGGGGAGGGGAGCTGGAGAGGGGAGTGGGGTAGGGGAGTGGGGGAGGGGAATGGTGCAGGGGAGTGGGGGTGGGGAGTGCGGGAGGGGTGTTGGGGAAGGGAGTGGGGGAGGGGAATGAGGGATTGGAGTGGGGGAGGTGAGTGGGGGAGGGGAGTGGGGTAGGGGTGTTGGGGATGGGAGTGGGGGAGGGGAGTGATATAGTGATGTGGGGAAGTGGAGTGGGGGAGGGTAGTGGGGGAGAGGAGTGGGGGCGGGGAGTGGGGGAGGGGAGTGGGGGAGGTGAGTGGGGTAGGGGTGTTGGGGAGGGGAGTGGGGGAGGTGAGTGGGAGGGAGTTGTTGGGGGGAGTTGGGGAGATGAGTGGGGGAGATGAGTGGGGGAGGGAAGTTGGTGACGTAAGTGGGGTAGGGGAGTCAGGGAGGGGATTTAGGGAGGGGAGTGGGGGAGGTGAGAGGGAGGACTTAGTGAGGGGAGTTGGGGAGGTGAGGGCGAGGGGAGTGGGGGAGGGGAGTTAGGGATGTGAGTGGGGCAGGGGAGTGGGGGAGGGGAGTGGTTAAGGGGAGCAGGGGAGGGGATATGGGTAGGGGAATAGGGGAGGGGGTTTGGGGAGCGGAGTGGAGTAGGGAAGTTTGGGAGGCGAGTGGGGGACGGGAGTGGTGTAGGGGAGTGGGGGAGGGGATTGACATAGGGGAGTGGGGGAGGGGTGTTGGGGAGGGGAATGGGGGAGGGGAGTGGAGTAGGGGGGTGGGGGAGGGGTGTGAGGGAGGGAGTTTGGGGAGGGGTGTGGGGGAGGGGAGCGGGGGAGGGCTGTGGGGTAGGGGAGTGGTGGAGGGGAATGGGGGATTGGAGTGGGGGAGGGGAGTGGGGGAGGGGAGTGGGGTAGGGGTGTTGGGGATGGGAGTGGGGGAGGGGAGTGATATTGCGCAGTGGGGAAGTGGAGTGGGAGGAGTAGAGTGGGGGAGTGGAGTGGGGGAGGGGAGTGGGGTAGGGGTGTTGGGGATGGGAGTGGGGTAGGGGTGTTGGGGAGGGGAATGGGGGAGGGGAGTGGTGGAGAGGAGTGGGGGAGTGGAGTGGGGGAGGGGAGTGGTGGAGAGCAGTGGGGGAGTGGAGTGGGGGAGGGGAGTGGGGGAGGGGAGTGGGGGAGGGGAGTGGGGTAGGGGTGTTGGGGAGGGGAGTGGGGGAGTGGAGTGGGGGAGTGGAGTGGGGGAGGGGAGTGGGGTAGGGGTGTTGGGGAGGGGAGTGGGGGAGGGGAGTGGGGGAGGGGAGTGGGGTAGGGGTGTTGGGGAGGGGAGTGGGGGTGGGAGTTTGGGGAGGGGAGTGGGGGAGGGGAGTGGGGGAGGGGAGTGGGGGAGGGAGTTTGGGGAGGGGAGTGGGGGAGGGGAGTGGGGGAGGGGAGTGGGGGTGGGGAGTGGGGTAGGGGTGTTGGGGAGGGGAGTGGGGGTGGGAGTTTGGGGAGGGGAGTGGGGGAGGGGAGTGGGGGAGGGGAGTGGGGGAGGGGAGTGGGGGAGGGGAGTGGTGGAGAGGAGTGCCTTGGAACATGTACTGACATTAATGGTGCTATATAAATACAAGTTGTTGTTGTGTTGGACATATATCACCTTTCCTTCATCATGACTGGGTGAAAATGCTGTAACTCCTTCTCCAACACCATTGTGAGATGACCTTCACCACACAGACTGCAGAGGTTCAAGGTAATGGACCAGCATCACCTTCTCAATGGACAACTGGGGATGGACAATATCTGCTGGTCTGGTGACAGACACATCCTAACAATGAAGACAAATATCTGTCTGTGTAAAATGGATGAAAAGTCTTTACACAAAGAGAATCATAGAGAGATACTGCACTGAAACAGACCCTTTGGCCCATCGAGTATGTGCTGACCAACAGCCACCCATTTATATATCCGACATTAATCCCATATTCCCTACAACATCCCCACCATCCTCCAACCACCGAACGAGACTAGGGACATTTACAATGGCCAATTTATCAATCAAACTGCAAGTCTTTGTCTGTGGGAGGAAACCAGAGCACCCGGCAGAAACCCACATGGTCACAGGCAAAACTTGCAAACTCCACACAGGCAGCACCCAGAACAGAACCCGGGAAACTGGAGCTGTGAGACTGTGGCAGTAAACAGAACCGAACCCAGGTCACTGGAGCAGTGAGACTGTGGCAGTCCCCAGAACCGAACCCGGGTCACTGGAGCTGTGAGACTGTGGCAGTAAACAGAACCGAACCCAGGTCACTGGAGCTGTGAGACTGTGGCAGTAAACAGAACCGAACCCGGGACACTGGAGCTGTGAGGCTGTGGCAGTAAACAGAACCGAACCCAGGTCACTGGAGCTGTGAGACTGTGGCAGTAAACAGAACCGAACCCAGGTCACTGGAGCTGTGAGACTGTGGCAGTAAACAGAACCGAACCCGGGTCACTGGAGCTGTGAGACTGTGGCAGTAAACAGAACCGAACCCAGGTCACTGGAGCTGTGAGACTGTGGCAGTGAACAGAACCGAACCCGGGTCACTGGAGCTGTGAGACTGTGGCAGGAAACAGAACCGAACCCGGGACACTGGAGCTGTGAGACTGTGGCAGTAAACAGAACCGAACCCAGGTCACTGGAGCTGTGAGACTGTGGCAGTAAACAGAACCGAACCCAGGTCACTGGAGCTGTGAGACTGTGGCAGTAAACAGAACCGAACCCGGGTCACTGGAGCTGTGAGACTGTGGCAGTAAGCAGAACCGAACCCGGGTCACTGGAGCTGTGAGACTGTGGCAGTAAACAGAACAGAACCCGGGACACTGGAGCTGTGAGACTGTGGCAGTAAACAGAACTGAACCCGGGACACTGGAGCTGTGAGGCTGTGGCAGTCCCCAGAACCGAACCCGGGACACTGGAGCTGTGAGGCTGTGGCAGTAAACAGAACCGAACCCGGGACACTGGAGCTGTGAGACTGTGACAGTAAACAGAACCGAACCCGGGTCACTGGAGCTGTGAGACTGTGGCAGTAAACAGAACCGAACCCAGGTCACTGGAGCTGTGAGACTGTGGCAGTAAACAGAACTGAACCCGGGACACTGGAGCTGTGAGGCTGTGGCAGTCCCCAGAACCGAACCCGGGACACTGGAGCTGTGAGGCTGTGGCAGTAAACAGAACCGAACCCGGGACACTGGAGCTGTGAGACTGTGGCAGTACGCAGAACCGAACCCAGGTCACTGGAGCTGTGAGACTGTGGCAGTAAACAGAACCGAACCCAGGTCACTGGAGCTGTGAGACTGTGGCAGTAAACAGAACCAAACCCAGGTCACTGGAGCTGTGAGACTGTGGCAGTAAACAGAACCGAACCCAGGTCACTGGAGCTGTGAGACTGTGGCAGTAAACAGAACCGAACCCGGGTCACTGGAGCTGTGAGACTGTGGCAGTAAACAGAACCGAACCCAGGTCACTGGAGCTGTGAGACTGTGGCAGTAAACAGAACTGAACCCGGGACACTGGAGCGGTGAGACTGTGGCAGTAAACAGAACCGAACCCAGGTCACTGGAGCTGTGAGACTGTGGCAGTAAACAGAACTGAACCCGGGTCACTGGAGCTGTGAGAATGTGGCAGTAAACAGAACCGAACCCGGGTCACTGAAGCTGTGAGACTGTGGCAGTAAACAGAACCGAACCCAGGTCACTGGAGCTGTGAGACTGTGGCAGTAAACAGAACCGAACCCAGGTCAGTGGAGCTGTGAGACTGTGGCAGTAAACAGAACTGAACCCGGGTCACTGGAGCTGTGAGACTGTGGCAGTAAACAGAACTGAACCCGGGTCACTGGAGCAGTGAGACTGTGGCAGTAAACAGAACCGAACCCAGGTCACTGGAGCTGTGAGACTGTGGCAGTAAACAGAACCGAACCCGGGACACTGGAGCTGTGAGGCTGTGGCAGTCCCCAGAACCGAACCCGGGACACTGGAGCTGTGAGACTGCGGCAGTACGCAGAACTGAACCCGGGTCACTGGAGCTGTGAGAGTGTGGCAGTAAACAGAACCGAACCCGGGACACTGGAGCTGTGAGACTGTGGCAGTCCCCAGAACCGAACCCAGGACACTGGAGCTGTGAGGCTGTGGCAGTAAACAGAACCGAACTCAGGTCACTGGAGCTGTGAGACTGTGGCAGTAAACAGAACTGAACCCGGGTCACTGGAGCTGTGAGACTGTGGCAGTAAACAGAACCGAACCCAGGACACTGGAGCTGTGAGACTGTGGCAGTAAACAGAACCGAACCCAGGACACTGGAGCTGTGAGACTGTGGCAGTAAACAGAACTGAACCCAGGTCACTGGAGCTGTGAGACTGTGGCAGTAAACAGAACCGAACCCAGGACACTGGAGCTGTGAGACTGTGGCAGTAAACAGAACTGAACCCAGGTCACTGGAGCTGTGAGACTGTGGCAGTAAACAGAACCGAACCCAGGTCACTGGAGCTGTGAGGCTGTGGCAGTAAACAGAACTGAACCCAGGACACTGGAGCTGTGAGACTGTGGCAGTAAACAGAACCGAACCCGGGTCACTGGAGCTGTGAGACTGTGGCAGTAAACAGAACCGAACCCAGGTCACTGGAGCTGTGAGACTGTGGCAGTAAACAGAACTGAACCCAGTTCACTGGAGCTGTGAGACTGTGGCAGTAAACAGAACCGAACCCAGGTCACTGGAGCTGTGAGACTGGGGCAGTAAACAGAACTGAACCCGGGTCACTGGAGCTGTGAGACTGTGGCAGTAAACAGAACCGAACCCAGGTCACTGGAGCTGTGAGACTGTGGCAGTAAACAGAACCGAACCCGGGACACTGGTGCTGTGAGACTGTGGCAGTAAACAGAACCGAACCCAGGTCACTGGAGCTGTGAGACTGTGGCTGTAAACAGAACCGAACCCGGGACACTGGAGCTGTGAGACTGTGGCAGTCCCCAGAACCGAACCCAGGACACTGGAGCTGTGAGGCTGTGGCAGTAAACAGAACCGAACTCAGGTCACTGGAGCTGTGAGACTGTGGCAGTAAACAGAACCGAACCCGGGTCACTGGAGCTGTGAGACTGTGGCAGTAAACAGAACCGAACTCAGGTCACTGGAGCTGTGAGACTGTGGCAGTAAACAGAACCGAACCCGGGTCACTGGAGCTGTGAGACTGTGGCAGTAAACAGAACCGAACCCAGGTCACTGGAGCTGTGAGACGGTGGCAGTAAACAGAACTGAACCCAGGTCACTGGAGCTGTGAGGCTGTGGCAGTAAACAGAACCGAACCCGGGACACTGGAGCTGTGAGACTGTGGCAGTAAACAGAACCGAACCCGGGACACTGGAGCTGTGAGACTGTGGCAGTAAACAGAACCGAACCCGGGTCACTGGAGCTGTGAGACTGTGGCAGTAAACAGAACCGAACCCGGGACACTGGAGCTGTGAGACTGTGGCAGTAAACAGAACCGAACCCGGGACACTGGAGCTGTGAGACTGTGGCAGTCCCCAGAACCGAACCCAGGTCACTGAAGCTGTGAGACTGTGGCAGTAAACAGAACCGAACCCAGGTCACTGGAGCTGTGAGGCTGTGGCAGTCCCCAGAACCGAACCCGGGACACTGGAGCTGTGAGACTGTGGCAGTAAACAGAACCGAACCCGGGTCACTGGAGCTGTGAGACTGGGGCAGTAAACAGAACTGAACCCGGGTCACTGGAGCTGTGAGACTGTGGCAGTAAACAGAACCGAACCCAGGTCACTGGAGCTGTGAGACTGTGGCAGTAAACAGAACCGAACCCAGGACACTGGAGCTGTGAGACTGTGGCAGTAAACAGAACCGAACCCAGGTCACTGGAGCTGTGAGACTGTGGCAGTAAACAGAACCGAACCCAGGTCACTGAAGCTGTGAGACTGTGGCAGTAAACAGAACCGAACCCGGGACACTGGAGCTGTGAGACTGTGGCAGTAAACAGAACCGAACCCGGGACACTGGAGCTGTGAGACTGTGGCAGTAAACAGAACCGAACCCGGGTCACTGGAGCTGTGAGACTGTGGCAGTAAACAGAACCGAACCCGGGACACTGGAGCTGTGAGACTGTGGCAGTAAACAGAACCGAACCCGGGACACTGGAGCTGTGAGACTGTGGCAGTCCCCAGAACCGAACCCAGGACACTGGAGCTGTGAGGCTGTGCAGTAAACAGAACCGAACTCAGGTCACTGGAGCTGTGAGACTGTGGCAGTAAACAGAACCGAACCCGGGTCACTGGAGCTGTGAGACTGTGGCAGTAAACAGAACCGAACTCAGGTCACTGGAGCTGTGAGACTGTGACAGTAAACAGAACTGAACCCGGGTCACTGGAGCTGTGAGACAGTGGCAGTAAACAGAACCGAACCCAGGTCACTGGAGCTGTGAGACTGTGGCAGTAAACAGAACCGAACCCAGGTCACTGGAGCTGTGAGACTGTGGCAGTAAACAGAACCGAACCCGGGACACTGGAGCTGTGAGACTGTGGCAGTAAACAGAACTTAACCCGGGTCACTGGAGCTGTGAGACTGTGGCAGTAAACAGAACCGAAACCAGGTCATTGGAGCTGTGAGACTGTGGCAGTAAACAGAACCGAACCCGGGTCACTGGAGCTGTGAGACTGTGGCAGTAAACAGAACCGAACCCAGGTCACTGGAGCTGTGAGACTGTGGCAGTAAACAGAACCGAACCCAGGTCACTGGAGCTGTGAGACTGTGGCAGTAAACAGAACTGAACCCGGGTCACTGGAGCTGTGAGACTGTGGCAGTAAACAGAACCGAACCTGGGTCACTGGAGCTGTGAGACTGTGGCAGTAAACAGAACCGAACCCAGGTCACTGGAGCTGTGAGACTGTGGCAGTAAACAGAACTGAACCCGGGACACTGGAGCTGTGAGACTGTGGCAGTAAACAGAACTGAACCCGGGACACTGGAGCTGTGAGACTGTGGCAGTAAACAGAACTGAACCCGGGTCACTGGAGCTGTGTGACTGTGGCAGTAAACAGAACTGAACCCAGGTCACTGGAGCTGTGAGACTGTGGCAGTAAACAGAACCGAACCCAGCTCACTGGAGCTGTGAGACTGTGGCAGTAAACAGAACCGAACCCAGGTCACTGAAGCTGTGAGACTGTGGCAGTAAACAGAACCGAACCCAGCTCACTGGAGCTGTAGACTGTGGCAGTAAACAGAACCGAACCCAGGTCACTGGAGCTGTGAGACTGTGGCAGTAAACAGAACTGAACCCGGGTCACTGGAGCTGTGAGACTGTGGCAGTAAACAGAACTGAACCCGGGTCACTGGAGCTGTGAGACTGTGGCAGTAAACAGAACCGAACCCAGGTCACTGGAGCTGTGAGACTGTGGCAGTAAACAGAACTGAACCCGGGTCACTGGAGCTGTGAGACTGTGGCAGTAAACAGAACTGAACCCGGGTCACTGGAGCTGTGAGACTGTGGCAGTAAACAGAACCGAACCCAGGTCACTGGAGCTGTGAGACTGTGGCAGTAAACAGAACCGAACCCGGGTCACTGGAGCTGTGAGACTGTGGCAGTAAACAGAACCGAACCCAGGTCACTGGAGCTGTGAGACTGTGGCAGTAAACAGAACTGAACCCGGGACACTGGAGCGGTGAGACTGTGGCAGTAAACAGAACCGAACCCAGGTCACTGGAGCTGTGAGACTGTGGCAGTAAACAGAACTGAACCCGGGTCACTGGAGCTGTGAGAATGTGGCAGTAAACAGAACCGAACCCGGGTCACTGAAGCTGTGAGACTGTGGCAGTAAACAGAACCGAACCCAGGTCACTGGAGCTGTGAGACTGTGGCAGTAAACAGAACCGAACCCAGGTCAGTGGAGCTGTGAGACTGTGGCAGTAAACAGAACTGAACCCGGGTCACTGGAGCTGTGAGACTGTGGCAGTAAACAGAACTGAACCCGGGTCACTGGAGCAGTGAGACTGTGGCAGTAAACAGAACCGAACCCAGGTCACTGGAGCTGTGAGACTGTGGCAGTAAACAGAACCGAACCCGGGACACTGGAGCTGTGAGGCTGTGGCAGTCCCCAGAACCGAACCCGGGACACTGGAGCTGTGAGACTGCGGCAGTACGCAGAACTGAACCCGGGTCACTGGAGCTGTGAGAGTGTGGCAGTAAACAGAACCGAACCCGGGACACTGGAGCTGTGAGACTGTGGCAGTCCCCAGAACCGAACCCAGGACACTGGAGCTGTGAGGCTGTGGCAGTAAACAGAACCGAACTCAGGTCACTGGAGCTGTGAGACTGTGGCAGTAAACAGAACTGAACCCGGGTCACTGGAGCTGTGAGACTGTGGCAGTAAACAGAACCGAACCCAGGACACTGGAGCTGTGAGACTGTGGCAGTAAACAGAACCGAACCCAGGACACTGGAGCTGTGAGACTGTGGCAGTAAACAGAACTGAACCCAGGTCACTGGAGCTGTGAGACTGTGGCAGTAAACAGAACCGAACCCAGGACACTGGAGCTGTGAGACTGTGGCAGTAAACAGAACTGAACCCAGGTCACTGGAGCTGTGAGACTGTGGCAGTAAACAGAACCGAACCCAGGTCACTGGAGCTGTGAGGCTGTGGCAGTAAACAGAACTGAACCCAGGTCACTGGAGCTGTGAGACTGTGGCAGTAAACAGAACCGAACCCAGGTCACTGGAGCTGTGAGGCTGTGGCAGTGAACAGAACCGAACCCAGGTCACTGGAGCTGTGAGACTGTGGCAGTAAACAGAACTGAACCCAGGTCACTGGAGCTGTGAGACTGTGGCAGTAAACAGAGCCGAACCCGGGACACTGGAGCTGTGAGACTGTGGCAGTAAACAGAACCGAACCCGGGTCACTGGAGCTGTGAGACTGTGGCAGTAAACAGAACTGAACCCGGGTCACTGGAGCTGTGAGACTGTGGCAGTAAACAGAACCGAACCCGGGTCACTGGAGCTGTGAGACTGTGGCAGTAAACAGAGCCGAACACGGGACACTGGAGCTGTGAGACTGTGGCAGTAAACAGAACCGAACCCAGGTCACTGGAGCTGTGAGACTGTGGCAGTAAACAGAACCGAACCCAGGTCACTGGAGCTGTGAGACTGTGGCAGTAAACAGAACCGAACCCAGGTCACTGGAGCTGTGAGACTGTGGCAGTAAACAGAACCGAACCCGGGTCACTGGAGCTGTGAGGCTGTGGCAGTAAACAGAACCGGACCCGGGACACTGGAGCTGTGAGACTGTGGCAGTCCCCAGAACCGAACCCAGGTCACTGGAGCTGTGAGACTGTGGCAAAAAACAGAACCGAACCCGGGTCACTGGAGCTGTGAGGCTGTGGCAGTAAACAGAACCGAACCCAGGTCACTGGAGCTGTGAGGCTGTGGCAGTCCCCAGAACCGAACCCAGGTCACTGGAGCTGTGAGAGTGTGGCAGTAAACAGTACCGAACCCGGGACACTGGAGCTCTGAGGCTGTGGCAGTCCCCAGAACCGAACCCGGGACACTGGAGCTGTGAGACTGTGGCAGTACGCAGAACTGAACCCGGGTCACTGGAGCTGTGAGAGTGTGGCAGTAAACAGAACCGAACCCGGGACACTGGAGCTGTGAGGCTGTGGCAGTAAACAGAACCGAACCCAGGTCAGTGGAGCTGTGAGACTGTGGCAGTAAACAGAACCGAACCCAGGTCACTGGAGCTGTGAGACTGTGGCAGTCCCCAGAACCGAACCCGGGTCACTGGAGCTGTGAGACTGTGGCAGTCCCCAGAACCGAACCCAGGTCACTGGAGCTGTGAGAGTGTGGCAGTAAACAGAACCGAACCCAGGTTACTGGAGCTGTGAGACTGTGGCAGTAAACAGAACCGAACCCGGGTCACTGGAGCGGTGAGACTGTGGCAGTAAACAGAACCGAACCCGGGTCACTGGAGCTGTGAGGCTGTGGCAGTAAACAGAACCGAACCCGGGTCACTGGAGCTGTGAGACTGTGGCAGTAAACAGAACCGAACCCAGGTCACTGGAGCTGTGAGACTGTGGCAGTAAACAGAACCGAACCCAGGTCACTGGAGCTGTGAGACTGTGGCAGTAAACAGAACCGAACCCAGGACACTGGAGCTGTGAGGCTGTGGCAGTAAACAGAACCGAACCCGGGTCACTGGAGCTGTGAGACTGTGGCAGTAAACAGAACTGAACCCAGGACACTGGAGCTGTGAGACTGTGGCAGTAAACAGAACCGAACCCAGGTCACTGGAGCTGTGAGACTGTGGCAGTAAACAGAACAGAACCCAGGTCACTGGAGCTGTGAGACTGTGGCAGTAAACAGAACCGAACCCAGGTCACTGGAGCTGTGAGACTGTGACAGTAAACAGAACCGAACCCGGGACACTGGAGCTGTGAGACTGTGGCAGTAAACAGAACCGAACCCGGGACACTGGAGCTGTGAGACTGTGGCAGTAAACAGAACCGAACCCGGGACACTGGAGCTGTGAGACTGTGGCAGTGAACAGAACCGAACCCAGGTCACTGGAGCTGTGAGACTGTGGCAGTAAACAGAACCGAACCCAGATCACTGGAGCTGTGAGACTGTGGCAGTAAACAGAACCGAACCCAGGTCACTGGAGCTGTGAGACTGTGGCAGTAAACAGAACCGAACCCGGGACACTGGAGCTGTGAGACTGTGGCAGTGAACAGAACAGAACCCGGGTCACTGGAGCTGTGAGACTGTGGCAGTACGCAGAACCGAACCCAGGTCACTGGAGCTATGAGACTGTGGCAGTAAACAGAACCGAACCCGGGTCACTGAAGCTGTGAGACTGTGGCAGTAAACAGAACCGAACCCAGGTCACTGGAGCTGTGAGGCTGTGGCAGTAAACAGAACCGAACCCGGGTCACTGGAGATGTGAGACTGTGGCAGTAAACAGAACCGAACCTGGGACACTGGAGCTGTGAGGCTGTGGCAGTCCCCAGAACCGAACCCGGGACACTGGAGCTGTGAGACTGTGGCAGTACGCAGAACCGAACCCAGGTCACTGGAGCTGTGAGACTGTGGCAGTAAACAGAACCGAACCCAGGTCACTGGAGCTGTGAGACTGTGGCAGTAAACAGAACCGAACCCGCGTCACTGGAGCTGTGAGACTGTGGCAGTAAACAGAACTGAACCCGGGACACTGGAGCTGTGAGACTGTGGCAGTAAACAGAACTGAACACGGGTCACTGGAGCTGTGAGACTGTGGCAGTAAACAGAACTGAACCCGGGTCACTGGAGCTGTGAGACTGTGGCAGTAAACAGAACCGAACCCAGGTCACTGGAGCTGTGAGTCTGTGGCAGTAAACAGAACCGAACCCGGGACACTGGAGCTGTGAGGCTGTGGCAGTCCCCAGAACCGAACCCGGGACACTGGAGCTGTGAGACTGCGGCAGTACGCAGAACTGAACCCGGGTCACTGGAGCTGTGAGAGTGAGGCAGTAAACAGAACCGAACCCGGGACACTGGAGCTGTGAGACTGTGGCAGTAAACAGAACCGAACCCGGGACACTGGAGCTGTGAGACTGTGGCAGTCCCCAGAACCGAACCCAGGACACTGGAGCTGTGAGGCTGTGGCAGTAAACAGAACCGAACTCAGGTCACTGGAGCTGTGAGACTGTGGCAGTAAACAGAACTGAACCCAGGTCACTGGAGCTGTGAGACTGTGGCAGTAAACAGAACTGAACCCAGGTCACTGGAGCTGTGAGACTGTGGCAGTAAACAGAACCGAACCCAGGACACTGGAGCTGTGAGACTGTGGCAGTAAACAGAACCGAACCCAGGTCACTGGAGCTGTGAGACTGTGGCAGTAAACAGAACAGAACCCAGGTCACTGGAGCTGTGAGACTGTGGCAGTAAACAGAACCGAACCCAGGTCACTGGAGCTGTGAGGCTGTGGCAGTAAACAGAACTGAACCCAGGTCACTGGAGCTGTGAGACTGTGGCAGTAAACAGAACCGAACCCAGGTCACTGGAGCTGTGAAGCTGTGGCAGTAAACAGAACTGAACCCAGGTCACTGGAGCTGTGAGACTGTGGCAGTAAACAGAACCGAACCCGGGTCACTGGAGCTGTGAGACTATGGCAGTAAACAGAACCGAACCCGGGTCACTGGAGCTGTGAGACTGTGGCAGTCAACAGAACCGAACCCAGGTCACTGGAGCTGTGAGACTGTGGCAGTAAACAGAACCGAACCCAGGTCACTGGAGCTGTGAGACTGTGGCAGTAAACAGAACCGAACCCGGGACACTGGAGCTGTGAGGCTGTGGCAGTCCCCAGAACCGAACCCGGGACACTGGAGCTGTGAGACTGTGGCAGTACGCAGAACTGAACCCGGGTCACTGGAGCTGTGAGAGTGTGGCAGTAAACAGAACCGAACCCGGGACACTGGAGCTGTGAGGCTGTGGCAGTAAACAGAACCGAACCCAGGTCACTGGAGCTGTGAGACTGTGGCAGTAAACAGAACCGAACCCAGGTCACTGGAGCTGTGAGACTGTGGCAGTCCCCAGAACCGAACCCGGATCACAGGAGCTGTGAGACTGTGGCAGTCCCCAGAACCGAGCCCAGGTCACTGGAGCTGTGAGAGTGTGGCAGTAAACAGAACCGAACCCAGGTCACTGGAGCTGTGAGACTGTGGCAGTAAACAGAACCGAACCCGGGTCACTGGAGCGGTGAGACTGTGGCAGTAAACAGAACCGAACCCGGGTCACTGGAGCTGTGAGACTGTGGCAGTAAACAGAACTGAACCCGGGACACTGGAGCTGTGAGACTGTGGCAGTAAACAGAACTGAACCCGGGTCACTGGAGCTGTGAGACTGTGGCAGTAAACAGAACCGAACCCAGGTCACTGGAGCTGTGAGACTGTGGCAGTAAACAGAACCGAACCCGGGACACTGGAGCTGTGAGACTGTGGCAGTAAACAGAACCGAACCCGGGACACTGGAGCTGTGAGACTGTGGCAGTAAACAGAACCGAACCCGGGACACTGGAGCTGTGAGACTGTGGCAGTAAACAGAACCGAACCCGGGACACTGGAGCTGTGAGGCTGTGGCAGTAAACAGAACTGAACCCGGGTCACTGGAGCTGTGAGACTGTGGCAGTAAACAGAACCGAACCCAGGTCACTGGAGCTGTGAGACTGTGGCAGTAAACAGAACCGAACCCGGGACACTGGAGCTGTGAGGCTGTGGCAGTCCCCAGAACCGAACCCGGGACACTGGAGCTGTGAGACTGCGGCAGTACGCAGAACTGAACCCGGGTCACTGGAACTGTGAGAGTGTGGCAGTAAACAGAACCGAACCCGGGACACTGGAGCTGTGAGACTGTGGCAGTCCCCAGAACCGAACCCAGGACACTGGAGCTGTGAGGCTGTGGCAGTAAACAGAACCGAACTCAGGTCACTGGAGCTGTGAGACTGTGGCAGTAAACAGAACTGAACCCAGGTCACTGGAGCTGTGAGACTGTGGCAGTAAACAGAACTGAACCCAGGTCACTGGAGCTGTGAGACTGTGGCAGTAAACAGAACCGAACCCAGGACACTGGAGCTGTGAGACTGTGGCAGTAAACAGAACTGAACCCAGGTCACTGGAGCTGTGAGACTGTGGCAGTAAACAGAACCGAACCCAGGTCACTGGAGCTGTGAGACTGTGGCAGTAAACAGAACCGAACCCGGGTCACTGGAGCGGTGAGACTGTGGCAGTAAACAGAACCGAACCCGGGTCACTGGAGCTGTGAGGCTGTGGCAGTAAACAGAACCGAACCCGGGTCACTGGAGCTGTGAGACTGTGGCAGTAAACAGAACCGAACCCAGGTCACTGGAGCTGTGAGACTGTGGCAGTAAACAGAACCGAACCCAGGTCACTGGAGCTGTGAGACTGTGGCAGTAAACAGAACCGAACCCAGGACACTGGAGCTGTGAGGCTGTGGCAGTAAACAGAACCGAACCCGGGTCACTGGAGCTGTGAGACTGTGGCAGTAAACAGAACTGAACCCAGGACACTGGAGCTGTGAGACTGTGGCAGTAAACAGAACCGAACCCAGGTCACTGGAGCTGTGAGACTGTGGCAGTAAACAGAACAGAACCCAGGTCACTGGAGCTGTGAGACTGTGGCAGTAAACAGAACCGAACCCAGGTCACTGGAGCTGTGAGACTGTGACAGTAAACAGAACCGAACCCGGGACACTGGAGCTGTGAGACTGTGGCAGTAAACAGAACCGAACCCGGGACACTGGAGCTGTGAGACTGTGGCAGTAAACAGAACCGAACCCGGGACACTGGAGCTGTGAGACTGTGGTAGTAAACAGAACCGAACCCGGGACACTGGAGCTGTGAGACTGTGGCAGTAAACAGAACCGAACCCGGGACACTGGAGCTGTGAGACTGTGGCAGTGAACAGAACCGAACCCAGGTCACTGGAGCTGTGAGACTGTGGCAGTAAACAGAACCGAACCCAGATCACTGGAGCTGTGAGACTGTGGCAGTAAACAGAACCGAACCCAGGTCACTGGAGCTGTGAGACTGTGGCAGTAAACAGAACCGAACCCAGGTCACTGGAGCTGTGAGACTGTGGCAGTAAACAGAACCGAACCCAGGTCACTGGAGCTGTGAGACTGTGGCAGTAAACAGAACCGAACCCGGGACACTGGAGCTGTGAGACTGTGGCAGTGAACAGAACAGAACCCGGGTCACTGGAGCTGTGAGACTGTGGCAGTAAACAGAACCGAACCCAGGTCACTGGAGCTGTGAGACTGTGGCAGTAAACAGAACCGAACCCAGGTCACTGGAGCTGTGAGACTGTGGCAGTAAACAGAACCGAACCCGGGACACTGGAGCTGTGAGACTGTGGCAGTGAACAGAACAGAACCCGGGTCACTGGAGCTGTGAGACTGTGGCAGTACGCAGAACCGAACCCAGGTCACTGAAGCTGTGAGACTGTGGCAGTGAACAGAACCGAACCCGGGACACTGGAGCTGTGAGACTGTGGCAGTAAACAGAACCGAACCCGGGACACTGGAGCTGTGAGACTGTGGCAGTAAACAGAACCGAACCCGGGTCACTGGAGCTGTGAGACTGGGGCAGTAAACAGAACTGAACCCGGGTCACTGGAGCTGTGAGACTGTGGCAGTAAACAGAACCGAACCCAGGTCACTGGAGCTGTGAGACTGTGGCAGTAAACAGAACCGAACCCGGGACACTGGAGCTGTGAGACTGTGGCAGTAAACAGAACCGAACCCAGGTCACTGGAACTGTGAGACTGTGGCAGTAAACAGAACCGAACCCAGGTCACTGAAGCTGTGAGACTGTGGCAGTAAACAGAACCGAACCCAGGTCACTGAAGCTGTGAGACTGTGGCAGTAAACAGAACCGAACCCGGGACACTGGAGCTGTGAGACTGTGGCAGTAAACAGAACCGAACCCAGGTCACTGAAGCTGTGAGACTGTGGCAGTAAACAGAACCGAACCCAGGTCACTGGAGCTGTGAGACTGTGGCAGTAAACAGAACCGAACTCAGGTCACTGGAGCTGTGAGACTGTGGCAGTAAACAGAACCGAACCCGGGTCACTGGAGCTGTGAGACTGTGGCAGTAAACAGAACCGAACTCAGGTCACTGGAGCTGTGAGACTGTGGCAGTAAAGAGAACCGAACCCGGGTCACTGGAGCTGTGAGACTGTGGCAGTAAACAGAACCGAACCCAGGTCACTGGAGCTGTGAGACTGTGGCAGTAAACAGAACTGAACCCAGGTCACTGGAGCTGTGAGGCTGTGGCAGTAAACAGAACCGAACCCGGGACACTGGAGCTGTGAGACTGTGGCAGTAAACAGAACCGAACCCGGGACACTGGAGCTGTGAGACTGTGGCAGTCCCCAGAACCGAACCCAGGTCACTGAAGCTGTGAGACTGTGGCAGTAAACAGAACCGAACCCAGGTCACTGGAGCTGTGAGGCTGTGGCAGTCCCCAGAACCGAACCCGGGACACTGGAGCTGTGAGACTGTGGCAGTAAACAGAACCGAACCCAGGTCACTGAAGCTGTGAGACTGTGGCAGTGAACAGAACCGAACCCGGGACACTGGAGCTGTGAGACTGTGGCAGTCAACAGAACCGAACCCGGGACACTGGAGCTGTGAGACTGTGGCAGTAAACAGAACCGAACCCGGGTCACTGGAGCTGTGAGACTGGGGCAGTAAACAGAACTGAACCCGGGTCACTGGAGCTGTGAGACTGTGGCAGTAAACAGAACCGAACCCAGGTCACTGGAGCTGTGAGACTGTGGCAGTAAACAGAACCGAACCCGGGACACTGGAGCTGTGAGACTGTGGCAGTAAACAGAACCGAACCCAGGTCACTGGAGCTGTGAGACTGTGGCAGTAAACAGAACCGAACCCAGGTCACTGAAGCTGTGAGACTGTGGCAGTAAACAGAACCGAACCCGGGACACTGGAGCTGTGAGACTGTGGCAGTAAACAGAACCGAACCCGGGACACTGGAGCTGTGAGACTGTGGCAGTAAACCGAACCGAACCCGGGTCACTGGAGCTGTGAGACTGTGGCAGTAAACAGAACCGAACCCGGGACACTGGAGCTGTGAGACTGTGGCAGTAAACAGAACCGAACCCAGGACACTGGAGCTGTGAGGCTGTGGCAGTAAACAGAACCGAACTCAGGTCACTGGAGCTGTGAGACTGTGGCAGTAAACAGAACCGAACCCAGGTCACTGGAGCTGTGAGACTGTGGCAGTCCCCAGAACCGAACCCAGGACACTGGAGCTGTGAGACTGTGGCAGTCCCCAGAACCGAACCCAGGACACTGGAGCTGTGAGGCTGTGGCAGTAAACAGAACCGAACTCAGGTCACTGGAGCTGTGAGACTGTGGCAGTAAACAGAACCGAACCCAGGTCACTGGAGCTGTGAGGCTGTGGCAGTCCCCAGAACCGAACCCGGGACACTGGAGCTGTGAGACTGTGGCAGTAAACAGAACCGAACCCATGTCACTGAAGCTGTGAGACTGTGGCAGTGAACAGAACCGAACCCGGGACACTGGAGCTGTGAGACTGTGGCAGTAAACAGAACCGAACCCGGGACACTGGAGCTGTGAGACTGTGGCAGTAAACAGAACCGAACCCGGGTCACTGGAGCTGTGAGACTGTGGCAGTAAACAGAACCGAACCCAGGTCACTGGAGCTGTGAGACTGTGGCAGTAAACAGAACTGAACCCAGTTCACTGGAGCTGTGAGACTGTGGCAGTAAACAGAACCGAACCCAGGTCACTGGAGCTGTGAGACTGGGGCAGTAAACAGAACTGAACCCGGGTCACTGGAGCTGTGAGACTGTGGCAGTAAACAGAACCGAACCCAGGTCACTGGAGCTGTGAGACTGTGGCAGTAAACAGAACCGAACCCGGGACACTGGTGCTGTGAGACTGTGGCAGTAAACAGAACCGAACCCAGGTCACTGGAGCTGTGAGACTGTGGCTGTAAACAGAACCGAACCCGGGACACTGGAGCTGTGAGACTGTGGCAGTCCCCAGAACCGAACCCAGGACACTGGAGCTGTGAGGCTGTGGCAGTAAACAGAACCGAACTCAGGTCACTGGAGCTGTGAGACTGTGGCAGTAAACAGAACCGAACCCGGGTCACTGGAGCTGTGAGACTGTGGCAGTAAACAGAACCGAACTCAGGTCACTGGAGCTGTGAGACTGTGGCAGTAAACAGAACCGAACCCGGGTCACTGGAGCTGTGAGACTGTGGCAGTAAACAGAACCGAACCCAGGTCACTGGAGCTGTGAGACGGTGGCAGTAAACAGAACTGAACCCAGGTCACTGGAGCTGTGAGGCTGTGGCAGTAAACAGAACCGAACCCGGGACACTGGAGCTGTGAGACTGTGGCAGTAAACAGAACCGAACCCGGGACACTGGAGCTGTGAGACTGTGGCAGTAAACAGAACCGAACCCGGGTCACTGGAGCTGTGAGACTGTGGCAGTAAACAGAACCGAACCCGGGACACTGGAGCTGTGAGACTGTGGCAGTAAACAGAACCGAACCCGGGACACTGGAGCTGTGAGACTGTGGCAGTCCCCAGAACCGAACCCAGGTCACTGAAGCTGTGAGACTGTGGCAGTAAACAGAACCGAACCCAGGTCACTGGAGCTGTGAGGCTGTGGCAGTCCCCAGAACCGAACCCGGGACACTGGAGCTGTGAGACTGTGGCAGTAAACAGAACCGAACCCGGGTCACTGGAGCTGTGAGACTGGGGCAGTAAACAGAACTGAACCCGGGTCACTGGAGCTGTGAGACTGTGGCAGTAAACAGAACCGAACCCAGGTCACTGGAGCTGTGAGACTGTGGCAGTAAACAGAACCGAACCCAGGACACTGGAGCTGTGAGACTGTGGCAGTAAACAGAACCGAACCCAGGTCACTGGAGCTGTGAGACTGTGGCAGTAAACAGAACCGAACCCAGGTCACTGAAGCTGTGAGACTGTGGCAGTAAACAGAACCGAACCCAGGTCACTGGAGCTGTGAGACTGTGGCAGTAAACAGAACCGAACCCAGTTCACTGAAGCTGTGAGACTGTGGCAGTAAACAGAACCGAACCCGGGACACTGGAGCTGTGAGACTGTGGCAGTAAACAGAACCGAACCCGGGACACTGGAGCTGTGAGACTGTGGCAGTAAACCGAACCGAACCCGGGTCACTGGAGCTGTGAGACTGTGGCAGTAAACAGAACCGAACCCGGGACACTGGAGCTGTGAGACTGTGGCAGTAAACAGAACCGAACCCAGGACACTGGAGCTGTGAGGCTGTGGCAGTAAACAGAACCGAACTCAGGTCACTGGAGCTGTGAGACTGTGGCAGTAAACAGAACCGAACCCAGGTCACTGGAGCTGTGAGACTGTGGCAGTCCCCAGAACCGAACCCAGGACACTGGAGCTGTGAGACTGTGGCAGTCCCCAGAACCGAACCCAGGACACTGGAGTTGTGAGGCTGTGGCAGTAAACAGAACCGAACTCAGGTCACTGGAGCTGTGAGACTGTGGCAGTAAACAGAACCGAACCCAGGTCACTGGAGCTGTGAGGCTGTGGCAGTCCCCAGAACCGAACCCGGGACACTGGAGCTGTGAGACTGTGGCAGTAAACAGAACCGAACCCATGTCACTGAAGCTGTGAGACTGTGGCAGTGAACAGAACCGAACCCGGGACACTGGAGCTGTGAGACTGTGGCAGTAAACAGAACCGAACCCGGGACACTGGAGCTGTGAGACTGTGGCAGTAAACAGAACCGAACCCGGGTCACTGGAGCTGTGAGACTGTGGCAGTAAACAGAACCGAACCCAGGTCACTGGAGCTGTGAGACTGTGGCAGTAAACAGAACTGAACCCAGTTCACTGGAGCTGTGAGACTGTGGCAGTAAACAGAACCGAACCCAGGTCACTGGAGCTGTGAGACTGGGGCAGTAAACAGAACTGAACCCGGGTCACTGGAGCTGTGAGACTGTGGCAGTAAACAGAACCGAACCCAGGTCACTGGAGCTGTGAGACTGTGGCAGTAAACAGAACCGAACCCGGGACACTGGTGCTGTGAGACTGTGGCAGTAAACAGAACCGAACCCAGGTCACTGGAGCTGTGAGACTGTGGCTGTAAACAGAACCGAACCCGGGACACTGGAGCTGTGAGACTGTGGCAGTCCCCAGAACCGAACCCAGGACACTGGAGCTGTGAGGCTGTGGCAGTAAACAGAACCGAACTCAGGTCACTGGAGCTGTGAGACTGTGGCAGTAAACAGAACCGAACCCGGGTCACTGGAGCTGTGAGACTGTGGCAGTAAACAGAACCGAACTCAGGTCACTGGAGCTGTGAGACTGTGGCAGTAAACAGAACCGAACCCGGGTCACTGGAGCTGTGAGACTGTGGCAGTAAACAGAACCGAACCCAGGTCACTGGAGCTGTGAGACGGTGGCAGTAAACAGAACTGAACCCAGGTCACTGGAGCTGTGAGGCTGTGGCAGTAAACAGAACCGAACCCGGGACACTGGAGCTGTGAGACTGTGGCAGTAAACAGAACCGAACCCGGGACACTGGAGCTGTGAGACTGTGGCAGTAAACAGAACCGAACCCGGGTCACTGGAGCTGTGAGACTGTGGCAGTAAACAGAACCGAACCCGGGACACTGGAGCTGTGAGACTGTGGCAGTAAACAGAACCGAACCCGGGACACTGGAGCTGTGAGACTGTGGCAGTCCCCAGAACCGAACCCAGGTCACTGAAGCTGTGAGACTGTGGCAGTAAACAGAACCGAACCCAGGTCACTGGAGCTGTGAGGCTGTGGCAGTCCCCAGAACCGAACCCGGGACACTGGAGCTGTGAGACTGTGGCAGTAAACAGAACCGAACCCGGGTCACTGGAGCTGTGAGACTGGGGCAGTAAACAGAACTGAACCCGGGTCACTGGAGCTGTGAGACTGTGGCAGTAAACAGAACCGAACCCAGGTCACTGGAGCTGTGAGACTGTGGCAGTAAACAGAACCGAACCCAGGACACTGGAGCTGTGAGACTGTGGCAGTAAACAGAACCGAACCCAGGTCACTGGAGCTGTGAGAATGTGGCAGTAAACAGAACCGAACCCAGGTCACTGAAGCTGTGAGACTGTGGCAGTAAACAGAACCGAACCCGGGACACTGGAGCTGTGAGACTGTGGCAGTAAACAGAACCGAACCCGGGACACTGGAGCTGTGAGACTGTGGCAGTAAACAGAACCGAACCCGGGTCACTGGAGCTGTGAGACTGTGGCAGTAAACAGAACCGAACCCGGGACACTGGAGCTGTGAGACTGTGGCAGTAAACAGAACCGAACCCGGGACACTGGAGCTGTGAGACTGTGGCAGTCCCCAGAACCGAACCCAGGACACTGGAGCTGTGAGGCTGTGCAGTAAACAGAACCGAACTCAGGTCACTGGAGCTGTGAGACTGTGGCAGTAAACAGAACCGAACCCGGGTCACTGGAGCTGTGAGACTGTGGCAGTAAACAGAACCGAACTCAGGTCACTGGAGCTGTGAGACTGTGACAGTAAACAGAACTGAACCCGGGTCACTGGAGCTGTGAGACAGTGGCAGTAAACAGAACCGAACCCAGGTCACTGGAGCTGTGAGACTGTGGCAGTAAACAGAACCGAACCCAGGTCACTGGAGCTGTGAGACTGTGGCAGTAAACAGAACCGAACCCGGGACACTGGAGCTGTGAGACTGTGGCAGTAAACAGAACTTAACCCGGGTCACTGGAGCTGTGAGACTGTGGCAGTAAACAGAACCGAAACCAGGTCATTGGAGCTGTGAGACTGTGGCAGTAAACAGAACCGAACCCGGGTCACTGGAGCTGTGAGACTGTGGCAGTAAACAGAACCGAACCCAGGTCACTGGAGCTGTGAGACTGTGGCAGTAAACAGAACCGAACCCAGGTCACTGGAGCTGTGAGACTGTGGCAGTAAACAGAACTGAACCCGGGTCACTGGAGCTGTGAGACTGTGGCAGTAAACAGAACCGAACCTGGGTCACTGGAGCTGTGAGACTGTGGCAGTAAACAGAACCGAACCCAGGTCACTGGAGCTGTGAGACTGTGGCAGTAAACAGAACTGAACCCGGGACACTGGAGCTGTGAGACTGTGGCAGTAAACAGAACTGAACCCAGGTCACTGGAGCTGTGAGACTGTGGCAGTAAACAGAACCGAACCCGGGACACTGGAGCTGTGAAACTGTGGCAGTAAACAGAACTGAACCCGGGTCACTGGAGCTGTGTGACTGTGGCAGTAAACAGAACTGAACCCAGGTCACTGGAGCTGTGAGACTGTGGCAGTAAACAGAACCGAACCCAGCTCACTGGAGCTGTGAGACTGTGGCAGTAAACAGAACCGAACCCAGGTCACTGAAGCTGTGAGACTGTGGCAGTAAACAGAACCGAACCCAGCTCACTGGAGCTGTGAGACTGTGGCAGTAAACAGAACCGAACCCAGGTCACTGGAGCTGTGAGACTGTGGCAGTAAACAGAACCGAACCCAGGTCACTGGAGCTGTGAGACTGTGGCAGTAAACAGAACCGAACCCGGGTCACTGGAGCTGTGAGACTGTGGCAGTAAACAGAACCGAACCCATGTCACTGGAGCTGTGAGGCTGTGGCAGTAAACAGAACCGAACCCAGGTCACTGGAGCTGTGAGGCTGTGGCAGTAAACAGAACCGAACCCAGGTCACTGGAGCTGTGAGACTGTGGCAGTAAACAGAACCGAACCCAGGTCACTGGAGCTGTGAGACTGTGGCAGTAAACAGAACCGAACCCGGGACACTGGAGCTGTGAGGCTGTGGCAGTAAACAGAACCGAACCCGGGACACTGGAGCTGTGAGACTGTGGCAGTAAACAGAACCGAACCCGGGTCACTGGAGCTGTGAGACTGTGGCAGTAAACAGAACCGAACCCATGTCACTGGAGCTGTGAGGCTGTGGCATTAAACAGAACTGAACCCAGGTCACTGAAGCTGTGAGACTGTGGCAGTAAACAGAACTGAACCCGGGTCACTGAAGCTGTGAGACTGTGGCAGTAAACAGAACTGAACCCGGGACACTGGAGCTGTGAGACTGTGGCAAAAAACAGAACTGAACCCGGGTCACTGAAGCTGTGAGACTGTGGCACTAAACAGAACTGAACCCGGGTCACTGATGCTGTGAGACTGTGGCAGTAAACAGAACCGAACCCAGGTCACTGGAGCTGTGAGACTGTGGCAGTAAACAGAACTGAACCCGGGTCACTGGAGCTGTGAGACTGTGGCAAAAAACAGAACTGAACCCGGGTCACTGGAGCTGTGAGACTGTGGCAGTAAACAGAACCGAACCCGGGTCACTGGAGCTGTGAGACTGTGGCAGTAAACAGAACCGAACCCAGGTCACTGGAGCTGTGAGACTGTGGCAGTAAACAGAACCGAACCCGGGACACTGGAGCTGTGAGACTGTGGCAGTAAACAGAACTGAACCCGGGTCACTGGAGCTGTGAGACTGTGGCAGTAAACAGAACCGAACCCAGGTCACTGGAGCTGTGAGACTGTGGCAGTAAACAGAACCGAACCCAGGTCACTGGAGCTGTGAGACTGTGGCAGTAAACAGAACCGAACCCAGGTCACGGGAGCTGTGAGACTGTGGCAGTAAACAGAACCGAACCCAGGTCACTGGAGCTGTGAGACTGTGGCAGTAAACAGAACCGAACCCAGGTCACTGGAGCTGTGAGACTGTGGCAGTAAACAGAACCGAACCCGGGTCACTGGAGCTGTGAGACTGTGGCAGTAAACAGAACCGAACCCGGGACACTGGAGCTGTGAGACTGTGGCAGTAAACAGAACCGAACCCGGGTCACTGGAGCTGTGAGACTGTGGCAGTAAACAGAACCGAACCCATGTCACTGGAGCTGTGAGGCTGTGGCAGTAAACAGAACTGAACCCGGGTCACTGGAGCTGTGAGACTGTGGCAGTAAACAGAACCGAACCCAGGTCACTGGAGCTGTGAGACTGTGGCAGTAAACAGAACCGAACCCAGGTCACTGGAGCTGTGAGACTGTGGCAGTAAACAGAACCGAAACCTGGACACTGGTGCTGTGAGACTGTGGCAGTAAACAAAACTTAACCCGGGTCACTGGAGCTGTGAGACTGTGGCAGTAAACAGAACCGAACCCAGGTCACTGGAGCTGTGAGACTGTGGCAGTAAACAGAACTGAACCCGGGTCACTGGAGCTGTGAGACTGTGGCAGTAAACAGAACCGAACCCGGGTCACTGGAGCTGTGAGACTGTGGCAGTAAACAGAACCGAACCCAGGTCACTGGAGCTGTGAGACTGTGGCAGTAAACAGAACCGAACCCGGGACACTGGAGCTGTGAGACTGTGGCAGTAAACAGAACTGAACCCGGGTCACTGGAGCTGTGAGACTGTGGCAGTAAACAGAACCGAACCCAGGTCACTGGAGCTGTGAGACTGTGGCAGTAAACAGAACCGAACCCAGGTCACTGGAGCTGTGAGACTGTGGCAGTAAACTGAACCGAACCCAGGTCACGGGAGCTGTGAGACTGTGGCAGTAAACAGAACCGAACCCAGGTCACTGGAGCTGTGAGACTGTGGCAGTAAACAGAACCGAACCCAGGTCACTGGAGCTGTGAGACTGTGGCAGTAAACAGAACCGAACCCGGGTCACTGGAGCTGTGAGACTGTGGCAGTAAACAGAACCGAACCCAGGTCACTGGAGCTGTGAGACTGTGGCAGTAAACAGAACCGAACCCATGTCACTGGAGCTTTGAGGCTGTGGCAGTAAACAGAACTGAACCCGGGTCACTGGAGCTGTGAGACTGTGGCAAAAAACAGAACTGAACCCGGGTCACTGAAGCTGTGAAACTGTGGCAGTAAACAGAACCGAACCCAGGTCACTGGAGCTGTGAGACTGTGGCAGTAAACAGAACCGAACCCGGGACACTGGAGCTGTGAGACTGTGGCAGTAAACAGAACCGAACCCGGGTCACTGGAGCTGTGAGGCTGTGGCAGTAAACAGAACTGAACCCAGGTCACTGGAGCTGTGAGACTGTGGCAGTAAACAGAACCGAACCCATGTCACTGGAGCTGTGAGGCTGTGGCAGTAAACAGAACCGAACCCGGGACACTGGAGCTGTGAGACTGTGGCAGTAAACAGAACCGAACCCATGTCACTGGAGCTGTGAGGCTGTGGCAGTAAACAGAACTGAACCCAGGTCACTGAAGCTGTGAGACTGTGGCAGTAAACAGAACTGAACCCGGGTCACTGGAGCTGTGAGAATGTGGCAGTAAACAGAACCGAACCCAGGTCACTGGAGCTGTGAGACTGTGGCAGTAATCAGAACCGAACCCGGGTCACTGGAGCTGTGAGACTTTGGCAGTAAACAGAACCGAACCCGGGACACTGGAGCTGTGAGACTGTGGCAGTAAACAGAACCGAACCCGGGACATTGGAGCGGTGAGACTGTGGCAGTAAACAGAACTGAACCCGGGTCGCTGGAGCTGTGAGACTGTGGCAGTCCCCAGAACCGAACCCAGGTCACTGAAGCTGTGAGACTGTGGCAGTAAACAGAACCAAACCCAGGTCACTGGAGCTGTGAGGCTGTGGCAGTCCCCAGAACCGAACCCGGGACACTGGAGCTGTGAGACTGTGGCAGTAAACAGAACCGAACCCAGGTCACTGAAGCTGTGAGACTGTGGCAGTGAACAGAACCGAACCCGGGACACTGGAGCTGTGAGACTGTGGCAGTAAACAGAACCGAACCCGGGACACTGGAGCTGTGAGACTGTGGCAGTAAACAGAACCGAACCCGGGTCACTGGAGCTGTGAGACTGGGGCAGTAAACAGAACTGAACCCGGGTCACTGGAGCTGTGAGACTGTGGCAGTAAACAGAACCGAACCCAGGTCACTGGAGCTGTGAGACTGTGGCAGTAAACAGAACCGAACCCGGGACACTGGAGCTGTGAGACTGTGGCAGTAAACAGAACCGAACCCAGGTCACTGGAACTGTGAGACTGTGGCAGTAAACAGAACCGAACCCAGGTCACTGAAGCTGTGAGACTGTGGCAGTAAACAGAACCGAACCCAGGTCACTGAAGCTGTGAGACTGTGGCAGTAAACAGAACCGAACCCGGGACACTGGAGCTGTGAGACTGTGGCAGTAAACAGAACCGAACCCAGGTCACTGGAGCTGTGAGACTGTGGCAGTAAACAGAACCGAACTCAGGTCACTGGAGCTGTGAGACTGTGGCAGTAAACAGAACCGAACCCGGGTCACTGGAGCTGTGAGACTGTGGCAGTAAACAGAACCGAACTCAGGTCACTGGAGCTGTGAGACTGTGGCAGTAAAGAGAACCGAACCCGGGTCACTGGAGCTGTGAGACTGTGGCAGTAAACAGAACCGAACCCAGGTCACTGGAGCTGTGAGACTGTGGCAGTAAACAGAACTGAACCCAGGTCACTGGAGCTGTGAGGCTGTGGCAGTAAACAGAACCGAACCCGGGACACTGGAGCTGTGAGACTGTGGCAGTAAACAGAACCGAACCCGGGACACTGGAGCTGTGAGACTGTGGCAGTCCCCAGAACCGAACCCAGGTCACTGAAGCTGTGAGACTGTGGCAGTAAACAGAACCGATCCCAGGTCACTGGAGCTGTGAGGCTGTGGCAGTCCCCAGAACCGAACCCGGGACACTGGAGCTGTGAGACTGTGGCAGTAAACAGAACCGAACCCAGGTCACTGAAGCTGTGAGACTGTGGCAGTGAACAGAACCGAACCCGGGACACTGGAGCTGTGAGACTGTGGCAGTCAACAGAACCGAACCCGGGACACTGGAGCTGTGAGACTGTGGCAGTAAACAGAACCGAACCCGGGTCACTGGAGCTGTGAGACTGGGGCAGTAAACAGAACTGAACCCGGGTCACTGGAGCTGTGAGACTGTGGCAGTAAACAGAACCGAACCCAGGTCACTGGAGCTGTGAGACTGTGGCAGTAAACAGAACCGAACCCGGGACACTGGAGCTGTGAGACTGTGGCAGTAAACAGAACCGAACCCAGGTCACTGGAGCTGTGAGACTGTGGCAGTAAACAGAACCGAACCCAGGTCACTGAAGCTGTGAGACTGTGGCAGTAAACAGAACCGAACCCGGGACACTGGAGCTGTGAGACTGTGGCAGTAAACAGAACCGAACCCGGGACACTGGAGCTGTGAGACTGTGGCAGTAAACCGAACCGAACCCGGGTCACTGGAGCTGTGAGACTGTGGCAGTAAACAGAACCGAACCCAGGACACTGGAGCTGTGAGGCTGTGGCAGTAAACAGAACCGAACCCGGGACACTGGAGCTGTGAGACTGTGGCAGTAAACAGAACCGAACCCAGGTCACTGGAGCTGTGAGACTGTGGCAGTCCCCAGAACCGAACCCAGGACACTGGAGCTGTGAGGCTGTGGCAGTAAACAGAACCGAACTCAGGTCACTGGAGCTGTGAGACTGTGGCAGTAAACAGAACCGAACCCAGGTCACTGGAGCTGTGAGACTGTGGCAGTCCCCAGAACCGAACCCAGGACACTGGAGCTGTGAGACTGTGGCAGTCCCCAGAACCGAACCCAGGACACTGGAGCTGTGAGGCTGTGGCAGTAAACAGAACCGAACTCAGGTCACTGGAGCTGTGAGACTGTGGCAGTAAACAGAACCGAACCCAGGTCACTGGAGCTGTGAGGCTGTGGCAGTCCCCAGAACCGAACCCGGGACACTGGAGCTGTGAGACTGTGGCAGTAAACAGAACCGAACCCATGTCACTGAAGCTGTGAGACTGTGGCAGTGAACAGAACCGAACCCGGGACACTGGAGCTGTGAGACTGTGGCAGTAAACAGAACCGAACCCGGGACACTGGAGCTGTGAGACTGTGGCAGTAAACAGAACCGAACCCGGGTCACTGGAGCTGTGAGACTGTGGCAGTAAACAGAACCGAACCCAGGTCACTGGAGCTGTGAGACTGTGGCAGTAAACAGAACTGAACCCAGTTCACTGGAGCTGTGAGACTGTGGCAGTAAACAGAACCGAACCCAGGTCACTGGAGCTGTGAGACTGGGGCAGTAAACAGAACTGAACCCGGGTCACTGGAGCTGTGAGACTGTGGCAGTAAACAGAACCGAACCCAGGTCACTGGAGCTGTGAGACTGTGGCAGTAAACAGAACCGAACCCGGGACACTGGTGCTGTGAGACTGTGGCAGTAAACAGAACCGAACCCAGGTCACTGGAGCTGTGAGACTGTGGCTGTAAACAGAACCGAACCCGGGACACTGGAGCTGTGAGACTGTGGCAGTCCCCAGAACCGAACCCAGGACACTGGAGCTGTGAGGCTGTGGCAGTAAACAGAACCGAACTCATGTCACTGGAGCTGTGAGACTGTGGCAGTAAACAGAACCGAACCCGGGTCACTGGAGCTGTGAGACTGTGGCAGTAAACAGAACCGAACTCAGGTCACTGGAGCTGTGAGACTGTGGCAGTAAACAGAACCGAACCCGGGTCACTGGAGCTGTGAGACTGTGGCAGTAAACAGAACCGAACCCAGGTCACTGGAGCTGTGAGACGGTGGCAGTAAACAGAACTGAACCCAGGTCACTGGAGCTGTGAGGCTGTGGCAGTAAACAGAACCGAACCCGGGACACTGGAGCTGTGAGACTGTGGCAGTAAACAGAACCGAACCCGGGACACTGGAGCTGTGAGACTGTGGCAGTAAACAGAACCGAACCCGGGACACTGGAGCTGTGAGACTGTGGCAGTAAACAGAACCGAACCCGGGACACTGGAGCTGTGAGACTGTGGCAGTCCCCAGAACCGAACCCAGGTCACTGAAGCTGTGAGACTGTGGCAGTAAACAGAACCGAACCCAGGTCACTGGAGCTGTGAGGCTGTGGCAGTCCCCAGAACCGAACCCGGGACACTGGAGCTGTGAGACTGTGGCAGTAAACAGAACCGAACCCGGGTCACTGGAGCTGTGAGACTGGGGCAGTAAACAGAACTGAACCCGGGTCACTGGAGCTGTGAGACTGTGGCAGTAAACAGAACCGAACCCAGGTCACTGGAGCTGTGAGACTGTGGCAGTAAACAGAACCGAACCCAGGACACTGGAGCTGTGAGACTGTGGCAGTAAACAGAACCGAACCCAGGTCACTGGAGCTGTGAGACTGTGGCAGTAAACAGAACCGAACCCAGGTCACTGAAGCTGTGAGACTGTGGCAGTAAACAGAACCGAACCCGGGACACTGGAGCTGTGAGACTGTGGCAGTAAACAGAACCGAACCCGGGACACTGGAGCTGTGAGACTGTGGCAGTAAACAGAACCGAACCCGGGTCACTGGAGCTGTGAGACTGTGGCAGTAAACAGAACCGAACCCGGGACACTGGAGCTGTGAGACTGTGGCAGTAAACAGAACCGAACCCGGGACACTGGAGCTGTGAGACTGTGGCAGTCCCCAGAACCGAACCCAGGACACTGGAGCTGTGAGGCTGTGCAGTAAACAGAACCGAACTCAGGTCACTGGAGCTGTGAGACTGTGGCAGTAAACAGAACCGAACCCGGGTCACTGGAGCTGTGAGACTGTGGCAGTAAACAGAACCGAACTCAGGTCACTGGAGCTGTGAGACTGTGACAGTAAACAGAACTGAACCCGGGTCACTGGAGCTGTGAGACAGTGGCAGTAAACAGAACCGAACCCAGGTCACTGGAGCTGTGAGACTGTGGCAGTAAACAGAACCGAACCCAGGTCACTGGAGCTGTGAGACTGTGGCAGTAAACAGAACCGAACCCGGGACACTGGAGCTGTGAGACTGTGGCAGTAAACAGAACTTAACCCGGGTCACTGGAGCTGTGAGACTGTGGCAGTAAACAGAACCGAAACCAGGTCATTGGAGCTGTGAGACTGTGGCAGTAAACAGAACCGAACCCGGGTCACTGGAGCTGTGAGACTGTGGCAGTAAACAGAACCGAACCCAGGTCACTGGAGCTGTGAGACTGTGGCAGTAAACAGAACCGAACCCAGGTCACTGGAGCTGTGAGACTGTGGCAGTAAACAGAACTGAACCCGGGTCACTGGAGCTGTGAGACTGTGGCAGTAAACAGAACCGAACCTGGGTCACTGGAGCTGTGAGACTGTGGCAGTAAACAGAACCGAACCCAGGTCACTGGAGCTGTGAGACTGTGGCAGTAAACAGAACTGAACCCGGGACACTGGAGCTGTGAGACTGTGGCAGTAAACAGAACTGAACCCAGGTCACTGGAGCTGTGAGACTGTGGCAGTAAACAGAACCGAACCCGGGACACTGGAGCTGTGAAACTGTGGCAGTAAACAGAACTGAACCCGGGTCACTGGAGCTGTGTGACTGTGGCAGTAAACAGAACTGAACCCAGGTCACTGGAGCTGTGAGACTGTGGCAGTAAACAGAACCGAACCCAGCTCACTGGAGCTGTGAGACTGTGGCAGTAAACAGAACCGAACCCAGGTCACTGAAGCTGTGAGACTGTGGCAGTAAACAGAACCGAACCCAGCTCACTGGAGCTGTGAGACTGTGGCAGTAAACAGAACCGAACCCAGGTCACTGGAGCTGTGAGACTGTGGCAGTAAACAGAACCGAACCCAGGTCACTGGAGCTGTGAGACTGTGGCAGTAAACAGAACCGAACCCGGGTCACTGGAGCTGTGAGACTGTGGCAGTAAACAGAACCGAACCCATGTCACTGGAGCTGTGAGGCTGTGGCAGTAAACAGAACCGAACCCAGGTCACTGGAGCTGTGAGGCTGTGGCAGTAAACAGAACCGAACCCAGGTCACTGGAGCTGTGAGACTGTGGCAGTAAACAGAACCGAACCCAGGTCACTGGAGCTGTGAGACTGTGGCAGTAAACAGAACCGAACCCGGGACACTGGAGCTGTGAGGCTGTGGCAGTAAACAGAACCGAACCCGGGACACTGGAGCTGTGAGACTGTGGCAGTAAACAGAACCGAACCCGGGTCACTGGAGCTGTGAGACTGTGGCAGTAAACAGAACCGAACCCATGTCACTGGAGCTGTGAGGCTGTGGCATTAAACAGAACTGAACCCAGGTCACTGAAGCTGTGAGACTGTGGCAGTAAACAGAACTGAACCCGGGTCACTGAAGCTGTGAGACTGTGGCAGTAAACAGAACTGAACCCGGGACACTGGAGCTGTGAGACTGTGGCAAAAAACAGAACTGAACCCGGGTCACTGAAGCTGTGAGACTGTGGCACTAAACAGAACTGAACCCGGGTCACTGAAGCTGTGAGACTGTGGCAGTAAACAGAACCGAACCCAGGTCACTGGAGCTGTGAGACTGTGGCAGTAAACAGAACTGAACCCGGGTCACTGGAGCTGTGAGACTGTGGCAAAAAACAGAACTGAACCCGGGTCACTGAAGCTGTGAGACTGTGGCAGTAAACAGAACCGAACCCGGGTCACTGGAGCTGTGAGACTGTGGCAGTAAACAGAACCGAACCCATGTCACTGGAGCTGTGAGACTGTGGCAGTAAACAGAACTGAACCCGGGTCACTGGAGCTGTGAGACTGTGGCAGTAAACAGAACCGAACCCAGGTCACTGGAGCTGTGAGACTGTGGCAGTAAACAGAACCGAACCCGGGTCACTGGAGCTGTGAGACTGTGGCAGTAAACAGAACCGAACCCGGGACACTGGAGCTGTGAGACTGTGGCAGTCCCCAGAACCGAACCCAGGTCACTGAAGCTGTGAGACTGTGGCAGTAAACAGAACCGAACCCAGGTCACTGGAGCTGTGAGGCTGTGGCAGTCCCCAGAACCGAACCCGGGACACTGGAGCTGTGAGACTGTGGCAGTAAACAGAACCGAACCCAGGTCACTGAAGCTGTGAGACTGTGGCAGTGAACAGAACCGAACCCGGGACACTGGAGCTGTGAGACTGTGGCAGTAAACAGAACCGAACCCGGGACACTGGAGCTGTGAGACTGTGGCAGTAAACAGAACCGAACCCGGGTCACTGGAGCTGTGAGACTGGGGCAGTAAACAGAACTGAACCCGGGTCACTGGAGCTGTGAGACTGTGGCAGTAAACAGAACCGAACCCAGGTCACTGGAGCTGTGAGACTGTGGCAGTAAACAGAACCGAACCCGGGACACTGGAGCTGTGAGACTGTGGCAGTAAACAGAACCGAACCCAGGTCACTGGAGCTGTGAGACTGTGGCAGTAAACAGAACCGAACCCAGGTCACTGAAGCTGTGAGACTGTGGCAGTAAACAGAACCGAACCCGGGACACTGGAGCTGTGAGACTGTGGCAGTAAACAGAACCGAACCCGGGACACTGGAGCTGTAAGACTGTGGCAGTAAACAGAACCGAACCCGGGACACTGGAGCTGTGAGACTGTGGCAGTAAACAGAACCGAACCCGGGACACTGGAGCTGTGAGACTGTGGCAGTAAACAGAACCGAACCCGGGTCACTGGAGCTGTGAGACTGTGGCAGTAAACAGAACCGAACCCGGGACACTGGAGCTGTGAGACTGTGGCAGTAAACAGAACCGAACCCGGGACACTGGAGCTGTGAGACTGTGGCAGTCCCCAGAACCGAACCCAGGACACTGGAGCTGTGAGGCTGTGGCAGTAAACAGAACCGAACTCAGGTCACTGGAGCTGTGAGACTGTGGCAGTAAACAGAACCGAACCCGGTCACTGGAGCTGTGAGGCTGTGGCAGTAAACAGAACCGAACCCAGGTCACTGGAGCTGTGAGACTGTGGCAGTAAACTGAACCGAACCCAGGACACTGGAGCTGTGAGGCTGTGGCAGTAAACAGAACCGAACCCAGGACACTGGAGCTGTGAGGCTGTGGCAGTAAACAGAACCGAACCCGGGTCACTGAAGCTGTGAGACTGTGGCAAAAAACAGAACCGAACCCAGGACACTGGAGCTGTGAGGCTGTGGCTGTCCCCAGAACCGAACCCAGGTCACTGAAGCTGTGAGACTGTGGCAGTAAACAGATCTGAACCCAGGTCACTGGAGCTGTGAGGCTGTGGCAGTCCCCAGAACCGAACCCGGGACACTGGAGCTGTGAGACTGTGGCAGTAAACAGAACCGAACCCAGGTCACTGAAGCTGTGAGACTGTGGCAGTGAACAGAACCGAACCCGGGACACTGGAGCTGTGAGACTGTGGCAGTAAACAGAACCGAACCCGGGACACTGGAGCTGTGAGACTGTGGCAGTAAACAGAACCGAACCCGGGTCACTGGAGCTGTGAGACTGTGGCAGTAAACACAACTGAACCGTGTCACTGGAGCTGTGAGACTGTGGCAGTAAACAGAACCGAACCCAGGTCACTGGAGCTGTGAGACTGTGGCAGTAAACAGAACCGAACCCGGGACACTGGAGCTGTGAGACTGTGGCAGTAAACAGAACCGAACCCAGGTCACTGGAGCTGTGAGACTGTGGCAGTAAACAGAACCGAACCCAGGTCACTGAAGCTGTGAGACTGTGGCAGTAAACAGAACCGAACCCAGGTCACTGGAGCTGTGAGGCTGTGGCAGTAAACAGAACTGAACCCGGGACACTGGAGCTGTGAGACTGTGGCAGTAAACAGAACTGAACCCAGGTCACTGGAGCTGTGAGACTGTGGCAGTAAACAGAACCGAACCCGGGACACTGGAGCTGTGAAACTGTGGCAGTAAACAGAACTGAACCCGGGTCACTGGAGCTGTGTGACTGTGGCAGTAAACAGAACCGCACCCAGCTCACTGGAGCTGTGAGACTGTGGCAGTAAACAGAACCGAACCCAGGTCACTGGAGCTGTGAGACTGTGGCAGTAAACAGAACCGAACCCGGGACACTGGAGCTGTGAGACTGTGGCAGTAAACAGAACCGAACCCGGGTCACTGAAGCTGTGAGACTGTGGCGGTAAACAGAACCGAACCCAGGACACTGGAGCTGTGAGACTGTGGCAGTAAACAGAACCGAACCCAGGTCACTGGAGATGTGAGACTGTGACAGTAAACAGAACCGAACCCAGGTCACTGGAGCTGTGAGACTGTGGCAGTAAACAGAACCGAACCCAGGTCACTGGAGCTGTGAGACTGTGGCAGTAAACAGAACCGAACCCGGGTCACTGGAGATGTGAGACTGTGGCAGTAAACAGAACCGAACCCATGTCACTGGAGCTGTGAGGCTGTGGCAGTAAACAGAACCGAACCCAGGTCACTGGAGCTGTGAGGCTGTGGCAGTAAACAGAACCGAACCCAGGTCACTGGAGCTGTGAGACTGTGGCAGTAAACAGAACCGAACCCAGGTCACTGGAGCTGTGAGACTGTGGCAGTAAACAGAACCGAACCCGGGACACTGGAGCTGTGAGGCTGTGGCAGTAAACAGAACCGAACCCGGGACACTGGAGCTGTGAGACTGTGGCAGTAAACAGAACCGAACCCGGGTCACTGGAGCTGTGAGACTGTGGCAGTAAACAGAACCGAACCCATGTCACTGGAGCTGTGAGGCTGTGGCATTAAACAGAACTGAACCCAGGTCACTGAAGCTGTGAGACTGTGGCAGTAAACAGAACTGAACCCGGGTCACTGAAGCTGTGAGACTGTGGCAGTAAACAGAACAGAACCCGGGACACTGGAGCTGTGAGACTGTGGCAAAAAACAGAACTGAACCCGGGTCACTGAAGCTGTGAGACTGTGGCACTAAACAGAACTGAACCCGGGTCACTGAAGCTGTGAGACTGTGGCAGTAAACAGAACCGAACCCAGGTCACTGGAGCTGTGAGACTGTGGCAGTAAACAGAACTGAACCCGGGTCACTGGAGCTGTGAGACTGTGGCAAAAAACAGAACTGAACCCGGGTCACTGAAGCTGTGAGACTGTGGCAGTAAACAGAACCGAACCCGGGTCACTGGAGCTGTGAGACTGTGGCAGTAAACAGAACCGAACCCATGTCACTGGAGCTGTGAGACTGTGGCAGTAAACAGAACTGAACCCGGGTCACTGGAGCTGTGAGACTGTGGCAGTAAACAGAACCGAACCCAGGTCACTGGAGCTGTGAGACTGTGGCAGTAAACAGAACCGAACCCGGGTCACTGGAGCTGTGAGACTGTGGCAGTAAACAGAACCGAACCCAGGACACTGGAGCTGTGAGGCTGTGGCAGTAAACAGAACCGAACCCGGGTCACTGGAGCTGTGAGACTGTGGCAGTAAACAGAACCGAACCCGGGACACTGGAGCTGTGATTCTGTGGCAGTAAACAGAACCGAACCCGGGACACTGGAGCTGTGAGACTGTGGCAGTCCCCAGAACCGAACCCAGGTCACTGAAGCTGTGAGACTGTGGCAGTAAACAGAACCGAACCCAGGTCACTGGAGCTGTGAGGCTGTGGCAGTCCCCAGAACCGAACCCGGGACACTGGAGCTGTGAGACTGTGGCAGTAAACAGAACCGAACCCAGGTCACTGAAGCTGTGAGACTGTGGCAGTGAACAGAACCGAACCCGGGACACTGGAGCTGTGAGACTGTGGCAGTAAACAGAACCGAACCCGGGACACTGGAGCTGTGAGACTGTGGCAGTAAACAGAACCGAACCCGGGTCACTGGAGCTGTGAGACTGGGGCAGTAAACAGAACTGAACCCGGGTCACTGGAGCTGTGAGACTGTGGCAGTAAACAGAACCGAACCCAGGTCACTGGAGCTGTGAGACTGTGGCAGTAAACAGAACCGAACCCGGGACACTGGAGCTGTGAGACTGTGGCAGTAAACAGAACCGAACCCAGGTCACTGGAGCTGTGAGACTGTGGCAGTAAACAGAACCGAACCCAGGTCACTGAAGCTGTGAGACTGTGGCAGTAAACAGAACCGAACCCGGGACACTGGAGCTGTGAGACTGTGGCAGTAAACAGAACCGAACCCGGGACACTGGAGCTGTAAGACTGTGGCAGTAAACAGAACCGAACCCGGGACACTGGAGCTGTGAGACTGTGGCAGTAAACAGAACCGAACCCGGGACACTGGAGCTGTGAGACTGTGGCAGTAAACAGAACCGAACCCGGGTCACTGGAGCTGTGAGACTGTGGCAGTAAACAGAACCGAACCCGGGACACTGGAGCTGTGAGACTGTGGCAGTAAACAGAACCGAACCCGGGACACTGGAGCTGTGAGACTGTGGCAGTCCCCAGAACCGAACCCAGGACACTGGAGCTGTGAGGCTGTGGCAGTAAACAGAACCGAACTCAGGTCACTGGAGCTGTGAGACTGTGGCAGTAAACAGAACCGAACCCGGGTCACTGGAGCTGTGAGACTGTGGCAGTAAACAGAACCAAACTCAGGTCACTGGAGCTGTGAGACTGTGGCAGTAAACAGAACCGAACCCATGTCACTGGAGCTGTGAGGCTGTGGCATTAAACAGAACTGAACCCAGGTCACTGAAGCTGTGAGACTGTGGCAGTAAACAGAACTGAACCCGGGTCACTGGAGCTGTGAGACTGTGGCAAAAAACAGAACTGAACCCGGGTCACTGAAGCTGTGAGACTGTGGCAGTAAACAGAACTGAACCCTGGTCACTGGAGCTGTGAGACTGTGGCAAAAAACAGAACTGAACCCGGGTCACTGAAGCTGTGAGGCTGTGGCAGTAAACAGAACCGAACCCAGGTCACTGGAGCTGTGAGACTGTGGCAGTAAACTGAACCGAACCCAGGACACTGGAGCTGTGAGGCTGTGGCAGTAAACAGAACCGAACCCAGGACACTGGAGCTGTGAGGCTGTGGCAGTAAACAGAACCGAACCCGGGTCACTGAAGCTGTGAGACTGTGGCAGTAAACAGAACCGAACATGGGTCACTGAAGCTGTGAGGCTGTGGCAAAAAACAGAACCGAACCCAGGACACTGGAGCTGTGAGGCTGTGGCTGTCCCCAGAACCGAACCCAGGTCACTGAAGCTGTGAGACTGTGGCAGTAAACAGAACTGAACCCAGGTCACTGGAGCTGTGAGGCTGTGGCAGTCCCCAGAACCGAACCCGGGACACTGGAGCTGTGAGACTGTGGCAGTAAACAGAACCGAACCCAGGTCACTGAAGCTGTGAGACTGTGGCAGTGAACAGAACCGAACCCGGGACACTGGAGCTGTGAGACTGTGGCAGTAAACAGAACCGAACCCGGGACACTGGAGCTGTGAGACTGTGGCAGTAAACAGAACCGAACCCGGGTCACTGGAGCTGTGAGACTGTGGCAGTAAACAGAACTGAACCGTGTCACTGGAGCTGTGAGACTGTGGCAGTAAACAGAACCGAACCCAGGTCACTGGAGCTGTGAGACTGTGGCAGTAAACAGAACCGAACCCGGGACACTGGAGCTGTGAGACTGTGGCAGTAAACAGAACCGAACCCAGGTCACTGGAGCTGTGAGACTGTGGCAGTAAACAGAACCGAACCCAGGTCACTGAAGCTGTGAGACTGTGGCAGTAAACAGAACCGAACCCGGGACACTGGAGCTGTGAGACTGGCAGCAAACAGAACCGAACCCGGGACACTGGAGCTGTGAGACTGTGGCAGTAAACAGAACCGAACCCGGGTCACTGGAGCTGTGAGACTGTGGCAGTAAACAGAACCGAACCCAGGACACTGGAGCTGTGAGACTGTGGCAGTAAACAGAACCGAACCCGGGACACTGGAGCTGTGAGACTGTGGCAGTCCCCAGAACCGAACCCAGGTCACTGAAGCTGTGAGGCTGTGGCAGTCCCAAGAACCGAACCCGGGATACTGGAGCTGTGAGACTGTGGCAGTAAACAGAACCGAACCCATGTCACTGAAGCTGTGAGACTGTGGCAGTGAACAGAACCGAACCCGGGACACTGGAGCTGTGAGACTGTGGCAGTAAACAGAACCGAACCCGGGACACTGGAGCTGTGAGACTGTGGCATTAAACAGAACCGAACCCGGGTCACTGGAGCTGTGAGACTGGGGCAGTAAACAGAACCGAACCCAGGTCACTGGAGCTGTGAGGCTGTGGCAGTCCCAAGAACCGAACCCGGGATACTGGAGCTGTGAGACTGTGGCAGTAAACAGAACCGAACCCATGTCACTGAAGCTGTGAGACTGTGGCAGTGAACAGAACCGAACCCGGGACACTGGAGCTGTGAGACTGTGGCAGTAAACAGAACCGAACCCGGGACACTGGAGCTGTGAGACTGTGGCATTAAACAGAAACGAACCCGGGTCACTGGAGCTGTGAGACTGGGGCAGTAAACAGAACTGAACCCGGGTCACTGGAGCTGTGAGACTGTGGCAGTAAACAGAACCGAACCCAGGTCACTGGAGCTGTGAGACTGTGGCAGTAAACAGAACCGAACCCAGGTCACTGGAGCTGTGAGACTGTGGCAGTAAACAGAACCGAACCCAGGTCACTGAAGCTGTGAGACTGTGGCAGTAAACAGAACCGAACCCGGGACACTGGAGCTGTGAGACTGTGGCAGTAAACAGAACCGAACCCGGGTCACTGGAGCTGTGAGACTGTGGCAGTAAACAGAACCGAACCCGGGACACTGGAGCTGTGAGACTGTGTCAGTAAACAGAACCGAACCCGGGACACTGGAGCTGTGAGACTGTGGCAGTAAACAGAACCGAACCCGGGACTCTGGAGCTGTGAGACTGTGGCAGTAAACAGAACCGAACGCGGGACACTGGAGCTGTGAGACTGTGGCAGTCCCCAGAACCGAACCCAGGACACTGGAGCTGTGAGGCTGTGGCAGTAAACAGAACCGAACTCAGGTCACTGGAGCTGTGAGACTGTGGCAGTAAACAGAACCGAACCCGGGTCACTGGAGCTGTGAGACTGTGGCAGTAAACAGAACCGAACTCAGGTCACTGGAGCTGTGAGACTGTGGCAGAAAACAGAACCGAACCCGGGTCACTGGAGCTGTGAGACTGTGGCAGTAAACAGAACCGAACCCAGGTCACTGGAGCTGTGAGACTGTGGCAGTAAACAGAACTGAACCCAGGTCACTGGAGCTGTGAGGCTGTGGCAGTAAACAGAACTGAACCCAGGTCACTGGAGCTGTGAGGCTGTGGCAGTAAGCAGAACTGAACCCAGGTCACTGGAGCTGTGAGACTGTGGCAGTAAACAGAACCGAACCCAGGTCACTGGAGCTGTGAGACTGTGGCAGTAAACAGAACCGAACCCGGGACACTGGAGCTGTGAGACTGTGGCAGTAAACAGAACCGAACCCGGGACACTGGAGCTGTGAGCCTGTGGCAGTAAACAGAACCGAACCCAGGTCACTGGAGCTGTGAGACTGTGGCAGTAAACAGAACCGAACCCGGGACACTGGAGCTGTGAGACTGTGGCAGTAAACAGAACTTAACCCGGGTCACTGGAGCTGTGAGACTGTGGCAGTAAACAGAACCGAACCCAGATAACTGGAGCTGTGAGACTGTGGCAGTAAACAGAACCGAACCCGGGACACTGGAGCTGTGAGACTGTGGCAGTAAACAGAACCGAACCCAGGTCACTGGAGCTGTGAGACTGTGGCAGTAAACAGAACCGAACCCAGGTCACTGGAGCTGTGAGACTGTGGCAGTAAACAGAACTGAACCCGGGTCACTGGAGCTGTGAGACTGTGGCAGTAAACAGAACCGAACCCAGGTCACTGGAGCTGTGAGGCTGTGGCAGTAAACAGAACCGAACCCGGGTCACTGGAGCTGTGAGACTGTGGCAGTAAACAGAACCGAACCCAGGTCACTGAAGCTGTGAGGCTGTGGCAGTAAACAGAACCGAACCCAGGTCACTGGAGCTGTGAGGCTGTGGCAGTAAACAGAACCGAACCCGGGACACTGGAGCTGTGAGACTGTGGCAGTAAACAGAACCGAACCCAGGTCACTGAAGCTGTGAGACTGTGGCAGTGAACAGAACCGAACCCGGGACACTGGAGCTGTGAGACTGTGGCAGTAAACAGAACCGAACCCAGGTCACTGGAGCTGTGAGACTGTGGCAGTAAACAGAACCGAACCCAGGACACTGGAGCTGTGAGACTGTGGCAGTAAACAGAACCGAACCCGGGTCACTGGAGCTGTGAGACTGTGGCAGTAAACAGAACCGAACCCGGGACACTGGAGCTGTGAGACTGTGGCAGTAAACAGAACCGAACCCGGGTCACTGGAGCTGTGAGACTGTGGCAGTAAACAGAACCGAACCCATGTCACTGGAGCTGTGAGGCTGTGGCAGTAAACAGAACTGAACCCAGGTCACTGGAGCTGTGAGACTGTGGCAGTAAACAGAACCGAACCCGGGTCACTGGAGCTGTGAGACTGTGGCAGTAAACAGTACCGAACCCATGTCACTGGAGCTGTGAGACTGTGGCAGTAAACAGAACTGAACCCGGGTCACTGGAGCTGTGAGACTTTGGCAGTAAACAGAACCGAACCCAGGTCACTGGAGCTGTGAGACTGTGGCAGTAAACAGAACCGAACCCGGGTCACTGGAGCTGTGAGACTGTGGCAGTAAACAGAACCGAACCCGGGTCACTGGAGCTGTGAGACTGTGGCAGTAAACAGAACCGAACCCAGGACACTGGAGCTGTGAGACTGTGGCAGTAAACAGAACCGAACCCGGGACACTGGAGCTGTGAGACTGTGGCAGTCCCCAGAACCGAACCCAGGTCACTGAAGCTGTGAGGCCGTGGCAGTCCCAAGAACCGAACCCGGGATACTGGAGCTGTGAGACTGTGGCAGTAAACAGAACCGAACCCATGTCACTGAAGCTGTGAGACTGTGGCAGTGAACAGAACCGAACCCGGGACACTGGAGCTGTGAGACTGTGGCAGTAAACAGAACCGAACCCGGGACACTGGAGCTGTGAGACTGTGGCATTAAACAGAACCGAACCCGGGTCACTGGAGCTGTGAGACTGGGGCAGTAAACAGAACCGAACCCAGGTCACTGGAGCTGTGAGGCTGTGGCAGTCCCAAGAACCGAACCCGGGATACTGGAGCTGTGAGACTGTGGCAGTAAACAGAACCGAACCCATGTCACTGAAGCTGTGAGACTGTGGCAGTGAACAGAACCGAACCCGGGACACTGGAGCTGTGAGACTGTGGCAGTAAACAGAACCGAACCCGGGACACTGGAGCTGTGAGACTGTGGCATTAAACAGAACCGAACCCGGGTCACTGGAGCTGTGAGACTGGGGCAGTAAACAGAACTGAACCCGGGTCACTGGAGCTGTGAGACTGTGGCAGTAAACAGAACCGAACCCAGGTCACTGGAGCTGTGAGGCTGTGGCAGTAAACAGAACTGAACCCAGGTCACTGGAGCTGTGAGACTGTGGCAGTAAACAGAACCGAACCCAGGTCACTGGAGCTGTGAGACTGTGGCAGTAAACAGAACCGAACCCGGGACACTGGAGCTGTGAGACTGTGGCAGTAAACAGAACTTAACCCGGGTCACTGGAGCTGTGAGACTGTGGCAGTAAACAGAACCGAACCCAGGTAACTGGAGCTGTGAGACTGTGGCAGTAAACAGAACCGAACCCGGGACACTGGAGCTGTGAGACTGTGGCAGTAAACAGAACCGAACCCGGGTCACTGGAGCTGTGAGACTGTGGCAGTAAACAGAACCGAACCCAGGTCACTGGAGCTGTGAGACTGTGGCAGTAAACAGAACCGAACCCAGGTCACTGGAGCTGTGAGACTGTGGCAGTAAACAGAACTGAACCCGGGTCACTGGAGCTGTGAGACTGTGGCAGTAAACAGAACCGAACCCGGGTCACTGGAGCTGTGAGACTGTGGCAGTAAACAGAACCGAACCCAGGTCACTGGAGCTGTGAGGCTGTGGCAGTAAACAGAACCGAACCCGGGTCACTGGAGCTGTGAGACTGTGGCAGTAAACAGAACCGAACCCAGGTCACTGAAGCTGTGAGGCTGTGGCAGTAAACAGAACCGAACCCAGGTCACTGGAGCTGTGAGGCTGTGGCAGTAAACAGAACCGAACCCGGGACACTGGAGCTGTGAGACTGTGGCAGTAAACAGAACCGAACCCAGGTCACTGAAGCTGTGAGACTGTGGCAGTGAACAGAACCGAACCCGGGACACTGGAGCTGTGAGACTGTGGCAGTAAACAGAACCGAACCCAGGTCACTGGAGCTGTGAGACTGTGGCAGTAAACAGAACCGAACCCAGGACACTGGAGCTGTGAGACTGTGGCAGTAAACAGAACCGAACCCGGGTCACTGGAGCTGTGAGACTGTGGCAGTAAACAGAACCGAACCCGGGACACTGGAGCTGTGAGACTGTGGCAGTAAACAGAACCGAACCCGGGTCACTGGAGCTGTGAGACTGTGGCAGTAAACAGAACCGAACCCATGTCACTGGAGCTGTGAGGCTGTGGCAGTAAACAGAACTGAACCCAGGTCACTGGAGCTGTGAGACTGTGGCAGTAAACAGAACCGAACCCGGGTCACTGGAGCTGTGAGACTGTGGCAGTAAACAGTACCGAACCCATGTCACTGGAGCTGTGAGACTGTGGCAGTAAACAGAACTGAACCCGGGTCACTGGAGCTGTGAGACTTTGGCAGTAAACAGAACCGAACCCAGGTCACTGGAGCTGTGAGACTGTGGCAGTAAACAGAACCGAACCCGGGTCACTGGAGCTGTGAGACTGTGGCAGTAAACAGAACCGAACCCGGGTCACTGGAGCTGTGAGACTGTGGCAGTAAACAGAACCGAACCCAGGACACTGGAGCTGTGAGACTGTGGCAGTAAACAGAACCGAACCCGGGACACTGGAGCTGTGAGACTGTGGCAGTCCCCAGAACCGAACCCAGGTCACTGAAGCTGTGAGGCTGTGGCAGTCCCAAGAACCGAACCCGGGATACTGGAGCTGTGAGACTGTGGCAGTAAACAGAACCGAACCCATGTCACTGAAGCTGTGAGACTGTGGCAGTGAACAGAACCGAACCCGGGACACTGGAGCTGTGAGACTGTGGCAGTAAACAGAACCGAACCCGGGACACTGGAGCTGTGAGACTGTGGCATTAAACAGAACCGAACCCGGGTCACTGGAGCTGTGAGACTGGGGCAGTAAACAGAACCGAACCCAGGTCACTGGAGCTGTGAGGCTGTGGCAGTCCCAAGAACCGAACCCGGGATACTGGAGCTGTGAGACTGTGGCAGTAAACAGAACCGAACCCATGTCACTGAAGCTGTGAGACTGTGGCAGTGAACAGAACCGAACCCGGGACACTGGAGCTGTGAGACTGTGGCAGTAAACAGAACCGAACCCGGGACACTGGAGCTGTGAGACTGTGGCATTAAACAGAACCGAACCCGGGTCACTGGAGCTGTGAGACTGGGGCAGTAAACAGAACTGAACCCGGGTCACTGGAGCTGTGAGACTGTGGCAGTAAACAGAACCGAACCCAGGTCACTGGAGCTGTGAGACTGTGGCAGTAAACAGAACCGAACCCGGGACACTGGAGCTGTGAGACTGTGGCAGTAAACAGAACCGAACCCAGGTCACTGGAGCTGTGAGACTGTGGCAGTAAACAGAACCGAACCCAGGTCACTGAAGCTGTGAGACTGTGGCAGTAAACAGAACCGAACCCGAGACACTGGAGCTGTGAGACTGTGGCAGTAAACAGAACCGAACCCGGGTCACTGGAGCTGTGAGACTGTGGCAGTAAACAGAACCGAACCCGGGACACTGGAGCTGTGAGACTGTGGCAGTAAACAGAACCGAACCCGGGACTCTGGAGCTGTGAGACTGTGGCAGTAAACAGAACCGAACCCGGGACACTGGAGCTGTGAGACTGTGGCAGTAAACAGAACCGAACCCGGGACACTGGAGCTGTGAGACTGTGGCAATCCCCAGAACCGAACCCACGACACTGGAGCTGTGAGGCTGTGGCAGTAAACAGAACCGAACTCAGGTCACTGGAGCTGTGAGACTGTGGCAGTAAACAGAACCGAACCCGGGTCACTGGAGCTGTGAGACTGTGGCAGTAAACAGAACCGAACTCAGGTCACTGGAGCTGTGAGACTTTGGCAGTAAACAGAACCGAACCCGGGTCACTGGAGCTGTGAGACTGTGGCAGTAAACAGAACCGAACCCAGGTCACTGGAGCTGTGAGACTGTGGCAGTAAACAGAACTGAACCCAGGTCACTGGAGCTGTGAGGCTGTGGCAGTAAACAGAACTGAACCCAGGTCACTGGAGCTGTGAGGCTGTGGCAGTAAACAGAACTGAACCCAGGTCACTGGAGCTGTGAGACTGTGGCAGTAAACAGAACCGAACCCAGGTCACTGGAGCTGTGAGACTGTGGCAGTAAACAGAACCGAACCCGGGACACTGGAGCTGTGAGACTGTGGCAGTAAACAGAACCGAACCCGGGACACTGGAGCTGTGAGGCTGTGGCAGTAAACAGAACCGAACCCAGGTCACTGGAGCTGTGAGACTGTGGCAGTAAACAGAACCGAACCCGGGACACTGGAGCTGTGAGACTGTGGCAGTAAACAGAACTTAACCCGGGTCACTGGAGCTGTGAGACTGTGGCAGTAAACAGAACCGAACCCAGGTAACTGGAGCTGTGAGACTGTGGCAGTAAACAGAACCGAACCCGGGACACTGGAGCTGTGAGACTGTGGCAGTAAACAGAACCGAACCCGGGTCACTGGAGCTGTGAGACTGTGGCAGTAAACAGAACCGAACCCAGGTCACTGGAGCTGTGAGACTGTGGCAGTAAACAGAACCGAACCCAGGTCACTGGAGCTGTGAGACTGTGGCAGTAAACAGAACTGAACCCGGGTCACTGGAGCTGTGAGACTGTGGCAGTAAACAGAACCGAACCCGGGTCACTGGAGCTGTGAGACTGTGGCAGTAAACAGAACCGAACCCAGGTCACTGGAGCTGTGAGGCTGTGGCAGTAAACAGAACCGAACCCGGGTCACTGGAGCTGTGAGACTGTGGCAGTAAACAGAACCGAACCCAGGTCACTGAAGCTGTGAGGCTGTGGCAGTAAACAGAACCGAACCCAGGTCACTGGAGCTGTGAGGCTGTGGCAGTAAACAGAACCGAACCCGGGACACTGGAGCTGTGAGACTGTGGCAGTAAACAGAACCGAACCCAGGTCACTGAAGCTGTGAGACTGTGGCAGTGAACAGAACCGAACCCGGGACACTGGAGCTGTGAGACTGTGGCAGTAAACAGAACCGAACCCAGGTCACTGGAGCTGTGAGACTGTGGCAGTAAACAGAACCGAACCCAGGACACTGGAGCTGTGAGACTGTGGCAGTAAACAGAACCGAACCCGGGTCACTGGAGCTGTGAGACTGTGGCAGTAAACAGAACCGAACCCGGGACACTGGAGCTGTGAGACTGTGGCAGTAAACAGAACCGAACCCGGGTCACTGGAGCTGTGAGACTGTGGCAGTAAACAGAACCGAACCCATGTCACTGGAGCTGTGAGGCTGTGGCAGTAAACAGAACTGAACCCAGGTCACTGGAGCTGTGAGACTGTGGCAGTAAACAGAACCGAACCCGGGTCACTGGAGCTGTGAGACTGTGGCAGTAAACAGAACTGAACCCGTGTCACTGGAGCTGTGAGACTTTGGCAGTAAACAGAACCGAACCCAGGTCACTGGAGCTGTGAGACTGTGGCAGTAAACAGAACCGAACCCGGGTCACTGGAGCTGTGAGACTGTGGCAGTAAACAGAACCGAACCCGGGTCACTGGAGCTGTGAGACTGTGGCAGTAAACAGAACCGAACCCAGTACACTGGAGCTGTGAGGCTGTGGCAGTAAACAGAACCGAACCCGGTCACTGGAGCTGTGAGACTGTGGCAGTAAACAGAACCGAACCCAGGTCACTGGAGCTGTGAGACTGTGGCAGTAAACAGAACCGAACCCAGGACACTGGAGCTGTGAGGCTGTGGCAGTAAACAGAACCGAACCCGGGTCACTGAAGCTGTGAGACTGTGGCAAAAAACAGAACCGAACCCAGGACACTGGAGCTTTGAGGCTGTGGCAGTAAACAGAACCGAACCCAGGTCACTGGAGCTGTGAGACTGTGGCAGTAAACAGAACCGAACCCGGGACACTGGAGCTGTGAGACTGTGGCAGTAAACAGAACTGAACCCGGGTCACTGGAGCTGTGAGACTGTGGCAGTAAACAGAACTGAACCCGGGTCACTGGAGCTGTGAGACTGTGGCAGTAAACAGAACCGAACCCGGGTCACTGGAGCTGTGAGACTGTGGCAGTAAACAGAACCGAACCCAGGTCACTGGAGCTGTGAGACTGTGGCAGTAAACAGAACCGAACCCGGGACACTGGAGCTGTGAGACTGTGGCAGTAAACAGAACCGAACCCGGGACACTGGAGCTGTGAGACTGTGGCAGTAAACAGAACCGAACCCAGGTCACTGGAGCTGTGAGACTGTGGCAGTAAACAGAACCGAACCCGGGACACTGGAGCTGTGAGACTGTGGCAGTAAACAGAACCGAACCCGGGACACTGGAGCTGTGAGACTGTGGCAGTAAACAGAACCGAACCCGGGTCACTGGAGCTGTGAGACTGTGGCAGTAAACAGAACCGAACTCAGGTCACTGGAGCTGTGAGACTGTGGCAGTAAACAGAACCGAACTCAGGTCACTGGAGCTGTGAGACTGTGGCAGTAAACAGAACTGAACCCGGGTCACTGGAGCTGTGAGACTGTGGCAGTAAACAGAACTGAACCCGGGTCACTGGAGCTGTGAGACTGTGGCAGTAAACAGAACCGAACCCGGGACACTGGAGCTGTGAGACTGTGGCAGTAAACAGAACTGAACCCGGGTCACTGGAGCTGTGAGACTGTGGCAGTAAACAGAACCGAACCCGGGACACTGGAGCTGTGAGACTGTGGCAGTAAACAGAACTGAACCCGGGTCACTGGAGCTGTGAGACTGTGGCAGTAAACAGAACCGAACCCGGGACACTGGAGCTGTGAGGCTGTGGCAGTAAACAGAACCGAACCCAGGTCACTGGAGCTGTGAGACTGTGGCAGTAAACAGAACCGAACCCGGGACACTGGAGCTGTGAGACTGTGGCAGTAAACAGAACTTAACCCGGGTCACTGGAGCTGTGAGACTGTGGCAGTAAACAGAACCGAACCCAGGTAACTGGAGCTGTGAGACTGTGGCAGTAAACAGAACCGAACCCGGGACACTGGAGCTGTGAGACTGTGGCAGTAAACAGAACCGAACCCGGGTCACTGGAGCTGTGAGACTGTGGCAGTAAACAGAACCGAACCCAGGTCACTGGAGCTGTGAGACTGTGGCAGTAAACAGAACCGAACCCAGGTCACTGGAGCTGTGAGACTGTGGCAGTAAACAGAACTGAACCCGGGTCACTGGAGCTGTGAGACTGTGGCAGTAAACAGAACCGAACCCGGGTCACTGGAGCTGTGAGACTGTGGCAGTAAACAGAACCGAACCCGGGTCACTGGAGCTGTGAGGCTGTGGCAGTAAACAGAACCGAACCCGGGTCACTGGAGCTGTGAGACTGTGGCAGTAAACAGAACCGAACCCGGGACACTGGAGCTGTGAGACTGTGGCAGTAAACAGAACTGAACCCGGGTCACTGGAGCTGTGAGACTGTGGCAGTAAACAGAACCGAACCCGGGACACTGGAGCTGTGAGGCTGTGGCAGTAAACAGAACCGAACCCAGGTCACTGGAGCTGTGAGACTGTGGCAGTAAACAGAACCGAACCCGGGACACTGGAGCTGTGAGACTGTGGCAGTAAACAGAACTTAACCCGGGTCACTGGAGCTGTGAGACTGTGGCAGTAAACAGAACCGAACCCAGGTAACTGGAGCTGTGAGACTGTGGCAGTAAACAGAACCGAACCCGGGACACTGGAGCTGTGAGACTGTGGCAGTAAACAGAACCGAACCCGGGTCACTGGAGCTGTGAGACTGTGGCAGTAAACAGAACCGAACCCAGGTCACTGGAGCTGTGAGACTGTGGCAGTAAACAGAACCGAACCCAGGTCACTGGAGCTGTGAGACTGTGGCAGTAAACAGAACTGAACCCGGGTCACTGGAGCTGTGAGACTGTGGCAGTAAACAGAACCGAACCCGGGTCACTGGAGCTGTGAGACTGTGGCAGTAAACAGAACCGAACCCAGGTCACTGGAGCTGTGAGGCTGTGGCAGTAAACAGAACCGAACCCGGGTCACTGGAGCTGTGAGACTGTGGCAGTAAACAGAACCGAACCCAGGTCACTGAAGCTGTGAGGCTGTGGCAGTAAACAGAACCGAACCCAGGTCACTGGAGCTGTGAGGCTGTGGCAGTGAACAGAACCGAACCCGGGACACTGGAGCTGTGAGACTGTGGCAGTAAACAGAACCGAACCCAGGTCACTGGAGCTGTGAGACTGTGGCAGTAAACAGAACCGAACCCAGGACACTGGAGCTGTGAGACTGTGGCAGTAAACAGAACCGAACCCGGGTCACTGGAGCTGTGAGACTGTGGCAGTAAGCAGAACCGAACCCGGGACACTGGAGCTGTGAGACTGTGGCAGTAAACAGAACCGAACCCGGGTCACTGGAGCTGTGAGACTGTGGCAGTAAACAGAACCGAACCCATGTCACTGGAGCTGTGAGGCTGTGGCAGTAAACAGAACTGAACCCAGGTCACTGGAGCTGTGAGACTGTGGCAGTAAACAGAACCGAACCCGGGTCACTGGAGCTGTGAGACTGTGGCAGTAAACAGTACCGAACCCATGTCACTGGAGCTGTGAGACTGGGGCAGTAAACAGAACCGAACCCGGGACACTGGAGCTGTGAGACTGTGGCAGTAAACAGAACTGAACCCGGGTCACTGGAGCTGTGAGACTGTGGCAGTAAACAGAACCGAACCCGGGACACTGGAGCTGTGAGACTGTGGCAGTAAACAGAACTGAACCCGGGTCACTGGAGCTGTGAGACTGTGGCAGTAAACAGAACCGAACCCGGGACACTGGAGCTGTGAGACTGTGGCAGTAAACAGAACTGAACCCGGGTCACTGGAGCTGTGAGACTGTGGCAGTAAACAGAACCGAACCCGGGACACTGGAGCTGTGAGACTGTGGCAGTAAACAGAACTGAACCCGGGTCACTGGAGCTGTGAGACTGTGGCAGTAAACAGAACTGAACCCGGGTCACTGGAGCTGTGAGACTGTGGCAGTAAACAGAACCGAACCCGGGACACTGGAGCTGTGAGACTGTGGCAGTAAACAGAACTGAACCCGGGTCACTGGAGCTGTGAGACTGTGGCAGTAAACAGAACTGAACCCGGGTCACTGGAGCTGTGAGACTGTGGCAGTAAACAGAACCGAACCCGGGACACTGGAGCTGTGAGACTGTGGCAGTAAACAGAACTGAACCCGGGTCACTGGAGCTGTGAGACTGTGGCAGTAAACAGAACCGAACCCGGGACACTGGAGCTGTGAGACTGTGGCAGTAAACAGAACTGAACCCGGGTCACTGGAGCTGTGAGACTTTGGCAGTAAACAGAACCGAACCCAGGTCACTGGAGCTGTGAGACTGTGGCAGTAAACAGAACCGAACCCGGGTCACTGGAGCTGTGAGACTGTGGCAGTAAACAGAACCGAACCCGGGTCACTGGAGCTGTGAGACTGTGGCAGTAAACAGAACCGAACCCAGTACACTGGAGCTGTGAGGCTGTGGCAGTAAACAGAACCGAACCCGGTCACTGGAGCTGTGAGACTGTGGCAGTAAACAGAACCGAACCCAGGTCACTGGAGCTGTGAGACTGTGGCAGTAAACAGAACCGAACCCAGGACACTGGAGCTGTGAGGCTGTGGCAGTAAACAGAACCGAACCCGGGTCACTGAAGCTGTGAGACTGTGGCAAAAAACAGAACCGAACCCAGGACACTGGAGCTGTGAGGCTGTGGCTGTCCCCAGAACCGAACCCAGGTCACTGAAGCTGTGAGACTGTGGCAGTAAACAGAACCGAACCCAGGTCACTGGAGCTGTGAGGCTGTGGCAGTAAACAGAACCGAACCCGGGTCACTGGAGCTGTGAGACTGTGGCAGTAAACAGAACCGAACCCAGGTCACTGAAGCTGTGAGGCTGTGGCAGTAAACAGAACCGAACCCAGGTCACTGGAGCTGTGAGGCTGTGGCAGTAAACAGAACCGAACCCGGGACACTGGAGCTGTGAGACTGTGGCAGTAAACAGAACCGAACCCAGGTCACTGAAGCTGTGAGACTGTGGCAGTGAACAGAACCGAACCCGGGACACTGGAGCTGTGAGACTGTGGCAGTAAACAGAACAGAACCCGGGTCACTGGAGCTGTGAGACTGTGGCAGTAAACAGAACTGAACCCGGGTCACTGGAGCTGTGAGACTGTGGCAGTAAACAGAACCGAACCCAGGTCACTGGAGCTGTGAGACTGTGGCAGTAAACAGAACCGAACCCGGGACACTGGAGCTGTGAGACTGTGGCAGTAAACAGAACCGAACCCAGGTCACTGGAGCTGTGAGACTGTGGCAGTAAACAGAACCGAACCCAGGACACTGGAGCTGTGAGACTGTGGCAGTAAACAGAACCGAACCCGGGTCACTGGAGCTGTGAGACTGTGGCAGTAAACAGAACCGAAAACGGGACACTGGAGCTGTGAGACTGTGGCAGTAAACAGAACCGAACCCGGGACACTGGAGCTGTGAGACTGTGGCAGTAAACAGAACCGAACCCGGGTCACTGGAGCTGTGAGACTGTGGCAGTAAACAGAACCGAAACCGGGTCACTGGAGCTGTGAGACTGTGGCAGTAAACAGAACCGAACCCGGGACACTGGAGCTGTGAGACTGTGGCAGTAAACAGAACTGAACCCGGGTCACTGGAGCTGTGAGACTGTGGCAGTAAACAGAACTGAACCCGGGAAACTGGAGCTGTGAGACTGTGGCAGTAAACAGAACCGAACCCGGGACACTGGAGCTGTGAGACTGTGGCAGTAAACAGAACTGAACCCGGGACACTGGAGCTGTGAGACTGTGGCAGTAAACAGAACCGAACCCGGGACACTGGAGCTGTGAGACTGTGGCAGTGAACAGAACCGAACCCGGTACACTGGAGCTGTGAGACTGTGGCAGTGAACAGAACCGAACCCGGGACACTGGAGCTGTGAGACTGTGGCAGTAAACAGAACTGAACCCAGGTCACTGGAGCTGTGAGACTGTGGCAGTAAACAGAACCGAACCCGGGACACTGGAGCTGTGAGACTGTGCCAGTAAACAGAACCGAACCCGGGTCACTGGAGCTGTGAGACTGTGGCAGTTAACAGTACCGAACCCGGGTCACTGGAGCTGTGAGACTGTGGCAGTAAACAGAACTGAACCCAGGTCACTGGAGCTGTGAGACTGTGGCAGTAAACAGAACCGAACCCGGGTCACTGGAGCTGTGAGACTGTGGCAGTAAACAGAACCGAACCAGGGTCACTGGAGCTGTGAGACTGTGGCAGTTAACAGTACCGAACCCAGGACACTGGAGCTGTGAGACTGTGGCAGTAAACAGAACTGAACCCGGGTCACTGGAGCTGTGAGACTGTGACAGTAAACAGAACCGAACCCAGGTCACTGGAGCTGTGAGACTGTGGCAGTAAACAGAACCGAACCCAGGACACTGGAGCTGTGAGACTGTGGCAGTAAACAGAACCGAACCCGGGTCACTGGAGCTGTGAGACTGTGGCAGTAAACAGAACCGAACCCGGGACACTGGAGCTGTGAGGCTGTGGCAGTCCCCAGAACCGAACCCGGGTCACTGAAGCTGTGAGACTGTGGCAGTCCCCAGAACCGAACCCAGGTCACTGAAGCTGTGAGACTGTGGCACTAAACAGAACCGAACCCAGGTCACTGGAGCTGTGAGGCTGTGGCAGTCCCCAGAACCGAACCCGGGACACTGGAGCTGTGAGACTGTGGCAGTAAACAGAACCGAACCCAGGTCACTGAAGCTGTGAGACTGTGGCAGTGAACAGAACCGAACCCGGGACACTGGAGCTGTGAGACTGTGGCAGTAAACAGAACCGAACCCGGGAGACTGGAGCTGTGAGACTGTGGCAGTAAACAGTACCGAACCCGGGTCATTGGAGCTGTGAGACTGTGGCAGTAAACAGAACTGAACCCGGGTCACTGGAGCTGTGAGACTGTGGCAGTAAACAGAACCGAACCCAGGTCACTGGAGCTGTGAGACTGTGGCAGTAAACAGAACCGAACCCAGGTCACTGAAGCTGTGAGACTGTGGCAGTAAACAGAACCGAACCCGGGACACTGGAGCTGTGAGACTGTGGCAGTAAACAGAACCGAACCCGGGACACTGGAGCTGTGAGACTGTGGCAGTAAACAGAACCGAACCCGGGTCACTGGAGCTGTGAGACTGTGGCAGTAAACAGAACTGAACCCGGGACACTGGAGCTGTGAGACTGTGGCAGTCCCCAGAACCGAACTCAGGACACTGGAGCTGTGAGACTGTGGCAGTAAACAGAACCGAACTCAGGTCACTGGAGCTGTGAGACTGTGGCAGTAAACAGAACTGAACCCGGGACACTGGAGCTGTGAGGCTGTGGCAGTAAACAGAACCGAACTCAGGTCACTGGAGCTGTGAGACTGTGGCAGTAAACAGAACCGAACTCAGGTCACTGGAGCTGTGAGACTGTGGCAGTAAACAGAACCGAACCCGGGTCACTGGAGCTGTGAGACTGTGGCAGTAAACAGAACCGAACCCAGGTCACTGGAGCTGTGAGACTGTGGCAGTAAACAGAACCGAACCCGGGTCACTGGAGCTGTGAGACTGTGGCAGTAAACAGAACCGAACCCAGGTCACTGGAGCTGTGAGACTGTGGCAGTAAACAGAACTGAACCCAGGTCACTGGAGCTGTGAGGCTGTGGCAGTAAACAGAACTGAACCCAGGTCACTGGAGCTGTGAGGCTGTGGCAGTAAACAGAACTGAACCCAGGTCACTGGAGCTGTGAGACTGTGGCAGTAAACAGAACCGAACCCAGGTCACTGGAGCTGTGAGACTGTGGCAGTAAACAGTACCGAACCCAGGTCACTGGAGCTGTGTGGCTGTGGCAGTCCCCAGAACCGAACCCGGGACACTGGAGCTGTGAGACTGTGGCAGTAAACAGAACCGAACCCAGGTCACTGAAGCTGTGAGACTGTGGCAGTGAACAGAACCGAACCCGGGACACTGGAGCTGTGAGACTGTGGCAGTAAACAGAACCGAACCCGGGAGACTGGAGCTGTGAGACTGTGGCAGTAAACAGTACCGAACCCGGGTCACTGGAGCTGTGAGACTGTGGCAGTAAACAGAACTGAACCCGGGTCACTGGAGCTGTGAGACTGTGGCAGTAAACAGAACCGAACCCAGGTCACTGGAGTTGTGAGACTGTGGCAGTAAACAGAACCGAACCCAGGTCACTGAAGCTGTGAGACTGTGGCAGTAAACAGAACCGAACCCGGGACACTGGAGCTGTGAGACTGTGGAAGTAAACAGAACCGAACCCGGGACACTGGAGCTGTGAGACTGTGGCAGTAAACAGAACCGAACCCGGGTCACTGGAGCTGTGAGACTGTGGCAGTAAACAGAACCGAACCCGGGACACTGGAGCTGTGAGACTGTGGCAGTAAACAGAACCGAACCCGGGACACTGGAGCTGTGAGACTGTGGCAGTCCCCAGAACCGAACCCAGGACACTGGAGCTGTGAGGCTGTGGCAGTAAACAGAACCGAACTCAGGTCACTGGAGCTGTGAGACTGTGGCAGTAAACTGAACCGAACCCGGGTCACTGGAGCTGTGAGACTGTGGCAGTAAACAGAACCGAACTCAGGTCACTGGAGCTGTGAGACTGTGGCAGTAAACAGAACCGAACCCGGGTCACTGGAGCTGTGAGACTGTGGCAGTAAACAGAACCGAACCCAGGTCACTGGAGCTGTGAGACTGTGGCAGTAAACAGAACCGAACCCAGGTCACTGGAGCTGTGAGGCTGTGGCAGTAAACAGAACCGAACCCGGGTCACTGGAGCTGTGAGGCTGTGGCAGTAAACAGAACTGAACCCAGGTCACTGGATCTGTGAGACTGTGGCAGTAAACAGAACCGAACCCAGGTCACTGGAGCTGTGAGACTGTGGCAGTAAACAGAACCGAACCCGGGACACTGGAGCTGTGAGACTGTGGCAGTAAACAGAACTGAACCCGGGTCACTGGAGCTGTGAGACTGTGGCAGTAAACAGAACCGAACCCGGGTCACTGGAGCTGTGAGACTGTGGCAGTAAACAGAACCGAACCCAGGTCACTGGAGCTGTGAGACTGTGGCAGTAAACAGAACCGAACCCAGGTCACTGAAGCTGTGAGACTGTGGCAGTAAACAGAACAGAACCCAGGACACTGGAGCTGTGAGACTGTGGCAGTAAACAGAACCGAACCCGGGACACTGGAGCTGTGAGACTGTGGCAGTAAACAGAACCGAACCCGGGACACTGGAGCTGTGAGACTGTGGCAGTAAACAGAACCGAACCCGGGTCACTGGAGCTGTGAGACTGTGGCAGTAAACAGAACTGAACCCGGGTCACTGGAGCTGTGAGACTGTGGCAGTAAACAGAACCGAACCCAGGTCACTGGAGCTGTGAGACTGTGGCAGTAAACAGAACCGAACCCGGGACACTGGAGCTGTGAGACTGTGGCAGTAAACAGAACCGAACCCAGGTCACTGGAGCTGTGAGACTGTGGCAGTAAACAGAACCGAACCCAGGTCACTGAAGCTGTGAGACTGTGGCAGTAAACAGAACCGAACCCGGGACACTGGAGCTGTGAGACTGGCAGCAAACAGAACCGAACCCGGGACACTGGAGCTGTGAGACTGTGGCAGTAAACAGAACCGAACCCGGGTCACTGGAGCTGTGAGACTGTGGCAGTAAACAGAACCGAACCCGGGACACTGGAGCTTTGAGACTGTGGCAGTAAACAGAACCGAACCCGGGACACTGGAGCTGTGAGACTGTGGCAGTAAACAGAACAGAACCCGGGACACTGGAGCTGTGAGACTGTGGCAGTAAACAGAACCGAACCCGGGACACTGGAGCTGTGAGACTGTGGCAGTGAACAGAACCGAACCCGGGTCACTGGAGCTGTGAGACTGTGGCAGTAAACAGAACCGAACCCGGGTCACTGGAGCTGTGAGACTGCGGCAGTAAACAGAACCGAACCCGGGTCACTGGAGCTGTGAGACTGTGGCAGTAAACAGAACCGAACCCAGGTCACTGGAGCTCTGAGACTGTGGCAGTAAACAGAACCGAACCCAGGTCACTGGAGCTGTGAGACTGTGGCAGTAAACAGAACCGAACCCAGGTCACTGGAGCTGTGAGACTGTGGCAGTAAACAGAACTGAACCCGGGTCACTGGAGCTGTGAGACTGTGGCAGTAAACAGAACCGAACCCAGGTCACTGGAGCTGTGAGACTGTGACAGTAAACAGAACCGAACCCGGGTCACTGGAGCTGTGAGACTGTGGCAGTAAACAGAACCGAACCCATGTCACTGGAGCTGTGAGGCTGTGGCAGTAAACAGAACTGAACCCAGGTCAATGAAGCTGTGAGACTGTGGCAGTAAACAGCACTGAACCCGGGTCACTGGAGCTGTGAGACTGTGGCAAAAAACAGAACTGAACCCGGGTCACTGAAGCTGTGAAACTGTGGCAGTAAACAGAACTGAACCCAGGTCACTGAAGCTGTGAGACTGTGGCAGTAAACAGAACCGAACCCGGGTCACTGGAGCTGTGAGACTGTGGCAGTAAACAGAACCGAACCCATGTCACTGGAGCTGTGAGACTGTGGCAGTAAACAGAACTGAACCCGGGTCACTGGAGCTGTGAGACTTTGGCAGTAAACAGAACCGAACCCGGGTCACTGGAGCTGTGAGACTGTGGCAGTAAACAGAACCGAACCCATGTCACTGGAGCTGTGAGGCTGTGGCAGTAAACAGAACTGAACCCGGGTCACTGAAGCTGTGAAACTGTGGCAGTAAACAGAACTGAACCCAGGTCACTGAAGCTGTGAGACTGTGGCAGTAAACAGAACCGAACCCGGGTCACTGGAGCTGTGAGACTGTGGCAGTAAACAGAACTGAACCCAGGTCACTGGAGCTGTGAGACTGTGACAGTAAACAGAACTGAACCCAGGACACTGGAGCTGTGAGACTGTGGCAGTAAACAGAACCGAACACGGGACACTGGAGCTGTGAGACTGTGGCAGTAAACAGAACTGAACCCGGGACACTGGAGCTGTGAGACTGTGGCAGTAAACAGAACCGAACCCGGGTCACTGGAGCTGTGAGACTGTGGCAGTAAACAGAACCGAACCCAGGTCACTGGAGCTGTGAGACTGTGGCAGTAAACAGAACCGAACCCAGGTCACTGGAGCTGTGAGACTGTGGCAGTAAACAGAACCGAACCCGGGACACTGGAGCTGTGAGACTGTGGCAGTAAACAGAACTGAACCCGGGTCACTGGAGCTGTGAGACTGTGGCAGTAAACAGAACCGAACCCAGGTCACTGGAGCTGTGAGACTGTGGCAGTAAACAGAACCGAACCCAGGTCACTGGAGCTGTGAGACTGTGGCAGTAAACAGAACCGAACCCAGGTCACGGGAGCTGTGAGACTGTGGCAGTAAACAGAACCGAACCCAGGTCACTGGAGCTGTGAGACTGTGGCAGTAAACAGAACCGAACCCAGGTCACTGGAGCTGTGAGACTGTGGCAATAAACAGAACCGAACCCAGGACACTGGAGCTGTGAGACTGTGGCAGTAAACAGAACCGAACCCGGGTCACTGGAGCTGTGAGGCTGTGGCAGTAAACAGAACCGAACCCGGGTCACTGGAGCTGTGAGACTGTGGCAGTAAACAGAACCGAACCCATGTCACTGGAGCTGTGAGACTGTGGCAGTAAACAGAACCGAACCCGGGACACTGGAGCTGTGAGACTGTGGCAGTAAACAGAACCGAAACCGGGACACTGGAGCTGTGAGACTGTGGCAGTAAACAGAACCGATCCCGGGTCACTGGAGCTGTGAGACTGTGGCAGTAAACAGAACCGAACCCGGGACACTGGAGCTGTGAGACTGTGGCAGTAAACAGAACCGAACCCGGGACACTGGAGCTGTGAGACTGTGGCAGTCCCCAGAACCGAACCCAGGACACTGGAGCTGTGAGGCTGTGGCAGTAAACAGAACCGAACTCAGGTCACTGGAGCTGTGAGACTGTGGCAGTAAACAGAACCGAACCCGGGTCACTGGAGCTGTGAGACTGTGGCAGTAAACAGAACCGAACTCAGTTCACTGGAGCTGTGAGACTGTGGCAGTAAACAGAACCGAACCCGGGTCACTGGAGCTGTGAGACTGTGGCAGTAAACAGAACCGAACCCAGGTCACTGGAGCTGTGAGACTGTGGCAGTAAACAGAACCGAACCCAGGTCACTGGAGCTGTGAGGCTGTGGCAGTAAACAGAACCGAACCCGGGTCACTGGAGCTGTGAGGCTGTGGCAGTAAACAGAACTGAACCCAGGTCACTGGAGCTGTGAGACTGTGGCAGTAAACAGAACCGAACCCAGGTCACTGGAGCTGTGAGACTGTGGCAGTAAACAGAACCGAACCCAGGTCACTGGAGCTGTGAGACTGTGGCAGTAAACAGAACCGAACCCGGGACACTGGAGCTGTGAGACTGTGGCAGTAAACAGAACCGAACCCAGGTCACTGGAGCTGTGAGACTGTGGCAGTAAACAGAACCGAACCCGGGACACTGGAGCTGTGAGACTGGCAGCAAACAGAACCGAACCCGGGACACTGGAGCTGTGAGACTGTGGCAGTAAACAGAACCGAACCCGGGTCACTGGAGCTGTGAGACTGTGGCAGTAAACAGAACCGAACCCGGGTCACTGGAGCTGTGAGACTGTGGCAGTAAACAGAACCGAACCCGGGACACTGGAGCTGTGAGACTGTGGCAGTAAACAGAACCGAACCCGGGACACTGGAGCTGTGAGACTGTGGCAGTCCCCAGAACCGAACCCAGGTCACTGAAGCTGTGAGACTGTGGCAGTAAACAGAACCGAACCCGGGACACTGGAGCTGTGAGACTGTGGCAGTCCCCAGAACCGAACCCAGGTCACTGAAGCTGTGAGACTGTGGCAGTAAACAGAACCGAACCCGGGTCACTGGAGCTGTGAGACTGTGGCAGTAAACAGAACCGAACCCATGTCACTGGAGCTGTGAGGCTGTGGCAGTAAACAGAACTGAACCCAGGTCACTGAAGCTGTGAGACTGTGGCAGTAAACAGAACTGAACCCGGGTCACTGGAGCTGTGAGACTGTGGCAAAAAACAGAACTGAACCCGGGTCACTGAAGCTGTGAAACTGTGGCAGTAAACAGAACCGAACCCGGGACACTGGAGCTGTGAGACTGTGGCAAAAAACAGAACTGAACCCAGGTCACTGAAGCTGTGAGACTGTGGCAGTAAACAGAACCGAACCCGGGTCACTGGAGCTTTGAGACTGTGGCAGTAAACAGAACTGAACCCAGGTCACTGGAGCTGTGAGACTGTGGCAGTAAACAGAACCGAACCCATGTCACTGGAGCTGTGAGACTGTGGCAGTAAACAGAACCGAACCCATGTCACTGGAGCTGTGAGACTGTGGCAGTAAACAGAACTGAACCCGGGTCACTGGAGCTGTGAGACTTTGGCAGTAAACAGAACCGAACCCGGGTCACTGGAGCTGTGAGACTGTGGCAGTAAACAGAACCGAACCCATGTCACTGGAGCTGTGAGGCTGTGGCAGTAAACAGAACTGAACCCGGGTCACTGAAGCTGTGAAACTGTGGCAGTAAACAGAACTGAACCCAGGTCACTGAAGCTGTGAAACTGTGGCAGTAAACAGAACCGAACCCATGTCACTGGAGCTGTGAGGCTGTGGCAGTAAACAGAACTGAACCCAGGTCACTGAAGCTGTGAAACTGTGGCAGTAAACAGAACTGAACCCAGGTCACTGAAGCTGTGAGACTGTGGCAGGAAACAGAACCGAACCCAGGTCACTGGAGCTGTGAGACTGTGGCAGTAAACAGAACTGAACCCGGGTCACTGGAGCTGTGAGACTGTGGCAGTAAACAGAACCGAACCCAGGTCACTGGAGCTGTGAGACTGTGGCAGTAAACAGAACCGAACCTAGGTCACTGGAGCTGTGAGACTGTGGCAGTAAACAGAACCGAACCCAGGTCACGGGAGCTGTGAGACTGTGGCAGTAAACAGAACCGAACCCAGGTCACTGGAGCTGTGAGACTGTGGCAGTAAACAGAACCGAACCCAGGTCACTGGAGCTGTGAGACTGTGGCAGTAAACAGAACCGAACCCAGGTCACTGGAGCTGTGAGACTGTGGCAGTAAACAAAACCGAACCCGGGTCACTGGAGCTGTGAGACTGTGGCAGTAAACAGAACCGAACCATTGTCACTGGAGCTGTGAGGCTGTGGCAGTAAACAGAACCGAACCCAGGTCACTGGAGCTGTGAGACTGTGGCAATAAACAGAACCGAACCCAGGACACTGGAGCTGTGAGACTGTGGCAGTAAACAGAACCGAACCCGGGTCACTGGAGCTGTGAGACTGTGGCAGTAAACAGAACTGAACCCGGGTCACTGGAGCTGTGAGACTGTGGCAAAAAACAGAACTGAACCCGGGTCACTGAAGCTGTGAAACTGTGGCAGTGAACAGAACTGAACCCAGGTCACTGAAGCTGTGAGACTGTGGCAGTAAACAGAACCGAACCCGGGTCACTGGAGCTGTGAGACTGTGGCAGTAAACAGAACCGAACCCATGTCACTGGAGCTGTGAGACTGTGGCAGTAAACAGAACTGAACCCGGGTCACTGGAGCTGTGAGACTTTGGCAGTAAACAGAACCGAACGCAGGTCACTGGAGCTGTGAGACTGTGGCAGTAAACAGAACCGAACCCGGGTCACTGGAGCTGTGAGACTGTGGCAGTACGCAGAACCGAACCCGGGTCACTGGAGCTGTGAGACTGTGGCAGTAAACAGAACCGAACCCGGGTCACTGGAGCTGTGAGACTGTGGCAGTAAACAGAACCGAACCCAGGACACTGGAGCTGTGAGGCTGTGGCAGTAAACAGAACCGAACCCGGTCACTGGAGCTGTGAGACTGTGGCAGTAAACAGAACTGAACCCAGGTCACTGGAGCTGTGAGACTGTGGCAGTAAACAGAACCGAACCCAGGACACTGGAGCTGTGAGGCTGTGGCAGTAAACAGAACCGAACCCGGGTCACTGGAGCTGTGAGACTGTGGCAGTAAACAGAACCGAGCCCAGGTCACTGAAGCTGTGAGGCTGTGGCAGTAAACAGAACCGAACCCAGGTCACTGGAGCTGTGAGGCTGTGGCAGTAAACAGAACCGAACCCGGGACACTGGAGCTGTGAGACTGTGGCAGTAAACAGAACCGAACCCAGGTCACTGAAGCTGTGAGACTGTGGCAGTGAACAGAACCGAACCCGGGACACTGGAGCTGTGAGACTGTGGCAGTAAACAGAACCGAACCCAGGTCACTGGAGCTGTGAGACTGTGGCAGTAAACAAAACTGAACCCGGGTCACTGGAGCTGTGAGACTGTGGCAGTAAACAGAACCGAACCCGGGTCACTGGAGCTGTGAGACTGTGGCAAAAAACAGAACTGAACCCAGGTCACTGAAGCTGTGAGACTGTGGCAGTAAACAGAACCGAACCCGGGTCACTGGAGCTGTGAGACTGTGGCAGTAAACAGAACTGAACCCAGGTCACTGGAGCTGTGAGACTGTGGCAGTAAACAGAACCGAACCCATGTCACTGGAGCTGTGAGACTGTGGCAGTAAACAGAACTGAACGCGGGTCACTGGAGCTGTGAGACTTTGGCAGTAAACAGAACCGAACCCGGGTCACTGGAGCTGTGAGACTGTGGCAGTAAACAGAACCGAACCCATGTCACTGGAGCTGTGAGGCTGTGGCAGTAAACAGAACTGAACCCAGGTCACTGAAGCTGTGAAACTGTGGCAGTAAACAGAACTGAACCCAGGTCACTGAAGCTGTGAGACTGTGGCAGGAAACAGAACCGAACCCAGGTCACTGGAGCTGTGAGACTGTGGCAGTAAACAGAACTGAACCCGGGTCACTGGAGCTGTGAGACTGTGGCAGTAAACAGAACCGAACCCAGGTCACTGGAGCTGTGAGACTGTGGCAGTAAACAGAACCGAACCCAGGTCACTGGAGCTGTGAGACTGTGGCAGTAAACAGAACCGAACCCAGGTCACGGGAGCTGTGAGACTGTGGCAGTAAACAGAACCGAACCCAGGTCACTGGAGCTGTGAGACTGTGGCAGTAAACAGAACCGAACCCAGGTCACTGGAGCTGTGAGACTGTGGCAGTAAACAGAACCGAACCCAGGTCACTGGAGCTGTGAGACTGTGGCAGTAAACAAAACCGAACCCGGGTCACTGGAGCTGTGAGACTGTGGCAGTAAACAGAACCGAACCCAGGTCACTGGAGCTGTGAGACTGTGGCAATAAACAGAACCGAACCCAGGACACTGGAGCTGTGAGACTGTGGCAGTAAACAGAACCGAACCCGGGTCACTGGAGCTGTGAGACTGTGGCAGTAAACAGAACTGAACCCGGGTCACTGGAGCTGTGAGACTGTGGCAAAAAACAGAACTGAACCCGGGTCACTGAAGCTGTGAAACTGTGGCAGTGAACAGAACTGAACCCAGGTCACTGAAGCTGTGAGACTGTGGCAGTAAACAGAACCGAACCCGGGTCACTGGAGCTGTGAGACTGTGGCAGTAAACAGAACCGAACCCATGTCACTGGAGCTGTGAGACTGTGGCAGTAAACAGAACTGAACCCGGGTCACTGGAGCTGTGAGACTTTGGCAGTAAACAGAACCGAACGCAGGTCACTGGAGCTGTGAGACTGTGGCAGTAAACAGAACCGAACCCGGGTCACTGGAGCTGTGAGACTGTGGCAGTACGCAGAACCGAACCCGGGTCACTGGAGCTGTGAGACTGTGGCAGTAAACAGAACCGAACCCGGGTCACTGGAGCTGTGAGACTGTGGCAGTAAACAGAACCGAACCCAGGACACTGGAGCTGTGAGGCTGTGGCAGTAAACAGAACCGAACCCGGTCACTGGAGCTGTGAGACTGTGGCAGTAAACAGAACTGAACCCAGGTCACTGGAGCTGTGAGACTGTGGCAGTAAACAGAACCGAACCCAGGACACTGGAGCTGTGAGGCTGTGGCAGTAAACAGAACCGAACCCGGGTCACTGGAGCTGTGAGACTGTGGCAGTAAACAGAACCGAGCCCAGGTCACTGAAGCTGTGAGGCTGTGGCAGTAAACAGAACCGAACCCAGGTCACTGGAGCTGTGAGGCTGTGGCAGTAAACAGAACCGAACCCGGGACACTGGAGCTGTGAGACTGTGGCAGTAAACAAAACTGAACCCGGGTCACTGGAGCTGTGAGACTTTGGCAGTAAACAGAACCGAACCCGGGTCACTGGAGCTGTGAGACTGTGGCAGTAAACAAAACTGAACCCGGGTCACTGGAGCTGTGAGACTGTGGCAGTAAACAGAACCGAACCCGGGACACTGGAGCTGTGAGACTGTGGCAGTAAACAGAACCGAACCCAGGTCACTGGAGCTGTGAGACTGTGGCAGTAAACAAAACTGAACCCGGGTCACTGGAGCTGTGAGACTGTGGCAGTAAACAGAACCGAACCCGGGACACTGGAGCTGTGAGACTGTGGCAGTAAACAGAACCGAACCCAGGTCAGTGGAGCTGTGAGACTGTGGCAGTAAACAGAACAGAACCCAGGTCACTGGAGCTGTGAGACTGTGGCAGTAAACAGAACCGAACCCAGGTCACTGGAGCTGTGAGACTGTGGCAGTAAACAGAACCGAACCCAGGTCACTGAAGCTGTGAGACTGTGGCAGTAAACAGAACCGAACCCAGGTCACTGGAGCTGTGAGACTGTGGCAGTAAACAGAACCGAACCCAGGTCACTGGAGCTGTGAGACTGTGGCAGTAAACAGAACCGAACCCAGGTCACTGAAGCTGTGAGACTGTGGCAGTAAACAGAACCGAAAACGGGACACTGGAGCTGTGAGACTGTGGCAGTAAACAGAACCGAACCCGGGACACTGGAGCTGTGAGACTGTGGCAGTAAACAGAACCGAACCCGGGACACTGGAGCTGTGAGACTGTGGCAGTAAACAGAACCGAATCCGGGACACTGGAGCTGTGAGACTGTGGCAGTAAACAGAACCGAACCCAGGTCACTGGAGCTGTGAGACTGTGGCAGTAAACAGAACCGAACCCAGGTCACTGGAGCTGTGAGACTGTGGCAGTAAACAGAACAGAACCCAGGTCACTGGAGCTGTGAGACTGTGGCAGTAAACAGAACCGAACCCGGGACACTGGAGCTGTGAGACTGTGGCAGTAAACAGAACCGAACCCAGGTCACTGGAGCTGTGAGACTGTGGCAGTAAACAGAACCGAACCCAGGTCACTGGAGCTGTGAGACTGTGGCAGTAAACAGAACCGAACCCGGGAAACTGGAGCTGTGAGACTGTGGCAGTCCCAGGAACCGAACCCAGGTCACTGAAGCTGTGAGACTGTGGCAGTAAACAGAACCGAACCCAGGTCACTGGAGCTGTGAGGCTGTGGCAGTCCCCAGAACCGAACCCGGGACACTGGAGCTGTGAGACTGTGGCAGTAAACAGAACCGAACCCAGGTCACTGAAGCTGTGAGACTGTGGCAGTGAACAGAACCGAACCCGGGACACTGGAGCTGTGAGACTGTGGCAGTAAACAGAACCGAACCCGGGACACTGGAGCTGTGAGACTGTGGCAGCAAACAGTACCGAACCCGGGTCACTGGAGATGTGAGACTGTGGCAGTAAACAGAACTGAACCCGGGTCACTGGAGCTGTGAGACTGTGGCAGTAAACAGAACCGAACCCAGGTCACTGGAGCTGTGAGACTGTGGCAGTAAACAGAACCGAACCCAGGTCACTGAAGCTGTGAGACTGTGGCAGTAAACAGAACCGAACCCGGGACACTGGAGCTGTGAGACTGTGGCAGTAAACAGAACCGAACCCGGGACACTGGAGCTGTGAGACTGTGGCAGTAAACAGAACCGAACCCGGGTCACTGGAGCTGTGAGACTGTGGCAGTAAACAGAACCGAACCCGGGACACTGGAGCTGTGAGACTGTGGCAGTAAACAGAACCGAACCCGGGACACTGGAGCTGTGAGACTGTGGCAGTCCCCAGAACCGAACCCAGGACACTGGAGCTGTGAGGCTGTGGCAGTAAACAGAACCGAACTCAGGTCACTGGAGCTGTGAGACTGTGGCAGTAAACAGAACCGAACCCGGGTCACTGGAGCTGTGAGACTGTGGCAGTAAACAGAACCGAACCCAGGTCACTGGAGCTGTGAGACTGTGGCAGTAAACAGAACTGAACCCAGGTCACTGGAGCTGTGAGGCTGTGGCAGTAAACAGAACCGAACTCAGGTCACTGGAGCTGTGAGACTGTGGCAGTAAACAGAACCGAACCCAGGTCACTGGAGCTGTGAGACTGTGGCAGTAAACAGAACCGAACCCAGGTCACTGGAGCTGTGAGACTGTGGCAGTAAACAGAACTGAACCCAGGTCACTGGAGCTGTGAGGCTGTGGCAGTAAACAGAACTGAACCCAGGTCACTGGAGCTGTGAGGCTGTGGCAGTAAACAGAACCGAACCCAGGTCACTGGAGCTGTGAGACTGTGGCAGTAAACAGAACCGAACCCAGGTCACTGGAGCTGTGAGACTGTGGCAGTAAACAGAACCGAACCCAGGTCACTGGAGCTGTGAGACTGTGGCAGTAAACAGAACTGAACCCGGGTCACTGGAGCTGTGAGACTGTGGCAGTAAACAGAACCGAACCCGGGTCACTGGAGCTGTGAGACTGTGGCATTAAACAGAACCGAAGCCAGGTCACTGGAGCTGTGAGACTGTGGCAGTAAACAGAACCGAACCCGGGACACTGGAGCTGTGAGACTGTGGCAGTAAACAGAACCGAACCCAGGTCACTGGAGCTGTGAGACTGTGGCAGTAAACAGAACCGAACCCAGGTCACTGGAGCTGTGAGACTGTGGCAGTAAACAGAACTGAACCCAGGTCACTGGAGCTGTGAGACTGTGGCAGTAAACAGAACCGAACCCAGGTCACTGGAGCTGTGAGACTGTGGCAGTAAACAGAACCGAACCCAGGTCACTGGAGCTGTGAGACTGTGGCAGTAAACAGAACCGAACCCAGGTCACGGTAGCTGTGAGACTGTGGCAGTAAACAGAACCGAACCCAGGTCACTGGAGCTGTGAGACTGTGGCAGTAAACAGAACCGAACCCAGGTCAATGGAGCTGTGAGACTGTGGCAGTAAACAGAACCGAACCCAGGTCACTGGAGCTGTGAGACTGTGGCAGTAAACAGAACCGAACCCGGGACACTGGAGCTGTGAGACTGTGGCAGTAAACAGAACTGAACCCGGGTCACTGGAGCTGTGAGACTGTGGCAGTAAACAGAACTGAACCCGGGTCACTGGAGCTGTGAGACTGTGGCACTAAACAGAACCGAACCCGGGACACTGGAGCTGTGAGACTGTGGCAGTAAACAGAACCGAACCCAGGTCACTGGAGCTGTGAGGCTGTGGCAGTAAACAGAACCGAACCCAGGACACTGGAGCTGTGAGACTGTGGCAGTAAACAGAACCGAACCCGGGTCACTGGAGCTGTGAGACTGTGGCAGTCCCCAGAACCGAACCCAGGTCACTGAAGCTGTGAGACTGTGGCAGTAAACAGAACCGAACCCAGGTCACTGGAGCTGTGAGGCTGTGGCAGTCCCCAGAACCGAACCCGGGACACTGGAGCTGTGAGACTGTGGCAGTAAACAGAACCGAACCCAGGTCACTGAAGCTGTGAGACTGTGGCAGTGAACAGAACCGAACCCGGGACACTGGAGCTGTGAGACTGTGGCAGTAAACAGAACCGAACCCAGGACACTGGAGCTGTGAGGCTGTGGCAGTAAACAGAACCGAACCCGGTCACTGGAGCTGTGAGACTGTGGCAGTAAACAGAACTGAACCCAGGTCACTGGAGCTGTGAGACTGTGGCAGTAAACAGAACCGAACCCAGGACACTGGAGCTGTGAGGCTGTGGCAGTAAACAGAACCGAACCAGGGTCACTGGAGCTGTGAGGCTGTGGCAGTAAACAGAACCGAACCCGGGTCACTGAAGCTGTGAGACTGTGGCAAAAAACAGAACCGAACCCAGGACACTGGAGCTGTGAGGCTGTGGCTGTCCCCAGAACCGAACCCAGGTCACTGGAGCTGTGAGGCTGTGGCAGTAAACAGAACCGAACCCGGGTCACTGGAGCTGTGAGACTGTGGCAGTAAACAGAACCGAGCCCAGGTCACTGAAGCTGTGAGGCTGTGGCAGTAAACAGAACCGAACCCAGGTCACTGGAGCTGTGAGGCTGTGGCAGTAAACAGAACCGAACCCGGGACACTGGAGCTGTGAGACTGTGGCAGTAAACAGAACCGAACCCAGGTCACTGAAGCTGTGAGACTGTGGCAGTGAACAGAACCGAACCCGGGACACTGGAGCTGTGAGACTGTGGCAGTAAACAGAACCGAACCCAGGTCACTGGAGCTGTGAGACTGTGGCAGTAAACAAAACTGAACCCGGGTCACTGGAGCTGTGAGACTGTGGCAGTAAACAGAACCGAACCCGGGACACTGGAGCTGTGAGACTGTGGCAGTAAACAGAACCGAACCCAGGTCACTGGAGCTGTGAGACTGTGGCAGTAAACAGAACCGAACCCAGGTCACTGAAGCTGTGAGACTGTGGCAGTAAACAGAACCGAAAACGGGACACTGGAGCTGTGAGACTGTGGCAGTAAACAGAACCGAACCCGGGACACTGGAGCTGTGAGACTGTGGCAGTAAACAGAACCGAACCCAGGTCACTGGAGCTGTGAGACTGTGGCAGTAAACAGAACCGAACCCGGGAAACTGGAGCTGTGAGACTGTGGCAGTCCCAGGAACCGAACCCAGGTCACTGAAGCTGTGAGACTGTGGCAGTAAACAGAACCGAACCCGGGTCACTGGAGCTGTGAGGCTGTGGCAGTCCCCAGAACCGAACCCGGGACACTGGAGCTGTGAGACTGTGGCAGTAAACAGAACCGAACCCAGGTCACTGAAGCTGTGAGACTGTGGCAGTGAACAGAACCGAACCCGGGACACTGGAGCTGTGAGACTGTGGCAGTAAACAGAACCGAACCCGGGACACTGGAGCTGTGAGACTGTGGCAGCAAACAGTACCGAACCCGGGTCACTGGAGATGTGAGACTGTGGCAGTAAACAGAACTGAACCCGGGTCACTGGAGCTGTGAGACTGTGGCAGTAAACAGAACCGAACCCAGGTCACTGGAGCTGTGAGACTGTGGCAGTAAACAGAACCGAACCCAGGTCACTGGAGCTGTGAGGCTGTGGCAGTAAACAGAACCGAACCCGGGACACTGGAGCTGTGAGACTGTGGCAGTAAACAGAACCGAACCCAGGTCACTGAAGCTGTGAGACTGTGGCAGTGAACAGAACCGAACCCGGGACACTGGAGCTGTGAGACTGTGGCAGTAAACAGAACCGAACCCAGGTCACTGGAGCTGTGAGACTGTGGCAGTAAACAAAACTGAACCCGGGTCACTGGAGCTGTGAGACTGTGGCAGTAAACAGAACCGAACCCGGGACACTGGAGCTGTGAGACTGTGGCAGTAAACAGAACCGAACCCAGGTCACTGGAGCTGTGAGACTGTGGCAGTAAACAGAACCGAACCCAGGTCACTGAAGCTGTGAGACTGTGGCAGTAAACAGAACCGAAAACGGGACACTGGAGCTGTGAGACTGTGGCAGTAAACAGAACCGAACCCGGGACACTGGAGCTGTGAGACTGTGGCAGTAAACAGAACCGAACCCGGGACACTGGAGCTGTGAGACTGTGGCAGTAAACAGAACCGAACCCAGGTCACTGGAGCTGTGAGACTGTGGCAGTAAACAGAACCGAACCCAGGACACTGGAGCTGTGAGACTGTGGCAGTAAACAGAACCGAACCCGGGTCACTGGAGCTGTGAGACTGTGGCAGTAAACAGAACCGAACCCGGGACACTGGAGCTGTGAGACTGTGGCAGTCCCAGGAACCGAACCCAGGTCACTGAAGCTGTGAGACTGTGGCAGTAAACAGAACCGAACCCAGGTCACTGGAGCTGTGAGGCTGTGGCAGTCCCCAGAACCGAACCCGGGACACTGGAGCTGTGAGACTGTGGCAGTAAACAGAACCGAACCCAGGTCACTGAAGCTGTGAGACTGTGGCAGTGAACAGAACCGAACCCGGGACACTGGAGCTGTGAGACTGTGGCAGTAAACAGAACCGAACCCGGGACACTGGAGCTGTGAGACTGTGGCAGCAAACAGTACCGAACCCGGGTCACTGGAGATGTGAGACTGTGGCAGTAAACAGAACTGAACCCGGGTCACTGGAGCTGTGAGACTGTGGCAGTAAACAGAACCGAACCCAGGTCACTGGAGCTGTGAGACTGTGGCAGTAAACAGAACCGAACCCAGGTCACTGAAGCTGTGAGACTGTGGCAGTAAACAGAACCGAACCCGGGACACTGGAGCTGTGAGACTGTGGCAGTAAACAGAACCGAACCCGGGACACTGGAGCTGTGAGACTGTGGCAGTAAACAGAACCGAACCCGGGTCACTGGAGCTGTGAGACTGTGGCAGTAAACAGAACCGAACCCGGGACACTGGAGCTGTGAGACTGTGGCAGTAAACAGAACCGAACCCGGGACACTGGAGCTGTGAGACTGTGGCAGTCCCCAGAACCGAACCCAGGACACTGGAGCTGTGAGGCTGTGGCAGTAAACAGAACCGAACTCAGGTCACTGGAGCTGTGAGACTGTGGCAGTAAACAGAACCGAACCCGGGTCACTGGAGCTGTGAGACTGTGGCAGTAAACAGAACCGAACCCAGGTCACTGGAGCTGTGAGACTGTGGCAGTAAACAGAACTGAACCCAGGTCACTGGAGCTGTGAGGCTGTGGCAGTAAACAGAACCGAACTCAGGTCACTGGAGCTGTGAGACTGTGGCAGTAAACAGAACCGAACCCAGGTCACTGGAGCTGTGAGACTGTGGCAGTAAACAGAACCGAACCCAGGTCACTGGAGCTGTGAGACTGTGGCAGTAAACAGAACTGAACCCAGGTCACTGGAGCTGTGAGGCTGTGGCAGTAAACAGAACTGAACCCAGGTCACTGGAGCTGTGAGGCTGTGGCAGTAAACAGAACCGAACCCAGGTCACTGGAGCTGTGAGACTGTGGCAGTAAACAGAACCGAACCCAGGTCACTGGAGCTGTGAGACTGTGGCAGTAAACAGAACCGAACCCAGGTCACTGGAGCTGTGAGACTGTGGCAGTAAACAGAACTGAACCCGGGTCACTGGAGCTGTGAGACTGTGGCAGTAAACAGAACCGAACCCGGGTCACTGGAGCTGTGAGACTGTGGCATTAAACAGAACCGAAGCCAGGTCACTGGAGCTGTGAGACTGTGGCAGTAAACAGAACCGAACCCGGGACACTGGAGCTGTGAGACTGTGGCAGTAAACAGAACCGAACCCAGGTCACTGGAGCTGTGAGACTGTGGCAGTAAACAGAACCGAACCCAGGTCACTGGAGCTGTGAGACTGTGGCAGTAAACAGAACTGAACCCAGGTCACTGGAGCTGTGAGACTGTGGCAGTAAACAGAACCGAACCCAGGTCACTGGAGCTGTGAGACTGTGGCAGTAAACAGAACCGAACCCAGGTCACTGGAGCTGTGAGACTGTGGCAGTAAACAGAACCGAACCCAGGTCACGGGAGCTGTGAGACTGTGGCAGTAAACAGAACCGAACCCAGGTCACTGGAGCTGTGAGACTGTGGCAGTAAACAGAACCGAACCCAGGTCAATGGAGCTGTGAGACTGTGGCAGTAAACAGAACCGAACCCAGGTCACTGGAGCTGTGAGACTGTGGCAGTAAACAGAACCGAACCCGGGACACTGGAGCTGTGAGACTGTGGCAGTAAACAGAACTGAACCCGGGTCACTGGAGCTGTGAGACTGTGGCAGTAAACAGAACTGAACCCGGGTCACTGGAGCTGTGAGACTGTGGCACTAAACAGAACCGAACCCGGGACACTGGAGCTGTGAGACTGTGGCAGTAAACAGAACCGAACCCAGGTCACTGGAGCTGTGAGGCTGTGGCAGTAAACAGAACCGAACCCAGGACACTGGAGCTGTGAGACTGTGGCAGTAAACAGAACCGAACCCGGGTCACTGGAGCTGTGAGACTGTGGCAGTCCCCAGAACCGAACCCAGGTCACTGAAGCTGTGAGACTGTGGCAGTAAACAGAACCGAACCCAGGTCACTGGAGCTGTGAGGCTGTGGCAGTCCCCAGAACCGAACCCGGGACACTGGAGCTGTGAGACTGTGGCAGTAAACAGAACCGAACCCAGGTCACTGAAGCTGTGAGACTGTGGCAGTGAACAGAACCGAACCCGGGACACTGGAGCTGTGAGACTGTGGCAGTAAACAGAACCGAACCCAGGACACTGGAGCTGTGAGGCTGTGGCAGTAAACAGAACCGAACCCGGTCACTGGAGCTGTGAGACTGTGGCAGTAAACAGAACTGAACCCAGGTCACTGGAGCTGTGAGACTGTGGCAGTAAACAGAACCGAACCCAGGACACTGGAGCTGTGAGGCTGTGGCAGTAAACAGAACCGAACCCGGGTCACTGAAGCTGTGAGACTGTGGCAAAAAACAGAACCGAACCCAGGACACTGGAGCTGTGAGGCTGTGGCTGTCCCCAGAACCGAACCCAGGTCACTGGAGCTGTGAGGCTGTGGCAGTAAACAGAACCGAACCCGGGTCACTGGAGCTGTGAGACTGTGGCAGTAAACAGAACCGAGCCCAGGTCACTGAAGCTGTGAGGCTGTGGCAGTAAACAGAACCGAACCCAGGTCACTGGAGCTGTGAGGCTGTGGCAGTAAACAGAACCGAACCCGGGACACTGGAGCTGTGAGACTGTGGCAGTAAACAGAACCGAACCCAGGTCACTGAAGCTGTGAGACTGTGGCAGTGAACAGAACCGAACCCGGGACACTGGAGCTGTGAGACTGTGGCAGTAAACAGAACCGAACCCAGGTCACTGGAGCTGTGAGACTGTGGCAGTAAACAAAACTGAACCCGGGTCACTGGAGCTGTGAGACTGTGGCAGTAAACAGAACCGAACCCGGGACACTGGAGCTGTGAGACTGTGGCAGTAAACAGAACCGAACCCAGGTCACTGGAGCTGTGAGACTGTGGCAGTAAACAGAACCGAACCCAGGTCACTGAAGCTGTGAGACTGTGGCAGTAAACAGAACCGAAAACGGGACACTGGAGCTGTGAGACTGTGGCAGTAAACAGAACCGAACCCGGGACACTGGAGCTGTGAGACTGTGGCAGTAAACAGAACCGAACCCGGGACACTGGAGCTGTGAGACTGTGGCAGTAAACAGAACCGAACCCAGGTCACTGAAGCTGTGAGACTGTGGCAGTAAACAGAACCGAACCCAGGTCACTGGAGCTGTGAGACTGTGGCAGTAAACAGAACCGAAAACGGGACACTGGAGCTGTGAGACTGTGGCAGTAAACAGAACCGAACCCGGGACACTGGAGCTGTGAGACTGTGGCAGTAAACAGAACCGAACCCGGGACACTGGAGCTGTGAGGCTGTGGCAGTAAACAGAACCGAACCCAGGACACTGGAGCTGTGAGGCTGTGGCAGTAAACAGAACCGAACCCGGGACACTGGAGCTGTGAGACTGTGGCAGTAAACAGAACCGAACCCGGGACACTGGAGCTGTGAGGCTGTGGCAGTAAACAGAACCGAACCCAGGACACTGGAGCTGTGAGACTGTGGCAGTAAACAGAACCGAACCCAGGTCACTGGAGCTGTGAGACTGTGGCAGTAAACAGAACTGAACCCGGGTCACTGGAGCTGTGAGACTGTGGCAGTAAACAGAACTGAACCCAGGTCACTGGAGCTGTGAGACTGTGGCAGTAAACAGAACCGAACCCGGGAAACTGGAGCTGTGAGACTGTGGCAGTCCCAGGAACCGAACCCAGGTCACTGAAGCTGTGAGACTGTGGCAGTAAACAGAACCGAACCCAGGTCACTGGAGCTGTGAGGCTGTGGCAGTCCCCAGAACCGAACCCGGGACACTGGAGCTGTGAGACTGTGGCAGTAAACAGAACCGAACCCAGGTCACTGAAGCTGTGAGACTGTGGCAGTGAACAGAACCGAACCCGGGACACTGGAGCTGTGAGACTGTGGCAGTAAACAGAACCGAACCCGGGACACTGGAGCTGTGAGACTGTGGCAGCAAACAGTACCGAACCCGGGTCACTGGAGATGTGAGACTGTGGCAGTAAACAGAACTGAACCCGGGTCACTGGAGCTGTGAGACTGTGGCAGTAAACAGAACCGAACCCAGGTCACTGGAGCTGTGAGACTGTGGCAGTAAACAGAACCGAACCCAGGTCACTGAAGCTGTGAGACTGTGGCAGTAAACAGAACCGAACCCGGGACACTGGAGCTGTGAGACTGTGGCAGTAAACAGAACCGAACCCGGGACACTGGAGCTGTGAGACTGTGGCAGTAAACAGAACCGAACCCGGGTCACTGGAGCTGTGAGACTGTGGCAGTAAACAGAACCGAACCCGGGACACTGGAGCTGTGAGACTGTGGCAGTAAACAGAACCGAACCCGGGACACTGGAGCTGTGAGACTGTGGCAGTCCCCAGAACCGAACCCAGGACACTGGAGCTGTGAGGCTGTGGCAGTAAACAGAACCGAACTCAGGTCACTGGAGCTGTGAGACTGTGGCAGTAAACAGAACCGAACCCGGGTCACTGGAGCTGTGAGACTGTGGCAGTAAACAGAACCGAACCCAGGTCACTGGAGCTGTGAGACTGTGGCAGTAAACAGAACTGAACCCAGGTCACTGGAGCTGTGAGGCTGTGGCAGTAAACAGAACCGAACTCAGGTCACTGGAGCTGTGAGACTGTGGCAGTAAACAGAACCGAACCCAGGTCACTGGAGCTGTGAGACTGTGGCAGTAAACAGAACCGAACCCAGGTCACTGGAGCTGTGAGACTGTGGCAGTAAACAGAACTGAACCCAGGTCACTGGAGCTGTGAGGCTGTGGCAGTAAACAGAACTGAACCCAGGTCACTGGAGCTGTGAGGCTGTGGCAGTAAACAGAACCGAACCCAGGTCACTGGAGCTGTGAGACTGTGGCAGTAAACAGAACCGAACCCAGGTCACTGGAGCTGTGAGACTGTGGCAGTAAACAGAACCGAACCCAGGTCACTGGAGCTGTGAGACTGTGGCAGTAAACAGAACCGAACCCGGGACACTGGAGCTGTGAGACTGTGGCAGTAAACAGAACCGAACCCAGGTCACTGGAGCTGTGAGACTGTGGCAGTAAACAGAACCGAACCCGGGACACTGGAGCTGTGAGACTGTGGCAGTAAACAGAACTGAACCCGGGTCACTGGAGCTGTGAGACTGTGGCAGTAAACAGAACCGAACCCGGGTCACTGGAGCTGTGAGACTGTGGCATTAAACAGAACCGAAGCCAGGTCACTGGAGCTGTGAGACTGTGGCAGTAAACAGAACCGAACCCGGGACACTGGAGCTGTGAGACTGTGGCAGTAAACAGAACCGAACCCAGGTCACTGGAGCTGTGAGACTGTGGCAGTAAACAGAACCGAACCCAGGTCACTGGAGCTGTGAGACTGTGGCAGTAAACAGAACTGAACCCAGGTCACTGGAGCTGTGAGACTGTGGCAGTAAACAGAACCGAACCCAGGTCACTGGAGCTGTGAGACTGTGGCAGTAAACAGAACTGAACCCGGGACACTGGAGCTGTGAGACTGTGGCAGTAAACAGAACCGAACCCAGGTCACTGGAGCTGTGAGACTGTGGCAGTAAACAGAACCGAACCCAGGTCACTGGAGCTGTGAGACTGTGGCAGTAAACAGAACCGAACCCAGGTCACTGGAGCTGTGAGACTGTGGCAGTAAACAGAACCGAACCCAGGTCACGGGAGCTGTGAGACTGTGGCAGTAAACAGAACCAAACCCAGGTCACTGGAGCTGTGAGACTGTGGCAGTAAACAGAACCGAACCCAGGTCAATGGAGCTGTGAGACTGTGGCAGTAAACAGAACCGAACCCAGGTCACTGGAGCTGTGAGACTGTGGCAGTAAACAGAACCGAACCCGGGACACTGGAGCTGTGAGACTGTGGCAGTAAACAGAACCGAACCCAGGTCACTGGAGCTGTGAGACTGTGGCAGTAAACAGAACCGAACCCAGGACACTGGAGCTGTGAGACTGTGGCAGTAAACAGAACAGAACCCGGGACACTGGAGCTGTGAGACTGTGGCAGTAAACAGAAACGAACCCAGGTCACTGGAGCTGTGAGACTGTGGCAGTAAACAGAACCGAACCCAGGACACTGGAGCTGTGAGACTGTGGCAGTAAACAGAACCGAACCCGGGACACTGGAGCTGTGAGACTGTGGCAGTAAACAGAACCGAACCCAGGTCACTGGAGCTGTGAGGCTGTGGCAGTAAACAGAACCGAACCCAGGACACTGGAGCTGTGAGACTGTGGCAGTAAACAGAACCGAACCCGGGTCACTGGAGCTGTGAGACTGTGGCAGTCCCCAGAACCGAACCCAGGTCACTGAAGCTGTGAGACTGTGGCAGTAAACAGAACCGAACCCAGGTCACTGGAGCTGTGAGGCTGTGGCAGTAAACAGAACCGAACCCGGGTCACCGGAGCTGTGAGACTGTGGCAGTAAACAGAACCGAACCCGGGACACTGGAGCTGTGAGACTGTGGCAGCAAACAGTACCGAACCCAGGACACTGGAGCTGTGAGACTGTGGCAGTAAACAGAACCGAACCCAGGTCACTGAAGCTGTGAGACTGTGGCAGTAAACAGAACCGAACCCGGGACACTGGAGCTGTGAGACTGTGGCAGTAAACAGAACCGAACCCGGGACACTGGAGCTGTGAGACTGTGGCAGTAAACAGAACCGAACCCGGGTCACTGGAGCTGTGAGACTGTGGCAGTAAACAGAACCGAACCCGGGACACTGGAGCTGTGAGACTGTGGCAGTAAACAGAACCGAACCCGGGACACTGGAGCTGTGAGACTGTGGCAGTCCCCAGAACCGAACCCAGGACACTGGAGCTGTGAGGCTGTGGCAGTAAACAGAACCGAACTCAGGTCACTGGAGCTGTGAGACTGTGGCAGTAAACAGAACCGAACCCGAGTCACTGGAGCTGTGAGACTGTGGCAGTAAACAGAACCGAACTCAGGTCACTGGAGCTGTGAGACTGTGGCAGTAAACAGAACCGAACCCGGGTCACTGGAGCTGTGAGACTGTGGCAGTAAACAGAACCGAACCCAGGTCACTGGAGCTGTGAGACTGTGGCAGTAAACAGAACTGAACCCAGGTCACTGGAGCTGTGAGGCTTTGGCAGTAAACAGAACTGAACCCAGGTCACTGGAGCTGTGAGGCTGTGGCAGTAAACAGAACTGAACCCAGGTCACTGGAGCTGTGAGACTGTGGCAGTAAACAGAACCGAACCCAGGTCACTGGAGCTGTGAGACTGTGGCAGTAAACAGAACCGAACCCAGGTCACGGGAGCTGTGAGACTGTGGCAGTAAACAGAACCGAACCCAGGTCACTGGAGCTGTGAGACTGTGGCAGTAAACAGAACCGAACCCAGGTCAATGGAGCTGTGAGACTGTGGCAGTAAACAGAACCGAACCCAGGTCACTGGAGCTGTGAGACTGTGGCAGTAAACAGAACCGAACCCGGGACACTGGAGCTGTGAGACTGTGGCAGTAAACAGAACTGAACCCGGGTCACTGAAGCTGTGAGACTGTGGCAGTAAACAGAACCGAACCCAGGTCACTGGAGCTGTGAGACTGTGGCAGTAAACAGAACCGAACCCAGGTCACTGGAGCTGTGAGACTGTGGCAGTAAACAGAACTGAACTCGGGTCACTGGAGCTGTGAGACTGTGACAGTAAACAGAACCGAACCCAGGTCACTGGAGCTGTGAGACTGTGGCAGTAAACAGAACCGAACCCGGTCACTGGAGCTGTGAGACTGTGGCAGTAAACAGAACCGAACCCAGGTCACTGGAGCTGTGAGACTGTGGCAGTAAACAGAACCGAACCCGGGACACTGGAGCTGTGAGACTGTGGCAGTAAACAGAACCGAACCCGGGTCACTGGAGCTGTGAGACTGTGGCAGTAAACAGAACCGAACCCAGGTCACTGGAGCTGTGAGACTGTGGCAGTAAACAGAACCGAACCCGGGACACTGGAGCTGTGAGACTGTGACAGTAAACAGAACCGAACCCGGGACACTGGAGCTGTGAGACTGTGGCAGTAAACAGAACCGAACCCGGGTCACTGGAGCTGTGAGACTGTGGCAGTAAACTGAACCGAACCCGGGACACTAGAGCTGTGAGACTGTGGCAGTAAACAGAACCGAACCCAGGTCACTGGAGCTGTGAGACTGTGGCAGTAAACAGAACCGAACCCGGGACACTGGAGCTGTGAGACTGTGGCAGTAAACAGAACCGAACCCGGGTCACTGGAGCTGTGAGACTGTGGCAGTAAACAGAATTGAACCCGGGTCACTGGAGCTGTGAGACTGTGGCAGTAAACAGAACCGAACCCGGGACACTGGAGCTGTGAGACTGTGGCAGTAAACAGAACCGAACCCAGGTCACTGGAGCTGTGAGACTGTGGCAGTAAACAGAACCGAACCCAGGTCACTGAAGCTGTGAGACTGTGGCAGTGAACAGAACCGAAAACGGGACACTGGAGCTGTGAGACTGTGGCAGTAAACAGAACCGAACCCGGGACACTGGAGCTGTGAGACAGTGGCAGTAAACAGAACCGAACCCAGGACACTGGAGCTGTGAGACTGTGGCAGTAAACAGAACCGAACCCAGGTCACTGGAGCTGTGAGACTGTGGCAGTAAACAGAAACGAACCCGGGACACTGGAGCTGTGAGAGTGTGGCAGTAAACAGAACCGAACCCAGGTCACTGGAGCTGTGAGGCTGTGGCAGTAAACAGAACCGAACCCAGGACACTGGAGCTGTGAGACTGTGGCAGTAAACAGAACCGAACCCGGGTCACTGGAGCTGTGAGACTGTGGCAGTCCCCAGAACCGAACCCAGGTCACTGAAGCTGTGAGACTGTGGCAGTAAACAGAACCGAACCCAGGTCACTGGAGCTGTGAGGCTGTGGCAGTCCCCAGAACCGAACCCGGGACACTGGAGCTGTGAGACTGTGGCAGTAAACAGAACCGAACCCAGGTCACTGAAGCTGTGAGACTGTGGCAGTAAACAGAACTGAACCCAGGTCACTGGAGCTGTGAGACTGTGGCAGTAAACAGAACCGAACCCGGGACACTGGAGCTGTGAGACTGTGGCAGCAAACAGTACCGAACCCGGGTCACTGGAGCTGTGAGACTGTGGCAGTAAACAGAACTGAACCCGGGTCACTGGAGCTGTGAGACTGTGGCAGTAAACAGAACCGAACCCAGGTCACTGGAGCTGTGAGACTGTGGCAGTAAACAGAACCGAACCCAGGTCACTGAAGCTGTGAGACTGTGGCAGTAAACAGAACCGAACCCGGGACACTGGAGCTGTGAGACTGCGGCAGTAAACAGAACCGAACCCGGGACACTGGAGCTGTGAGACTGTGGCAGTAAACAGAACTGAACCCGGGTCACTGGAGCTGTGAGACTGTGGCAGTAAACAGAACCGAACCCGGGACACTGGAGCTGTGAGACTGTGGCAGTAAACAGAACCGAACGCAAGTCACTGGAGCTGTGAGACTGTGGCAGTAAACAGAACCGAACCCGGGACACTGGAGCTGTGAGACTGTGGCAGTAAACAGAACCGAACCCGGGACACTGGAGCTGTGAGACTGTGGCAGTAAACAGAACCGAACCCAGGTCACTGGAGCTGTGAGACTGTGGCAGTAAACAGAACCGAACCCAGGTCACGGGAGCTTTGAGACTGTGGCAGTAAACAGAACCGAACCCAGGTCACTGGAGCTGTGAGACTGTGGCAGTAAACAGAACCGAACCCAGGTCACTGGAGCTGTGAGACTGTGGCAGTAAACAGAACCGAACCCAGGTCACTGGAGCTGTGAGACTGTGGCAGTAAACAGAACCGAACCCGGGACACTGGAGCTGTGAGACTGTGGCAGTAAACAGAACTGAACCCGGGTCACTGGAGCTGAGAGACTGTGGCAGTAAACAGAACCGAACCCAGGTCACTGGAGCTGTGAGACTGTGGCAGTAAACAGAACCGAACCCAGGTCACTGGAGCTGTGAGACTGTGGCAGTAAACAGAACCGAACCCGGGGCACTGGAGCTGTGAGACTGTGGCAGTAAACAGAACCGAACTCGGGTCACTGGAGCTGTGAGACTGTGACAGTAAACAGAACCGAACCCAGGTCACTGGAGCTGTGAGACTGTGGCAGTAAACAGAACCGAACCCGGGTCACTGGAGCTGTGAGACTGTGGCAGTAAACAGAACCGAACCCAGGTCACTGGAGCTGTGAGACTGTGGCAGTAAACAGAACCGAACCCGGGACACTGGAGCTGTGAGACTGTGGCAGTAAACAGAACAGAACCCCGGACACTGGAGCTGTGAGACTGTGGCAGTAAACAGAACCGAACCCAGGTCACTGGAGCTGTGAGACTGTGGCAGTAAACAGAACCGAACCCAGGTCACTGGAGCTGTGAGACTGTGGCAGTAAACAGAACCGAACCCGGGACACTGGAGCTGTGAGACTGTGACAGTAAACAGAACCGAACCAGGGACACTGGAGCTGTGAGACTGTGGCAGTAAACAGAACCGAACCCAGGTCACTGGAGCTGTGAGACTGTGGCAGTAAACAGAACCGAACCCGGGTCACTGGAGCTGTGAGGCTGTGGCAGTAAACAGAACCGAACCCAGGACACTGGAGCTGTGAGACTGTGGCAGTAAACAGAACCGAAACCGGGTCACTGGAGCTGTGAGACTGTGGCAGTAAACAGAACCGAACCCGGGACACTGGAGCTGTGAGACTGTGGCAGTAAACAGAACTGAACCCAGGTCACTGGAGCTGTGAGACTGTGGCAGTAAACAGAACCGAACCCGGGTCACTGGAGCTGTGAGACTGTGGCAGTAAACAGAACCGAACCCGGGACACTGGAGCTGTGAGACTGTGACAGTAAACAGAACCGAACCCGGGACACTGGAGCTGTGAGACTGTGGCAGTAAACAGAACTGAACCCGGGTCACTGGAGCTGTGAGACTGTGGCAGTAAACAGAACCGAACCCGGGACACTGGAGCTGTGAGACTGTGGCAGTAAACAGAACCGAACGCAGGTCACTGGAGCTGTGAGACTGTGGCAGTAAACAGAACTGAACCCGGGTCACTGGAGCTGTGAGACTGTGGCAGTGAACAGAACCGAACCCGGGACACTGGAGCTGTGAGACTGTGGCAGTAAACAGAACCGAACGCAGGTCACTGGAGCTGTGAGACTGTGACAGTAAACAGAACCGAACCCGGGACACTGGAGCTGTGAGACTGTGGCAGTAAACAGAACTGAACCCGGGTCACTGGAGCTGTGAGACTGTGGCAGTAAACAGAACCGAACCCGGGACACTGGAGCTGTGAGACTGTGGCAGTAAACAGAACCGAACGCAGGTCACTGGAGCTGTGAGACTGTGGCAGTAAACAGAACCGAACCCGGGACACTGGAGCTGTGAGACTGTGGCAGTAAACAGAACCGAACCCGGGACACTGGAGCTGTGAGACTGTGGCAGTAAACAGAACCGAACCCAGGTCACTGGAGCTGTGAGACTGTGGCAGTAAACAGAACCGAACCCAGGTCACGGGAGCTGTGAGACTGTGGCAGTAAACAGAACCGAACCCAGGTCACTGGAGCTGTGAGACTGTGGCAGTAAACAGAACCGAACCCAGGTCACTGGAGCTGTGAGACTGTGGCAGTAAACAGAACCGAACCCGGGTCACTGGAGCTGTGAGACTGTGGCAGTAAACAGAACCGAACCCAGGTCACTGGAGCTGTGAGACTGTGGCAGTAAACAGAACCGAACCCGGGACACTGGAGCTGTGAGACTGTGGCAGTAAACAGAACTGAACCCGGGTCACTGGAGCTGTGAGACTGTGGCAGTAAGCAGAACCGAACCCAGGTCACTGGAGCTGTGAGACTGTGGCAGTAAACAGAACCGAACCCAGGTCACTGGAGCTGTGAGACTGTGGCAGTAAACAGAACCGAACCCGGGGCACTGGAGCTGTGAGACTGTGGCAGTAAACAGAACTGAACTCGGGTCACTGGAGCTGTGAGACTGTGACAGTAAACAGAACCGAACCCAGGTCACTGGAGCTGTGATACTGTGGCAGTAAACAGAACCGAACCCGGGTCACTGGAGCTGTGAGACTGTGGCAGTAAACAGAACCGAACCCAGGTCACTGGAGCTGTGAGACTGTGGCAGTAAACAGAAACGAACCCGGGACACTGGAGCTGTGAGACTGTGGCAGTAAACAGAACCGAACCCCGGTCACTGGAGCTGTGAGACTGTGGCAGTAAACAGAACCGAACCCAGGTCACTGGAGCTGTGAGACTGTGGCAGTAAACAGAACCGAACCCAGGTCACTGGAGCTGTGAGACTGTGGCAGTAAACAGAACCGAACCCGGGACACTGGAGCTGTGAGACTGTGACAGTAAACAGAACCGAACCCGGGACACTGGAGCTGTGAGACTGTGGCAGTAAACAGAACCGAACCCAGGTCACTGGAGCTGTGAGACTGTGGCAGTAAACAGAACCGAACCCGGGACACTGGAGCTGTGAGACTGTGGCAGTAAACAGAACCGAACCCAGGTCACTGGAGCTGTGAGACTGTGGCAGTAAACAGAACCGAACCCAGGTCACTGGAGCTGTGAGACTGTGGCAGTAAACAGAACCGAACCCGGGACACTGGAGCTGTGAGACTGTGGCAGTCCCCAGAACCGAACCCAGGACACTGGAGCTGTGAGGCTGTGGCAGTAAACAGAACCGAACCCAGGTCACTGGAGCTGTGAGACTGTGGCAGTAAACAGAACCGAACCCGGGACACTGGAGCTGTGAGACTGTGGCAGTAAACAGAACCGAATCCGGGTCACTGGAGCTGTGAGACTGTGGCAGTAAACAGAAGCGAACCCGGGACACTTGAGCTGTGAGACTGTGGCAGTAAACAGAACCGAACCCGGGTCACTGGAGCTGTGAGACTGTGGCAGTAAACAGAACCGAACCCGGGTCACTGGAGCTGTGAGGCTGTGGCAGTAAACAGAACCGAACCCAGGACACTGGAGCTGTGAGACTGTGGCAGTAAACAGAACCGAAACCGGGTCACTGGAGCTGTGAGACTGTGGCAGTAAACAGAACTGAACCCAGGTCACTGGAGCGGTGAGACTGTGGAAGTAAACAGAACTGAACCCGGGACACTGGAGCTGTGAGACTGTGGCAGTAAACAGAACCGAACCCGGGTCACTGGAGCTGTGAGACTGTGGCAGTAAACAGAACCGAACCCGGGACACTGGAGCTGTGAGACTGTGACAGTAAACAGAACCGAACCCGGGACACTGGAGCTGTGAGACTGTGGCAGTAAACAGAACTGAACCCGGGTCACTGGAGCTGTGAGACTGTGACAGTAAACAGAACCGAACCCGGGACACTGGAGCTGTGAGACTGTGACAGTAAACAGAACCGAACCCGGGACACTGGAGCTGTGAGACTGTGGCAGTAAACAGAACTGAACCCGGGTCACTGGAGCTGTGAGACTGTGACAGTAAACAGAACCGAACCCGGGACACTGGAGCTGTGAGACTGTGGCAGTAAACAGAACCGAACCCGGGACACTGGAGCTGTGAGACTGTGGCAGTAAACAGAACTGAACCCGGGTCACTGGAGCTGTGAGACTGTGGCAGTAAACAGAACCGAACCCGGGACACTGGAGCTGTGAGACTGTGGCAGTAAACAGAACCGAACCCGGGACACTGGAGCTGTGAGACTGTGGCAGTAAACAGAACCGAACCCAGGTCACTGGAGCTGTGAGACTGTGGCAGTAAACAGAACCGAACCCGGGACACTGGAGCTGTGAGACTGTGGCAGTAAGCAGAACCGAACCCGGGACACTGGAGCTGTGAGACTGTGGCAGTAAACAGAACCGAACCCAGGTCACTGGAGCTGTGAGACTGTGGCAGTAAACACAACCGAACCTGGGTCACTGGAGCTGTGAGACTGTGGCAGTAAACAGAACCGAACCCGGGTCACTGGAGCTGTGAGACTGTGGCAGTAAACAGAACCGAACCCAGGACACTGGAGCTGTGAGACTGTGGCAGTAAACAGAACTGAACCCGGGTCACTGGAGCTGTGAGACTGTGGCAGTAAACAGAACCGAACCCGGGACACTGGAGCTGTGAGACTGTGGCAGTAAACAGAACCGAACCCGGGTCACTGGAGCTGTGAGACTGTGGCAGTAAACAGAACCGAACCCGGGTCACTGGAGCTGTGAGGCTGTGGCAGTAAACAGAACCGAACCCAGGACACTGGAGCTGTGAGACTGTGGCAGTAAACAGAACCGAACCCGGGTCACTGGAGCTGTGAGACTGTGGCAGTAAACAGAACCGAACGCGGGACACTGGAGCTGTGAGACTGTGGCAGTAAACAGAACCGAACCCGGGACACTGGAGCTGTGAGACTGTGGCAGTAAACAGAACCGAACCCGGGTCACTGGAGCTGTGAGACTGTGGCAGTAAACAGAACTGAACCCGGGACACTGGAGCTGTGAGACTGTGGCAGTAAACAGAACCGAACCCGGGTCACTGGAGCTGTGAGACTGTGGCAGTCCCCAGAACCGAACCCAGGACACTGGAGCTGTGAGACTGTGGCAGTGAACAGAACCGAACCCGGGACACTGGAGCTGTGAGACTGTGGCAGTAAACAGAACGGAACCCGGGACACTGGAGCTGTGAGACTGTGGCAGTAAACAGAACCGAACCCAGGTCACTGGAGCTGTGAGACTGTGGCAGTAAACAGAACCGAACCCGGGTCACTGGAGCTGTGAGACTGTGGCAGTAAACAGAACCGAACCCAGGTCACTGGAGCTGTGAGACTGTGGCAGTAAACAGAACCGAAACCGGGTCACTGGAGCTGTGAGGCTGTGGCAGTAAACAGAACCGAACCCGGGTCACTGGAGCTGTGAGGCTGTGGCAGTAAACAGAACCGAACCCATGTCACTGGAGCTGTGAGACTGTGGCAGTAAACAGAACCGAACCCGGGTCAATGGAGCTGTGAGACTGTGGCAGTAAACAGAACCGAACCCGGGTCACCGGAGCTGTGAGACTGTGGCAGTAAACAGAACCGAACCCGGGTCACTGGAGCTGTGAGACTGTGGCAGTAAACAGAACCGAACCCGGGTCACCGGAGCTGTGAGACTGTGGCAGTAAACAGAACCGAACCTGGGTCACTGGAGCTGTGAGACTGTGGCAGTAAACAGAACTGAACCCGGGTCACTGGAGCTGTGAGACTGTGGCAGTAAACAGAACCGAACCCAGGTCACTGGAGCTGTGAGACTGTGACAGTAAACAGAACCGAACCCAGGTCACTGGAGCTGTGAGGCTGTGGCAGTAAACAGAACCGAACCCGGGTCACTGGAGCTGTGAGACTGTGGCAGTAAACAGAACCGAACCCGGGACACTGGAGCTGTGAGACTGTGGCAGTAAACAGAACCGAACCCGGGTCACCGGAGCTGTGAGACTGTGGCAGTAAACAGAATCGAACCCGGGTCACTGGAGCTGTGAGACTGTGGCAGTAAACAGAACTGAACCCGGGTCACTGGAGCTGTGAGACTGTGGCAGTAAACAGAACCGAACCCAGGTCACTGGAGCTGTGAGACTGTGACAGTAAACAGAACCGAACCCAGGTCACTGGAGCTGTGAGGCTGTGGCAGTAAACAGAACCGAACCCGGGTCACTGGAGCTGTGAGACTGTGGCAGTAAACAGAACCGAACCCAGGTCACTGGAGCTGTGAGACTGTGGCAGTAAACAGAACCGAACCCAGGTCTCTGGAGCTGTGAGACTGTGACAGTAAACAGAACCGAACCCAGGACACTGGAGCTGTGAGACTGTGACAGTAAACAGAACCAAACCCGGGTGACTGGAGCTGTGAGACTGTGGCAGTAAACAGAACCGAACCCAGGTCACTGGAGCTGTGAGACTGTGGCAGTAAACAGAACCGAACCCAGGTCACCGGAGCTGTGAGACTGTGGCAGTAAACAGAACCGAACCCGGGTCACTGGAGCTGTGAGACTGTGGCAGTAAACAGTTCCGAACCCAGGTCACTGGAGCTGTGAGACTGTGGCAGTCCCCAGAACCGAACCCGGGACACTGGAGCTGTGAGGCTGTGGCAGTAAACAGAACTGAACCCAGGTCACTGGAGCTGTGAGACTGTGGCAGTAAACAGAACCGAACCCGGGTCACTGGAGCTGTGAGACTGTGGCAGTAAACAGAACCGAACCCGGGACACTGGAGCTGTGAGACTGTGGCAGTAAACAGAACTGAACCCGGGTCACTGGAGCTGTGAGACTGTGGCAGTAAACAGAACCGAACCCGGGTCACTGGAGCTGTGAGACTGTGACAGTAAACAGAACCGAACCCAGGTCACTGGAGCTGTGAGGCTGTGGCAGTAAACAGAACCGAACCCAGGTCACTGGAGCTGTGAGACTGTGGCAGTAAACAGAACCGAACCCAGGTCACTGGAGCTGTGAGACTGTGGCAGTAAACAGAACCGAACCCAGGTCACTGGAGCTGTGAGACTGTGGCAGTAAACAGAACCGAACCCAGGTCACTGGAGCTGTGAGACTGTGGCAGTAAACAGAACCGAACCCAGGTCACTGGAGCTGTGAGACTGTGGCAGTAAACAGAACCGAACCCAGGTCACTGGAGCTGTGAGGCTGTGGCAGTAAACAGAACCGAACCCAGGTCACTGGAGCTGTGAGACTGTGGCAGTAAACAGAACTGAACCCAGGTCACTGGAGCTGTGAGACTGTGGCAGTAAACAGAACTGAACCCGGGACACTGGAGCTGTGAGACTGTGGCAATAAACAGAACCGAACCCGGGTCACTGGAGCTGTGAGACTGTGGCAGTAAACAGAACCGAACCCGGGACACTGGAGCTGTGAGACTGTGGCAGTAAACAGAACCGAACCCGGGACACTGGAGCTGTGAGACTGTGGCAGTAAACAGAACTGAACCCGGGACACTGGAGCTGTGAGACTGTGGCAGCAAACAGAACCGAACCCGGGTCACTGGAGCTGTGAGACTGTGGCAGTCCCCAGAACCGAACCCAGGACACTGGAGCTGTGAGACTGTGGCAGTAAACAGAACCGAACGCGGGACACTGGAGCTGTGAGACTGTGGCAGTAAACAGAACTGAACCCGGGTCACTGGAGCTGTGAGACTGTGGCAGTAAACAGAACTGAACCCGGGACACTGGAGCTGTGAGACTGTGGCAGTAAACAGAACCGAACCCAGGACACTGGAGCTGTGAGACTGTGGCAGTAAACAGAACCGATCCCGGGTCACTGGAGCTGTGAGACTGTGGCAGTCCCCAGAACCGAACCCGGGACACTGGAGCTGTGAGACTGTGGCAGTAAACAGAACCGAACCCAGGACACTGGAGCTGTGAGACTGTGGCAGTAAACAGAACCGAACCCAGGTCACTGGAGCTGTGAGGCTGTGGCAGTAAATAGAACCGAACCCAGGTCACTGGAGCTGTGAGGCTGTGGCAGTAAATAGAACCGAACCCAGGTCACTGGAGCTGTGAGACTGTGGCAGTAAACAGAACCGAACCCGGGACACTGGAGCTGTGAGACTGTGGCAGTAAACAGAACTGAACCCGAGTCACTGGAGCTGTGAGACTGTGACAGTAAACAGAACCGAACCCAGGACACTGGAGCTGTGAGACTGTGGCAGTAAACAGAACCGAACCCGGGACACTGGAGCTGTGAGACTGTGGCAGTAAACAGAACTGAACCCGGGTCACTGGAGCTGTGAGACTGTGGCAGTAAACAGAACCGAACCCAGGTCACTGGAGCTGTGAGACTGTGACAGTAAACAGAACCGAACCCAGGTCACTGGAGCTGTGAGGCTGTGGCAGTAAACAGAACCGAACCCGGGTCACTGGAGCTGTGAGACTGTGGCAGTAAACAGAACCGAACCCGGGACACTGGAGCTGTGAGACTGTGGCAGTAAACAGAACCGAACCCGGGTCACCGGAGCTGTGAGACTGTGGCAGTAAACAGAACCGAACCCGGGTCACTGGAGCTGTGAGACTGTGGCAGTAAACAGAACTGAACCCGGGTCACTGGAGCTGTGAGACTGTGGCAGTAAACAGAACCGAACCCAGGTCACTGGAGCTGTGAGACTGTGACAGTAAACAGAACCGAACCCAGGTCACTGGAGCTGTGAGGCTGTGGCAGTAAACAGAACCGAACCCGGGTCACTGGAGCTGTGAGACTGTGGCAGTAAACAGAACCGAACCCAGGTCACTGGAGCTGTGAGACTGTGGCAGTAAACAGAACCGAACCCAGGTCTCTGGAGCTGTGAGACTGTGACAGTAAACAGAACCGAACCCAGGACACTGGAGCTGTGAGACTGTGACAGTAAACAGAACCAAACCCGGGTGACTGGAGCTGTGAGACTGTGGCAGTAAACAGAACCGAACCCAGGTCAGTGGAGCTGTGAGACTGTGGCAGTAAACAGAACCGAACCCAGGTCACCGGAGCTGTGAGACTGTGGCAGTAAACAGAACCGAACCCGGGTCACTGGAGCTGTGAGACTGTGGCAGTAAACAGAACCGAACCCAGGTCACTGGAGCTGTGAGACTGTGGCAGTCCCCAGAACCGAACCCGGGACACTGGAGCTGTGAGGCTGTGGCAGTAAACAGAACTGAACCCAGGTCACTGGAGCTGTGAGACTGTGGCAGTAAACAGAACCGAACCCGGGTCACTGGAGCTGTGAGACTGTGGCAGTAAACAGAACCGAACCCGGGACACTGGAGCTGTGAGACTGTGGCAGTAAACAGAACTGAACCCGGGTCACTGGAGCTGTGAGACTGTGGCAGTAAACAGAACCGAACCCGGGTCACTGGAGCTGTGAGACTGTGACAGTAAACAGAACCGAACCCAGGTCACTGGAGCTGTGAGGCTGTGGCAGTAAACAGAACCGAACCCATGTCACTGGAGCTGTGAGACTGTGGCAGTAAACAGAACTGAACCCAGGACACTGGAGCTGTGAGGCTGTGGCAGTAAACAGAACCGAACCCAGGTCACTGGAGCTGTGAGACTGTGGCAGTAAACAGAACCGAACCCAGGTCACTGGAGCTGTGAGACTGTGGCAGTAAACAGAACCGAACCCAGGTCACTGGAGCTGTGAGACTGTGGCAGTAAACAGAACCGAACCCAGGTCACTGGAGCTGTGAGACTGTGGCAGTAAACAGAACCGAACCCAGGTCACTGGAGCTGTGAGGCTGTGGCAGTAAACAGAACCGAACCCAGGTCACTGGAGCTGTGAGACTGTGGCAGTAAACAGAACTGAACCCAGGTCACTGGAGCTGTGAGACTGTGGCAGTAAACAGAACTGAACCCGGGACACTGGAGCTGTGAGACTGTGGCAGTAAACAGAACTGAACCCGGGACACTGGAGCTGTGAGACTGTGGCAGTAAACAGAACCGAACCCGGGTCACTGGAGCTGTGAGACTGTGGCAGTAAACAGAACCGAACCCGGGACACTGGAGCTGTGAGACTGTGGCAGTAAACAGAACCGAACCCGGGACACTGGAGCTGTGAGACTGTGGCAGTAAACAGAACTGAACCCGGGACACTGGAGCTGTGAGACTGTGGCAGTAAACAGAACCGAACCCGGGTCACTGGAGCTGTGAGACTGTGGCAGTCCCCAGAACCGAACCCAGGACACTGGAGCTGTGAGACTGTGGCAGTAAACAGAACCGAACGCGGGACACTGGAGCTGTGAGACTGTGGCAGTAAACAGAACCGAACCCGGGTCACTGGAGCTGTGAGACTGTGGCAGTCCCCAGAACCGAACCCAGGACACTGGAGCTGTGAGACTGTGGCAGTAAACAGAACCGAACGCGGGACACTGGAGCTGTGAGACTGTGGCAGTAAACAGAACTGAACCCGGGTAACTGGAGCTGTGAGACTGTGGCAGTAATCAGAACTGAACCCAGATCACTGGAGCTGTGAGACTGTGGCAGTAAACAGAACCGATCCCGGGTCACTGGAGCTGTGAGGCTGTGGCAGTAAACAGAACCGAACCCAGGTCACTGGAGCTGTGAGACTGTGGCAGTACGCAGAACCGAACCCGGGACACTGGAGCTGTGAGACTGTGGCAGTAAACAGAACCGAACCCGGTCACTGGATCTGTGAGACTGTGGCAGTAAACAGAACTGAACCCGGGTCACTGCAGCTGTGAGACTGTGGCAGTAAACAGAACCGAACCAGGTCACTGGAGCTGTGAGACTGTGGCAGTAAACAGAACCGAACCCGGGTCACTGGAGCTGTGAGGCTGTGGCAGTAAACAGCACCGAACCCGGGTCACTGGAGCTGTGAGGCTGTGGCAGTAAACAGAACCGAACCCATGTCACTGGAGCTGTGAGACTGTGGCAGTAAACAGAACCGAACCCGGGTCACTGGAGCTGTGAGACTGTGGCAGTAAACAGAACCGAACCCAGGTCACCGGAGCTGTGAGACTGTGGCAGTAAACAGAACCGAACCCGGGTCACTGGAGCTGTGAGACTGTGGCAGTAAACAGAACCGAACCCGGGTCACCGGAGCTGTGAGACTGTGGCAGTAAACAGAACCGAACCCGGGTCACTGGAGCTGTGAGACTGTGGCAGTAAACAGAACTGAACCCGGGTCACTGGAGCTGTGAGACTGTGGCAGTAAACAGAACCGAACCCAGGTCACTGGAGCTGTGAGGCTGGGGCAGTAAACAGAACCTAACCCGGGTCACTGGAGCTGTGAGACTGTGGCAGTAAACAGAACCGAACCCAGGTCACTGGAGCTGTGAGACTGTGGCAGTAAACAGAACCGAACCCAGGTCACTGGAGCTGTGACACTGTGACAGTAAACAGAACCGAACCCAGGACACTGGAGCTGTGAGACTGTGACAGTAAACAGAACCAAACCCGGGTCACTGGAGCTGTGAGACTGTGGCAGTAAACAGAACCGAACCCAGGTCACCGGACCTGTGAGACAGTGGCAGTAAACAGAACCGAACCCGGGTCACTGGAGCTGTGAGACTGTGGCAGTAAACAGAACCGAACCCAGGTCACTGGAGCTGTGAGACTGTGGCAGTCCCCAGAACCGAACCCGGGACACTGGAGCTGTGAGGCTGTGGCAGTAAACAGAACCGAACCCAGGTCACTGGAGCTGTGAGACTGTGGCAGTAAACAGAACCGAACCCAGGTCACTGGAGCGGTGAGACTGTGGCAGTAAACAGAACCGAACCCGGGTCACTGGAGCTGTGAGACTGTGGCAGTAAACAGAACCGAACCCAGGTCACTGGAGCTGTGAGACTGTGGCAGTAAACAGAACCGAACCCGGGACACTGGAGCTGTGAGACTGTGGCAGTAAACAGAACCGAACCCGGGACACTGGAGCTGTGAGACTGTGACAGTAAACAGAACCGAACCCAGGTCACTGGAGCTGTGAGACGGTGACAGTAAACAGAACCGAACCCAGGTCACTGGAGCTGTGAGACTGTGGCAGTAAACAGAACCGAACCCAGGTCACTGGAGCTGTGAGACTGTGGCAGTAAACAGAACCGAACCCGGGACACTGGAGCTGTGAGACTGTGGCAGTAAACAGAACTGAACCCGGGTCACTGGAGCTGTGAGACTGTGGCAGTAAACAGAACCGAACCCAGGTCACTGGAGCTGTGAGACTGTGGCAGTAAACAGAACCGAACCCAGGTCACTGGAGCTGTGAGACTGTGGCAGTAAACAGAACCGAACCCGGGACTCTGGAGCTGTGAGACTGTGGCAGTAAACAGAACTGAACCCGGGTCACTGGAGCTGTGAGACTGTGACAGTAAACAGAACCGAACCCGGGACACTGGAGCTGTGAGACTGTGGCAGTAAACAGAACTGAACCCGGGTCACTGGAGCTGTGAGACTGTGGCAGTAAACAGAACCGAACCCGGGACACGGGAGGTGTGAGACTGTGGCAGTAAACAGAACCGAACCCGGGACACTGGAGCTGTGAGACTGTGGCAGTAAACAGAACCGAACCCAGGTCACTGGAGCTGTGAGACTGTGGCAGTAAACAGAACCGAACCCGGGACACTGGAGCTGTGAGACTGTGGCAGTAAACAGAACCGAACCCGGGTCACTGGAGCTGTGAGACTGTGGCAGTAAACAGAACCGAACCCGGGACACTGGAGCTGTGAGACTGTGGCAGTAAACAGAACTGAACCCGGGACACTGGAGCTGTGAGACTGTGGCAGTAAACAGAACCGAACCCAGGTCACTGGAGCTGTGAGACTGTGGCAGTAAACAGAACCGAACTCGGGACACTGGAGCTGTGAGACTGTGGCAGTAAACAGAACCGAACCGGGGACACTGGAGCTGTGAGAATGTGGCAGTAAACAGAACCGAACCCGGGTCACTGGAGCTGTGAGACTGTGGCAGTAAACAGAACCGAACCCAGGTCACTGGAGCTGTGACACTGTGGCATTAAACAGAACCGAACCCGGGTCACTGGAGCTGTGTGACTGTGGCAGTCCCCAGAACCGAACCCAGGACACTGGAGCTGTGAGACTGTGGCAGTAAACAGAACCGAACACGGGACACTGGAGCTGTGAGACTGTGGCAGTAAACAGAACCGAACCCAGGACACTGGAGCTGTGAGACTGTGACAGTAAACAGAACCGAACCCGGGACACTGGAGCTGTGAGACTGTGGCAGTAAACAGAACCAAACCCAGGACACTGGAGCTGTGAGACTGTGACAGTAAACAGAACCGAACCCGGGACACTGGAGCTGTGAGACTGTGGCAGTAAACAGAACCGAACCCGGGACACTGGAGCTGTGAGACTGTGGCAGTAAACAGAACCAAACCCAGGACACTGGAGCTGTGAGACTGTGACAGTAAACAGAACCGAACCCGGACACTGGAGCTGTGAGACTGTGGCAGTAAACAGAACCGAACCCGGGACACTGGAGCTGTGAGACTGTGGCAGTAAACAGAACCGAACCCGGGACACTGGAGCTGTGAGACTGTGGCAGTTAGCAGAACCGAACCCGGTCACTGGAGCTGTGAGACTGTGGCAGTAAACAGAACCGAACCCGGGTCACGGGAGCTGTGAGACTGTGGCAGTAAACAGAACCGAACCCGGGACACTGGAGCTGTGAGACTGTGGCAGTAAACAGAACCGAACCCAGGTCACTGGAGCTGTGAGACTGTGGCAGTAAACAGAACCGAACCCGGGTCACTGGAGCTGTGAGACTGTGGCAGTAAACAGAACCGAACCCAGGTCACTGGAGCTGTGAGACTGTGGCAGTAAACAGAACCGAACCCGGGTCACTGGAGCTGTGAGACTGTGGCAGTAAACAGAACCGAACCCGGGTCACCGGAGCTGTGAGACTGTGGCAGTAAACAGAACCGAACCCGGGTCACTGGATCTGTGAGACTGTGGCATTAAACAGAACCGAACCCGGGTCACCGGAGCTGTGAGACTGTGGCAGTAAACAGAACCGAACCCATGTCACTGGAGCTGTGAGACTGTGGCAGTAAACAGAACCGAACCCGGGTCACCGGAGCTGTGAGACTGTGGCAGTAAACAGAACCGAACCCGGGTCACTGGAGCTGTGAGACTGTGGCAGTAAACAGAACCGAACCCGGGTCACCGGAGCTGTGAGACTGTGGCAGTAAACAGAACCGAACCCGGGTCACTGGAGCTGTGAGACTGTGGCAGTAAACAGAACTGAACCCGGGTCACTGGAGCTGTGAGACTGTGGCAGTAAACAGAACCGAACCCGGGTCACTGGAGCTGTGAGACTGTGACAGTAAACAGAACCGAACCCAGGTCACTGGAGCTGTGAGGCTGTGGCAGTAAACAGAACCGAACCCGGGTCACTGGAGCTGTGAGACTGTGGCAGTAAACAGAACCGAACCCAGGTCACTGGAGCTGTGAGACTGTGGCAGTAAACAGAACCGAACCCAGGTCACTGGAGCTGTGAGACTGTGACAGTAAACAGAACCGAACCCAGGACACTGGAGCTGTGAGACTGTGGCAGTAAACAGAACCGAACCCAGGTCACTGGAGCTGTGAGACTGTGACAGTAAACAGAACCAAACCCGGGTCACTGGAGCTGTGAGACTGTGGCAGTAAACAGAACCGAACCCAGGTCACCGGAGCTGTGAGACTGTGGCAGTAAACAGAACCGAACCCAGGTCACTGGAGCTGTGAGACTGTGGCAGTCCCCAGAACCGAACCCGGGACACTGGAGCTGTGAGGCTGTGGCAGTAAACAGAACCGAACCCAGGTCACTGGAGCTGTGAGACTGTGGCAGTAAACAGAACCGAACCCAGGTCACTGGAGCGGTGAGACTGTGGCAGTAAACAGAACCGAACCCGGGTCACTGGAGCTGTGAGACTGTGGCAGTAAACAGAACCGAACCCAGGTCACTGGAGCTGTGAGACTGTGACAGTAAACAGAACCGAACCCAGGTCACTGGAGCTGTGAGACTGTGGCAGTAAACAGAACCGAACCCAGGTCACTGGAGCTGTGAGGCTGTGGCAGTAAACAGAACCGAACCCAGGTCACTGGAGCTGTGAGACTGTGGCAGTCCCCAGAACCGAACCCGGGACACTGGAGCTGTGAGGCTGTGGCAGTAAACAGAACCGAACCCAGGTCACTGGAGCTGTGAGACTGTGGCAGTAAACAGAACCGAACCCAGGTCACTGGAGCGGTGAGACTGTGGCAGTAAACAGAACCGAACCCGGGTCACTGGAGCTGTGAGACTGTGGCAGTAAACAGAACCGAACCCAGGTCACTGGAGCTGTGAGACTGTGACAGTAAACAGAACCGAACCCAGGTCACTGGAGCTGTGAGACTGTGGCAGTAAACAGAACCGAACCCAGGTCACTGGAGCTGTGAGGCTGTGGCAGTAAACAGAACCGAACCCGGGACACTGGAGCTGTGAGACTGTGGCAGTAAACAGAACCGAACCCAGGTCACTGGAGCTGTGAGACTGTGGCAGTAAACAGAACCGAACCCGGGACACTGGAGCTGTGAGACTGTGGCAGTAAACAGAACCGAACCCAGGTCACTGGAGCTGTGAGACTGTGGCAGTAAACAGAACCGAACCCAGGTCACTGGAGCTGTGAGACTGTGGCAGTAAACAGAACCGAACCCAGGTCACTGGAGCTGTGAGACTGTGGCAGTAAACAGAACCGAACCCAGGTCACTGGAGCTGTGAGACTGTGGCAGTAAACAGAACCGAACCCGGGTCACTGGAGCTGTGAGACTGTGGCAGTAAACAGAACTGAACCCGGGTCACTGGAGCTGTGAGACTGTGACAGTAAACAGAACCGAACCCGGGACACTGGAGCTGTGAGACTGTGGCAGTAAACAAAACTGAACCCGGGTCACTGGAGCTGTGAGACTGTGGCAGTAAACAGAACTGAACCCGGGACACTGGAGCTGTGAGACTGTGGCAGTAAACAGAACCGAACCCGGGACACTGGAGCTGTGAGACTGTGGCAGTAAACAGAACCGAACCCGGGTCACTGGAGCTGTGAGACTGTGGCGGTAAACAGAACCGAACCCGGGACACTGGAGCTGTGAGACTGTGGCAGTAAACAGAACCGAACCCGGGACACTGGAGCTGTGAGACTGTGGCAGTAAACAGAACCGAACCCGGGACACTGGAGCTGTGAGACTGTGGCAGTAAACAGAACTGAACCCGGGACAGTGGAGCTGTGAGACTGTGGCAGTAAACAGAACCGAACCCAGGTCACTGGAGCTGTGAGACTGTGGCAGTAAACAGAACCGAACCCGGGACACTGGAGCTGTGAGACTGTGGCATTAAACAGAACCGAACCCGGGTCACTGGAGCTGTGTGACTGTGGCAGTCCCCAGAACCGAACCCAGGACACTGGAGCTGTGAGACTGTGGCAGTAAACAGAACTGAACCCGGGACAGTGGAGCTGTGAGACTGTGGCAGTAAACAGAACCGAACCCAGGTCACTGGAGCTGTGAGACTGTGGCAGTAAACAGAACCGAACCCGGGACACTGGAGCTGTGAGACTGTGGCAGTAAACAGAACCGAACCCGGGTCACTGGAGCTGTGTGACTGTGGCAGTCCCCAGAACCGAACCCAGGACACTGGAGCTGTGAGACTGTGGCAGTAAACAGAACTGAACCCAGGACACTGGAGCTGTGAGACTGTGACAGTAAACAGAACCGAACCCGGGACACTGGAGCTGTGAGACTGTGGCAGTAAACAGAACCGAACCCGGGACACTGGAGCTGTGAGACTGTGGCAGTAAACAGAACCGAACCCAGGACACTGGAGCTGTGAGACTGTGACAGTAAACAGAACCGAACCCGGGACACTGGAGCTGTGAGACTGTGGCAGTAAACAGAACCGAACCCAGGACACTGGAGCTGTGAGACTGTGACAGTAAACAGAACCGAACCCGGGTCACTGGAGCTGTGAGACTGTGGCAGTAAACAGAACCGAACCCGGGTCACTGGAGCTGTGAGACTGTGGCAGTAAACAGAACCGAACCCGGGACACTGGAGCTGTGAGACTGTGGCAGTAAACAGAACCGAACCCGGGACACTGGAGCTGTGAGACTGTGGCAGTAAACAGAACCGAATCCAGGACACTGGAGCTGTGAGACTGTGACAGTAAACAGAACCGAACCCGGGACACTGGAGCTGTGAGACTGTGACAGTAAACAGAACCGAACCCGGGACACTGGAGCTGTGAGACTGTGGCAGTTAGCAGAACCGAACCCGGGTCACGGGAGCTGTGAGACTGTGGCAGTAAACAGAACCGAACCCGGATCACGGGAGCTGTGAGACTGTGGCAGTAAACAGAACCGAACCCGGGACACTGGAGCTGTGAGACTGTGGCAGTAAACAGAACCGAACCCGGGACACTGGAGCTGTGAGACTGTGGCAGTAAACAGAACCGAACCCGGGACACTGGAGCTGTGAGACTGTGGCAGTAAACAGAACTGAACCCGGGTCACTGGAGCTGTGAGACTGTGGCAGTAAACAGAACCGAACCCGGGTCACTGGAGCTGTGAGACTGTGGCAGTAAACAGAACCGAACCCGGGTCACCGGAGCTGTGAGACTGTGGCAGTAAACAGAACCGAACCCATGTCACTGGAGCTGTGAGACTGTGGCAGTAAACAGAACCGAACCCAGGTCACTGGAGCTGTGAGACTGTGGCAGTAAACAGAACCGAACCCATGTCACTGGAGCTGTGAGACTGTGGCAGTAAACAGAACCGAACCCGGGTCACCGGAGCTGTGAGACTGTGGCAGTAAACAGAACCGAACCCGGGTCACTGGAGCTGTGAGACTGTGGCAGTAAACAGAACCGAACCCGGGTCACCGGAGCTGTGAGACTGTGGCAGTAAACAGAACCGAACCCGGGTCACTGGAGCTGTGAGACTGTGGCAGTAAACAGAACCGAACCCGGGTCACCGGAGCTGTGAGACTGTGGCAGTAAACAGAACAGAACCCGGGTCACTGGAGCTGTGAGACTGTGGCAGTAAACAGAACTGAACCCGGGTCACTGGAGCTGTGAGACTGTGGCAGTAAACAGAACCGAACCCAGGTCACTGGAGCTGTGAGACTGTGACAGTAAACAGAACCGAACCCAGGTCACTGGAGCTGTGAGGCTGTGGCAGTAAACAGAACCGAACCCGGGTCACTGGAGCTGTGAGACTGTGGCAGTAAACAGAACTGAACCCAGGTCACTGGAGCTGTGAGGCTGTGGCAGCAAACAGAACCGAACCCAGGTCACTGGAGCTGTGAGACTGTGGCAGTAAACAGAACCGAACCCAGGTCACTGGAGCTGTGAGACTGTGACAGTAAACAGAACCGAACCCAGGACACTGGAGCTGTGAGACTGTGACAGTAAACAGAACCAAACCCGGGTCACCGGAGCTGTGAGACTGTGGCAGTAAACAGAACCGAACCCAGGACACTGGAGCTGTGAGACTGTGGCAGTAAACAGAACCGAACCCAGGTCACTGGAGCTGTGAGACTGTGGCAGTAAACAGAACCGAACCCGGGACACTGGAGCTGTGAGACTGTGGCAGTAAACAGAACCGAACCCAGGTCACTGGAGCTGTGAGACTGTGGCAGTAAACAGAACCGAACCCGGGTCACTGGAGCTGTGAGACTGTGGCAGTAAACAGAACCGAACCCAGGTCACTGGAGCAGTGAGACTGTGGCAGTAAACAGAACCGAACCCAGGTCACGGGAGCTGTGAGACTGTGGCAGTAAACAGAACCGAACCCAGGTCACTGGAGCTGTGAGACTGTGGCAGTCCCCAGAACCGAACCCGGGACACTGGAGCTGTGAGGCTGTGGCAGTAAACAGAACCGAACCCAGGTCACTGGAGCTGTGAGACTGTGGCAGTAAACAGAACCGAACCCGGGACACTGGAGCTGTGAGACTTTGGCAGTAAACAGAACCGAACCCGGGTCACTGGAGCTGTGAGACTGTGGCAGTAAACGGAACCGAACCCGGGACACTGGAGCTGTGAGACTGTGGCAGTAAACAGAACTGAACCCGGGTCACTGGAGCTGTGAGACTGTGACAGTAAACAGAACCGAACCCAGGTCACTGGAGCTGTGAGACTGTGGCAGTAAACAGAACCGAACCCGGGACACTGGAGCTGTGAGACTGTGGCAGTAAACAGAACTGAACCCGGGTCACTGGAGCTGTGAGACTGTGGCAGTAAACAGAACCGAACCCAGGTCACTGGAGCTGTGAGACTGTGGCAGTAAACAGAACCGAACCCAGGTCACTGGAGCTGTGAGACTGTGGCAGTAAACAGAACCGAACCCAGGTCACTGGAGCTGTGAGACTGTGGCAGTAAACAGAACCGAACCCAGGTCACTGGAGCTGTGAGACTGTGGCAGTAAACAGAACTGAACCCAGGTCACTGGAGCTGTGAGACTGTGGCAGTAAACAGAACCGAACCCAGGTCACTGGAGCTGTGAGACTGTGGCAGTAAACAGAACCGAACCCAGGTCACTGGAGCTGTGAGACTGTGGCAGTAAACAGAACCGAACCCGGGACACTGGAGCTGTGAGACTGTGGCAGTAAACAGAACTGAACCCGGGTCACTGGAGCTGTGAGACTGTGGCAGTAAACAGAACCGAACCCAGGTCACTGGAGCTGTGAGACTGTGGCAGTAAACAGAACCGAACCCAGGTCACTGGAGCTGTGAGACTGTGGCAGTAAACAGAACCGAACCCGGGACACTGGAGCTGTGAGACTGTGGCAGTAAACAGAAATGAACCCGGGTCACTGGAGCTGTGAGACTGTGACAGTAAACAGAGCCGAACCCGGGACACTGGAGCTGTGAGACTGTGGCAGTAAACAGAACTGAACCCAGGACACTGGAGCTGTGAGACTGTGGCAGTAAACAGAACCGAACCCAGGACACTGGAGCTGTGAGACTGTGGCAGTAAACAGAACCGAACCCGGGACACTGGAGGTGTGAGACTGTGGCAGTAAACAGAACCGTACCCAGGACACTGGAGCTGTGAGACTGTGACAGTAAACAGAACCAAACACGGGTCACTGGAGCTGTGAGACTGTGGCAGTAAACAGAACCGAACCCAGGTCACCGGAGCTGTGAGACTGTGGCAGTAAACAGAACCGAACCCGGGTCACTGGAGCTGTGAGACTGTGGCAGTAAACAGAACCGAACCCAGGTCACTGGAGCTGTGAGACTGTGGCAGTAAACAGAACCGAACCCAGGTCACTGGAGCTGTGAGATTGTGGCAGTAAACAGAACCGAACCCGGGACACTGGAGCTGTGAGACTGTGGCAGTCCCCAGAACCGAACCCAGGTCACTGGAGCTGTGAGACTGTGGCAGTAAACAGAACTGAACCCAGGTCACTGGAGCTGTGAGACTGTGGCAGTAAACAGAACTGAACCCAGGACACTGGAGCTGTGAGACTGTGGCAGTAAACAGAACTGAACCCAGGACACTGGAGCTGTGAGACTGTGGCAGTAAACAGAACCGAACCCAGCACACTGGAGCTGTGAGACTGTGGCAGTAAACAGAACCGAACCCGGGACACTGGAGGTGTGAGACTGTGGCAGTAAACAGAACCGAACCCAGGACACTGGAGCTGTGAGACTGTGACAGTAAACAGAACCAAACCCGGGTCACTGGAGCTGTGAGACTGTGGCAGTAAACAGAACCGAACCCAGGTCACCGGAGCTGTGAGACTGTGGCAGTAAACAGAACTGAACCCAGGTCACTGGAGCTGTGAGACTGTGGCAGTAAACAGAACCGAACCCGGGTCACTGGAGCTGTGAGACTGTGGCAGTCCCCAGAACCGAACCCGGGACACTGGAGCTGTGAGGCTGTGGCAGTAAACAGAACCGAACCCAGGTCACTGGAGCAGTGAGACTGTGGCAGTAAACAGAACCGAACCCAGGTCACTGGAGCGGTGAGACTGTGGCAGTAAACAGAACCGAACCCGGGTCACTGGAGCTGTGAGACTGTGGCAGTAAACAGAACCGAACCCAGGTCACTGGAGCTGTGAGACTGTGGCAGTAAACAGAACCGAACCCAGGTCACTGGAGCTGTGAGACTGTGGCAGTAAACAGAACCGAACCCGGGACACTGGAGCTGTGAGACTGTGGCAGTAAACAGAACTGAACCCGGGTCACTGGAGCTGTGAGACTGTGACAGTAAACAGAACCGAACCCAGGTCACTGGAGCTGTGAGACTGTGGCAGTAAACAGAACCGAACCCAGGTCACTGGAGCTGTGAGACTGTGGCAGTAAACAGAACCGAACCCAGGTCACTGGAGCTGTGAGACTGTGGCAGTAAACAGAACCGAACCCAGGTCACTGGAGCTGTGAGACTGTGGCAGTAAACAGAACCGAACCCGGGACACTGGAGCTGTGAGACTGTGGCAGTAAACAGAACTGAACCCGGGTCACTGGAGCTGTGAGACTGTGGCAGTAAACAGAACCGAACCCAGGTCACTGGAGCTGTGAGACTGTGGCAGTAAACAGAACCGAACCCGGGACACTGGAGCTGTGAGACTGTGGGCAGTAAACAGAACTGAACCCGGGTCACTGGAGCTGTGAGACTGTGACAGTAAACAGAACCGAACCCGGGACACTGGAGCTGTGAGACTGTGGCAGTAAACAGAACTGAACCCGGGTCACTGGAGCTGTGAGACTGTGGCAGTAAACAGAACTGAACCCGGGTCACTGGAGCTGTGAGACTGTGGCAGTAAACAGAACCGAACCCGGGACACTGGAGGTGTGAGACTGTGGCAGTAAACAGAACCGAACCCGGGACACTGGAGCTGTGAGACTGTGGCAGTAAACAGAACCGAACCCGGGTCACTGGAGCTGTGAGACTGTGGCAGTAAACAGAACCGAACCCGGGACACTGGAGCTGTGAGACTGTGGCAGTGAACAGAACCGAACCCGGGACACTGGAGCTGTGAGACTGTGGCAGTAAACAGAACCGAACCCGGGACACTGGAGCTGTGAGACTGTGGCAGTAAACAGAACCGAACCCAGGTCACTGGAGCTGTGAGACTGTGGCAGTAAACAGAACTGAACCCAGGTCACTGGAGCTGTGAGACTGTGGCAGTAAACAGAACTGAACCCAGGACACTGGAGCTGTGAGACTGTGGCAGTAAACAGAACTGAACCCAGGACACTGGAGCTGTGAGACTGTGGCAGTAAACAGAACCGAACCCAGCACACTGGAGCTGTGAGACTGTGGCAGTAAACAGAACCGAACCCGGGACACTGGAGGTGTGAGACTGTGGCAGTAAACAGAACCGAACCCAGGACACTGGAGCTGTGAGACTGTGACAGTAAACAGAACCAAACCCGGGTCACTGGAGCTGTGAGACTGTGGCAGTAAACAGAACCGAACCCAGGTCACCGGAGCTGTGAGACTGTGGCAGTAAACAGAACCGAACCCGGGTCACTGGAGCTGTGAGACTGTGGCAGTAAACAGAACCGAACCCAGGTCACTGGAGCTGTGAGACTGTGGCAGTCCCCAGAACCGAACCCGGGACACTGGAGCTGTGAGGCTGTGGCAGTAAACAGAACCGAACCCAGGTCACTGGAGCAGTGAGACTGTGGCAGTAAACAGAACCGAACCCAGGTCACTGGAGCGGTGAGACTGTGGCAGTAAACAGAACCGAACCCGGGTCACTGGAGCTGTGAGACTGTGGCAGTAAACAGAACCGAACCCAGGTCACTGGAGCTGTGAGACTGTGGCAGTAAACAGAACCGAACCCAGGTCACTGGAGCTGTGAGACTGTGGCAGTAAACAGAACCGAACCCGGGACACTGGAGCTGTGAGACTGTGGCAGTAAACAGAACTGAACCCGGGTCACTGGAGCTGTGAGACTGTGACAGTAAACAGAACCGAACCCAGGTCACTGGAGCTGTGAGACTGTGGCAGTAAACAGAACCGAACCCAGGTCACTGGAGCTGTGAGACTGTGGCAGTAAACAGAACCGAACCCAGGTCACTGGAGCTGTGAGACTGTGGCAGTAAACAGAACCGAACCCAGGTCACTGGAGCTGTGAGACTGTGGCAGTAAACAGAACCGAACCCGGGACACTGGAGCTGTGAGACTGTGGCAGTAAACAGAACTGAACCCGGGTCACTGGAGCTGTGAGACTGTGGCAGTAAACAGAACCGAACCCGGGACACTGGAGCTGTGAGACTGTGGCAGTAAACAGAACCGAACCCGGGACACTGGAGCTGTGAGACTGTGGCAGTAAACAGAACCGAACCCGGGACACTGGAGCTGTGAGACTGTGGCAGTAAACAGAACCGAACCCAGGTCACTGGAGCTGTGAGACTGTGGCAGTAAACAGAACCGAACCCAGGTCACTGGAGCTGTGAGACTGTGGCAGTAAACAGAACCGAACCCGGGACACTGGAGCTGTGAGACTGTGGCAGTAAACAGAACCGAACCCGGGTCACTGGAGCTGTGAGACTGTGGCAGTAAACAGAACCGAACCCGGGTCACTGGAGCTGTGAGACTGTGGCAGTAAACAGAACCGAACCCAGGTCACTGGAGCTGTGAGACTGTGGCAGTAAACAGAACCGAACCCGGGTCACTGGAGCTGTGTGACTGTGGCAGTCCCCAGAACCGAACCCAGGACACTGGAGCTGTGAGACTGTGACAGTAAACAGAACCGAACCCGGGACTCTGGAGCTGTGAGACTGTGGCAGTAAACAGAACCGAACCCGGGACACTGGAGCTGTGAGACTGTGGCAGTAAACAGAACCGAACCCGGGACACTGGAGCTGTGAGACTGTGGCAGTAAACAGAACCGAACCCAGGACACTGGAGCTGTGAGACTGTGACAGTAAACAGAACCGAACCCGGGACACTGGAGCTGTGAGACTGTGACAGTAAACAGAACCGAACCCAGGTCACTGGAGCTGTAAGACTGTGACAGTAAACAGAACCGAACCCGGGACACTGGAGCTGTGAGACTGTGGCAGTAAACAGAACCGAACCCAGGACACTGGAGCTGTGAGACTGTGACAGTAAACAGAACCGAACCCGGGACACTGGAGCTGTGAGACTGTGGCAGTAAACAGAACAGAACCCGGGACACTGGAGCTGTGAGACTGTGGCAGTAAACAGAACCGAACCCGGGACACTGGAGCTGTGAGACTGTGGCAGTAAACAGAACCGAACCCGGGACACTGGAGCTGTGAGACTGTGGCAGTAAACAGAACCGAACCCAGGACACTGGAGCTGTGAGACTGTGGCAGTAAACAGAACCGAACCCGGGACACTGGAGCTGTGAGACTGTGGCAGTAAACAGAACCGAACCCGGGAGACTGGAGCTGTGAGACTGTGGCAGTAAACAGAACCGAACCCGGGAGACTGGAGCTGTGAGACTGTGGCAGTAAACAGAACAGAACCCTGGACACTGGAGCTGTGAGACCGCGGCAGTAAACAGAACCGAACCCGGGTCACGGGAGCTGTGAGACTGTGGCAGTAAACAGAACCGAACCCGGGACACTGGAGCTGTGAGACTGTGGCAGTAAACAGAACTGAACCCAGGTCACTGGAGCTGTGAGACTGTGGCAGTAAACAGAACCGAACCCGGGACACTGGAGCTGTGAGACTGTGGCAGTGAACAGAACCGAACCCGGGACACTGGAGCTGTGAGACTGTGGCAGTAAACAGAACCGAACCCAGGACACTGGAGCTGTGAGACTGTGGCAGTAAACAGAACTGAACCCGGGACACTGGAGCTGCGAGACTGTGGCAGTAAACAGAACCGAACCCGGGACACTGGAGCTGTGAGACTGTGACAGTAAACAGAACCGAACCCGGGACACTGGAGCTGTGAGACTGTGGCAGTTAGCAGAACCGAACCCGGGTCACTGGAGCTGTGAGACTGTGGCAGTAAACAGAACCGAACCCGGGTCACTGGAGCTGTGAGACTGTGGCAGTAAACAGAACCGAACCCGGGTCACGGGAGCTGTGAGACTGTGGCAGTAAACAGAACCGAACCCAGGTCACTGGAGCTGTGAGACTGTGGCAGTAAACAGAACCGAACCCGGGTTACTGGAGCTGTGAGACTGTGGCAGTAAACAGAACCGAACCCGGGACACTGGAGCTGTGAGACTGTGGCAGTAAACAGAACCGAACCCAGGTCACTGGAGCTGTGAGACTGTGGCAGTAAACAGAACCGAACCCAGGTCACTGGAGCTGTGAGACTGTGGCAGTAAACAGAACCGAACCCGGGTTACTGGAGCTGTGAGACTGTGGCAGTAAACAGAACCGAACCCGGGTCACTGGAGCTGTGAGGCTGTGGCAGTAAACAGAACCGAACCTGGGACACTGGAGCTGTGAGACTGTGGCAGTAAACAGAACCGAACCCAGGTCACTGGAGCTGTGAGACTGTGGCAGTAAACAGAACCGAACCCGGGTCACTGGAGCTGTGAGACTGTGGCAGTAAACAGAACCGAACCCATGTCACTGGAGCTGTGAGACTGTGGCAGTAAACAGAACCGAACCCGGGTCACCGGAGCTGTGAGACTGTGGCAGTAAACAGAACTGAACCCGGGTCACTGGAGCTGTGAGACTGTGGCAGTAAACAGAACCGAACCCAGGACACTGGAGCTGTGAGACTGTGGCAGTAAACAGAACCGAACCCGGGTCACTGGAGCTGTGAGACTGTGGCAGTAAACAGAACTGAACCCGGGTCACTGGAGCTGTGAGACTGTGGCAGTAAACAGAACCGAACCCGGGTCACTGGAGCTGTGAGACTGTGGCAGTAAACAGAACTGAACCCGGGTCACTGGAGCTGTGAGACTGTGGCAGTAAACAGAACCGAACCCGGGTCACTGGAGCTGTGAGACTGTGGCAGTAAACAGAACTGAACCCGGGTCACTGGAGCTGTGAGACTGTGGCAGTAAACAGATCCGAACCCAGGACACTGGAGCTGTGAGACTGTGGCAGTAAACAGAACTGAACCCGGGTCACTGGAGCTGTGAGACTGTGGCAGTAAACAGAACAGAACCCGGGTCACTGGAGCTGTGAGACTGTGGCAGTAAACAGAACCGAACCCAGGTCACTGGAGCTGTGAGACTGTGGCAGTAAACAGAACCGAACCCAGGTCACTGGAGCTGTGAGACTGTGGCAGTAAACAGAACTGAACCCGGGTCACTGGAGCTGTGAGACTGTGGCAGTAAACAGAACCGAACCCAGTTCACTGGAGCTGTGAGACTGTGGCAGTAAACAGAACCGAACCCGGGACACTGGAGCTGTGAGACTGTGGCAGTAAACAGAACCGAACCCGGGTCACTGGAGCTGTGAGACTGTGGCAGTAAACAGAACCGAACCCAGGACACTGGAGCTGTGAGACTGTGGCAGTAAACAGAACCGAACCCGGGACACTGGAGCTGTGAGACTGTGGCAGTAAACAGAACCGAACCCAGGTCACTGGAGCTGTGAGACTGTGGCAGTAAACAGAACCGAACCCAGGTCACTGGAGCTGTGAGGATGTGGCAGTAAACAGAACCGAACCCAGGTCACTGGAGCTGTGAGGCTGTGGCAGTAAACAGAACCGAACCCGGGTCACTGGAGCTGTGAGACTGTGGCAGTAAACAGAACCGAACCCAGGACACTGGAGCTGTGAGACTGTGGCAGTAAACAGAACCGAACCCAGGACACTGGAGCTGTGAGACTGTGGCAGTAAACAGAACCGAACCCAGGACACTGGAGCTGTGAGACTGTGGCAGTAAACAGAACCGAACCCGGGACACTGGAGCTGTGAGACTGTGGCAGTAAACAGAACCGAACCCAGGTCACTGGAGCTGTGAGACTGTGGCAGTAAACAGAACCGAACCCAGGTCACTGGAGCTGTGAGACTGTGGCCGTAAACAGAACCGAACCCAGGTCACTGGAGCAGTGAGACTGTGGCAGTAAACAGAACCGAACCCAGGTCACGGGAGCTGTGAGACTGTGGCAGTAAACAGAACCGAACCCAGGTCACTGGAGCTGTGAGACTGTGGCAGTCCCCAGAACCGAACCCGGGACACTGGAGCTGTGAGGCTGTGGCAGTAAACAGAACCGAACCCAGGTCACTGGAGCTGTGAGACTGTGGCAGTAAACAGAACCGAACCCGGGACACTGGAGCTGTGAGACTGTGGCAGTAAACAGAACCGAACCCGGGTCACTGGAGCTGTGAGACTGTGGCAGTAAACGGAACCGAACCCGGGACACTGGAGCTGTGAGACTGTGGCAGTAAACAGAACTGAACCCGGGTCACTGGAGCTGTGAGACTGTGACAGTAAACAGAACCGAACCCAGGTCACTGGAGCTGTGAGACTGTGGCAGTAAACAGAACTGAACCCGGGTCACTGGAGCTGTGAGACTGTGGCAGTAAACAGAACCGAACCCAGGACACTGGAGCTGTGAGACTGTGGCAGTAAACAGAACTGAACCCAGGACACTGGAGCTGTGAGACTGTGGCAGTAAACAGAACCGAACCCGGGACACTGGAGCTGTGAGACTGTGGCAGTAAACAGAACCGAACCCGGGACACTGGAGCTGTGAGACTGTGGCAGTAAACAGAACCGAACCCAGGTCACTGGAGCTGTGAGACTGTGGCAGTAAACAGAACCGAACCCAGGTCACTGGAGCTGTGAGACTGTGGCAGTAAACAGAACCGAACCCGGGACACTGGAGCTGTGAGACTGTGGCAGTAAACAGAACCGAACCCGGGACACTGGAGCTGTGAGACTGTGGCAGTAAACAGAACCGAACCCAGGTCACTGGAGCTGTGAGACTGTGGCAGTAAACAGAACCGAACCCAGGTCACTGGAGCTGTGAGACTGTGGCAGTAAACAGAACCGAACCCGGGTCACTGGAGCTGTGAGACTGTGGCAGTAAACAGAACCGAACCCAGGACACTGGAGCTGTGAGACTGTGGCAGTAAACAGAACTGAACCCAGGACACTGGAGCTGTGAGACTGTGGCAGTAAACAGAACCGAACCCGGGTCACTGGAGCTGTGAGACTGTGGCAGTAAACAGAACCGAACCCAGGACACTGGAGCTGTGAGACTGTGGCAGTAAACAGAACTGAACCCAGGACACTGGAGCTGTGAGACTGTGGCAGTAAACAGAACCGAACCCGGGACACTGGAGCTGTGAGACTGTGGCAGTAAACAGAACCGAACCCAGGTCACTGGAGCTGTGAAACTGTGGCAGTAAACAGAACCGAACCCAGGTCACTGGAGCTGTGAGACTGTGGCAGTAAACAGAACCGAACCCAGGTCACTGGAGCTGTGAGACTGTGGCAGTAAACAGAACCGAACCCGGGTCACTGGAGCTGTGAGACTGTGGCAGTAAACAGAACCGAACCCAGGTCACTGGAGCTGTGAGACTGTGGCAGTAAACAGAACCGAACCCAGGTCACTGGAGCTGTGAGACTGTGGCAGTAAACAGAACTGAACCCGGGTCACTGGAGCTGTGAGACTGTGGCAGTAAACAGAACTGAACCCAGGACACTGGAGCTGTGAGACTGTGGCAGTAAACAGAACCGAACCCAGGACACTGGAGCTGTGAGACTGTGGCAGTAAACAGAACCGAACCCGGGACACTGGAGCTGTGAGACTGTGGCAGTAAACAGAACCGAACCCAGGTCACTGGAGCTCTGAGACTGTGGCAGTAAACAGAACCGAACCCGGGACACTGGAGCAGTGAGACTGTGGCAGTAAACAGAACTGAACCCGGGTCACGGGAGCTGTGAGACTGTGGCAGTAAACAGAACCGAACCCGGGACACTGGAGCTGTGAGACTGTGGCAGTAAACAGAACCGAACCCGGGACACTGGAGCTGTGAGACTGTGGCAGTAAACAGAACCGAACCCGGGACACTGGAGCTGTGAGACTGTGGCAGTGAACAGAACCGAACCCGGGTCACGGGAGCTGTGAGACTGTGGCAGTAAACAGAACCGAACCCGGGTCACGGGAGCTGTGAGACTGTGGCAGTAAACAGAACCGAACCCGGGACACTGGAGCTGTGAGACTGTGGCAGTAAACAGAACCGAACCCGGGTCACGGGAGCTGTGAGACTGTGGCAGTAAACAGAACCGAACCCGGGACACTGGAGCTGTGAGACTGTGGCAGTAAACAGAACCGAACCCGGGTCACTGGAGCTGTGAGACTGTGGCAGTAAACAGAACCGAACCCGGGTCACTGGAGCTGTGAGACTGTGGCAGTAAACAGAACCGAACCCGGGTCACTGGAGCTGAGAGACTGTGGCAGTAAACAGAACCGAACCCGGGTCACTGGAGCTGTGAGACTGTGGCAGTAAACAGAACCGAACCCAGGTCACTGGAGCTGTGAGACTGTGGCAGTAAACAGAACCGAACCCAGGACACTGGAGCTGTGAGACTGTGGCAGTAAACAGAACCGAACCCAGATCACTGGAGCTGTGAGGCTGTGGCAGTAAACAGAACTGAACCCGGGTCACTGGAGCTGTGAGACTGTGACAGTAAACAGAACCGAACCCAGGTCACTGGAGCTGTGAGACTGTGGCAGTAAACAGAACCGAACCCAGGTCACCGGAGCTGTGAGACTGTGGCAGTAAACAGAACCGAACCCGGGACACTGGAGCTGTGAGACTGTGGCAGTAAACAGAACCGAACCCGGGACACTGGAGCTGTGAGACTGTGGCAGTAAACAGAACCGAACCCAGGTCACTGGAGCTGTGAGACTGTGGCAGTAAACAGAACCGAACCCAGGTCACTGGAGCTGTGAGACTGTGGCAGTAAACAGAACCGAACCCGGGTCACTGGAGCTGTGAGACTGTGGCAGTAAACAGAACCGAACCCAGGACACTGGAGCTGTGAGACTGTGGCAGTAAACAGAACTGAACCCAGGACACTGGAGCTGTGAGACTGTGGCAGTAAACAGAACTGAACCCAGGACACTGGAGCTGTGAGACTGTGGCAGTAAACAGAACTGAACCCAGGACACTGGAGCTGTGAGACTGTGGCAGTAAACAGAACCGAACCCGGGACACTGGAGCTGTGAGACTGTGGCAGTAAACAGAACCGAACCCAGGTCACTGGAGCTGTGAGACTGTGGCAGTAAACAGAACCGAACCCAGGTCACTGGAGCTGTGAGACTGTGGCAGTAAACAGAACCGAACCCAGGTCACTGGAGCTGTGAGACTGTGGCAGTAAACAGAACCGAACCCGGGTCACTGGAGCTGTGAGACTGTGGCAGTAAACAGAACCGAACCCAGGTCTCTGGAGCTGTGAGACTGTGGCAGTAAACAGAACCGAACCCGGGTCACTGGAGCTGTGAGGCTGTGGCAGTAAACAGAACCGAACCCAGGTCACTGGAGCTGTGAGACTGTGGCAGTAAACAGAACTGAACCCAGGACACTGGAGCTGTGAGACTGTGGCAGTAAACAGAACCGAACCCAGGACACTGGAGCTGTGAGACTGTGGCAGTAAACAGAACCGAACCCAGGTCACTGGAGCTCTGAGACTGTGGCAGTAAACAGAACCGAACCCGGGACACTGGAGCAGTGAGACTGTGGCAGTAAACAGAACTGAACCCGGTCACGGGAGCTGTGAGACTGTGGCAGTAAACAGAACCGAACCCAGGTCACTGGAGCTGTGAGACTGTGGCAGTAAACAGAACCGAACCCGGGACACTGGAGCAGTGAGACTGTGGCAGTAAACAGAACCGAACCCGGGACACTGGAGCTGTGAGACTGTGGCAGTAAACAGAACCGAACCCGGGACACTGGAGCTGTGAGACTGTGGCAGTTAGCAGAACCGAACCCGGGTCACGGGAGCTGTGAGACTGTGGCAGTAAACAGAACCGAACCCGGGTCACGGGAGCTGTGAGACTGTGGCAGTAAACAGAACCGAACCCGGGACACTGGAGCTGTGAGACTGTGGCAGTAAACAGAACCGAACCCGGGTCACGGGAGCTGTGAGACTGTGGCAGTAAACAGAACCGAACCCGGGACACTGGAGCTGTGAGACTGTGGCAGTAAACAGAACCGAACCCGGGTCACTGGAGCTGTGAGACTGTGGCAGTAAACAGAACCGAACCCGGGTCACTGGAGCTGTGAGACTGTGGCAGTAAACAGAACCGAACCCGGGTCACTGGAGCTGTGAGACTGTGGCAGTAAACAGAACCGAACCCGGGTCACTGGAGCTGTGAGACTGTGGCAGTAAACAGAACCGAACCCGGGTCACTGGAGCTGTGAGACTGTGGCAGTAAACAGAACCGAACCCAGGACACTGGAGCTGTGAGACTGTGGCAGTAAACAGAACCGAACCCAGGACACTGGAGCTGTGAGACTGTGGCAGTAAACAGAACTGAACCCAGATCACTGGAGCTGTGAGACTGTGGCAGTAAACAGAACCGAACCCAGGTCACTGGAGCTGTGAGACTGTGGCAGTAAACAGAACTGAACCCAGATCACTGGAGCTGTGAGGCTGTGGCAGTGAACAGAACTGAACCCGGGACACTGGAGCTGTGAGACTGTGGCAGTAAACAGAACCGAACCCGGGTCACGGGAGCTGTGAGACTGTGGCAGTAAACAGAACAGAACCCGGATCACTGGAGCTGTGAGACTGTGGCAGTAAACAGAACCGAACCCGAGTCACGGGAGCTGTGAGACTGTGGCAGTAAACAGAACCGAACCCGGGACACTGGAGCTGTGAGACTGTGGCAGTAAACAGAACCGAACCCGGGTCACGGGAGCTGTGAGACTGTGGCAGTAAACAGAACAGAACCCGGATCACTGGAGCTGTGAGACTGTGGCAGTAAACAGAACCGAACCCGAGTCACGGGAGCTGTGAGACTGTGGCAGTAAACAGAACCGAATCCGGGACACTGGAGCTGTGAGACTGTGGCAGTAAACAGAACCGAACCCGGGACACTGGAGCTGTGAGACTGTGACAGTAAACAGAACCGAACCCGGGTCACTGGAGCTGTGAGACTGTGGCAGTAAACAGAACCGAACCCAGGTCACTGGAGCTGTGAGACTGTGGCAGTAAACAGTACCGAACCCAGGTCACTGGAGCTGTGAGACTGTGGCAGTAAACAGAACTGAACCCGGGACACTGGAGCTGTGAGACTGTGGCAGTAAACAGAACCGAACCCGGGACACTGGAGCTGTGAGACTGTGGCAGTAAACAGAACTGAACCCGGGACACTGGAGCTGTGAGACTGTGGCAGTAAACAGAACCGAACCCGGGACACTGGAGCTGTGAGACTGTGGCAGTAAACAGAACCGAACCCGGGACACTGGAGCTGTGAGACTGTGGCAGTAAACAGAACCGAACCCGGGACACTGGAGCTGTGAGACTGTGGCAGTAAACAGAACCGAACCCGGGACACTGGAGCTGTGAGACTGTGGCAGTAAACAGAACTGAACCCGGGACACTGGAGCTGTGAGACTGTGGCAGTAAACAGAACCGAACCCGGGACACTGGAGCTGTGAGGCTGTGGCAGTAAACAGAACTGAACCCGGGTCACTGGAGCTGTGAGACTGTGGCAGTAAACAGAACCGAATCCGGGACACTGGAGCTGTGAGACTGTGGCAGTAAACAGAACCGAACCCGGGACACTGGAGCTGTGAGACTGTGACAGTAAACAGAACCGAACCCAGGTCACTGGAGCTGTGAGGCTGTGGCAGTAAACAGAACCGAACCCAGGTCACTGGAGCTGTGAGGCTGTGGCAGTAAACAGAACCGAACCCAGGTCACTGGAGCTGTGAGACTGTGACAGTAAACAGAACCGAACCCAGGTCACTGGAGCTGTGAGACTGTGGCAGTAAACAGAACCGAACCCAGGTCACTGGAGCTGTGAGACTGTGGCAGTAAACAGAACCGAACCCAGGACACTGGAGCTGTGAGACTGTGGCAGTAAACAGAACCGAACCCGGGTCACTGGAGCTGTGAGACTGTGGCAGTAAACAGAACCGAACCCAGGTCACTGGAGCTGTGAGACTGTGGCAGTAAACAGAACTGAACCCGGGACACTGGAGCTGTGAGACTGTGGCAGTAAACAGAACCGAACCCAGGTCACTGAAGCTGTGAGGCTGTGGCAGTAAACAGAACCGAACCCAGGTCACTGAAGCTGTGAGACTGTGGCAGTAAACAGAACCGAACCCAGGACACTGGAGCTGTGAGACTGTGGCAGTAAACAGAACTGAACCCAGGACACTGGAGCTGTGAGACTGTGGCAGTAAACAGAACCGAACCCAGGACACTGGAGCTGTGAGACTGTGGCAGTAAACAGAACCGAACCCAGGTCACTGGAGCTGTGAGACTGTGGCAGTAAACAGAACCGAACCCGGGACACTGGAGCTGTGAGACTGTGGCAGTAAACAGAACCGAACCCAGGTCACTGGAGCTGTGAGACTGTGGCAGTAAACAGAACTGAACCCAGGACACTGGAGCTGTGAGACTGTGGCAGTAAACAGAACCGAACCCGGGACACTGGAGCTGTGAGACTGTGGCAGTAAACAGAACCGAACCCAGGTCACTGAAGCTGTGAGACTGTGGCAGTAAACAGAACCGAACCCAGGTCACTGGAGCTGTGAGACTGTGGCAGTAAACAGAACTGAACCCGGGACACTGGAGCTGTGAGACTGTGGCAGTAAACAGAACCGAACCCAGGTCACTGAAGCTGTGAGGCTGTGGCAGTAAACAGAACTGAACCCGGGACACTGGAGCTGTGAGACTGTGGTAGTAAACAGAACTGAACTCGGGTCACTGGAGCTGTGAGACTGTGGCAGTAAACAGAACCGAACCCAGGTCACTGAAGCTGTGAGGCTGTGGCAGTAAACAGAACTGAACCCGGGACACTGGAGCTGTGAGACTGTGGCAGTAAACAGAACCGAACCCAGGTCACTGAAGCTGTGAGACTGTGGCAGTAAACAGAACCGAACCCGGGTCACTGAAGCTGTGAGGCTGTGGCAGTAAACAGAACTGAACCCGGGACACTGGAGCTGTGAGACTGTGGCAGTAAACAGAACCGAACCCAGGTCACTGAAGCTGTGAGACTGTGGCAGTAAACAGAACCGAACCCGGGTCACTGGAGCTGTGAGACTGTGGCAGTAAACAGAACCGAACCCGGGTCACTGAAGCTGTGAGGCTGTGGCAGTAAACAGAACTGAACCCGGGACACTGGAGCTGTGAGACTGTGGCAGTAAACAGAACCGAACCCAGGTCACTGAAGCTGTGAGACTGTGGCAGTAAACAGAACCGAACCCGGGTCACTGGAGCTGTGAGACTGTGGCAGTAAACAGAACTGAACCCGGGACACTGGAGCTGTGAGACTGTGGCAGTAAACAGAACCGAACCCAGGTCACTGAAGCTGTGAGGCTGTGGCAGTAAACAGAACTGAACCCGGGACACTGGAGCTGTGAGACTGTGGTAGTAAACAGAACTGAACTCGGGTCACTGGAGCTGTGAGACTGTGGCAGTAAACAGAACCGAACCCAGGTCACTGGAGCTGTGTGACTGTGGCAGTAAACAGAACTGAACCCGGGACACTGGAGCTGTGAGACTGTGGCAGTAAACAGAACCGAACCCAGGTCACTGGAGCTGTGAGACTGTGGCAGTAAACAGAACCGAACCCGGGTCACTGGAGCTGTGAGACTGTGGCAGTAAACAGAACCGAACCCAGGTCACTGGAGCGGTGAGACTGTGGCAGTAAACAGAACCGAACCCAGGTCACTGGAGCGGTGAGACTGTGGCAGTAAACAGAACCGAACCCGGGACACTGGAGCTGTGAGGCTGTGGCAGTAAACAGAACCGAACCCAGGTCACTGGAGCTGTGAGACTGTGGCAGTAAACAGAACTGAACCCGGGACACTGGAGCTGTGAGACTGTGGCAGTGAACAGAACCGAACCCGGGTCACTGGAGCTGTGAGACTGTGGCAGTAAACAGAACCGAACCCAGGTCACTGGAGCGGTGAGACTGTGGCAGTAAACAGAACCGAACCCGGGACACTGGAGCTGTGAGACTGTGGCAGTAAACAGAACCGAACCCAGGTCACTGGAGCTGTGAGACTGTGGCAGTAAACAGAACCGAACCCGGGACACTGGAGCTGTGAGACTGTGGCAGTGAACAGAACCGAACCCGGGTCACTGGAGCTGTGAGACTGTGGCAGTAAACAGAACCGAACCCAGGTCACTGGAGCGGTGAGACTGTGGCAGTAAACAGAACCGAACCCGGGTCACTGGAGCTGTGAGACTGTGGCAGTAAACAGAACCGAACCCGGGACACTGGAGCTGTGAGACTGTGGCAGTAAACAGAACTGAACCCGGGACACTGGAGCTGTGAGACTGTGGCAGTAAACAGAACCGAACCCGGGTCACTGGAGCTGTGAGACTGTGGCAGTAAACAGAACCGAACCCGGGTCACTGGAGCTGTGAGACTGTGGCAGTAAACAGAACCGAACCCAGGTCACTGGAGCTGTGAGACTGTGGCAGTAAACAGAACCGAACCCGGGACACTGGAGCTGTGAGACTGTGGCAGTAAACAGAACCGAACCCGGGTCACTGGAGCTGTGAGACTGTGGCAGTAAACAGAACCGAACCCGGGTCACTGGAGCTGTGAGACTGTGGCAGTAAACAGAACCGAACCCAGGTCACTGGAGCTGTGAGACTGTGGCAGTAAACAGAACCGAACCCAGGTCACTGGAGCTGTGAGACTGTGGCAGTAAATAGAACTGAACCCGGGACACTGGAGCTGTGAGACTGTGGCAGTAAACAGAACCGAACCCGGGTCACTGGAGCTGTGAGACTGTGGCAGTAAACAGAACCGAACCCAGGACACTGGAGCTGTGAGACTGTGGCAGTAAACAGAACCGAACCCAGGACACTGGAGCTGTGAGACTGTGGCAGTAAACAGAACTGAACCCAGGTCACTGGAGCTGTGAGACTGTGGCAGTAAACAGAACCGAACCCGGGTCACTGGAGCTGTGAGACTGTGGCAGTAAACAGAACCGAACCCGGGTCACTGGAGCTGTGAGACTGTGGCAGTAAACAGAACCGAACCCGGGTCACTGGAGCTGTGAGACTGTGGCAGTAAACAGAACCGAACCCGGGTCACTGGAGCTGTGAGACTGTGGCAGTAAACAGAACCGAACCCGGGACACTGGAGCTGTGAGACTGTGGCAGTAAACAGAACCGAACCCGGGTCACTGGAGCTGTGAGACTGTGGCAGTAAACAGAACTGAACCCGGGACACTGGAGCTGTGAGACTGTGGCAGTAAACAGAACCGAACCCAGGTCACTGAAGCTGTGAGGCTGTGGCAGTAAACAGAACTGAACCCGGGACACTGGAGCTGTGAGACTGTGGTAGTAAACAGAACTGAACTCGGGTCACTGGAGCTGTGAGACTGTGGCAGTAAACAGAACCGAACCCAGGTCACTGGAGCTGTGTGACTGTGGCAGTAAACAGAACTGAACCCGGGACACTGGAGCTGTGAGACTGTGGCAGTAAACAGAACCGAACCCAGGTCACTGGAGCTGTGAGACTGTGGCAGTAAACAGAACCGAACCCAGGTCACTGGAGCGGTGAGACTGTGGCAGTAAACAGAACCGAACCCAGGTCACTGGAGCGGTGAGACTGTGGCAGTAAACAGAACCGAACCCGGGACACTGGAGCTGTGAGGCTGTGGCAGTAAACAGAACCGAACCCAGGTCACTGGAGCTGTGAGACTGTGGCAGTAAACAGAACTGAACCCGGGACACTGGAGCTGTGAGACTGTGGCAGTGAACAGAACCGAACCCGGGTCACTGGAGCTGTGAGACTGTGGCAGTAAACAGAACCGAACCCAGGTCACTGGAGCGGTGAGACTGTGGCAGTAAACAGAACCGAACCCGGGACACTGGAGCTGTGAGACTGTGGCAGTAAACAGAACCGAACCCAGGTCACTGGAGCTGTGAGACTGTGGCAGTAAACAGAACCGAACCCGGGACACTGGAGCTGTGAGACTGTGGCAGTGAACAGAACCGAACCCGGGTCACTGGAGCTGTGAGACTGTGGCAGTAAACAGAACCGAACCCAGGTCACTGGAGCGGTGAGACTGTGGCAGTAAACAGAACCGAACCCGGGTCACTGGAGCTGTGAGACTGTGGCAGTAAACAGAACCGAACCCGGGACACTGGAGCTGTGAGACTGTGGCAGTAAACAGAACCGAACCCGGGACACTGGAGCTGTGAGACTGTGGCAGTAAACAGAACAGAACCCGGGACACTGGAGCTGTGAGACTGTGGCAGTAAACAGAACTGAACCCGGGACACTGGAGCTGTGAGACTGTGGCAGTAAACAGAACCGAACCCGGGTCACTGGAGCTGTGAGACTGTGGCAGTAAACAGAACCGAACCCGGGTCACTGGAGCTGTGAGACTGTGGCAGTAAACAGAACCGAACCCAGGTCACTGGAGCTGTGAGACTGTGGCAGTAAACAGAACCGAACCCGGGACACTGGAGCTGTGAGACTGTGGCAGTAAACAGAACCGAACCCGGGTCACTGGAGCTGTGAGACTGTGGCAGTAAACAGAACCGAACCCGGGTCACTGGAGCTGTGAGACTGTGGCAGTAAACAGAACCGAACCCAGGTCACTGGAGCTGTGAGACTGTGGCAGTAAACAGAACCGAACCCAGGTCACTGGAGCTGTGAGACTGTGGCAGTAAATAGAACTGAACCCGGGACACTGGAGCTGTGAGACTGTGGCAGTAAACAGAACCGAACCCGGGTCACTGGAGCTGTGAGACTGTGGCAGTAAACAGAACCGAACCCAGGACACTGGAGCTGTGAGACTGTGGCAGTAAACAGAACCGAACCCGGGTCACTGGAGCTGTGAGACTGTGGCAGTAAACAGAACCGAACCCGGGTCACTGGAGCTGTGAGACTGTGGCAGTAAACAGAACCGAACCCGGGTCACTGGAGCTGTGAGACTGTGGCAGTAAACAGAACCGAACCCGGGTCACTGGAGCTGTGAGACTGTGGCAGTAAACAGAACCGAACCCGGGACACTGGAGCTGTGAGACTGTGGCACTAATACTTGTTACAAAAACAATACTCTGTTACATTGAGAGGCTGATTGACAGCGTCTCCAGACAGAGTTCATAAAAACAGCGAGTGCTGGAAATACTCAGCAGGTCGGGCAACATCTGTGCAGAGAGAAACAGAGTTAATAAAAACAGAGAGTGCTGGAAATACTCAGCAGGTCGGGCAACATCTGTGGAGAGAAAAACAGAGTTAATAAAAACAGAGAGTGCTGGAAATATTCAGCAGGTCGGGCAACATCTGTGGAGAGAGAAACGGAGTTAACGTTTCAGGTCTGTGACCCTTCATCAGAACTAACAGATATAAGAAATGTAAAAGATTTTAAGCAAGTAAAGCGGGGGTGGGGTAAGAGATAACAAAAGAGAAGGTGTTGATAGGACAAGGTCACAGAATAACAGACCAGAAGGTCATGGAGCAAAGACAAACAATATGTTAATGTTTTGCTGAAAGACTCTTTAATGTAAAGCTGTGTTATCTTGTATCTCCTGGAAGCAGACACTCTGCTCTCTGACCCATGGTGACTGCACTGTGACCCAGAATATGGTGACTTCACATCTTCTTTCTTTCAGTAGGAGATATTCAATTCAGGAATGTTTTAGCATGGTATAGGATGTGTTCATTTGACACCTGTTAGCTTTGACCATTTGTCCTTTGTCCTTGTCAGACAGTTTCAACACACAAAGACCAAGATTTGTTTTCTTTCAATGCCATTTTGGATACATTGTTCATTTTGTAAATTAAAGGCTGATTTTTTTTCCTGAAAGACAAAGATGGTTTCTGGAGCTCTTTGGAGTTATTTTCACGATTGTTGTATTATCACAGCTGTGGTTTGTGTGACAACTCCATGTGGATGTTAAACTGCAAGGGTGATTGCACTGTCAAAGGACTCTCCAGTCCTTAAACTGTCAGTGTATCCTGCATTGCAAGGTGCTGTCACCGTGCAAGAGGTGATTGAATTACAAAGGACTATTAAACTGTCAGTGTATCCTGCATTGCAAGGTGCTGTCACCGTGCAAGAGGTGATTGAATTACAAAGGACTATTAAACTCAGTGTATCCTGCATTGCAAGGTGCTGTCACCGTGCAAGAGGTGATTGAATTACAAAGGACTATGAAACTGTCAGTGTATCCTGCATTGCAAGGTGCTGTCACCGTGCAAGAGGTGATTGAATTACAAAGGACTATTAAACTGTCAGTGTATCCTGCATTGCAAGGTGCTGTCACCGTGCAAGAGGTGATTGAATTACAAAGGACTATTAAACTGTCAGTGTATCCTGCATTGCAAGGTGCTGTCACCGTGCAAGAGGTGATTGAATTACAAAGGACTATTAAACTGTCAGTGTATCCTGCATTGCAAGGTGCTGTCACCGTGCAAGAGGTGATTGAATTACAAAGGACTATTAAACTGTCATTGTATCCTGCATTGCAAGGTGCTGTCACCGTGCAAGAGGTGATTGAATTACAAAGGACTATGAAACTGTCAGTGTATCCTGCATTGCAAGGTGCTGTCACCGTGCAAGAGGTGATTGAATTACAAAGGACTATTAAACTGTCAGTGTATCCTGCATTGCAAGGTGCTGTCACCGTGCAAGAGGTGATTGAATTACAAAGGACTATGAAACTGTCAGTGTATCCTGCATTGCAAGGTGCTGTCACCGTGCAAGAGGTGATTGAATTACAAAGGACTATTAAACTGTCAGTGTATCCTGCATTGCAAGGTGCTGTCACCGTGCAAGAGGTGATTGAATTACAAAGGACTATTAAACTGTCATTGTATCCTGCATTGCAAGGTGCTGTCACCGTGCAAGAGGTGATTGAATTACAAAGGACTATTAAACTGTCAGTGTATCCTGCATTGCAAGGTGCTGTCACCGTGCAAGAGGTGATTGAATTACAAAGGACTATTAAACTGTCAGTGTATCCTGCATTGCAAGGTGCTGTCACCGTGCAAGAGGTGATTGAATTACAAAGGGTAATATCTTTGCAAGAGGCTTCTGCTTTCCATCACGTAGCTATTGAACTGCAAGAGTGTTCACACTACAAGAAGATATTACAGTGTAAGAGGCCATTGTAATGTAAAGTGTTATTGTATTAATTATGGATGCTGTATTGTAAGCCCCCAATGTACTGCTTCAGGTTATTGCATTGCAAAGGGCAATTGCACTCCGATGAGCTATTGCTCTGTAAAAGTCCATTACTTTGCCAGTGTGCAATGTTATCAATGGGCGATTGCATGACTTAGCCCTATTGCATTGCAAGTAGTTGTTTCAGTGCATTGCCAAACATTCTTGGTTTTCTTGCGTTGCATGTGGATGTTGTATTGAAAGGGGCCATTGCATTGAAAGGGGCTCTGACATTGCAAGGATAATAGTCTGCAAGGGAGGGACTGTTGGACTGCAAGCGCTATTGCAATGAAATGCGTGTTGCATTGCTGGAGTTTTTGCTCTGCAAATACTTCTTGTATTGCAAGGTGCCTTTGCATTTTCATTGCAAGTGGATGTTGCACACCACGCTCTATTGCAAACTCAAAGACCTTTGCATTGGAAGGAGTTATTGCACTACCAAAGGTCCCTGCATTGCAAGCTGCTATTGCACTGCAAGAGGCTATTACAATACAAGGATCATGCACACTAATGGTTCCATTACATTGCAACTGGATGTTACATGGCAAGTGTCTATTGTATTGAAAGTCACAATTGCAAAACAAATAGCTATTGCACTGCAGGGAAATTTTGTATTGCGAGATGGTTTCCATTGTGAGAGGATATTATATTTCAATAGGGTATCAAAAGGCAATTTGCTCTTGGACTGCACCTGGCTTTTGTACCATAAGCATGTTATGCAAAGCATAGAACTGTTGCACTGTAAGGGGAAAATACATTGTCAGGGTCTATTGCACACCAAAGAGCTTTTGCACTGCAAGAGGCTATTGAATTGTCATGGTCTGTTGTGTTCAAAAGGCTATAGCATTTCTTCACGTTATTGCTATGTCACTCTTAGAGACTATTACATTGCATGTTGTTTTTACACTGTGAGTGGAGATTGCACTGCATGGGGCGATTGCTTTGTTAGTGGATGTTGTACTGCAAAGGCTATTGTACTACAAGTTTTTGTGTTGCATTGTAAGGGTCTAGTGCACCATAACTTCAATGGGATTTCAAATGCTTGTTGCATTGCAACATTCTATGACATCTCAAGGTGCTTTTTGCACTACAAGGGGCTGCAGCACTGCATGGGAAATTTGCATTACAATTGGATTTTAGATAGCAAGTCCCATTGCATTACATGGGCAAATGCACAGGAAAGGCCTCTGCATTGCAAGATGCTATTGTGCTGCTAGAGGTTCCTGCACTGCGAGGGACAATTACCCTGTCAGAGGTTCCTGCACTGCGAGGTACAATTACCCTGTCAGAGGTTCCTGTACTGTGAGGTACAATTACCCTGTCAGAGGTTCCTGCACTGCGAGGTACAATTACCCTGTCAGAGGTTCCTGTACTGCGAGGTACAATTACCCTGTCAGAGGTTCCTGTACTGCGAGGTACAATTACCCTGTCAGAGGTTCCTGTACTGTGAGGTACAATTACACTGTCAGAGGTTCCTGTACTGCGAGGTACAATTACCCTGTCAGAGGTTCCTGTACTGCGAGGTACAATTACCCTGTCAGAGGTTCCTGCACTGCGAGGTACAATTACACTGTCAGAGGTTCCTGCACTGCGAGGTACTATTACACTGCAATAGGCCTTTGCATTCCAATAGTCAAGCATGCTAAAAAGGTCCAAACATTGTAAGTGAATGGTGTGTTAAACGTTTCTATTACTTTGCACTTATAAATGTCTATGGCACTGCCAGAGTGAGCGTGTTAATATTAATCTGTGTTCTCTGTCAGTGTGTTAATATTACTGAGGACAGTGGGGATGTTTTACACTTCACAGGGTGTATCTGACTGTGGGTCATGATGTACACAGTGTGTCAGTGAGTGTGTTAATATTAATCTGTGTTCTCTGTCAGTGTGTTAATATTACTGAGGACAGTGGGGATGTTTTACACTTCACAGGGTGTATCTGACTGTGGGTCATGATGTACACAGTGTGTCAGTGAGTGTGTTAATATTAATCTGTGTTCTCTGTCAGTGTGTTAATATTCCTGAGGACAGTGGGGGTGTTTTACACTTCACCGGGTGTATCTGACAGTGGGTCATGATGTACACAGTGTGTCAGTGAGTGTGTTAATATTAATCTGTGTTCTCTGTCAGTGTGTTAATATTCCTGAGGACAGTGGGGGTGTTTTACACTTCACAGGGTTTATCTGACTGTGGGTCATGATGTACACAGTGTGTCAGTGAGTGTGTTAATATTAATCTGTGTTCTCTGTCAGTGTGTTAATATTCCTGAGGACAGTGGGGGTGTTTTACACTTCACAGGGTTTATCTGACTGTGGGTCATGATATACACAGTGTGTCAGTGAGTGTGTTAATATTAATCTGTGTTCTCTGTCAATGTGTTAATATTCCTGAGGACAGTGGGGGTGTTTTACACTTCACAGGGTGTATCTGACTCTGGGTCATGATGTACACAGTGTGTCAGTGAGTGTGTTAATATTAATCTGTGTTCTCTGTCAGTGTGTTAATATTACTGAGGACAGTGGGGGTGTTTTACACTTCACAGGGTGTATCTGACTGTGGGTCATGATTTACACAGTGTGTCAGTGAGTGTGTTAATATTAATCTGTGTTCTCTGTCAGTGTGTTAATATTCCTGAGGACAGTGGGGGTGTTTTACACTTCACAGGGTTTATATGGCTGTGGGTCATGATGTACACAGTGTGTCAGTGAGTGTGTTAATATTAATCTGTGTTCTCTGTCAGTGTGTTAATATTACTGAGGACAGTGGGGGTGTTTTGCACTTCGGAGGGTGTAACTGACTGTGGGTCATGATATGCACAGTGTGTCAGTGAGTGTGTTAATATTAATCTGTGTTCTCTGTCAGTGCGTTAATATTGCTGAGGACAGTGGGGGTGTTTTACACCTCACATTGTGTATCTGACTGTGGGTCATGATATACACAGTGTGTCAGTGAGTGTGTTAATATTAATTTGTGTTCTCTGTCAGTGTGTTCATATTGCTGAGGACAGTGGGGGTGTTTTACACTTCACAGGGTGTATCTGACTGTGGGTCATGATATACACAGTGTGTCAGTGAGTGTGTTAATATTAATCTGTGTACTCTGTCAGTGTGTTAATATTGCTGAGGACAGTGGGGGTGTTTTACACTTCACAGGGTGTATCTGACTGTGGGTCATGATATTCACAGTGTGTCAGTGAGTGTGTTAATATTAATCTGTGTTCTCTGTCAGTGTGTTAATATTCCTGAGGGCAGTGGGGGTGTTTTGCACTTCACAGGGTGTATCTGACTGTGGGTCATGATATACATAGTGTGTCAGTGAGTGTGTTAATATTAATCTGTGTTCTCTGTCAGTGTGTTAATATTGCTGAGGACAGTGGGCGTCTTTTACACTTCACAAGGTGTATCTGGCTGTGGGTCATGATATACACAGTGTGTCAGTGAGTGTGTTAATATTAATCTGTGTTCTCCGTCAGTGTGTTAATATTGCTGAGGACAGTGGGGGTGTTTTACACTTCACCGGGTGTATCTGGCTGTGAGTCATGATGTGCACAGTGTGTCAGTGAATGTGTTAATATTAATCTGTGTTCTCTGTCAGTGTGTTAATATTCCTGAGGACAGTGGGGATGTTTTACACTTCACAGGGTTTATCTGACTGTGGGTCATGATGTACACAGTGTGTCAGTGAGTGTGTTAATATTAATCTGTGTTCTCTGTCAGTGTGTTAATATTCCTGAGGACAGTGGGGGTGTTTTACACTTCACAGGGTTTATCTGACTGTGGGTCATGATATACACAGTGTGTCAGTGAGTGTGTTAATATTAATCTGTGTTCTCTGTCAATGTGTTAATATTCCTGAGGACAGTGGGGGTGTTTTACACTTCACAGGGTGTATCTGACTCTGGGTCATGATGTACACAGTGTGTCAGTGAGTGTGTTAATATTAATCTGTGTTCTCTGTCAGTGTGTTAATATTACTGAGGACAGTGGGGGTGTTTTACACTTCACAGGGTGTATCTGACTGTGGGTCATGATTTACACAGTGTGTCAGTGAGTGTGTTAATATTAATCTGTGTTCTCTGTCAGTGTGTTAATATTCCTGAGGACAGTGGGGGTGTTTTACACTTCACAGGGTTTATATGGCTGTGGGTCATGATGTACACAGTGTGTCAGTGAGTGTGTTAATATTAATCTGTGTTCTCTGTCAGTGTGTTAATATTACTGAGGACAGTGGGGGTGTTTTGCACTTCGGAGGGTGTAACTGACTGTGGGTCATGATATGCACAGTGTGTCAGTGAGTGTGTTAATATTAATCTGTGTTCTCTGTCAGTGCGTTAATATTGCTGAGGACAGTGGGGGTGTTTTACACCTCACATTGTGTATCTGACTGTGGGTCATGATATACACAGTGTGTCAGTGAGTGTGTTAATATTAATTTGTGTTCTCTGTCAGTGTGTTCATATTGCTGAGGACAGTGGGGGTGTTTTACACTTCACAGGGTGTATCTGACTGTGGGTCATGATATACACAGTGTGTCAGTGAGTGTGTTAATATTAATCTGTGTACTCTGTCAGTGTGTTAATATTGCTGAGGACAGTGGGGGTGTTTTACACTTCACAGGGTGTATCTGACTGTGGGTCATGATATTCACAGTGTGTCAGTGAGTGTGTTAATATTAATCTGTGTTCTCTGTCAGTGTGTTAATATTCCTGAGGGCAGTGGGGGTGTTTTGCACTTCACAGGGTGTATCTGACTGTGGGTCATGATATACATAGTGTGTCAGTGAGTGTGTTAATATTAATCTGTGTTCTCTGTCAGTGTGTTAATATTGCTGAGGACAGTGGGCGTCTTTTACACTTCACAAGGTGTATCTGGCTGTGGGTCATGATATACACAGTGTGTCAGTGAGTGTGTTAATATTAATCTGTGTTCTCCGTCAGTGTGTTAATATTGCTGAGGACAGTGGGGGTGTTTTACACTTCACCGGGTGTATCTGGCTGTGAGTCATGATGTGCACAGTGTGTCAGTGAATGTGTTAATATTAATCTGTGTTCTCTGTCAGTGTGTTAATATTCCTGAGGACAGTGGGGATGTTTTACACTTCACAGGGTGTATCTGACTCTGGGTCATGATATACACAGTGTGTCAGTGAGTGTGTTAATATTAATCTGTGTTCTCTGTCAGTGTGTTAATATTCCTGAGGACAGTGGGGGTGTTTTACACTTCACAGGGTGTAGCTGACTGTGGGTCATGATATACACAGTGTGTCAGTGAGTGTGTTAATATTAATCTGTGTTCTCTGTCAGTGTGTTAATAATCCTGAGGACAGTTGGGGTGTTTTACACTTCACAGGGTGTATCTGACTGTGGGTCATGATATACACAGTGTGTCAGTGACTGTGTTAATATTAATCTGTGTTCTCTGTCAGTGTGTTAATATTCCTGAGGACAGTGGGGGTGTTTTACACTTCACAGGGTGTATCTGGCTGTGGATCATGATATACACAGTGTGTCAGTGAGTGTGTTAATATTAATCTGTGTTCTCTGTCAGTGTGTTAATATTGCTGAGGACAGTGGGGGTGTTTTACACTTCACAGGGTGTATCTGACTGTGGGTCATGATTTACCCAGTGTGTCAGTGAGTGTGTTAATATTAATCTGTGTTCTCTGTCAGTGTGTTAATATTCCTGAGGACAGTGGGAGTGTTTTACACTTCACAGGGTTTATCTGACTGTGGGTCATGATATACACAGTGTGCCAGTGAGTGTGTTAATTTTAATCTGTGTTCTCTGTCAGTGTGTTAATATTCCTGAGGACAGTGGGAGTGTTTTACACTTCACAGGGTTTATCTGACTGTGGGTCATGATATACACCGTGTGCCAGTGAGTGTGTTAATTTTAATCTGTGTTCTCTGTCAGTGTGTTAATATTCCTGAGGACAGCGGGGGTGTTTTACACCTCACAGGGTGTATCTGACTCTGGGTCATGATGTACACAGTGTGTCAGTGAGTGTGTTAATATTAATCTGTGTTCTCTGTCAGTGTGTTAATATTACTGAGGACAGTGGGGGTGTTTTACACTTCACAGGGTGTATCTGACTGTGGGTCATGATTTACACAGTGTGTCAGTGAGTGTGTTAATATTAATCTGTGTTCTCTGTCAGTGTGTTAATATTCCTGAGGACAGTGGGGGTGTTTTACACTTCACAGGGTTTATCTGGCTGTGGGTCATGATGTACACAGTGTGTCAGTGAGTGTGTTAATATTAATCTGTGTTCTCTGTCAGTGTGTTAATATTACTGAGGACAGTGGGGGTGTTTTGCACTTCAGAGTGTGTAACTGACTGTGGGTCATGATATGCACAGTGTGTCAGTGAGTGTGTTAATATTAATCTGTGTTCTCTGTCAGTGTGTTAATATTGCTGAGGACAGTGGGGGTGTTTTACACCTCACATTGTGTATCTGACTGTGGGTCATGATATACACAGTGTGTCAGTGAGTGTGTTAATATTAATCTGTGTTCTCTGTCAGTGTGTTAATATTGCTGAGGACAGTGGGGGTGTTTTACACTTCACAGGGTGTATCTGACTGTGGGTCATGTTATACACAGTGTGTCAGTGAGTGTGTTAATATTAATCTGTGTTCTCTGTCAGTGTGTTAATATTCCTGAGGACAGCGGGGGTGTTTTACACTTCACAGGGTGTATCTGACTCTGGGTCATGATGTACACAGTGTGTCAGTGAGTGTGTTAATATTAATCTGTGTTCTCTGTCAGTGTGTTAATATTACTGAGGACAGTGGGGGTGTTTTACACTTCACAGGGTGTATCTGACTGTGGGTCATGATTTACACAGTGTGTCAGTGAGTGTGTTAATATTAATCTGTGTTCTCTGTCAGTGTGTTAATATTCCTGAGGACAGTGGGGGTGTTTTACACTTCACAGGGTTTATCTGGCTGTGGGTCATGATGTACACAGTGTGTCAGTGAGTGTGTTAATATTAATCTGTGTTCTCTGTCAGTGTGTTAATATTGCTGAGGACAGTGGGGGTGTTTTACACCTCACATTGTGTATCTGACTGTGGGTCATGATATACACAGTGTGTCAGTGAGTGTGTTAATATTAATCTGTGTTCTCTGTCAGTGTGTTAATATTGCTGAGGACAGTGGGGGTGTTTTACACTTCACAGGGTGTATCTGACTGTGGGTCATGATATACACAGTGTGTCAGTGAGTGTGTTAATATTAATTTGTATTCTCTGTCAGTGTGTTCATATTGCTGAGGACAGTGGGGGTGTTTTACACTTCACAGGGTTTATCTGACTGTGGGTCATGATGTACACAGTGTGTCAGTGAGTGTGTTAATATTAATCTGTGTTCTCTGTCAGTGTGTTAATCTTACTGAGGACAGTGGGGGTGTTTTGCACTTCAGAGGGTGTAACTGACTGTGGGTCATGATATGCACAGTGTGTCAGTGAGTGTGTTAATATTAATCTGTGTTCTCTGTCAGTGTGTTAATATTGCTGAGGACAGTGGGGGTGTTTTACACTTCACAGGGTGTATCTGACTGTGGGTCATGATATACACAGTGTGTCAGTGAGTGTGTTAATATTAATCTGTGTTCTCTGTCAGTGTGTTAATATTCCTGAGGACAGTGGGGGTGTTTTACACTTCACAGGATGTATCTGACTATGGGTCATGATATACACAGTGTGTCAGTGAGTGTGTTAATATTAATCTGTGTTCTCTGTCAGTGTGTTAATATTACTGAGGACAGTGGGGGTGTTTTACACTTCACAGGGTGTATCTGGCTGTGGGTGATGATATACACAGTGTGTCAGTGAGTGTGTTAATATTAATCTGTGTTCTCTGTCAGTGTGTTAATATTACTGAGGACAGTGGGGGTGTTTTACACTTCACAGGGTTTATCTGACTGTGGGTCATGATATACACAGTGTGTCAGTGAGTGTGTTAATATTAATCTGTGTTCTCTGTCAGTGTGTTAATATTACTGAGGACAGTGGGGGTGTTTTACACTTCACAGGGTGTATCTGGCTGTGGGTGATGATATACACAGTGTGTCAGTGAGTGTGTTAATATTAATCTGTGTTCTCTGTCAGTGTTTTAATATTACTGAGGACAGTGGGGGTGTTTTACACTTCACAGGGTGTATCTCACTGTGGGTCATGATATACACAGTGTGTCAGTGAGTGTGTTAATATTAATCTGTGTTCTCTGTCAGTGTTTTAATATTACTGAGGACAGTGGGGGTGTTTTACACTTCACAGGGTGTATCTGACTCTGGGTCATGATATACACAGTGTGTCAGTGAGTGTGTTAATATTAATCTGTGTTCTCTGTCAGTGTGTTAATATTACTGAGGACAGTGGGGATGTTTTACACTTCACAGGGTGTATCTGACTGTGGGTCATGATATACACAGTGTGTCAGTGAGTGTGTTAATATTAATCTGTGTTCTCTGTCAGTGTGTTAATATCCCCCCCTAGCCAAATCGCCCCTGTCACATTTTGCTCTCTCTCTCCCCCCACAACTCCTCTTGCACCTTCTCCTCCTTTGAGCTCGTCACTTTGTTCCCCAAATCCCATCCCCCACTCCCATACACCATTCCCCGATACCACTACCCCCGAACACCCCTCCCTCACTCCCATACCCCACATCCCACCCAGCCACCCCTCGCCCACTCCCCTTCCCCACTCCCCTCCCAACTTCCCTCCTTCATTCCCCTCCCCCACTCCCCAACCCCACCCCCAAACACACTCCCCTATCCCACTGCTTCCCCCACTGCCCTCCCTCACTCTCCTACCACACACCCCTCCCCCACTCCCCTCCCCCACTACCCTCCCCAACTCCCCTCAACCGCTCCACTCCCCAACTCCATCACTATCGCCCCTCCCCCACTCCCCTCCCCCACTCCCCTCCGCCAATCCCCTCCGCCAATAAGCTCCCCCACTCCCCTCCACACTCCCCTCCCCAACTCCGCTCCCCTACTCCCCTCTTCCCTCCCCTCCCACACTACCCTCCCACACTCCCCAGCCCACTTCCCTCCCCCACTCCCCTACCCCATTCCAGCTGCCACTCCCCTACCCTACTCCCCTTCCCCACTCCACTCCCCTCTCAATGCCTCCACTCCCCTACCGCACTCCCCTCCCCAGTCCCCTTACCACTCCACTCCCACACTCCCCTACATCATTCCCCTACCCCACTCCCTTACACCACTCCCATCCCCCACTCCTCTACCACACTCCCCTTCCCTACTCCCTTCCCACACTCCCCCTACCGAACTCCCCTCCCACACTCCCCGACCACACTCCCCTACCACGCTCCCCTCCCCCACACCCCTCTCCCAGCCCTGACTCACCTACCGCACTCCCCTACCCCACTTCCTGTCCCCCACTGCCCACTCCCACTCCCTTCACCCACTCCCCTACCCCACTCCCATACCCCACTCCCCTCCCCCACTCCCTGTCCCCCACTCCCCTCCCCCACTCCCCTAACCCACTCCCCTACCCCACTCCCCTTTAACACTCCCCTACCACACCCTCTGTCCCCAATCCCTGTTCCCCCACTCCCTGTCCCCCACTCCCTGTCCCCCACTCCCCTCCCCCACTCCCCTCCCCACTCTCCTACCCCACACTCCTCCCCCACTCCCCGCCACACTCCCCTCCCCAACTCCCCTCAACCGCTCCACTCCCCAACTCCACAAGCATCTCCTCTCTCCCACTCCCTTCCCCAACTCCCCTCCACCAATCCCCTCCACCAATCCACTCCCCCAGACCCCTCCCCACTCCCCTCCCCAACTCCGCGCCCCTACTCCCCTCTCCGCTCCCCTCCCACTCTACCCTCCCTCACTCCCCAGCTCACATCCCTCCCGCACTCCCCTACCCCATTCCTGCCGCCACTCCCCTCCCCCACTCCCCTCCCCTACTCCACACCCGTCTCACTGCCCCACTCCCTTACCCCACTCCCCTCGCCAGTCCCCTTTCTACTCCCCTCCCACACACCCCTACATCACTGCCCTACCCCACTCCCCTACCCCACTCCCATCCCCCACTCCCTTACAACACTCCCCTTCCCTACTCCCTTCCCACACTCCCCCTACCGAACTCCCCTCCCATACTCCCCGACTACACTCCCCTACCACACTCCCCTCCCCCACTCCCCTCCCCCCACCCCAACTCACCTACCGCACTCCCCTACACCACTTCCTGTCCCCCACTCCCCTCTCCCACTCCCTTCATCCACTCCACTCCCCCACTCCCCTCCCCCACTCCCCTATATCACTCCCCTACCCCACTACCTATCCCCCACTCCCTGTCCCCCACTCCCCTCCCCCACTCCCCTACCCCACTCCCCTACCCCACTCCCCTCGACCACTCCCCTAACCCACTCCCCTATATCACTCCCCTACCCCACTCCCCCTGTCCCCATTCCCTGTCCCCCACTCCCCTCCACAACTCACCTCCCCCACTCCCCTACTCCACTCCTGCACCCCACTCCTTACCCCCACTCCTCTACCCAACTCCCCTCCCCAACTCCCCTCCCCAACTCCCCTCCCCCCTCCCCTCCCCCACTCCCCACCCAACTCATTACCCCACTCCCCTACCCCACTTCCCTCACCAACTCCCTTACCACCCACACCTACTCCACTCCCCTCCCATACTCACCTCCCCCACTCCCCTCCACAACTCCCCTCCCTCACTTCCCTCCAGAACACCCCTCCCCAACTCCCCCCAACAGCCCTCCCCCACTTCCCTCCCCCACCTCCCTCCCCCACACCCCTCCCCCACTCCCCTCCCCAACTCCTCTCCCCACTCCCCTCCCCCTCTCCCCGCCCCAGCTCCTCTCGTCCACTCCCCTCCCACATTAACTTCCCCCACTCTCCTCCCCACTCCCCTCCCCAACTAGCCACCCCAACTCTGCTACCACACTCCCCTACCCCATTCGCTGAACCCACTCCCTTACCACACCCCACCACCAATCCCCTCCCCTACTCCGATCCACCACTCCGCTTCCCTCCACCTCTTCACTGCCCTCACCTAAGACAATCCCATCCTCCACTACCCTCCCCACTCCCCTGCCCCACTCCCCGACCCCACACCCCGACCGCAGTGCCCTCCACAACTCCCCTACCCCACTCCCCTACCCCACTCCCCTACCACACTCCCCTATGCCACTCCCCGACCCTACTCCCCTACCGCACTCCCCTCCACAACTCCCCTACCCCACTCCCCTACCCCATTCCCCTCCTCCACACCCCTCCCCACTCCCCTACCTCACTCCCCTCCCCCACACCCCTACCCACCTCTCCTACCCCACCCCATCCCCCACTCACCTTCTCTCCACCTCCTCACTGCCCTCCAATACCCAACGCCCCTACCCCACTCCACTATCCCATTCCCACTCCCCTACCACACTCCCATCCCCCACTCGCCTCCCCCACTCCCCTACATCACTCCCCTACCCCGCGCCCTGTCCCCCACTCCCCTCCCCAACTCCAATCCCCCACTCCCCTATCCCACTCCCCACCCCACTTCCATCTCACACTCCTCTACCCCACTCCCCTCCCCAAGTCCCCTCCCCAACTCCCCTATCCCACTCCCCTCCACAGCGCCCCCGCAACTCCCCTCACAAACTCCCATACCCCACTCCCCTCCACCACTCACATCCCCCACTCCCCTCCCCAACTCCCCTGCCTCACTTCCTTTCCCCACTCCCCTCCCCAAATCCTCCCAACTTTCCTCCCCCACTCCCCCACTCCCCGGCCTATCTCTCCTCCCCACTCCCCTCCCAAACTCCCTGACCCCATCCCCTACCCCATTCTCCTACCCCACTCCCCTAACTCACTCCCTTACCACATCCCCTCCACCACTCAGCTTCCCTCCACCACTTCACTGCCCTGCCCAACCACACTCCCATCCCCCAGTACACTCCCCCAATCCCCAACCCCACTCCCCTCCCCCACTCCCCTACTGCACTCCCTGTACAACTCCCCTACCCCACTCCCCTACCACACTGCCCTACCCCACTCCCCTACCCCAATCCCCTACCACACTCCCCTACCCCACTCCCCTCCACCACTCCCATACCTCACTACCCTCTCCTACTCACGTACCCACATCTCCTACCACACCCCTTCCCCACTCCCCTTCCCTCCACTTCCTCACTGCCCTCCACTACCCAACACCTCGACCCTACACACATCCTCACTCCCCTCCCCACTCCCCTTCCCTCCACCTCCTCACTGCGCTCACCTATCCCACGCCCCTTTCCCACTCCCTACATCACCCCCCTCCCCCACTCCCCTCCCCAACTCCCCTCCCAAACTCCCTGACCACATCCCCTACCCAATTCTCCTACCTCAATCCCCTACCTCACACCCTTACCACACACCCTCCTCCAATCACCTCACCCACAACCCTCCACCACTCAGTTCCCTCCACCTCTTCACTGCCCTGCCCAACCACACTCCCATCCCCCAGTACACTCCCCCAATCCCCAACCCCACCCCCCTCCCCCATTCCCCTACTGCACTCCCTCTTCAACTCCCCTACCCCAATCCCCTACCACACTCCCCTACCTCACTCCCCTCCACCACTCCCATACCTCACTATCCTCCTCTACTCCCATACCCACATCTCCTACCACATCCCTTCCCCACTCCCCTTCCCTCCACTTCCTCACTGCCCTCCACTACCCAACACCTCGACCCTACACACATCCTCACTCCCCTCCCCACTCCCCTTCCCTCCACCTCCTCACTGCGCTCACCTATCCCACGCCCCTTTCCCACTCCCTACATCACCCCCCTCCCCCACTCCCCTCCCCCACTCCCCTCCCAAACTCCCTGACCACATCCCCTACCCAATTCTCCTACCTCACTCCCCTACCTCACACCCTTACCACACCCCCTCCTCCAATCACCTCACCCACTCCCCTCCACCACTCAGTTCCCTCCACCTCTTCACTGCCCTGCCCAACCACACTCCCATCCCCAGTACACTCCCCCAATCCCCAACCCCACTCCCCTCCCCCATTCCCCTACTGCACTCCCTCTACAAATCCCCTACCCCACTCCCCTACCACACTGCCCTATCCCACTCCCCTACCCCAATCCCCTACCACACTCCCCTACCCCACTCCCCTCAACCACCCCCATACCTCACTACCCTCCCCTACCCCCGTACCCACATCTCCTACCACACCCCTTCCCCACTCCCCTTCCCTCCACCTCCTCACTGCCCTCCACTACCCAACACCTCGACCCTACACACATCCTCACTCCCCTCCCCACTCCCCTTCCCTCCACCTCCTCACTGCGCTCCCCTATCCCACGCCCCTTTCCCACTCCCTACATCACTCCCCTCCCCCACTCCCCTCCCCCACTCCCCTCACCAACTCCCCTCACCCACTCCCTACATCACTCCCCTACCCCATTCCTTGTCGCCCACTCCCCTCTCCCACTCCCCTCTGCCACTCCCCTAACGCAGTCGCCTTTCCCACTCCCCTACCTCACTCCCCTCCCCCACTCCCCTCTCCCACTCCCCTCTCCCACTCCCCTCCCCCACTCCCCTCCCCCACTCCCCTCACAAACTCCCCTCACCCACTCCTCTACATCACTCCCCTACCCCACTCCTTGTCCCCCACTCCCCTCTCCCACTCCCCGCTCCCACTCCCCTAACATAGTCCCCGACCCCACACCCCTGCCTTACTCCCCTCCCCCACTCCCCGCCCCAACTCCCCTCCCCATTCCCATCCACCACTATTCTACCCCACTCCCCTGCCCAACTCCCCTGCCTCACTCCCCTCCCCCACTCTCCTCAACAACTCCAATACACCACTCTCTATACTCCCCTCCCCCACTCCCCGCCCCAACTCCCCTCCCCATTCCCATGCACCACTATTGTACCCCACTGCCCTCCCCAACTCCCCTACATCACACCCCTACCCCACCCCTTGTCCCCCACTCCCCTCTCCCACTCCCCGCTCCCACTCCCCTAACGTAGTCCCCTACCCCACACCCCTGCCTTACTCCCCTCCCCCACTCCCCGCCCCAACTCTCCTCCCCATTCCCATCCACCACTATTCTACCCCACTCCCCTCCCCGACTCCCCTCCCCAACTCCCCTCCCCCACTCCCTTCCCCCACTCCTCTACCCCACTCCCCGCCCCAACTCCCCTCCCCATTCCCATCCACCACTATTCTACCCCACTCCCCTCCCCTACTCCACTCCCCTCACCCCACCCCCACGGCCCTATGCCACTCCCCTACCCCACTCCCTCTCCCCAACTCCCCTCCCTCCCCTCCCACACTCCATACCCCACTCCCCTACCCCACACCCCTACCCCACTCTCCACCCCCACTCCCATCCCCAACTCCCCTCCCCACTCCCCTACCCCACTCCCACACCCCACTACCCTCACCCACTCCTCTCACACACTCCCCTCCCCCTCTCCTCTCCGCAACTCCCCGCAACCACCTCTCCCCACGCCCCTCCCCCACTCACTTCCCCCACTCCCCTACCGCAGTCCCCTATCCAACCCTCCCCAACTCCCCTTCCCAACTACCATCCCCAACTCTCCTCCCTCACTCCCCCACCAATTCCCATACCGAACTCCCCTGCACCACTTACCACCCCACTCCCTTCCCCCACACCCCTTCTCAACACCCCTCCCTCACTCCCCTCCCCAACTCCACTCCCCAACTCCCCTCCCGTACTACACTCCCCCACTGTCCTCCTCAACTGCCCGCACTAACTTCCATACCCGACTCCCCTACTCCACTCCCCTCCTTCACTCCCCTTCTCACATCCTCCCCATCTCCCCTCCCTCACTCCCCTCCCTCAATCCCCTCCCTCTTTCCCCTCCCCCACTCCCCTACCCCACTCCCCTACCCAATCCCGTACCCCACTCCCCTACCCCACACCCCTACCCCACACCCCACCCCCACTCCCATCCCCAATTCCCCACCCCCACTCCCCTCACTCACTCCCCTGCCCCACTCCGCTCACCCACTCCTCTCCCGAACTCTCCAACCCCACCCCCCTCACCAACTCCCATACCCAACTCCCATGCTCCACATCCCACCCCACTCCCCGCCCCACTCCCCTCACCACGCCCCTCCCCCATTCCACTCCCCTCTCCCCTCCCCCACGGACCTTTGCCACTCCCCTACCCCACTCCCAGTCCCCCACTCCCCTCCCTCATTCCCCTCCCCCAGTCCCATTCCCCACTCCACTACCGCACACCCATACCCCACTCCTCACACCCACTCCCATACCCAACAAGCCTCCCCCACTCCCCTACCCCATACCTGCACCCCACTACACTCCCCTCCCCCTCTCCTCTCCGCAACTCCCCGCAACCACTCCTCTCCCCACTCCTCTCCCCCACACCTTCCCCTACTCCCCTACGGCTCTCCCCTCCCCAACTCCCCTTCCCAACTCCCACCCCCAAATCTCCTCCCCCACTCCCCTCACCAACTCCCATACCCAACTCCCCTGCCCGACTTACCACAACACTTCCCTCCCCCACACCCCTTCTCAACTCCCCTCCCTCACTCACTCCCCTCCCCCACTCCCCACCCCAACGCTGCTCCCCCACTGCCCGCACCAACTACCATACCCTGCTCCCCTCCCCCACTCCCCTCCCCCACTCCCCTACCTCACTTTCCTCACCAACACCCCGCCCTCACTCCCCTCCCCCACTCCCCTCCCCAGCTCCCCTCCCCAACTCCGGTACCGGACTCCCATCCCCCACTCCACTCCCACACTCCCCTCCCCCACTCCAGTCCCTAACTCCCCTCCCCCACACCCCTCTTCAACTCCCCTCCCTCACTCCCCTACCCCACTCCCCTCACCCACTCCCCTCCCCCACTCCCCACCTCCACTCACCTCCCCAACTCCCCTCCCCAACTCCCCACCCCAAATCCCCTGCCGCACTCCACTCCCCAACTCCCCTCCCCAACTCCCCTCCCAACTCGCCTCCCTCATGCCCCTACACTACTCCCCTCCCCAACTCCCCACCCCAACTCCCCTACCGCACTCCACTCCCCAACTCCCCTCCCCCAATCCACTCCCCCGCTCCCCTCCCGCACTTACCTCTAACAACTCCCCTGCCCCCTCCCCTGCCCCTCCCCTACCTCGCTCTCCTCCCCACTCCCATCTCCCACTCCCCTACTTCACAACAAATCCCCACTCCCCTACCCCACTCCTCACATCCAATCCCCTCCACTACTACCCTCCCCAACTCCCCTCCCCAACGCCCCTCCCCCACTCCCCAACCCACTCCCCTCCCCCTCCTCTCTGTAACTCCCCTCCCCCACTCCCCTACCGCACTCCCCTTCCTCACACACTACCTCAACTCCCCTCCCTCACTCCCCTCCCCCGCTCACCTCCACAACAACCCTCACTCACTCCCCTACCCCACCTCTCACCCCCACTCCAGTCCCAACCTCCCCTCCCCCACTCACCTCCCCAACTCCACAACCCCAATCACCTCCCACACTCCCCTCCCCACTCCAGTAGCCAAATCCCCTCCCCCACTCCCCTCCCCCACCCCATCCCCCACGCCCCTCCCCAAGTCCCCTCCCCAACTCCTCTCCCACATTCGTACCCACTGCCCTCCCCCACTCCTGTACCCCACTCCCCTCCCCATCTCCTCTCCGCAACTCCCCTCAACAACTCCGCTCCCCAACCCCTGCCGCAACTCCCCTCGCCCACTGTACTACCCCACTCCTCTACCCCACTCCCCTCCCCAACTCCCCTCCCCGAACACTCCTCCCGCACTTCCCTCACAATCTCCCATACCCCACTCCCCTACTCCACTCCACGACATCACACCCCTACCCCAATCCCCTACACCACTCCACTCTCCTAACCCACTCCCTTCCCCCACTCCCTTCCCCCACTCGCTTCCCCCACTCGCTTCCCCCACTCCCCTACCCCCACTCCCCTACCCCCACTCCCCTACCCCTACTCCCCTACCCCCACTCCCCTTTCCCACTCCCCTTTCCCACTCCCCTTTCCCACTCCCCTCCCTCACTTCCCGACCCCACTTCCCGACCCCACACCCCTACCACACTTCCCGACCCCACACCCCTACCACACTTCCCTCCCAAACTCCCCTCCCCACTCTCATTCCCTCCACCTCCTCACTGCCCTGCCCTGTCCCACTCCCCTGTCCCACTCCCCTCCCCCACTCCCCTAACCCACTCCCCTAACCTACTCCCCTAACACACTCCCCTACCCCACACTCCCCTACCCCACACTCCCCTACCCCACACGACCCTCCCCCACACGACTCTCCACCACACTCCCCTCCCCCACTCCACTCCCCTCCCCACTCCCCTCCCCCACTCCCCTCCCCCACTCTCCTCCCCCAGTCCCCTCCCCGATTCCCCTACCTCACTCCCCTCCCCTCTCCCCAACCCCACTCACATAACACACACCCCTCCCCCACTCCCCTACCCCATTCTACTCCCCTTCCCTCCAAATCCTCACTGCCCTCCCCTACACCACTCCCCTACCCCACCCTACACCCCCACTCCCCCACCGCACTCCCCTCCACAACTCCCCTACTCCACTCCCCTACCCCACTCCCCGTCACCACACCCTTACCCCACTCCGCTACCCCACTCCGCTACCCCACTCCCTGACACCACATCCCTACCGCAGTCCGCTCCCCAACTTTCATACCCCACTCCCCTCCCCTCCACCTCCTCACTGCCCTCCACTACCCAACACTCCTAACCCACACACCTCCCCCACTCCACTCCCCAACTCCCATTCCCTCCACTCCCCTCCCCTCTCCCTGCCCCCACTCACTTACGCCACTCCCCTATCCCATTCACTGCCCCCACTCCCCTCCCACACTCCCCTACCGCACTCACAAACCCCACTCCCCTCTCCCACTCCTCCACCCGACTCCCCTCCCCCTCTCCTCTCCTCTCCGCATCTCCCCTTCCCCACTCCTCTCCCACACTCCCTGCCTCAACTCCCGTCTCTCACTCCCCTAAACATCTCCCCTTCCCCCTCCCCTCCCCCACTACCCTCCGCCACTCCCCTCCCCCACTCCCCTCCCCCACACCCGTGCCCCACACCCCTGACCCACACCCCTACCCCACTCCACTACCCCACTCCGCTACCCCACTCCACTACCCCACTCCGCTACCCCACTCCCGTCCCCAATTACCTACCTCACTCCCCTCCCATACTCCCCTACCCACCTCCCCTTCCCCACTCCCCTTCCCCACTCCCCTTCCCCACTCCCCTTCCCCACTCCCCTTACCTCCACCTCCTCACTGCACTCCAGTCCCCATCTCCCCTACCCCACACACCTCCCCCAGCCCCTCCCTCACTCCACCTCTCTCCACATCCTCACTTTGCTCCAGTCCCCAACTCCCCTACCCTACATACCTCCCCCACTCCCCTCCCCCTCTCTCCTCCCCTTTCTCCTCCCCCTCTCATCTCTGCAAAACTCCTTCCCCACTCCTCTACCGCACTCCTCTACCCCACTCCTCTACCCCAAGTACCCTCCCCAAGTCCCCTCCCCAGGTCCCCTTCCCAGGTCACCTCCCCAACTACCCTCACCATCTCCCCTTCCCCCACTCCCCTCCCTCACTCCCATTCCTCACTCCCCTATCCCACTCCCCTCCCGCACACCCCTCCCGCTCTCCCCTCCCCCGCTCCCCTCCCCCGCTCCCCTCCCCCGCTCCCCTCACCCACTCCCCTCCCCACTCCCCTCACCCACTCCCCTCCCCCACGAACTACCCTCACATCCCTCCCCACTCCCCTCCCCACTCCCCTCCCACCTCCCCTCCCCCACTCCCCTCCCCCCACACCCCTCCCCCAACTCCCCTCCCCACACTCCCCTCACCCCCCTCCCCACACCCCACTCCCCCACTCCACTCCACTCCCCCACTCCACTCCCCCACCCCACTCCCCCAATCCACTCCCCACCCCACTCCCCCACTCCACTCCCCCACCCACTCCCCTCCCCAACTCTCCTCCCCAATCCCCTCCCGACTCCCCCCCTCTCGCCTGCCCCTCTCCACTACCCCACTCCCCTCCCGTCCACCACTCCGCTTCCTGCACCTCCTCACTGCCCTCCCCTACAACACTCCCATCCCCCACTCCACTCGCCAACTCCCCTACCCCACACACCTCCCCCACTCCCCTATCCCACTCCCCTATGCCACTCCCCTATCCCACTCCACTTTCCCACATCCCTACCCCACTCCCCTAACTCACTCCGCTCCCGAACTCCACTACCCCACTCCCCTCCCACATTCCCCTACCCCCTCCCCTAGCCACCCCCTCCCACACACCCCACCCCCCCACACTCCCCTCCCCTTACTCCAGTCCACCTCTGCGCTTCCCTGCAACTCTTCACAGCCCTCTCCTGCCACACTCCCATCACCCACTACCCTCACGCACTCTCCTACAGCACTCCACTCCCCCATTTCTCACAACAACTCCACTACCCCATTCCAAATCACCACACCCCTACCCCACTCCCCTATCCCACTTGTTACCGCACTCCCCTACCGCACTCCCCTTCCCCACTCCGCTCCACCATTCCCATCCCCCACTCCCCACCCCCACTCCCCTAACTCACTCCACTCCCCCACTCCCCTCCCCCACCCCACGCACATCATCCACTCCCCTACCCCGATTACCCTACCTCACTCACATAACACACACCCCTCGCCCACTCCCCTTCCCTCCAAATCCTCACTGCCCTCCCCTACACAACGCCCCTACTCCACTCCACACCCCCACTCCCCTACCGCACTCCCCTACCGCACTCCCCTACCGCATTCCACGACCGCACTCCCCTCCACCACTCCCCTTCCACACTCCCCTCCCTCACTACCCTCCCCCACTAACCTCCCCAACTACCCTCCCCAACTACCCTCCCCAACTCCCCTCCCCAACCCCCCACCCCAACTCCCCACCCCAAGTCCCCTTCCACACTTCCCCTTCCACACACCCCTCCTACACTCCCCTCCCACATTTCCCTCCCACACTCAACTCCCCCACTCAACTCCCCCACTCAACTCCCCAACTCCCCTACCCGACTACCCTCCCCAACTCCCCCCCAACTCCCCTCCCCCTACTCCCTCCCCCACTCCCATCCCCCACTCCCCTCTCCCACTCCCCTCCCCCCACTCCCCTCCCCCCACTCCTCCACCCCACTCCCCTCTGTCTCTCCTCACCGCATCTCCCCTTCCCCACTCCTCTCCCACACTCCCTGCCTCAACTCCCCTCCCCCACTCCCCTAAACCACACCCCTTCACCCTCCCCTCCCCAACACCCTCCCCCACTCCCCTCCCTCAATCCCCTCGTCAACTCCCCTCCCTCACTCCCATCCCTCACTCCCCTCCCCCACTTCCCTACCCCACTCCCCTCCCCAACTTCCCTACCCCACTCCCCTCCCCAACTCCCTTCCCCAACTCCCCTCCCCAACTCCCCTCCCCACTCCACTACCCCACTCCCCTCTCCCACTCCACTCCCCAAATTCACTCCCCCAACTCCTCTCCGCCCACTCACTTCCCCCGCTCCCCTCCCCCACACCCCTCCCCCGCTCCCGTCCACCACTCCGTATCCCTGCACCTCCTCACTGCCCTCCCGTACCCCACTCCCCTCCCCCACTCCCCTACCCACTCCCCTCCCCATTCCCCTCCCCCACTCCCCTCCCCCACACCCCTACCCCTACCCCACTCCGCTCCCCAACTCCCCTACCTCTCTCCCCTCCCCCTCCCCACTCCCCTCCCCCACTCCCCTTCCCCACTCCCCTTCCCCACTCCACTTTCCCACTCCCCGACACCACTCCCCTTACCCACATCCCTTCCCTCCAAATCCTCACTGCCCTCCCCTACACCACTCCCCTCCCCCACTCCCTTTTCCTCCACCTCCTCACTGTCCTCCAATCCCCTCCCCTACTCCCCTTCCTTCTCCTCCACACTGCCCTCCCCTACCCAACTCCCCTACTCCACTGTCTTGCCCACTCCCCACGCCACTCCCCTTCACTCCACCTCCTCACTGCCCTCCCCCACTTCCACCAGTCCCCAACCCCACTCCCCTCCCCAACTCCCCTCCCCCTCACACCACCCCCAGATCCCTCCCCAACTCCCCTCCCCAACTCCCCTCACCCACTCCCCTCACCCACTCCCCTCCCCCACTCCCAAACACCCCACCCCAAATCCCCTCCCCCACACCCCTGCACCTCTCCCCTATGCCACTCTCCTCCCAATTCCCCTATCACACTCCCCTCCAAAACTCCCCTCCCCCAATCCCCAACTCCCCTCCCCACTCCCATCCCCCGCTACCCTCCGCCACTCCCCTCCCCCACACCCCTACCCCACACCCCTGCCCCACACCCCTGCCCCACTCCACTACCCCACTCCACTACCCCACTCCAGTCCCCAATTACCTACCTCAGGCCCCTCCCATACTCCCCTAGTCACCTCTCCTACCCCACTCCCCTTCCCCACTCCCCTTCCCTCCACCTCCTCACTGCACCCCTGTCCCCAACTCCCCTACCCCAAACACCTCCCCCAGGCCCCTCCCTCACTCCACTTCTCTCCACATCCTCACTGTGCTCCAGTCCCCAACTCCCCTACACCACACATCCCCCACTCCCCTACATCACTCCCCTACATCACTCCCCTACATCACTCCCCTCCCCCACTCCACTCCCCTCCCCCACTCCCCTCCCCCTCCCCCTCCCCCTCCCCCTCTCTCCACCCCCTCTCTCCTCCCCGTCTCATCTCTGCAATACTCCTTCCCCACTCCTCTACCCCACTCCTCTACCCTACTCCTCTAGCCCACTCCTCTACCCCAAGTCCCCTCCCCAAGTCCCCGCCCCAAGTCCCCTCCCAAGTCCCCTCCCCAAGACCCCTCCCCATGTCCCCTCCCCATGTCCCCTCCCCATGTCCCCTCCCCAGGTCCCCTCCCCAGCTCCCCTCCCCAACTCCCCGCACTATCTACCCTCACCATCTCCCCTCACCATCTCCCCTCACCATCTTGCCTCACCAACTCCCCTTCCCCCACTCCCCTCCTCCCACTCCCCTCCCGCACTCCCCTCCCGCACACCCCTTCCACTCTGCCCTCCCCCGCACCCCTCCCGCACTGCCCTCCCCACTAGCCACCCTCACATCCTTCCCCACCCCACGCCCCCACTCCACGCCCCCACTCCACACCCCCACTCCACTCCCAGACCGACTCCCCTCCCCAACTCTCCTCCCCAATCCCCTCCACACTCCCATCCCCAACTCTCCTACCTCACACCCCTCCCCCAATCCCCTTCCCTCCACCTCCTCACTGCCCTCCACAACCCAACTGCCCTACCCCACACACCTCCCCCACTCCCCTATCCCACTCCCCTTCCCTCCACCTCCTCACTGCGCTTCCCTATCCCACACCCCTATCCCACTCCCCTTCCCCCTCCCCTCCCCCACACCCCTCCCCCACTCCCCTCCCCCACTCCCCTCCCTCAATCCCCTCGTCAACTCCCCTCCCTCACTCCCCTCCCTCACACCCCTCCCTCACTCCCCTCCCCCACTTCCCTACCCCACTCCTCTCCCCAACTCCCCTCCACAACTCCCCTCCCCCGCTCCTCTCCCCCACACCTCACACCCGCTCCCCTCCCCCGCCCCCTCCCCCGCTCCTGTCCACCACTCCGTATCCCTGCACCTCCTCACTGTGCTCCTGTACCCCACTCCCCTCCCCCACTCCCTTCCCCCACTCCCCTCACCCACACCCCTACCCCACACTCCTACCCCACTCCGCTCCCCAACTCCCCTAACCCTCTCCCCTCCCCCCTCCCCCACACCCCTCCCCCACTCCCCTCCACCACTCCCCTTACCCGCATCCATTCCCTCCAAATCCTCACTGCCCTCCCCTGCACCACTCCCCTCACCCAATCCCTTTTCCTCCACCTCTTCACTGTCCTCCAATCCCCTTCCCTACTCCCCTTCCTTCTCCTCCACACTGCCCTCCCCACCACACTCCTATCCCCCACTCCGCTCCCCAACTCACCTACCTCACACCCCTCCCCAACTCCCCTTCCCTCCACCTCCTCACTGCCCTCCTCAACACAACTCCCCTACCCCACACACATCACCCACTCCACTCACCCACTCCCCTTCCCTCCACCTCCTCACTGCGCTCCCCTATCCCACTCCCTTATCCCACTCCACTATCCCACTGCCCTATCCGACTCCACTTTCCCACTTCCCTACCCCACTCCTCTAACTCACTCCCCTCCCCAACACCATTACCCCTCTCCACTCCACCATTCCCCTAACCCCCTCCCCTAGCCCACTCCGTCCCACACTCCCCTTCCCCCACTCCAGTCCACCTCTGCGCTTCCCTGCACATCTTCACTGCCCTCCCCGACCACACTCCCATCCCTCACTACCCTCACGCACACCCCTACCCCACTCCCCTACACCACTCCCCTACCCCACTCCCCTACCGTACTCCACTAGCGCACTCCACTAGCGCACTCCACTACCGCACCCCTCTCCACCACTCCCCTACCCCACTCCCAATCACCACACACTAACCCCACTCCCCTACCCACTCACCTCCCCCACTCCGCTAACCCACTCCCCTCCCCCACTCCCCTCCCCCGCTCCCCTCCCCCGCTCCCTGACATCACACCGGCTCCCCCACTCCCCTCACCCACTCCCCTCCCCCACTCCGCCCCACAACCCTCCCCCTTTCCCCTCCCCCACTCCCCTCGCCCACTCCCCTCGCCCACTCCCCTCCCCCACTCCACTCCCCCACACCCCTCGCCCACTCCACTCCCGACACTCCTCCCCCACTCCACTCCCCTCCCCACTCCCCTCCCCCTCACCCCATCCCCACTCCCCTCCCCCACTCTCCTCCCGTCCAACACTCCACTTCCCTGCACCTCCTCATAGCCCTCCCCTACAACACTCCCATCCCCCACTCAACTCCCCAACTCTCCTGCCTCACACCCCTTCCCCACTGCCCTTCCCTCCATCTCCTCACTGCCCTCCTCAACCCAACTCCGCTACCCCACACACCTCACCAACTCGACTCACCCACTCCCCTTCCCTCCACCTCCTCACTGCGCTCCCCTATCCCACTCCCCTATCCCACTCCACTATCCCACTGCCCTATCCGACTCCACTTTCCCACTTCCCTACCCCACTCCCCTAACTCACTCCCCTCCCCAACTCCACTACCCCTCTCCACTCCACCATTCCCCTAACCCCCTCCCCTAGCCAAACCCTCCCACCCTCACCTCCCCCCACTCCAGTCCACCTCTGCGCTCCCCTGCATCTCTTCACTGCCCTCCCCTAACACACTCCCATCCCCCACTACGCTCCCGCATTCCCCTACCCCACTCCCCTACCGCACTCCACCCCCCCCACTCCCCTACCGCACTCCCCTCCACAACTCCCCTACACCACTCCAAATCACTACACCACTCCTCTACCCCACTCCCTACCTCAACTCCCCTCCCCACTCCCCTAAACCACTCCCCTTCCCACTCCCCTCCCCACTTCCCACCCCCACTCCCCTCCCCTCCCCCCAATCCCCTCCCCCACTCTCCTCCCCCACTCCGTATCCCTGCACCTCCTCACTGCCCTCCCGTACCACACTCCCCAGCACCACTCCGCTCCCCCACTCCACTCCCCCACTCCACTCCCCCACTCCACTCCCCCTCTCCCCTCCCCCACTCCCCTCACCCCCTCCCCTCCCCCACTCCTCTACCCCACCCCACTCCCCTCCCCCACTCCCCTACCCCACTCCCCTACCCCACTCCACACCCCACTCCCATACCTAACTCCCATCCACAACTCCCCTACCCCACTCACCTACACCACTCCGCTCCCCTCTCCCCTCCCCCTCTCCCCTCCCCCACTCCCCTCCCCCACTCCCGTCCCCCACTCCCCTCCCGTCCAACACTCCAAATCCCTGCACCTCCTCACTGCCCTCCCCTACCACACTCCTAACCCCCACTCCGCTCCCCAACTCTCCTACCACACACCCCTCCCCCACTCCCCTTCCCTCCACCTCCTCACTGCCCTCCACAACCCAACTCCCCTACCCCACACACGTCCCCAACTCCAGTCACCCACTCCCCTTCCCTCTACTTCCTCACTGCGCTCCCCTATCCCACTCCACTTTCCAACTTCCCTACCCCACGCCCCTAACTCACTCCCCTCCCCAACTCCACTACCCCTCTCCACTCCACCATTCCCATGCACCCCTCCCCTAGCCACCCTCCCCTAGCCACCCCGTCCCACACACCCCTCCCCCCACTCCAGTCCACCTCTGCGCTCCCCTGCACCTCTTCACTGCCCTCCCCTACCACACTCCCATCCCCCACTACGCTCCCGCATTCCCCTACCCCACTCCCCTACCCACTCCCTACCCACTCCCCTAAACCACTCCCCTTCCCCCTCCCCTTCCCCTCCCCCACTCCCCTGCCCCAATCCCCTCCCCCACTCCCGTCCCCCACTCCCCTCTCCCACTCCCATCACAAACACCCCTACCCCACTCCCCTACTCCGCTCCCCTCCCCCACACCCCTCCCCCACACCCCTCGTCAACTCCTCTCCCACACTCCCCTCCCCCACTCCCCTCCCTCACGTCCCTCCGCCACTCTCCTCCCACAATCTACTCCCTCACTCACCTCCCCAACTCCCCTCCCCTAACCCCTCCCACACTAACCTCCCACACACCCCTCCCCACTCCCCTCCCCTCCGACACTCCCCTCCGCCTCTCTCCTCCGCCACTCTCCTCCTGAACACCCCTCCCCCACTTCCCTCCCCCACCTCCTGCCCCACTCCACTCTCCTCACCCATTCCCATCCTCCACTCCCCTCCCCCACTCCCGTCCAACACTCCGCATCCCTGCACCTCCTCACTGCCCTCCCGTACCACACTCCCCTCCCCCACTCCCCTACCCTACTCTCGTACCCCACTCCACTCCCCCACTCCCATACCTCACTCCCCTTCACAACTCCCCTACCCCTCTCCCCTACCCCGCTCCCCCACTCCACTCCCCCACTCCGCACCCCCACTCCGCACCCCCTCTCCTCACACCCACTCCCCTCCCCCACTACCCTTCCCAACTCCACTACCCCACTCCCATCCCCCATTCCCCTCTCCCACTCCCCTAGCCCACCCCCTCCCACACTCCCCTCCCCCCACTCCAGTCCACCTCTGCGCTTCCCTGCACCTCTTCACAGCCCTCCCCTACCACACTCCCATCCCCCACTACCCTCCCGCACTCCCCGACCCCACTCCCCGTTCGCACACCCCGGCCCCACTCCCCAGCCCCACGCCCCAGCCGCACTCCCCAAACCCCACTCCCCAAACCCCACTCCCGAAACCGAACTCCCCAAACCCCACTCCCCAAACCCCACACCCCCAACCGCACTCCCCAACCCCACTACCCCAAACCCCACTCCCCAACCCCACACCCCTCCCCCACTCCCACTCCCCTCCCCCACTCCCTGACACCACACCCGCTGCCCCACTCCCCTGCCCCACTCCCCTCACCCACTCCCTGACACCTCACCCGCTGCCCCAACCCCCTGCCCCACTCCCCTGCTCACTCCCCTGCCCACTCCCCTGCCCCACTCCCCTCACCCACTCCCTGACACCTCACCCGCTGCCCCACTCCCCTGCTCCACTCCCCTGCTCCACTCCCTGCCCCACTCCCCTGCCCCACTCCGCTACCGCACTCCACTACCCCACTCCGCTACCCCACTCTGCCACCACACTCTGCTACCCCACTCCGCTACCCACTGCACTACCCCACTCCCCTCCCACACTCCCCTCCCCTACCGCTGTCCGCTCCCCAACTTTCCTAGCCCACTCCCCTCCCCTCCACCTCCTCACTGCCTTCCACTACCCAACTCTCCTACTCACACACCTCCCCCACTCCACTCCCCAACTCCCATTCGCTCACCTCCCTCCCCCACTCCACTCCCCTCTCCAAGCCCCCACTCACTGACGCCACTCCCCTACCCATTCCCTGTCCCCCACTCCCCTCCCTATTCCCTGTCCCCACTCCCCCCCCTCACTCCCCTACCGCACTCACAAACCCCTCTCCGCTCTCCCACTCCTCCACCCCACTCCCTTCCCCCTCTCCTCTCCGCAAATCCCCTTCCCCCTCCCCCTCCCCAACTCCCCTCCCAACGCACCTCCCCCGCTCCCCTCCCCCACTCCCTCCCCACTCCCCTACTCCACTCCCCTCATTCCACTCCCCTCCGCCACACCCCTCGTCAACTCCCTCCGCCACACCCCTCGTCAACTCCCCTCCCCCACTCCCCTCATCAACTCCCCTCCCCCACTCCTCTCCCACACTCCCCTACCAGATCCCCTCACCCGCCCCCTCCCCCACTCCCCTCCCCCACTCACCTCCCCCTCTCCCCTCCCCCTCTCTCCTCCCCCTCTCTCCTCCCCCACTCTCCCCTCCCCCCCACTCTCCTCCCCCACTCTCCCCTCTCCCACTCCCCTCCGACCCAACTCCACTCCCCACTCCCCTTCCCTCCACCTCCTGACAGCACACCCCTACCAGACTCCACGACACCACTCTGCACCCCCACTCCCCTCCTCTACTCCCCTACCCCACCGCACATCCCTCCCAAACTCCCCTACCAGACGCCCTCCCCCACTCCCCTCCCCTCCCCCACTCCCCTCCCCCTCTCCCCTCCCCAAATCGCCTCCCCCACTCCCCTTCCCTCCACATCCTTACAGCCCTCCTCTACTCCACTCCCCTTCAACACTCTGATCCCCCACTAGCCCCACCAATCCCCTACCCCGCTTCTCTCCAAAACTCCCCTACCCTCTCCCCACCCCACTCACCTACACCACTTCCCTCTCCCACTCCCTGACATAACTCCCCTACCCCACTCCCCTACCCCACTCCCCTACCCCATTCCACTACCCAGTCCCGTCGCCAATCCCCTACCTCACACCCCTCCCATACTCCCTACCCACCTCTCCTACCCCACTCTCTTACCCCACTCCCCTTCCCTCCACCTCCTCACTGCACTCCAGTACCCAACTCCCCGACGCCACTGCCCTCCCCCACTCCCCACGACACTCCCCCACTGCCCTACCTCGCTCCATTCCCCCAGTTATCACCCCACTACCTTACCCCACTCCCTCTACACTCCCCTCCCAATCCCCTCCCCACCCCTGTCCCCACTTCCCTCCCCCACTACCCCACCCCACTCACCTAACACACACCCTACCCCACTCCACTCCCCCATTCCCCTCTCCCACTCCCCTTCCCTCCATCTCCTCACTGCACCCCTACCCAACTCCCCTCCCCACTCCCCTTCCCTCCACCTCCTTACAGCCCACCCCTACCACACTTCCCGACACCACACTGCACCCCCACCCCGTCCTCCACTCCCCTACCCCACTACCCCACCGCACATCCCTCCCAAACTCCCCTACCAGACGCCCACCCCCACTCCCCTCCCCAAACCCCTCCCACACCCCTCCCCCACTCCCCTCCCCTACTCCCCTCCCCACTCCCCTCCCCCACTCCCCTCCCCAATCCGCACCCCCACTCCCCAAGCCAACTCCCCTCCCCCACTCCCCTCCCCAACTCCCCTTCCCTCCACCTCCTTCCAGCGCTCCCCTACTCCACTCCCCTACACCACTCTGATCCCCCACTAGCCTCACCACTCCCCTCGCCCACTCCCCTCCCCAACTCCCCTTCCCTCCACCTCCTTCCAGCGCTCCCCTACTCCACTCCCCTACACCACTCTGATCCCTCACTCACCTACACCACTCCCCTAACCCACTCCCTGTCCCCCACTCTCCTCCCCCACTCCCCTCCCCAACTCCCCTCACCCAGTCTCCTCCCACACTCCCCTCCCTCACTCCCCTACAACTCTAACCTCCCCCACTCCCCTCCGCACTCCCCTCCGCACTCCCCTCCCCACTCCCCTCCCCCACTCCCCTCCCCCACTCCCCTCCTCACTCACTTCCCACACTAACCTTCCCCACTCGCTCCCCCACGCCCCTCCCCACTCACCTCCCACACTAACCTCCCCCACTCGTCTCCCCACTCCCCTCCCCACTCCCCTCCCGCTCTTGCCTCCCCCAATCCCCTCCCCACTCCCAACTCCCCTCCCCACTCCCCTCACTCACTAATCTCCCCCACTCCCCTCCCACACTAACCTCCCCCACTCCCCTCCCAACTCCCCAATCGCACTCCCCTCCACAACACCCCTACCCCTCTCCCCTACCCCAAACCCGACCCCACACCCCTACCCCACACCCCTACCCTACTCCCCTACCCCAGTCCACTACCCCAGTCCCATCGCCAATCTCCTCTCTCACACCCCTCCCATACTCCCATACACACCTCTCCTACCCCACTCCCCTCCCCACTCCCCTCCCACTTCCATCCCCCACTTCCCTCCCCCACTCCCCTCCCCTTTCTCCTAACTCACTCCCCACCCCATACCCATACACCACTCCCCTCCCCCACTGCCCTACCTCACTCCACTCCCCAGTTAACGCACCCACTACCTTACCCCACTCCCCTCCCCCACTCCACTCCAAACGTCCCTCCCCACTCCCCTCCCCATTCCCCAACCTCACTCACCACCCCATACCATACCTCAATCCCCTCTCCCACTCCCCTTCCCTCCATCTCCTCACTGCCTCCCTACCAAACCCCCCTCCTCACTCCCCTTCCTCCACCTCCGAACAGCACACCCCGACCACACTCCCCGACACCACTCTGCACCCCCACCCCCTCCTCCACTCCACTACCCCACTATCCCACTGCACTTCCCTCCCAAACTCCCCTACCAGACGCCCTCACCCACGCCCCTCCCCAGGCCCCTCTCCCACGCCCCTCTCCCACTCTGCTCCCCAACTGTCCTCCCCAACTCCCATCCCCCACTATCCTCCCCACCCCAACTCCCCTACCACAATGCCCTACACCACGCCCTCCCCAACTCCCCTCCCCAACTGTCCTTCCCTCCACCTCCTTACATCCCTCCCCTACTCCACTCCCCTACACCACTCCCGTACCCTCTCCCCACACCACTCACCTACACCACTCCACTAACCCACTCCCTGTCCCCAATCCCCTCCCTCACCCCACTCCCCCACTCACCTCCCCAACACCCATCACTCACTCCCCTACAAACTACGCTCCCCAACTCCACTACCGCACTGCCCTCCACCACTCCCCGCCACAACTCCCTCCCCCACTCCACAGCTCCCCCACCCACTCCCCGCCCCCACTGCCCTACCTCACTCCACTCACCCAGTTGCCGCCCCCACTACCATGCCCCACTCCCCTCCCCACTCCCTTCCCCCACTCGCCTCCCCATACCCCTACCTCACTTCACTCCCCCACTCCCCTACCCCACTCACATAACACACACCCCTCCCCCACTCCCCTCCCCCATTCCCCTCTCCAACCCCCTTCCCTCCATCTCCTCACTGCCCCACTACCCAAATCCCCTCCCCACTCCCCTTCCCTCCACTTCCTTTCAGCCCACCCCTACCACACTCCCCGACACCACTCTGCACCCCCACCCCCTCCTCCACTCCCCTACCCCACTACCCCACCGCACTTCCCTCCCAAACTCCCCTACCAGACGCCCTCCCCCACTCCCCTCCCCCACACCCATCCCCACACCCCTTCCCCACTCCCCCACTCCCCTCGCCCACTCCCCTCCCCCCCTCCCCCTCCCCACACTCCTCACCCACTACCCTACCGCTATGGCCTACCCCACGCCCCTCCACAACTCCCCTCCCCAACTCCCCTTCCCTCCATCTCCTGACAGTCCTCCCCTACTCCACTCCCCTACAGCACTCTGCTCCCCCACTAGCCCCACCACTCCCCTACCCCACTCCCCTCCAAAACTCCCATAACCTCTCCCCACCCCCACTCACCTACACCACTCCCCTAACCCACTCCCTGTCCCTCAATCCATTCCCTGACTACCCAAACCCCACTCGCCTCCCCCACGCACCTCCCCAACTCCCTCCTCCACACCTCGACCCACTCTCCACCCCTCTCCTCGAGGCAATACCCCTCCCCACACCTCGCCCCACTCCCTGCCTCCACTCCCCCACCCCACACCTCCCCTCCCCCACTCCCCTCCACCACTCCCCTCCCCCACTCCCCTCCCCCGCTCCCCTCCTAAACTCCCCTCCCCCACACCCCTCCTTCCCCTTCCCCACTCAACTCCCCTACCACGCACTCTTCCCCACACTCCTCCCCACACCTCTCCCCTACTCCCCACTCCCACTCCCCTCCCCCACTCCCCTCCCCACTGCCCTCCACCAAATCCCCCACCACACTCCCCTCCCACACTCCCCTCCCCCAAATCCCCTGCCCCAATTCCCCTACCGCACTCCCATCCCCCACTCCCATCCCCCACTACCCTCCCCAACTACCCTCTCCCACTACCCTCTCCCACTCCACTGCCCCACTCCACTCCCCCACTCCACTCCCCCACTCCACACCCCCACTTCACTCCCCCCTCCCCACCCCCACTCTCCTCCCCCACTGCCCACCCCCACTCCTCACCCCCACTCCACACGCCCACTCCCCTCCCCACTCCCCTCCCGCACTCTCCTCCTCCACTCTCCTCCCTACTCTCCTCCTCCACTCTCCTCCCAAACTCTCCTCCCCCACTCCCCTCCCCCACTCTCCTCCTCCACTCTCCTCCCCACTCTCCTCCCAAACTCTCCTCCCCCACTCCCCTCACCTAATCCCCTACCCCACTCCAATACGCCACTCCCCTACTGCGCTCCACTCCCCCACACCCCTCCTCAACTCCCCTCCCTCACTCCCCTAACTCACTACCCTCTCCAACACTTCTCCCCCACTCCCCTCCCCCACTCCCCTCCCCCACTCCCCCACTTCCCCACTCCCCTCCCACACTAACCTCCCCCACATTCCTCCCCACTGTCCTCCCCCACTCCCCTACCCCAAATCCCCTACCCCAAATCCCCTACCCCAAATCCCCGACTCAAATCCCCTCCCCCAAATCCCCTACACCAAATCCCTACCCCCAAATCCCCTCCCCCAAATCCCCTCTCCCAAATCCCCTCCCCCACTCCACTCGCATACCGCACTCCCCTCCACAACTCCCCTTCCCTCCACCTCCTCACTGCCCTCCTCAATACAACTCCCCTACCCCACACACATCACCCACTCCACTCACCCACTCCCCTTCCCTCCACCTCCTCACTGCGCTCCCCTATCCCACTCCCCCTATCCCACTCCACTATCCCACTGCCCTATCCGACTCCACTTTCCCCACTTCCCTACCCCACTCCTCTAACTCACTCCCCTCCCCAACACCATTACCCCTCTCCACTCCACCATTCCCCTAACCCCCTCCCCTAGCCCACTCCGTCCCACACTCCCCTTCCCCCACTCCAGTCCACCTCTGCGCTTCCCTGCACATCTTCACTGCCCTCCCCGACCACACTCCCATCCCTCACTACCCTCACGCACACCCCTACCCCACTCCCCTACACCACTCCCCTACCCCACTCCCCTACCGTCCTCCACTAGCGCACTCCACTAGCGCACTCCACTACCGCACCCCTCTCCACCACTCCCCTACCCCACTCCCAATCACCACACACCAACCCCACTCCCCTACCCACTCACCTCCCCCACTCCGCTAACCCACTCCCCTCCCCCACTCCCCTCCCCCGCTCCCCTCCCCCGCTCCCCTCCCCCGCTCCCTGACATCACACCGGCTCCCCCACTCCCCGCACCCACTCCCCTCCCCCACTCCGCCCCACAACCCTCCTCCTTTCCCCTCCCCCACTCCCCTCGCCCACTCCCCTCGCCCACTCCCCTCCCCAACTCCACTCCCCCACACCCCTCGCCCACTCCACTCCCGACACTCCTCCCCCACTCCACTCCCCTCCCCCACTCCCCTCCCCCTCACCCCACCCCCACTCCCCTCCCCCACTCTCCTCCCGTCCAACACTCCACTTCCCTGCACCTCCTCATAGCCCTCCCCAACAACACTCCCATCCCCCACTCCGCTCCCCAACTCTCCTGCCTCACACCCCTTCCCCACTGCCCTTCCCTCCATCTCCTCACTGCCCTCCTCAACCCAACTCCGCTACCCCACACACCTCACCAACTCGACTCACCCACTCCCCTTCCCTCCACCTCCTCACTGCGCTCCCCTATCCCACTCCCCTATCCCACTCCACTATCCCACTGCCCTATCCGACTCCACTTTCCCACTTCCCTACCCCACTCCTCTAACTCACTCCCCTCCCCAACACCATTACCCCTCTCCACTCCACCATTCCCCTAACCCCCTCCCCTAGCCCACTCCGTCCCACACTCCCCTTCTCCCACTCCAGTCCACCTCTGCGCTTCCCTGCACATCTTCACTGCCCTCCCCGACCACACTCCCATCCCTCACTACCCTCACGCACACCCCTACCCCACTCCCCTACACCACTCCCCTACCCCCACTCCCCTACCGTACTCCACTAGCGCACTCCACTAGCGCACTCCACTACCGCACCCCTCTCCACCACTCCCCTACCCCACTCCCAATCACCACACACCAACCCCACTCCCCTACCCACTCACCTCGCCCACTCCGCTAACCCACTCCCCTCCCCCACTCCCCTCCCCCGCTCCCCTCCCCCGCTCCCCTCCCCCGCTCCCTGACATCACACCGGCTCCCCCACTCCCCTCACCCACTCCCCTCCCCCACTCCGCCCCACAACCCTCCCCCTTTCCCCTCCCCCACTCCCCTCGCCCACTCCCCTCGCCCACTCCCCTCCCCCACTCCACTCCCCCACACCCCTCGCCCACTCCACTCCCGACACTCCTCCCCCACTCCACTCCCCTCCCCCACTCCCCTCCCCCTCACCCCACCCCCACTCCCCTCCCCCACTCTCCTCCGTCCAACACTCCACTTCCCTGCACCTCCTCATAGCCCTCCCCTACAACACTCCCATCCCCCACTCCGCTCCCCAACTCTCCTGCCTCACACCCCTTCCCCACTGCCCTTCCCTCCATCTCCTCACTGCCCTCCTCAACCCAACTCCGCTACCCCACACACCTCACCAACTCGACTCACCCACTCCTCTTCCCTCCACCTCCTCACTGCGCTCCCCTATCCCACTCCCCTATCCCACTCCACTATCCCACTGCCCTATCCGACTCCACTTTCCCACTTCCCTACCCCACTCCCCTAACTCACTCCCCTCCCCAACTCCACTACCCCTCTCCACTCCACCATTCCCCTAACCCCCTCCCCGAGACAAACCCTCCCACACTCACCTCCCCCCACTCCAGTCCACCTCTGCGCTCCCCTGCATCTCTTCACTGCCCTCCCCTAACACACTCCCATCCCCCACTACGCTCCCGCATTCCCCTACCCCACTCCCCTACCGCACTCCACCCCCCCACTCCCCTCCCGCACTCCCCTCCACAACTCCCCTACACCACTCCAAATCACTACACCACTCCTCTCCCCCACTCCCTACCTCAACTCCCCTCCCCACTCCCCTAAACCACTCCCCTTCCCACTCCCCTCCCCACTTCCCTCCCCCACTCCCCTCCCTCACGCCCTCCGTCACACTCCTACCACACTCTACTCCCTCACTCACCTCCCCAACTCCCCTCCCCCGCTCCCCTCTCACACTAACCTTCCACACACCGCTTCCCACTCCCCTCCCCTCCGACACTCCCCTCGCCCTCTCTCCACCGGCACTTTCCTCCCGAACACCCATCCCCCACTTCCTTGCCCCACTCCCCTACTCCAATCTCGTACCCCACTCCACTCCCCCACTCTCGTACCCCACTCCACTCCCCCACTCCCATACCTCACTCCCCTCCACAACTCCCCTACCCCGCTCCCCTACCCCACTCCCCCACTCCCCCACTCCTCACCCCCACTCCGCACCCCCACTCCCCACTCCCCTCATCCACTACCCTACCCAACTCCACTACCCCACTCCCATCCCCCATTCCCCTACCCCACTCCCCTACCCCACTCCCTCCCCCCACTCCCCTACCCCACTCCCCTACCCCACTTCCCTACCGCACTCCACTACCGCTCTCCACTCCCCCACTCCCCTATCGCACTCCCCTTCCGCACTCCCCTTCACATCTCCCCGATCCCACTCCCCGACCCCACTCCCCAGCCCCACGCCCCAGCCCCACGTCCCAGCCCCACTCCCCCAACCCCACTCCCCCAACCCCACTCCCCCAACCCCACTCCCCAACCCCACTCCCTGACACCACACCCGCAGCCCCACTCCCCTTCCCCACTCCCCTCCCCCACTCCCCTCCCCTGCCCCAGTCCCCTGCTCCACTCCCCTGCTCCACTCCCCTGCTCCACTCCCATGCCCCACTCACCTGCACGACTCCCCTGCCCCACTCCCCTGCCCCACTCTGCTACCCCCACTCTGCTACCCCACTCCGCACCCCCACTCCGCTCCCCACATTCACCTCCCCTATCGCAGTCCACTCCCCAACATTCCTAGCCACTCCCCTCCCCTCCACCTCCTCACTGCCTTCCACTACCCAACTCTCCTACCTCACACACCTCCCCCACTCCACTCCACAACTCCCATTCCCTCCACACCCCTCCCCCACTCCACTCCCCTCTCCAGGCCCCCACTCACTGACGCCACTCCCCTACCCATTCCCTGTCCCTCACCCCCCACCCTCACTCCCCTACCGCTCTCACAAACCCCACTCCCCTCTCCCACTCCTCCACCCCAACTCCCCTCCCCAACTCCCCTCCCCAACGCCCCTCCCTCGCTCCCCTCCCCCGTCCCCTCCGCCACTTCCCTCCCCCGCTCCCCTCCCCCACTCCCCTCCCCCACACCCCTCGTCAACTCCCCTCCCCCACTCCCCTCCCACACTATCCTCCCCCACTCCCCTACTCCGCTCCCGTAACCCACTCCCCTCCCCCACACCCCTCGTCAACCCCCTCCCCCACTCCCCTCCCCCACTCCCCTCCCCAACTCCCTTCCGCCACTCTCCTCGCACACTCTACTCCCTCTCTCACCTCCCCAGATCCCCTCCCTGCTCCACTCCCCCGCTCCCCTCCCCCGCTCCCCTCCCACACTAACCTCCCCACACCCCTCCGCACTCCGCTCCCCTCAGACACTCCCCTCCCCCTCCCTCCTCTGCCACGCTCCTCCCCAACACCCCTCCCCAACTCCCCTCCCCCACTCCCCTCCCCCACCCCCTCCCCTGCTCCACTCCCCTACACAACTCTCCTCCCCCACTCTACTCCCCCACTCTCCTCCCCCACTCCCCTCCCCCATTCCCCTACACAACTCTCCTCCCCCACTCCGCATCCCTGCACCTTCTCACTGCCCTCCCGTACCACACTCCTCACCCCCACTGCACTCCCCCACTCTACTCCCCCACTGCACTCCCCCACTCCACTCCCCCACTCCCCTCCCCACTCCCCTACCCCACTCCCCTCCCCCACTCCACACCCCCACTCCCATACCTAACTCCCATCCACAACTCCCCTACCCCACTCCCCTACCCCACGCCGCTCACCAAATCCGCTCCCCCACTCCACTCCCTACACCCCTCCCCAACTCTCCTACCTCACACCCCTCCCCCACTCCCCTTCCCTCCACCTCCTCACTGCCCTCCACAACCCAACTCCCCTACCCCACACACGTCCCCAACTCCAGTCACCCACTTCCCTTCCCTCCACCTCATCACTGCGCTCCCCAATCCCATTCCCCTATCCCACTCCCCTAGCCCACCCCGTCCCACACTCACCTCCCCCCCACTCCAGTCCACCTCTGTGCTTCCCTGCACCTCTTCACTGCCCTCCCCTACCACACTCCCATCCCTCACTACCCTCACACACACCCCTACCCGACTCCCCTACACCACTCCCCTACCCCACTCCCCTACCGTACTCCACTAGCGCACTCCACTCCCGCACTCCCCTCCACCAATCCCTTACCCCACTCCCCATCACCACACAACAAACCCACTCCCCTACCCCACTCACCTCCCCCACTCCGCTAACCCACTCCCCTCCCCCGCTCCCCTCCCCCGCTCCCCTCCCACGCTCCCCTCCCCCACTCCCTGAAACCACACCGGCTCCCCCACTCCCCTCCCCCTTCCTCTCCCCCACTCCCCTCGCCCACTCCCCTCGCCCACTCCCCTCCCCCACTCCCCTCCCCCACTCCACTCCCCCACACCCCTCGCCCACTCCACTCCCGACACTCCTCCCCCACTCCCCTCCCCTCCCCCTCACCCCTCCCCCACTCCCGTCCCCCACTCCCCTCCCGTCCAACACTCCGCTTCCCTGCACCTCCTCACTGCCCTCCCCTACCACACTCCCATCCCCCACTCCGCTCCCCAACTCTCCTACCTCACACCCCTCCCCCACTCCCCTTCCCTCCACCTCCTCACTGCCCTCCTCAACCCAACTCCCCTACCCCACACACTTCCCCAACTCGACTCACCCACTCCCCTTCCCTCCACCTCCTCACTGCGCTCCCCGATCCCACTCCCCTATCCCACTCCCCTATCCCACTCCCCTATCTCACTCCCCTATCCCACTCCCCTATCCCACTGCCCTATCCGACACCACTTTCCCACTTCCCTACCCCACTCCCCTAACTCACTCCCCTCCCCAACTCCACTATCCCTCTCCACTCCACCATTCCCCTAACCCCCTCCCCTAGCCAACCCCTCCCACACTCCCCTCCCCCCACTCCAGTCCACCTCTGCGCTCCCCTGCATCTCTTCACTGCCCTCACCAACACACTCCCACCCCCCACTACGCTCCCGCATTCCCCTACCCCACTCCCCTACCGCACTCCACGCCCCCACTCCCCTACACCACTCCAAATCACCACACCACTCCTTTCCCCCACTCCCTAACTCAACTCCCCTCCCCACTCCCCTAAACCACTCCCCTTCCCACTCCCCTCCCCCACCCCCTCCCCCACTCCCCTCCCCCACTTCCATCACAAACTCCCCTACCCCACTCCCCTACTCCGCTCCTCTCCACCACACCCCTCCCTCACATCCCTCCCCCACACTCCTCCCCCACACCCCTCGTCAACTCCACTCCCACACTCCCCTCCCCCAGTCCCCTCCACCACTCCCCTCCCTCACGCCCTCCGCCACTCTCCTACCACACTCTACTCCCTCACTCACCTCCCCAACTCCACTCCCCCGCTCCCCTCCCACACTCTCCTCCCGAACACCCCTCCCCCACTCCCCTCCCCCAGCCCCTCCCCCACTCCACTCTCGTCACCCACTCCCATCCCCCTCTCCCCTCCTCCACTCCTGTCCACCACTCCGCATCCCTGCACCTCCTCACTGCCCTCCCGTACCACACTCCCCTCCCCCACTCCCCTACTCCAATCTCATACCCCACTCCACTCCCCCATTCTCGTACCCCACTCCACTCCCCCACTCCCATACCTCACTCCCCTCCACAACTCCCCTACCCCGCTCCCCTACCCCACTCCCCCACTCCCCCACTCCGCTCCCCCACTCCGCACACCCACTCCCCACCCTACTCCCCTCACCCACTACCCTACCCAACTCCACTACCCCACTCCCATCCCCCATTCCCCTCCCCCACTCCCCTACCCCACTCCCCTACCGCACACCACTACCGCTCTCCACTCCCCCACTCCCCTATCGCACTCCTCTCCACATCTCCCCGATCCCACTCCCCGACCCCACTCCCGACCCCACTACCCGACCCCACTCCCCGACCCCACTCCCCAAACCCCACTCCCCAAACCCCACTCCCCAACCCCACTCCCCTCACCCACTCCCTGACATCACACCCGCTGCCCCACTCCCCTTCCCCAGTCCCCTGCCCCAGTCCCCTGCTCCACTCCCCTGCTACACTCCCCTGCTCCACTCCCCTGACCCACTCCCCTGCCCCACTCCGCTACCCCACCCTGCTACCCCACTCCGCTACCCCACTCCCCTCCCCTCCCGCAGTCCACTCCCCAACTTTCCTAGCCCATTCCCCTCCCCTCCACCTCCTCACTGCCTTCCACTACCCAACTCTCCTACCTGACACACCTCCCCCACTCCACTCCCCAACTCCCATTCCCTCCACTCCCCTCCCCCACCCAACTCATCTCACCAAGCTCCCACTCACTGACGCCACTCCCCTACCCATTCCCTGTCCCCCACTCCCCTCCCTATTCCCTGTCCCCCACTCCCCTCCCGCACTCCCCTACCGCTCTCACAAACCCCACTCCCCTCTTCCACTCCTCCACCCCACTCCCTGCCCCCTCTCCTCTCCACAAATCCCCTTCCCCCTCCCCCTCCCCAACTCCCCTCCCCAACGCCCCTCCCTCGCTCCCCTCCCCCACACCCATCGTCAACTCCCCTCCCCCACTCCCCTCCCCCACTCCCCTCCCCCACTCCCGTAACCCACTCCCCTCCCCCACACCCCTCGTCAACCCCCATCCCCCACTCCACTCCCCCACTCCCCTACTCTCTCCCCTCCCCCACTCCCTTCCCCAACTCCCTTCCGCCACTCTCCTCCCACACTCTACTCCCTCTCTCACCTCCCAGATCCCCTCCCCCGCTCCCCTCCCACACTAACCTCCCCCACACCCCTCCGCACTCCGCTCCCCTCCGACACTCCCCTCCCCCTCTCCCCTCCGACACTCCCCTCCCCCTCTCCCCTCCCCCACTCCCCTCCTCCACCCCCTCCCCTGCTCCACTCCCCTACACAACTCTCTTCCCCACTCTCCTCCCCCACTCCCCTCCCCCACTCCCCTCCCCCACTCCCCTCCCCTCCCCCCACTCCCCTCCCCCACTCTCCTCCCCCACTCCGTATCCCTGCACCTCCTCACTGCCCTCCCGTACCACACTCCTCACCACCACTCCACTCCCCCACTCCACTCCCCCACTCCACTCCCCCACTCCACTCCCCCACTCCACTCCCCCTCTCCCCTCTCCCACTCCCCTCACCCCCTCCCCTCCCCCACTCCTCTACCCCACCCCACTCCCCTCCCTCACTCCCCTCCCCCACTCCCCTACCCCACTCCCCTCGCCCACTCCACACCCCACTCCCATACCTAACTCCCATCCACAACTCCCCTACCCCACTCCCCTACACCACTCCGCTCCCCTCTCATCTCCCCCTCTCCCCTCCCCCACTCCCCTCCCCCACTCCCGTCCCCCACTCCCCTGCCGTCCAACACTCCGCTTCCCTGCACCTCCTCACTGCCCTCCCCCACCACACTCCTAACCCCCACTCCGTCCCCAACTCTCCTACCACACACCCCTCCCCCACTCCCCTTCCCTCCACCTCCTCACTGCCCTCCACAACCCAACTCCCCTACCCCACACACGTCCCCAACTCCAGTCACCCACTCCCCTTCCCTCCACCTCCTCACTGCGCTCCCCTATCCCACTCCACTTTCCAACTTCCCTACCCCACGCCCCTAACTCACTCCCCTCCCCAACTCCACTACCCCTCTCCACTCCACCATTCCCATACCCCCCTCCCCTAGCCACCCTCCCCTAGCCACCCCGTCCCACACACCCCTCCCCCCACTCCAGTCCACCTCTGCGCTCCCCTGCACCTCTTCACTGCCCTCCCCTACCACACTCCCATCCCCCACTACGCTCCTGCATTCCCCTACCCCACTCCCCTACCGCACTCCCTACCTCAACTCCCCTACCCACACCCCTACCCACTCCCCTAAACCACTCCCCTTCCCCCTCCCCTTCCCCTCCCCTCCCCCACTCCCCTGCCCCAATCCCCTCCCCCACTCCCGTCCCCCACTCCCCTCCCCCACTCCCATCACAATCACCCCTCCCCCACACCACTCCCCCACACCCCTCGTCAACTCCTCTCCCACACTCCCCTCCCCCACTCCCCTCCCTCACGTCCCTCCGCCACTCTCCTACCACAATCTACTCCCTCACTCACCTCCCCAACTCCCCTCCCCTAACCCCTCCCACACTAACCTCCCACACACCCCTCCCCACTCCCGTCCCCTCCGACACTCCCCTTCGCCTCTCTCCTCCGCCACTCTCCTCCTGAACACCCCTCCCCCACTTCCCTCCCCCACCTCCTGCCCCACTCCACTCTCCTCACCCATTCCCATCCTCCACTCCCCTCCCCCACTCCCGTCCAACACTCCGCATCCCTGCACCTCCTCACTGCCCTCCCGTACCACACTCCCCTCCCCCACTCCCCTACCCTACTCTCGTACCCCACTCCACTCCCCCACTCCCATACCTCACTCCCCTTCACAACTCCCCTACCTCGCTCCCCTACCTCTCTCCCCTACCCCGCTCCCCCACTCCGCTCCCCCACTCCGCACCCCCACTCCGCACCCCCACTCCCCACTACCACTCCCCTCCCCCACTACCCTTCCCAACTCCACTACCCCACTCCCATTCCCCATTCCCCTCTCCCACTCCCCTAGCCCACCCCCTCCCACACTCCCCTCCCCCCACTCCAGTCCACCTCTGCGCTTCCCTGCACCTCTTCACAGCCCTCCCCTACCACACTCCCATCCCCCACTACCCTCCCGCACTCCCCGACCCCACTCCCCGTTCGCACACCCCGGCCCCACTCCCCAGCCCCACGCCCCAGCCGCACTCCCCAAACCCCACTCCCCAAACCCCACTCCCGAAACCGAACTCCCCAAACCCCACTCCCCAAACCCCACACCCCCAACCGCACTCCCCCAACCCCACTACCCCAAACCCCACTACCCAACCCCATTCCCCTCCCCCACTCCCACTCCCCTCCCCCACTCCCTGACACCACACCCGCTGCCCCACTCTCCTGCCCCACTCCCCTCACCCACTCCCTGACACCTCACCCGCTGCCCCAACCCCCTGCCCCACTCCCCTGCTCCACTCCCCTGCCCCACTCCCCTGCCCCACTCCGCTATCGCACTCCACTACCCCACTCCGCTACCCCACTCTGCCACCCCACTCTGCTACCCCACTCCGCTACCCCACTGCGCTACCTCACTCCGCTCCCCCACTCCCCTGCCCTACCGCTGTCCGCTCCCCAACTTTCCTAGCCCACTCCCCTCCCCTCCACCTCCTCACTGCCTTCCACTACCCAACTCTCCTACCTCACACACCTCCCCCACTCCACTCCCCAACTCCCATTCGCTCCACTCCCCTCCCCCACTCCACTCCCCTCTCCAAGCCCCCACTCACTGACGCCACTCCCCTACCCATTCTCTGTCCCCCACTCCCCTCCCTATTCCCTGTCCCCCACTCCCCTCCCTCACTCCCCTACCGCACTCACAAACCCCTCTCCGCTCTCCCACTCCTCCACCCCACTCCCTTCCCCCTCTCCTCTCCGCAAATCCCCTTCCCCCTCCCCCTCCCCAACTCCCCTCCCCAACGCACCTCCCCCGCTCCCCTCCCCCACTCCCCTCCCCCGCACCACTCGTCAACTCCCCTCCCCCACTCCCCTCCCCCACTCCCTTACTCCACTCCCCTCATTCCACTCCCCTCCGCCACGCCCCTCGTCAACTCCCCTCCGCCACACCCCTCGTCAACTCCCCTCCCCCACTCCCATCATCCACTCCCCTCCCCCACTCCCCTCCCACACTCCCCTACCAGCTCCCCATCCCGCCCCCTCCCCCACTCCCCTCCCCCACTCAGCTCCCCCTCTCCCCTCCCCCTCTCTCCACCCCCTCTCTCCTCCCCCACTCTCCCCTCCCCCCCACTCTCCTCCCCCACTCTCCCCTCTCCCACTCCCCTCTGACCCAACTCCACTCCCCACTCCCCTTCCCTCCACCTCCTGACAGCACAACCCTACCAGACTCCACGACACCACTCTGCACCCCCACTCCCCTCCTCTACTCCCCTACCCCACCGCACATCCCTCCCAAACTCCCCTACCAGACGCCCTCCCCCACTCCCCTCCCCTCCCCCACTCCCCTCCCCCTCTCCCCTCCCCAAATCGCCTCCCCCAGTCCCATTACCAAATCGCCTCCCCCAGTCCCCTTACCAAATCGCCTCCCCCACTCCCCTTCCCTCCACCTCCTTACAGCCCTCCTCTACTCCACTCCCCTTCAACACTCTGATCCCCCACTAGCCCCACCAATCCCCTACCCCGCTTCTCTCCAAAACTCCCCTACCCACTCCCCACCCCCACTCACCTACACCACTTCCCTCTCCCACTCCCTGACATAACTCCCCTACCCCACTCCCCTACCCCATTCCACTACCCCAGTCCCGTCGCCAATCCCCTACCTCACACCCCTCCCATACTCCCCTACCCACCTCTCCTACCCCACTCTCTTACCCCACTCCCCTTCCCTCCACCTCCTCACTGCACTCCAGTACCCAACTCCCCGACGCTACTGCCCTCCCCCACTCCCCACGACACTTCCCCACTGCCCTACCTCGCTCCATTCCCCCAGTTATCACCCCCACTACCTTACCCCACTCCCCTCCACACTCCCCTCCCCAATCCCCTCCCCACCCCCGTATCCACTTCCCTCCCCCACTACCCAACCCCACTCACCTAACACACACCCTCCCCCACTCCACTCCCCCATTCCCCTCTCCCACTCCCCTTCCCTCCATCTCCTCACTGCACCCCTACCCAACTCCCCTCCCCACTCCCCTTCCCTCCACCTCCTTACAGCCCACCCCTACCACACTTCCCGACACCACACTGCACCCCCACCCCGTCCTCCACTCCCCTACCCCACTACCCCACCGCACCTCCCTCCCAAACTCCCCTACCAGACGCCCACCCCCACTCCCCTCCCCCAAACCCCTCCCCACACCCCTCCCCCACTCCCCTCCCCTACTCCCCTCCCCCACTCCCCTCCCCCACTCCCCTCCCCCACTCCCCTCCCCAACTCCCCTTCCCTCCACCTCCTTCCAGCGCTCCCCTACTCCACTCCCCTACACCACTCTGATCCCCCACTAGCCTCACCACTCCCCTACCCTACTCCTCTCCAAAACTCCCATACCCTCTCCCCACCCCCACTCACCTACACCACTCCCCTAACCCACTCCCTGTCCCCCACTCTCCTCCCCCACTCCCCTCCCCAACTCCCCTCACCCAGTCTCCTCCCACACTCCCCTCCCTCACTCCCCTCCAACTCCCCTACAACTCTAACCTCCCCCACTCCCCTCCGCACTCCCCTCCGCACTCCCCTCCCCACTCCCCTCCCCCACTCCCCTCCCCCACTCCCCTCCCCCACTCCCCTCCTCACTCACTTCCCACACTAACCTTCCCCACTCGCTCCCCCACGCCCCTCCCGACTCACCTCCCACACTAACCTCCCCCACTCGCCTCCCCACTCCCCTCCCCACTCCCCTCCCGCTCTTGCCTCCCCCAATCCCCTCCCCCACTCCCAACTCCCCTCCCCCACTCCCCTCACTCACTAATCTCCCCCACTGCCCTCCCACTCTAACCTCCCCCACTCCCCTCCCAACTCCCCTCGTCCACTCCGCTACCCCACTCCGCTTACCTCCACATCCTCACTGCACGACTCCACCACACTCCCATCCCCCACTACCCTCCCCCACTACCCTCCCCCACTCCACAACCGCACTCCCCTCCACAACACCCCTACCCCTCTCCCCTACCCCAAACCCGACCCCACACCCCTACCCCACACCCCTACCCTACTCCCCTACCCCAGTCCATTACCCCAGTCCCATCGCGAATCTCCTCTCTCACACCCCTCACATACTCCCATACCCACCTCTCCTACCCCACTCCCCTCCCCACTCCCCTCCCCACTTCCATCCCCCACTTCCCTCCCCCACTCCCCTCCCCTTTCTCCTACCTCACTCCCCACCCCATACCCATACCCCACTCCCCTCCCCCACTGCCCTACCTCACTCCACTCCCCCAGTTAACGCACCCACTACCTTACCCCACTCCCCTCCCCACTCCACTCCAAACGTTCCTCCCCCACTCCCCTCCCCATTCCCTTACCTCACTCACCACCCCATACCCATACCTCAATCCCCTCTCCCACTCCCCTTCCCTCCATCTCCTCACTGCCCCCCTACCAAACCCATCTCCTCACTCCCCTTCCCTCCACCTCCGAACAGCACACCCCGACCACACTCCCCGACACCACTCTGCACCCCCACCCCCTCCTCCACTCCACTACCCCACTACCCCACTGCACCTCCCTCCCAAACTCCCCTACCAGACGCCCTTACCCACGCCCCTCCCCCAGGCCCCTCTCCCACGCCCCTCTCCCACTCTGCTCCCCAACTGTCCTCCCCAACTCCCATCCCCCACTATCCTCCCCACCCCAACTCCCCTACCACAATGCCCTACACCACGCCCCTCCCCAACTCCCCTCCCCAACTGTCCTTCCCTCCACCTCCTTACATCCCTCCCCTACTCCACTCCCCTACACCACTCCCGTTCCCTCTCCCCACACCACTCACCTACACCACTCCACTAACCCACTCCCTGTCCCCAATCCCCTGTCTCACCCCACTCCCCCACTCACCTCCCCAACACCCATCACTCACTCCCCTACAAACTACGCACCCAACTCCACTACCGCAATGCCCTCCACCACTCCCCGCCACAACTCCCCTCCCCCACTCCACAGCTCCCCTACCCACTCCCCGCCCCCACTGCCCTACCTCACCACACTCACCCAGTTACCGCCCCCACTACCTTGCCCCACTCCCCTCCCCACTCCCTTCCCCCACTCGCCTCCCCATACCCCTACCTCACTTCACTCCCCCACTCCCCTACCCCACTCACATAACACACACCCCTCCCCCACTCCCCTCCCCCATTCCCCTCTCCAACCCCCTTCCCTCCATCTCCTCACTGCCCCACTACCCAAATCCCCTCCCCACTCCCCTTCCCTCCACCGCCTTTCAGCCCACCCCTACCACACTCCCCGACACCACTCTGCACCCCCACCCCCTCCTCCACTCCCCTACCCCACTACCCCACCGCACTTCCCTCCCAAACTCCCCTACCAGACGCCCTCCCCCACTCCCCTCCCCCACACCCATCCCCACACCCCTTCCCCACTCCCCCACTCCCCTCGCCCACTCCCCTCCCCCTCCCCCACACCCCTCACCCACTACCCTACCGCTATGGCCTACCCCACGCCCCTCCACAACTCCCCTCCCCAACTCCCCTTCCCTCCATCTCCTGACAGTCCTCCCCTACTCCACTCCCCTACAGCACTCTTCTCCCCCACTAGCCCCACCACTCCCCTACCCCACTCCCCTCCAAAACTCCCATAACCTCTCCCCACCCCCACTCACCTACACCACTCCCCTAACCCACTCCCTGTCCCTCAATCCATTCCCTGACTACCCAAACCCCACTCGCCTCCCCCACGCACCTCCCCAACTCCCCTCCTCCACACCTCGACCCCACTCTCCACCCCTCTCCTCGAGGCAACACCCCTCCCCCACACCTCGCCCCACTCCCTTCCTCAACTCCCCCACCCCACACTCCCCTCCCCCACTCCCCTCCACCACTCCCCTCCCCCACTCCCCTCCCCCACTCCCCTCCTAAACTCCCATCCCCCACACCCCTCCTCAACTCCCCTAACTCCCCTTCCCCACTCAACTCCCCTACCACGCACTCTTCCCCACACTCCTCCCCACACCCCTCCCCTACTCCCCACTCCCACTCCCCTCCCCCACTCCCCTCCCCACTGCCCTCCACCAAATCCCCCACCACACTCCCCTCCCACACTCCCCTCCCCCAAATCCCCTGCCCCAATTCCCCTACCCCACTCCCATCCCCCACTACCCTCCCCAACTACCCTCCCCCACTACCCTCTCCCACTCCACTGCCCCACTCCACTCCCCCACTCCACTCCCCCACTCCACACCCCCACTTCACTCCCCGCTCCCCACTCCCACTCTCCTCCCCCACTCCCCACACCCACTCCTCACCCCCACTCCACTCCCCCACTCCACACCCCCACTTACCTCCCCGCTCCCCACCCCCACTCTCCTCCCCCACTCCCCACCCCCACTCCTCACCCCCACTCCACACCCCCACTCCCCTCCCCACTCCCCTCCCGCACTCCCCTCCCCCACTCCCCTCCCCCACTCTCCTCCCCCACTCTCCTCCTCCACTCTCCTCCCCACTCTCCTCCCAAACTCTCCTCCCCCACTCCCCTCCCCCACTCTCCTCCTCCACTCTCCTCCCCACTCTCCTCCCAAACTCTCCTCCCCCACTCCCCTCACCTAATCCCCTACCCCACTCCAATACGCCACTCCCCTACTCCACTCCCCTACTGCGCTCCACTCCCCCACACCCCTCCTCAACTCCCCTCCCTCACTCCCCTAACCCACTACCCTCTCCAACACTTCTCCCCCACTCCCCTCCCCCACTCCCTTCCCCCACTCCCCCACTTCCCCACTCCCCTCCCACACTAACCTCCCCCACATTCCTCCCCACTGTCCTCCCCCACTCCCCTACCACAAATCCCCTACCCCAAATCCCCTACCCAAAATCCCCGACTCAAATCCCCTCCCCCAAATCCCCTACACCAAATCCCTACCCCCAAATCCCCGACTCAAATCCCCTCCCCCAAATCCCCTCCCCCAAATCCCCTCCCCCACTCCACTCGCATACCGCACTCCCCTCCACAACTCCCCTACCCGACTCCCCGAACCAGCCCACCGTCAACACACCCCTACCACACTCCCGTCCCCCACTAACCTCCCTCACACTTACCTCCCCACACTCCTCCCCACACTCCTCCACACAGTCCTCCCCACTAACCTCCTCCACACCCCTCCCCCATTCCCTTACCCCAAATCCCCTTCCACAAATCCCCTACCCCAAATCCCCTCCCCAAATCCCCTCCCCCAAATCCCCGCCCCCACTCCATTCGCTTACCGCACTCCCCTCCACAACTCGCCTACCCGACTCCCCTATCCAACCCCCCGTCATCACACCCCTACCACACTCCCCTCCCCCACTCCGCTACCCGACTCCCATACCCCACACCCCTACCCCACTCCCCGACCCCACTCCCCGACCGCACTCCACGACCCCACTCCATGACCGCACTCACCCGACCCCACTCACCCGATCACACTCCCCAACCCCACATCCCAACCCCACTCCTCACTCCCATGCCCCTCCCCTAATCCCCTCCCCCACACCTCTACCCCACTCTCCTCACCTCTCCTCTCTGCAACACCCCTCCCCCACTCCCCTCCCCCACTCCCCTCCCCCACTCCCCTCCCCCATTTCCCTAATCCACTACCCTCCCCAACTCCCCGCACCAACTCCCCTCCCCCACTCCCCTCCCCCACTCCCCTCCCACACTAACCTCCCACACTAACCTCCACCACACTCCTCCCCACACTCCTCCCCACACTCCTCCCCCACTCCCCTCCCCCACTCCCCTCCCCGACTCCCCTCCCCCAAATCCCGTACCCCAAATCCTCTACCCCAAATCCCCTACCCCAAATCCCCTACCCCAAATCCCCTCCCCCACTCCACTCGCTTACCGCACTCCCCTCCACAACTCCCCTCCCCGACTCCCCTACCCAACCCCCCGTCACTACACCCCTACCACACTCCCCTCCCCCACTCTCCTCCCCCACTCCCCTACCCCACTCCGCTACCCCACTCCCAGACACTACTCCCCTACTCCACTCTGAACTCCACTCCCCTACTCCACTCCACTCCCCCACACCCCTCCGCAACTCCCCTCCCTAATACCCCTCCCTAACTCCCCTCCCCAACTCCCCTCCCTCACTCCCCTCCCCCACTCCCCTCCCCCACTCCCCTCCCCAATCCCCTCCCCCACTCCCCTCTCGCTCTCCCCTCCCACACTAACCTCCCACACTAACCTCCCCCACACTCCTCCCCACACTCCTACCCACACTCCTCCCCAAAGTCCTCCCGCACTCCCCTACACCAGGTCCCCTACCCCAAATCCCTTCCCCCAAATCCCCTCCACCAAATCCCCTCCCCCAAATCCCCTCCCCCACTCCACCCGCATACCGCACTCCCCTCCACAACTCCCCTCCACAACTCCCCTCCACAACTCCCCTACCCAACCCCCGTCACCACACCCCCTACCACACTCCCCTCCCCCACTCCCCTCCCCCACTCCCCTACCCCACTCCCCTACTCCACGCCCCTACTCCACTCTACACTCTACTCCCATACTCCACTCCACTCCCCCACACCCCTCCTCAACAACCCTCCCTAACTCCCCTCCCTAACACCCCTCCCCAACTCCCCTCCCTCCCTCCCCTAACCCACTACACTCCCCCATTTCCCTAACCCACTACCCTCCCCAGCTCCCCTCCCCCACTCCCCTCCCCCACTCCCCTCCCCCACTCCGCTCCCACTCTAACTTCCCACACTAACCTCCCACACTAACCTCCCCCACACTAACCTCCCGCACACTCCTCCCCACACTCCTCCCCAAAGTCCTCCCCCACTCCCCTACCCCAAGTCGCCTACCCCAAATCCCTTCCCCCAAATCCACTCCCCCAAATTCCCTCCCCCAAATAACCTCCCCCACTCCACCCGCATACCGCACTGCCCTCCACAACTCCCCTACCCGACTCCCCTGCCCAACCCCCCGTCACCACACCCCCTACCACACTCCCCTCCCCCACTCCGCTCTCCCACTCCCCTCCCACACTAACCTCCCCCACACTCCTCCCCCACTCCCCTCCCCCACTCCCCTCCCCCAAATTCCGTACCCCAAATTCCGTACCCCAAATCCCCTACCCCAAATCCCCTACCCCAAATCCCCTCCCCCAAATCCCCTCCCCCACTCCACTATAAACCGCACTCCCCTCCACAACTCCCCTACCCGAGTCCCCTACCCAACCCCCCGTCACTACACCCCTACCACACTCCCCTCCCCCACTCGCCTCCCCCACTCCCTTCCCCCACTCCCCTATCCCACTCCCCTACCCCAACCCCAGACCCCACTCCCCTTCTGCACTCCCCTACTCCACTCTGAACTCCACTCCCCTACTCTACTCCACTCCCCCACATCCCACCTCAACTCCGTCCCTAACTCCCCTCCCTAACGCCCCTCCCAAACTCCCCTCCCTCACTCCCCTAACCCACTACCTCCCCCATTTCCCTAACCCACTACCCTCCCCAACTCCCCTCCCCCACTCCCCTCCCCCACTCCCCTCCCCCACTCCCCTCCCACACTAACCTCCCACACTAACCTCCCCCACACTCCTCCCCACACTCCTCCCCACACTCCTCCCCACTCTCCTCCCCAACGTTCTCCCCCACTCCCCTATCCCAGGTCCCCTACCCCAAATCCCTTCCCCCAAATCCCCTCCCCCAAATCCCCTCCCCCAAATACCCTCCCCCACTCCACCCGCATACCGCACTCCCCTCCACAACTCCCCTACCCGACTCCACTACGCAACCGTCCGTCACCACACCCCCTACCACACTCCCCTCCCCCACTCCCCTCCCCAACTCCCCTCCCCCACTCTCCTTCCCAACTCCCCTACCCCACTCCCCTACCCCACTCCCAGACAGCACTCCCCTACTCCACTCCCCTACTTCACTCTGCACTCCACTCCCCTACTCCACTTCTCTCCCCCACACCCATCCTCAACTCCCCTCCCTAACTCCCCTCCCTAACACCCCTCCCCAACTCCCCTCCCTTGCTCCCCTAACCCACTACCATCCCCCATTTCCCTAACCCACTACCCTCCCCAACTCCCCTCCCACACTCCCCTCCCACACTCCCCTCCCCCACTCCCCTCCCACACTGACCTCCCACACTAACCTCCCCCACACTAACCTCCCCCACACTCCTCCCCACACTCCTACCCACACTCCTCCCCAAAGTCCTCCCCAACGCTCCTACCCCAGGTCCCCAACCCCAAATCCCTTCCCCCATATCCCTTCCCCCAAATCCCCTCCCCCAAATCCCCTCCCACAAATACCCTCCCCCACTCCACCCGCATACCGCACTCCCCTCCACAACTCCCCTACCCGACGCCCCTACCCAACCCCCCGTCATCACACCCCCTACCACACTCCCCTCCCCCACTCCCCTACCCCACTCCCTTACCCCACTCCCCTCACACACTGACCTCCCACACTAACCTCCCCCACACTAACCTCCCCCACACTTCTCCCCACACTCCTACCCACACTCCTCCCCAAAGTCCTCCCCCACGCCCCTACCCCAGGTCCCCAACCCCAAATCCCTTCCCCCAAATCCCTTCCCCCAAATCCCCTCCCCCAAATCCCCTCCCACAAATACCCTCCCCCACTCCACCCGCATACCGCACTCCCCTCCACAACTCCCCTACCCGACGCCCCTACCCAACCCCCCGTCACCACACACCCTACCACACACCCCTCCCCCACTCCCCTACCCCACTCCCCTACCCCACTCCCCTAACCCACTCCCCTACTCCACTCCCCTACTCCACTCTACACTGCACTCCCATACTCCACTCCACTCCCCCACACCCCTCCTCAACTCCCCTCCCTAACTTCCCTCCCTAACACCCCTCCCCAACTCCCCTCCCTCCCTTAACCCACTACCCTCCCCCATTTCCCTAATCCACTACCCTCCCCAACTCCCCGCCCCAACTCCCCTCCCCCACTCCCCTCCCCCACTCCCCTCCCAGCCTAACCTCCCACACTAACCTCCACCACACTCCTCCCCACACTCCTCCCCACACTCCTCTCCCAATCCCCTCCCCCACTCCCCTCCCCCACTCCCCTCCCCCAAATCCTGTACCCCAAATCCTCGACCCCAAATCCCCTACCCCAAATCCCCTACCCCAAATCCCCTACCCCAAATCCCCTCCCCCACTCCACTCGCATACCGCACTCCCCTCCACAACTCCCCTACCCGACTCCCCTACCCGACTCCCCTACCCAACCCCCCGTCACTACACCCCTACCACACTCCCCTCCCCCACTCTCCTCCCCCACTCCCCTACCCCACTCCGCTACCCCACTCCCAGACACCACTCCCCTACTCCACTCTGCACTCCAGTCCCCTACTCCACTCCACTCCCCCACACCCCTCATCAACTCCCCTCCCTTACTCCACTCCACTCCCCCACACCCCTCCTCAACTCCTCTCCCTAATACCCCTCCCTAACTCCCCTCCCCAACTCCCCTCCCTCACTCCCCTCCCCCTCTCCCCTCCCCCACTCCCCTCCCCAATCCCCTCCCCCACTCCCCTCTCGCTCTCCCCTCCCACACGAACCTCCCACACTAACCTCCCCAACACTCCTCCCCACACTCCTACCCACACTCCTCCCCAAAGTCCTCCCGCACTCCCCTACACCAGGTCCCCTACCCCAAATGCCTTCCCCCAAATCCCCTCCACCAAATCCCCTCCCCCAAATCCCCTCCCCCACTCCACCCGAATACCGCACTCCCCTCCACAACTCCCCTCCACAACTCCCCTACCCGACTCCCCTACCCAACCCCCGTCACCACACCCCCTACCACACTCCCCTCCCCCACTCCCCTCCCCCACTCCCCTACCCCACTCCCCTACTCCACTCCCCTACTCCACTCTGCACTCTACTCCCATACTCCACTCCACTCCCCCACACCCCTCCTCAACTCCCCTCCCTAACTTCCCTCCCTAACACCCCTCCCCAACTCCCCTCCCTCCCTCCCTTAACCCACTACCCTCCCCCATTTCCCTAATCCACTACCCTCCCCAACTCCCCGCCCCAACTCCCCTCCCCCACTCCCCTCCCCCACTCCCCTCCCAGCCTAACCTCCCACACTAACCTCCACCACACTCCTCCCCACACTCCTCCCCACACTCCTCTCCCAATCCCCTCCCCCACTCCCCTCCCCCACTCCCCTCCCCCAAATCCTGTACCCCAAATCCTCGACCCCAAATCCCCTACCCCAAATCCCCTACCCCAAATCCCCTACCCCAAATCCCCTCCCCCACTCCACTCGCATACCGCACTCCCCTCCACAACTCCCCTACCCGACTCCCCTACCCGACTCCCCTACCCAACCCCCCGTCACTACACCCCTACCACACTCCCCTCCCCCACTCTCCTCCCCCACTCCCCTACCCCACTCCGCTACCCCACTCCCAGACACCACTCCCCTACTCCACTCTGCACTCCAGTCCCCTACTCCACTCCACTCCCCCACACCCCTCATCAACTCCCCTCCCTTACTCCACTCCACTCCCCCACACCCCTCCTCAGCTCCTCTCCCTAATACCCCTCCCTAACTCCCCTCCCCAACTCCCCTCCCTCACTCCCCTCCCCCTCTCCCCTCCCCCACTCCCCTCCCCAATCCCCTCCCCCACTCCCCTCTCGCTCTCCCCTCCCACACGAACCTCCCACACTAACCTCCCCAACACTCCTCCCCACACTCCTACCCACACTCCTCCCCAAAGTCCTCCCGCACTCCCCTACACCAGGTCCCCTACCCCAAATGCCTTCCCCCAAATCCCCTCCACCAAATCCCCTCCCCCAAATCCCCTCCCCCACTCCACCCGAATACTGCACTCCCCTCCACAACTCCCCTCCACAACTCCCCTACCCGACTCCCCTACCCAACCCCCGTCACCACACCCCCTACCACACTCCCCTCCCCCACTCCCCTCCCCCACTCCCCTACCCCACTCCCCTACTCCACTCCCCTACTCCACTCTGCACTCTACTCCCATACTCCACTCCACTCCCCCACACACATCGTCATCAACCCTCCCTAACTCCCCTCCCTAACACCCCTCCCCAACTCCCCTCCCTCCCTCCCCTAACCCACTACACTCCCCCATTTCCCTAACCCACTACCCTCCCCAGCTCCCCTCCCCCACTCCCCTCCCCCACTCCCCTCTGCCACTCCGCTCCCACACTAACCTCCCACACTAACCTCCCACACTAAACTCCCCCACACTAACCTCCCCCACACTCCTCCCCACACTCCTCCCCAAAGTCCTCCCCCATTCCCCTACCCCAAGTCCCCTACCCCAAATCCCTTCCCCCAAATCCACTCCCCCAAATTCCCTCCCCCAAATAACCTCCCCCACTCCACCCGCATACCGCACTACCCTCCACAACTCCCCTACCCGACTCCCCTACCCAACCCCCCGTCACCACACCCCCTACCACACTCCCCTCCCCCACTCCACTCTCCCACTCCCCTCCCACACTAACCTCCCCCACACTCCTCCCCCACTCCCCTCCCCCACTCCCCTCCCCCAAATTCCGTACCCCAAATTCCGTACCCCAAATCCCCTACCCCACATCCCCTACCCCAAATCCCCTCCCCCAAATCCCCTCCCCCACTCCACTATAAACCGCACTCCCCTCCACAACTCCCCTACCCGACTCCCCTACCCAACCCCCCGTCACTACACCCCTACCACACTCCCCTCCCCCACTCGCCTCCCCCACTCCCCACCCCCACTCCCCTATCCCACTCCCCTACCCCACTCCCAGACCCCACTCCCCTTCTCCACTCCCCTACTCCACTCTGAACTCCACTCCGCTACTCTACTCCACTCCCCCACATCCCACCTCAACTCCCGTCCCTAACTCCCCTCCCTAACGCCCCTCCCAAACTCCCCTCCCTCACTCCCCTAACCCACTACCCTCCCCCATTTCCCTAACCCACTACCCTCCCCAACTCCACTCCCCCACTCCCCTTCCCCACTCGCCTCCCCCACTCGCCTCCCCCACTCCCCTCCCACACTAACCTCCCACACTAACCTCCCCCACACTCCTCCCCACACTCCTCCCCACTCTCCTCCCCAAAGTCCTCCCCCACTCCCCTACCCCAGGTCCCCTACCCCAAATCCCTTCCCCCAAATCCCCTCCCCCAAATCCCCTCCCCCAAATACCCTCCCCCACTCCACCCGCATACCGCACTCCCCTCCACAACTCCCCTACCCGACTCCCCTACGCAACCGTCCGTCACCACAACCCCTACCACACTCCCCTCCCCAACTCCCCTCCCCCTCTCCCCTCCCATACTAAACTCCTCCACACTCCACCCCACACTCCTCCGCACACTCCTCCCCCACTCCCCTCCCCCACTCCCCTCCCCCACTCCCCTACCCCAAATTCCTTACCCCAAATTCCGTACCCCACATTCCGAACCCCAATTCCCCTACCCCAAATCCCCTACCCCAAATCCCCTCCCCCAATCCCCTCCACAACTCCCCTACCCGACTCCCCTACCCAACCCCCCGTCACCACACCCCTACCACACTCCCCTCCCCCACTCCCCTTCCCCACTCCCTGACCCCACTCCCCGACCCCACTCCCCGACCCCACTTCCCGTCCCCACTCCCTGACCCCACTCCCCGACCCCACTCCCCGACCCCACTCCCCGACACCACTCCCCGACCCCACTCACACGACCTCACTCACCCGACCCCACTCACCCAACACCACTCACCCGACCCCACTCACCCTACCCCACTCCCCACTCCTCATCCCACTTCCCAACCCCTCTCCCCAACCCCACTCCACACGACCATGCCCCTCCCCTAATCCCCTCTCCTAATCCCCTCCCCCACTCCTCTACCCGTCTCTCCCCACCTCTCCTCTAACCCACTCTCCTCACCTCTCCTCTCCGAAACACCCCTCCCCAATTCCCCTCCCACACTCCCCTCCCCATCTCCCCTCCCCAAACCACTACCCCACTCCACACCCCCACTGCACTCCCCCACTCCACACCCCCTCTCCCCTCCCCCACTCCCCTCCCCAAATCCCCTCCCCCACTCGCCTACTGCTCTCCCCTCCACATACCCCCTCCACAACTCCCTTACCCGACTCCCCTACCCAACCCTCCGTCCCCACTCTCCTACCACACTCCCCGACCACACTCCCCTACCACACTCCTCTACCCCACTCTCCTCCCCTCTCCTCTCCGCAACACCCCTCCCCACTCCTCTCCCCCACTCCCCTCCCACACTCCCCTCCTACACACTCCTCCCCACACTCCTCCCCACACTCCTCCCCACAGTCCTCCCCCAGTCCCCTACCCCAAATCCCCTATCACAAATCCCCTCCACCAAATCCCCGACCCCAAATCCCTACCCCCAAATGCCCTCCCACAAATCCCCTCCCCCAATTCCCCTCCCCCACTCCACTCGTATACTGCACTCCCCTCCACAACTCCCCTACCCGACTCCCCTACCCAACTCCCCGTCACCACACCCCTACCACACTCCCCTCCCCCACTCCCCTATCCCACTCCCCGACCCCACTCCCCGACCCCACTCCCCGACCCCACACCCCGACCCCACTCACCCGACCCCACTCACCCGACCCCACTCACCGGACCCCACACACCGGACCCCACTCACCCGACCCCACTCACCCGACACCACTCACCCGACACCACTCACCCGACCCCACTCCCCACCCCCACACCCCAACCCCACTCCCCACCCCCATGCCCCTCCAATAATCCCCTCCCCCACTCCTCTACCCCACTCTCCTCCCCCACTCCTCTCAGCAACACCCCTCCCCCACTCCTCTCCCCCACTCCCCTCCCCCACTCACCTCCCTCACTCCCCTCCCCCTAATCCCCTCCCCCACTCCCCTCCCCCAAATCCCCTACACTAAATCCCCTACCACACTTCCCTCTCCCAAAACCCCTGCCCCAATTCCCCTACCGCACTCCCATCCTCCACTCCCCTCCCCCACTCCCCTCCCCCACTCCCCTCACCCACTCCCCTCCCCCTCTCCCCTCCCCCACTCTCCTCCCCCACTCCCCTCATCCACTCCCCTACCCCACTCCCCTACCCCACTCCCCTGCCCCACTCCCCTACTCCACTCCCCTACACAACTCCCCTACTCCACTCCACTCCCTCACACCCCTCCTCAACTCCCCTCCCTAACTCCCCTCCCCTACTCCCCTCCCCTACTCCCCTCCCTCACTCCCCTAACCCACTTCCCTCCCCCATTTCCCTAACTCACTACCCTCCCCCATTTCCCTAACCCACTACCCTCCCCAACTCCCCTCCCACACTCCCCTTCCCCACTCCCCTCCCCCACTCCCCTCCCACACTAACCTCCCACACTAACCTCCCCCACACTCCTCCCCACATTCCTCCCCACACTCCTCCCCAAAGTCCTCCCCCACTCCCCTACCCCAGGTCCCCTACCCCAAATCCCTTCCCCCAAATCCCCTCCCCCAAATCCCCTCCCCCACTACACCCGCATACCGCACTCCCTTCCACAACTCCCCCACCCGACTCCCCGACCCAACCCCCGTCACCACACCCCCTACTACACTCCACTCCCCCACTCCGCTCCCCCACTCCCCTCTCACACTAACCTCCCCACACTCCTCCCCACACTCCTCCGCACACTCCTCCCCCACTCCCCTCCCCCACTCCCCTCCCCCACTCCCCTATCCCAAATTCCGTACCCCAAAACCCCTCCCCCAAATCCCCTCCCCCACTCCACTCGCATACCGCTGTCCCCTCCACAACTCCCTTACCCGACTCCTCTACCCAACCCCCCGTCATCACACCCCTAACACACTCCCCTCCCCCACTCCCCTCCCACACTCCCCTCCCCCACTCCCCTACCACACTCCTCTCCCCCACTCCCCTAACCCACATCCCTACTCCACTCCCGACCCCACTCCCAGACCCCACTCCCTGACCCCACTCCCCTAACCCACATCCCAACTCCACTTCCCGACCCCACTCCCTGACCCCACTCCCTGACCCCACTCACTGACCCACTCACCGACCCACTCACCCGACCCCACTCACCCTACCCCACTCCCCACTCCCCATCCCACTCCCCAACCCCACTCCCCCACTCCTCTACCCCACCCCCATGCCCCTCACCTAATCCCCTCCCCTAATGCACTCCCCCACTCCTCTACCCCACTCTCCTCCCCTCTCCTCTACCCCACTCTCCTCACCTCTCCTCTCCGCAACACCCCTCCCCCATTCCCCTCCCCCACTCCCCTTCCCCTCTCCCATCCCCAAACCACTCCCCCACTCCACACCCCCACTCCACTCCCCCACTCCGCACCACCTCTCCCCTCCCCATTCCCCTCCCCCACACCTCTCCCCCACTCCCCTCCCACACTAACCACCAACACACTCCGCCCCACTCCCCTCCCCCACTCCCCTCCACCACTGCCCTCTCCAAATCCCCTCCCCAAATCCCCTCCCCCAAATCCCCTACCCCAAATCCCCTCCACCACTCGCCTACTGCTCTCCCCTCCACAACCCCCCTCCACAACTCCCTTACCTGACTCCCCTACCCAACCGCCCGTCACCACTCCCCTCATCAACTCCCCTCCCTCACTCCCCTACCCCAAACCCCGACCCCACTCCCAGACCCCACTCCCCGACCCCCCACCCCCACGCCCCTCCCCTAATCCCCTCCCCCACGCCCCTCCCTTAATCCCCTCCCCCACTCCTCTACCCCAATCTTCTCCCCTCTCCTCTCCACAACACCCCTCCCCCACTCCTTTCCCCACTCCTCTCCCCCACTCCTCTCCCACAGTCCACTCCCCCACTCCCCTCCCCCAAATCCCCTCCCCCAAATCCCCTACCCCAAATCCCCTACCCCAAATCCCCTCCCCCACTCGCCTACTGCTCTCCCCTCCACAACCCCCCCCACAACTCCCCGACCCGACACCCCTACCCGACTCCCCTACCCAAGCCCCCGTTACCACTCCCCCACCACACTCCCCTACCACACTCCCCTACCACACTCCCCTCCCCCACTCCGCTCCCCACTCCGCTCTCACACTCCCCTACCAAACTCGCCGGCACCACACCCCTACCCCACTCCCCTACCCCACTCCCCTACCCCACGCTGCTCCCCAACTCTCCTACCCCACACTCCTCCCCGCTCCCCTTCCCTTCACCTCCTCACTGCCCTCCACTACCCAACTCCCCTACCCCAGACACCTCTCCCACTCCACTCCCCCACTCCCCTTCCCTCCACCTCCTCACTGCGCTCCAATCCCTCACTCCCCGTCCCCACTCCCCGACCCCACTCCCCGACCCCACAATCCGACCCCACTCCCCCACGCCCGTCCCCCACGCCCTCCCCTAATCCCCTCCCCCACTCCTCGACCCCACTCTCCTCCCCTCTCCTCTCCGCAACACCCCTCCCCCACTCCTCTGGCCCACTGCTCTCCCCCACTCCTCTCACACACTCCCCTCCCCGCCTCAACTCCGCTGCCTCACCTCCCCTGCCTCAACTCCCCTCCTCAACTCCCCTGCATCACGCCCCTCCCCACTCCCCTCCCCACTCCCCTCCACACTCCCCTCCCCACACCCCTCCCCCACTCCCCTCCCCCACTCCCCTCCCCCACTCCCCTCCCCACTCTCATTCCCCGTTCCTCTCCCCCACAACCCTCCCCCACTCCCCTCCCCCACTCCCAGGTTCCCACTCCCCTCCCCCACTCCCCTCCCCCACTCCACTCCACCACAACACCCCTCCCAAACTCCTCACCTCACTCCCTGCCTCAACTCCCCTCCCCCACCCCCCTACTCCACACCCCTACCCCACTCCCCTCCCCAACTCTCCTCCCCACTCCCCTCACCTAATCCCATACCCCACTCCCCTACTCCACCACCCCTCCCCCACTCCCCTCCTCAACTCCCCTTCCTCACTCCCCTCCCCACTCCCCTCCCTCACTCCCCACCCCCACTCCCCTCCCTCACTGCCCTAACCCTCTACCCTCCCCAACCCTCCTCCCATACTCCCCGCCCCCACTCCCCTCCCCCACTCCCCTACCACACTAACCTCCCCCACACCCCTCCTCACACCCCTCCCCACTCCCCTCCCCCACTCCCCTCCCCCACTCCCCTCATCACTCCCCTCCCCCACTCCCCTCCCCACTCTCATTCCCCGTTCCTCTCCCCCACTCCCCTCTGCAAATCCCCTACCCAAAAACCCCTACCGCACACCCCTCCCCCACTCCCCTCCCCCACTCCCCTCCACCACTCGGGTCCCCAACTCGCCTCCCCCACTCGCCTCCCGTCCACCACTCCGATTCCCTGCACTTCCTCACTGCCCTCCCCTACCACACACCTATCCCCCACTACGCTCCCTCACTCACCTACCCCACTTCCCTCCCCCAATCCACTCCCCCACTCCTATTCCCCACTCCTCCCCCCACTCCTCTCCCCCACTCCCCTCCCCCACTCCCCTCCCCAAATCCCCTCCCCCAAATCCCCTACCCCAAATCCCCTACCCCAAATCCCCTCCCCCACTCGCCTACTGCTCTCCCCTCCACAACCCCCCTCCACAACTCCCCGACCCGACTCCCCTACCCAAACCCACGTCACCACACCCCTACCACACTCCCCTATCACACTCCCCTACCACACTCCCCTCCCCCACTCCGCTCCCCCACTCAGCTCTCCCACTTCCCTACCAAACTCCCCGGCACCACACCCCTAACCCACTCCGTTACCCGACTCCCCTACTCTACACCCCTACCCCACTCCGCTCCCCAACTCTCCTACCCCACACTCCTCCCCGCTCCCCTTCCCTCCACCTCCTCACTGCCCTCCACTACCCAACTCCCCTACCCCAGACACCTCTCCCACTCCACTCCCCCACTCCCCTTCCCTCCACCTCCTCACTGCGCTCCCCTCCCTCACTCCCCGACCCCACTCCTCTGCATCACACCCCTACCCCACTCCCCTAACCCACTCCGCTCCCCAACTTTCCTAACCCACACTCCTCCCCCGCTCCCCTTCCCTCCACCACCTCACTGCCCTCCACTACTCAACTCCCCTACCCCAGACACCTCCACCACTCCACACCCCCACTCCCCTTCCCTCCACCTCCTCACTGCTCTCCCCTCCCCCACTCCCCGACCCCACTCCCCCACCCCTCTCCCCGACCCCTCTCCCCAACCCCACTCCCCGTACCCCCTCCCCCCACGCCCCTCCCCTAATCTCCTCCCCCCACGCCCCTCCCCTAATCCCCTCCCCCACTCCTCTACCCCACTCTTCTCCCCTCTCCTCTCCGCAACACCCCTCCCCCAATCCACTCCCCCACTCCTTTCCCCCACTCCTCTCCCCCACTCCTCACCCCCACTCCCCTCCCCCCACTCACCTTCCCACTCCCCTCCCCCAAATCCCCTCCCCCAAATCCCCTACCCCAAATCCCCTACCCCAAATCCCCACCCCAAATCCCCTCCCCCACTCGCCTACTGCTCTCCCCTCCACAAACCCCCTCCACAACTCCCCGACCCGACTCCCCTACCCGACTCCCTTACCCAAACCCCCGTCACCACTCCCGCACCACACACCCCTACCACACTCCCCTACCACACTCCCCTCCCCCACTCCGCTCCCCAACTTCGCTCTCCCACTCCCCTACCCTACTCCCCGGCACCACACCCTACCCCACTCCCCTACCCCACTCCCCTACCCCACTCCCCTACCCCACTCCCCTAACCCACGCCGCTCCCCAACTCTCCTACAATACACTCCTCCCCGCTCCCCTTCCCTCCACCTCCTCACTGCCCTCCACTACCCAACTCCCCTATCCCAGACACCTCTCCCACTCCACACCCCCACTCCCCTTCCCTCCACCTCCTCAGTGCGCTCCCCTCCCTCACTCCCCGACCCCACTCCCCGAACCTCACTCCCCGACCTCACAACCCGATCTCCACAACCCGACCCCACTCCCCCACGCCCGTCCCCCACGCCCTCCTCTAATCCCCTCCCCCACTCCTCTACCCCACTCTCCTCCCCTCTCCTCTCCGCACACCTCTCCCCCACTCCTCTGCCCCACTCCTCTCCCCCACTCCTCTCCCATACTCCCCTGCCCGCCTCAACTCCCCTGCCTCAACTCCCCTCCTCAACCCCCCTGCCTCAACTCCCGTCCTCAACTCCCCTGCATCACGCCCCTCCCCACTCCCCTCCCCCACTCCCCTCTCCACTCCCCTCCCCCACACCCCTCCCCCACTCCCCACCCCCACTGCCCTCCCCCACTCCCCTCCCCACTCCCATTCCCCATTCCCTACCGCACAACCCTCCCCCACTCCCCTCCCCCACTCCCCTCCCCACTCCCAGGTTCCCACTCCCTTCCCCCACTCCCCTCCCCCACTCCCCTCACCCACTCCCCTCCACCACAGCACCCCTCCCCCACTCCTCACCTCACTCCCTGCCTCAATTCCCCTCCCCCACTCCCCTACTCCACACCCCTACCCACTCCCCTCCCCAACTCTCCTCCCCCACTCCCATCACATATTCCCATACCCCACTCCCCTACTCCACCCCCCTACCCCACTCCTTCTCCTCAACTCCCCTTCCTCACTCCCCTCCCGAACTCCCCTCCCTCACTCCCATCCCCCACTCCCCTCCCTCACCCCCTAAACCTCTACCCTCCCCAACTCTCGTCCTCAACTCCCCTCCCCCACTCCCCTCCCCCACTCCCCTCCCCACTCCCCTACCACGCTCCCCTACCACACTAACCTCCCCCACACCCTCCACTCTCCCCTCCCCCACTCCCCTCCCCCACTCCCCTCATCATTCCCCTCCCCCACTCCCCTCCCAAATCCCCCACCCCAAAACCACAAACGCACACCCCTCCCCCCTCCCCTCCCCCACTCGCTTCCCCCACTCGCTTCCCCCACTCCCCTACCCCACCCCCTCCCGCACTCCCCTCCCGTCCACCACTCCGATTCCCTGCACCACCTCACTGCCCACCCCTACCACACACCTATCCCCCACTACGCTCCCTCACTCAGCTAGCCAACTTCCCTATCCCACTCCACTCCCCCACTCCTCTCCCACACTCACCTCCCCACTCCCCTCCACAACTCCCTCCCCACTCCCCTCCCCCAAATCCCCAACCCCAAATCCCCCACCCCAAATCCCCGACCCCAAATCCCCTCCCCAAATCCCCTCCCCCACTCGCCTACTGCTCTCCCCTGCACAACAACCCTCCACAACTCCCCTACCCGACTCCCCTACCCAAACCCACGTCACCACACCCCTACCACACTCCCCTACCACACTCCCCTACCACACTCCCCTACCACACTCCCCTCCCCAACTCTGCTCCCCCACTCCGCTCTCCCACTCCCCTACCAAACTCCCCGGCACCATACCCCTACCCCACTCCCATACCCCACTCCCCTACCCCACTCCCCTACCCCACTCCCCTACCTCACTCCCCTACCCCACTCCGCTCCCCAACTCTCCTACGACACACTCCTCCCCGCTCCCCTTCCCTCCACCTCCTCACTGCCCTCCACTACCCAACTCCCCTACCCCAGACACCTCTCCCACTCCACTCCCCCACTCCCCTTCCCTCCACCTCCTCACTGCGCTCCCCTCCCTCACTCCCCGACACCACTCCCCGACCTCACTCCCCGTCCCCACTCGCCGACCCCACTCCCCGACCCCACACCCCGACCCCACACCCCGACCCCACTCCCCCACGCCCGTCCCCCACGCCGTCCCCTAATCCCCTCCCACACTCCTCTACCCCACTCCTCTCCCCCACTCCTCTCCCCACTCCTCTCCCACACTCCTCTCCCCGCATCAACTCCCTGCCTCAACTTCCCTCCTCAACTCCCCTGCATCACGCCTCTCCCCACTCCCCTCCCCACTCCCCTCCCCACTCCCCTCCCCCACTCCCCTCCCAACTCCCATTCCCCATTCCCCCCCCACAACCCTCCCCCACTCCCCTCCCCCACTCCCCTCCCCCACTCCCAGGTTCCCACTCCCCTCCCCCAATCCCCTCCCCCACTCCCCTCCCCCACCCCTCCACCACCCCCCTCCACCACAACACCCCTCCCCCACTCCTCACCTCACTCCCTGCCTCAACTCCCCTCCCCCATTCCGCTACCCACACCCCTACCCCACCCCCCTCCCCAGTTCTCCTCGCCCGCTCCCTCACCTAATCCCATACCCCACTGCCCTACTCCACCCCTCTCCCCCACTCCCCTCCTCAACTCCCCTTCCTCACTCCCCTCCCCCACTCCCCTCCCCCACTCCGCTCCCTCACACCCCTAACCCTCTACCCTCCCCAACTCTCCTCCCATACTCCCCTCCCCCACTCCCCTCTCCCCACTCCCCATCACACTAACCTCCCCCACACCCCTCCCCACTCCCCTCCCCACTCCCCTCCCCCACTCCCCTCCCGTACTCCCCTCCCCCACTCCCTCCCGCACTCCCTTCCCAAATCCCCTACGCCAAAACCCCTACCGCACTCCCCACCCCCACTCCCCTCCCCACACTCGCCTCCCCCACTCGCCTCCCCCACTCGCCTCCCCCACTCTCCTCCCCCACTCCCCTACCCCACCCCCTCCCCACTCCCCACCCGTCCACCACTCTGATTCCCTGCACCTCCTCACTTCCCTCCCCTACCACACACCTATCCCCCACCACGCTCCCTCACTCACCTACCGCACTCCCCTTCACAACTCCCCTACCCGACTCCCTTATCCAACCCCCGTTACCACGCCCATACCACACTCCCCTCCGCCACTCTGCTCCCCCACTCCCCCACCCCAATCCCCGATACCACTCCCCGACCCCACTCCGCACCCCAACTCTCCTACCCCACACCCCTCCCCCACTCCCCTTCCCATACCTCCTCTCTTCCCTCCACTACCCAACTCCCCTACCCCAGACGCCTCCCCCACTCTACTCCCCCACTCCCCTTCCCTCCACCTCCTCACTGCGCTCCCCTGCCCCAATCCCCTAAATCATTCCCCTACCCAACTCCACTACCCGACTCCCCTTCCCCATTCCCCTGCCCCACTTCCATACCCCACCCCCTCACCCACTCCCCTCCCCCCACTCCCGTCCACCTCTCCGCTTGGGGCGGCACAGTGGCGCAGTGGTTAGCACTGCAGCCTCACAGCTCCAGGGACCCGGGTTCGATTCTGGGTACTGCCTGTGTGGAGTTTGCAAGTTCTCCCTGTGTCTGCGTGGGTTTTCTCCGGGTGCTCCGGTTTCCTCCCACAAGCCAAAAGACTTGCAGGTTGGTAGGTAAATTGGCCATTATAAATTGTCACTAGTATAGGGAGGTGGTAGGGAAATATAGGGACAGGTGGGGATGTTTGGTAGGAATATGGGATTAGTGTAGGATTAGTATAAATGGGTGGTTGATGTTCGGCACAGACTCGGTGGGCCGAAGGGCCTGTTTCAGTGCTGTATCTCTAATCTAAATCTAATCTTCCCAGCAACTCTTCACTGCCCTCCCCTACCACACTCCCATCCCCCACTACCCTTCCCACTCCCCTACCCCACTTCCCTACCCTGCTCCACTCCCCCACTCCCCTTCAGCACTCCCCTCCACAACTCCCCTACCCCACTCCACGACCCCACATGCCTCCCCCACACCCCTACCCCACTCGCTCCCCTACCCTACCCCACTCTGCTACTACACTCCCCTACCCCACTCCCTGACACCACACCCGGTAACCCACACCTCTACCAACTCCGCTTCCCAACCCTCCGACCCCAATACCCTCCCCACTCCCCTTCTCTCCACCTCCTCACTGCGCTCCCCTACCCACTCCCCTTTCCCACTGCACTTTCCCACTCCCCTACCCCACTCCCCTAACTCACTTCCCTCCTCCACTCCCCTTCATTCTCTTCCTCACTGCCCTCCCCTACACAGCTCCCCTACGCCACTGCCTCTCTCACTCCCCACGTCACCCCCCTTCCTCCACCTGCTCACTGCCCTCCCCTACCCCACACCCCCACTCCACTCCCATCTCAAACTGCCCTACCTCACTCCACTCCACCAGTTACCGCCCCCACGACCCTACCCCACTCCCTTCCCCCAATCCCTTCCCCCATTCCACTCCCTCTATCCCCTCTCCCATACATCTACCTCACTCCCCTCCCCCACTCCCTCCCCCATTCCCCACCCCCACTCCCCTACCCCACTCGCCTACCCCACACCCCTACCCCACACCCCTACCCCACTCCCCTACTCCACTGACCTATCACACACCCTTCCCCCACTCCCCTCCCCATTACCCTCCCCACTCCCCTTCCCGCCAAATCCTCACTGCTCTCCCCAACCCCACTGCCCTCACTCCCCTTTCCTCCACCTCCTCACTGCCCTCCCCTCCCCGACTCCCCTCATCCATCCATCCGCCACTCCCCTCAGCCACTCCAACACCCCACTTCCCTCCCCCACTCCCCTCCCCCACTCCCCTACAGCACGACTCACCCCACTCCCCTACCCCTCTTCCCTCTCCAACTCCCCTCCCCAACTCCCAACCCACTCCCCTTCCCTCCACCTCCTTAGAGCCCACCCCTACCACTCTCCCTGACACCACTCTGCACCCCCACTCCCCATCTCCACTCTCCTAACCCACTACCCCACCCCACGACCCCACCCCACTCCACTCCACCACTCCCCTACCACACTACCCCACCCCATTCCACCACTCCCCTACCCCACTACCCCACCCCACTCCCCTCCCCCACTCCCCTCCCCCAATCCACTCAGTCCCTCATCCCCCTACCTCAATCCCGTCCCCCACTCCCCTAACCCACACACTTTACCAACACCCCTCCCCCACTCCTCTCCCCACTCCCCTCCCCAACTGCCCTCCTACATTCCCCTACCTCACTCCCCTACCGTACTCCCCTACCTCACTCCCCTCTCCCTCACTCCCTCCCTCCCCAACTCCCCTCCCTAACTCCCCTCCCCAACTCCGCTCCCCAACATCGCACCCTAACTCATCTCCCCCAGTCCCCTGAACAACTCCATACCCCACTCCCCTACCCACACCCTCGACAACCCCCCTCCACAATTCCCCTCCCTCAAACCCACCCCCACTCCCCTCCCCCACTCCCCTCACCCACTACCCTCCCCCGCTGCCCTCCCTCTTCACCTCCCCATTCCCCTCCCCCACTCCCCAACTCCCCTCTCACACTAACCTACCCCACTCCCCCACTCCCCTCTCCCACACCCCTACCCCACTCCGCTTACATTCACGTCCTCACTGCCCGTCTCTACCACACTCCCACCCCACACTGCCATCCCCCACTACCCTCCCCACTTCCCAGACCGCACTCCGCTCCACAACGCCCCTACCCCACACCCCTACCACACACCCCTACCCCAAACCCATCACCCACTCCGCTACCACACTCCACCACCCCCTCCCTCACCCTCTCCATTCCACTCCACCACCCCCTCCTCCCCCTCTTCATTCCCCTCCACCTCCCCCTCCCTCCCACTCTTCATTCCCCTCCACCACCCCCTCCCTCCGCATCTTTATTCCCATCCACCACCCCCTCCCTCCCCCACTTCATTCGCATCCAAATACCCTTCCAACCCCATGTTCATTCACCTCCATCACCCCCTCCCTCGCCCCATCTTCATTCCCATCCACCAGCCCCTCCCTCCCCATCTTCATGCCCATCCTCCAAACCCTCCCTCCCCCTCTTCATTCCCTCCACCACATCTTCCCTCCCCCTCTTCATTCCCCTCCACCACATCTTCCCTCCCCCTCTTCATTCCCCTCCACCACATCTTCCCTCCCCCTCTTCATTCCCCACCACCCCCTCCCTCCCGCTCTTCATTCCCCACCTCCCCCTCCCTCCCCCTCTTCATTCCCCACCACCCCCTCCCTCCCGCTCTTCATTCCCCACCTCCCCCTCCCTCCCCCTCTTCATCCCTCCACCACCCCCTCCCTCCACTTATTCATTCCCCACACCCCCTCCCTCCCCCTCTTCATTGCCCACCTCCCGCTCCCTCCCCCTCTTCATTGCCCACCTCCCGCTCCCTGCCCCTCTTCATTCCCCTCCACCACCCCCTCCCTCCCCCTCTTCATTCCCCTCCACCTCCCCCTCCCTCCCCCTCATCATTCCCATCTACCTCCCCCACCCTCCTCCTCTTCATTACCCACCACCATCCCCTCCCTCCCCATCTTCATTCCCCTCCACCTCCCCCTCCCTCAGCTCTTCATTCCCCTCCACCTCCCCCTCCCTCCCCCCTTCATTCCCCTCCACCTGCCCCTCCCTCCCCCTCTTCATTCTCCTCCACCACCCCCACCTCCCCCTCTTCTTTCTCCTCCACCAACCCCTCCCTCCCCCTCTTCATTCCCCCCACCACCCCTCCCTCCCTCTCTTCATTCCCCTCCACCACACCCTCCCTCCCCCTCTTCATTCTCCTCCACCACACCCTCACTCCCCCTATTCATTCCATTCCAACTCCCCCTCCCTCCATTCCTCTCCACCTCCCCTCCCTCCCCCTCTTCATTCTCCTCCACCACCCCCTCCCTCCCCCTCTTCTTTCTCCTCCACCAACCCCTCCCTCCCCCTCTTCATTCCCCTCCACCACCCCTCCCTCCCTCTCTTCATTCCCCTCCACCTGCCCCTCCCTCCCCCTCTTCATTCTCCTCCACCACCCCCACCTCCCCCTCTTCTTTCTCCTCCACCAACCCCTCCCTCCCCCTCTTCATTCCCCCCACCACCCCTCCCTCCCTCTCTTCATTTCCCTCCACCACCCCCTCACACCCCCTATTCATTCCATTCCAACTCCCCCTCCCTCCATTCCTCTCCACCTCCCCTCCCTCCCCCTCTTCATTCCCCTCCACCACCCCCTCCCTCCCCTCTTCATTCCCCTCCACCTCCCCCTCCCTCCCCCTCTTCATTCCACTCCACCTGCCCCTCCCTCCCCCTCTTCATTCTCCTCCACCACCCCCTCCCTCCCCCTCTTCTTTCTCCTCCACCAACCCCTCCCTCCCCCTCTTCATTCCCCTCCACCACCCCTCCCTCCCTCTCTTCATTCCCCTCCACCACACCCTCCCTCCCCCTCTTCATCCCCCTCCACCTCCCCCTCCCTCCCCCTCTTCATTTTCCTCCACCTCCCCCTCCCTCCCCCTCTTCATTCTCCTCCACCTCCCCCTCCCTCCCCCTCTTCATTGCCCTCCACCCCCTCCCCCCTCTTCATTCCCCTCCACCTCTACCTCCCTGCCCCTCTGCATTCCCTTCCACCACCCCCTCCCGCCCCCTTCATTCCCCTCCACCTCCCCTCCCCCCTCTTCATTCCCCTCCACCACCCCCTCCCTCCCCCTCTTATTTCCCCTCCACCTTCCCCTCCCTCCCCCTCTTCATTCCCCCCACATTTCCCTCCCTCCCCCTCTTCATTCCCCTCCCCCTCCCGCCCCCTCTTCATTCCCCTACCCTCTCCCCCACTCCCTTCCCCCATTCCCTTCCACTCTCCCCTGCGCCAATCTCGCACTATCTCCTTCTTCCACACTCCTCCTCCCACTTTCCCCCTCCTTTCTGACCATTGCCCTCCCCCACTCTCCTCTCAAACTCCCCTCCCCACTCTCTGCCACACTCCCCCTCCCCATCCCCCACTCCCCTCCCCAACTTCCTTCCACACTACCCACTCCCTTCCCTCACACTCCCCTCCCCCTAACACTCCCCTCCCCCTCACCATTACACACCCTCCCCTTCTACTCTCCTATTTCCCCACTCCCCATCCTCCACTCTACTTCCGCATTCCCCACTCACCTCCCCTCTCATTCTGCCATTCCCCTCAACGCACCCCTCCCCCACTCGTCCCCGGTCCCCACTCCCCTTTCCCCTCCCACATACCACTCCCCTCTCTCACTCCTATCGTCCACTCCAGTCCCCCACTCCTCACTCGCTCCCCTACACCCCTTGTTCGCATCCTCTCCCCCTCAGACCTGGTCTCCCTCCACACTGCCCTCCCTCTCACATCCCCCACTTCCACTCCCACACTCCCTCTCACACACACCCATCCGCCACTCCCCTCCATCTGCCCTACCCTCAAAACCCTCTCCCCCACTACCTTGCTCCACTACCCTCCGCCACTACCCACCCCACTCGGTCAACTCCCCTCCCCCACTCCCTTCTCTACCGTCCCTCGTCCCCCACTCCCCTTCCCCACTCCCCACACCTCCACCTCCCCTGCCAAATACCCCTCCCAACTCCTCTGCCGACTCACCTTCACCCCCGCCCCTCCCCCGCTCCCATCGCCCATACCCCTGCCCCTCTACCTCCCCCCAACACCCTGCACCAAATCCCCTCCCTCACTACCCTCCCAACCACACCTCACCCCCACTCCCGTGCCCCTAAGCCACTCCCCGCTCTCCTGTCCCCCTCCCCCAATCACCTCCCTCCCCTCCCCACTCCACTTCCTCCCATCTCCCACTTCTCTCCCTCCCCTACCATTACCCCGCTCCACTTCCAAACTCCCCTCCCCGACTCCCGTCCTCCTCCACCCCACTCCACTCCCCACTCCCATCCTCCACTACCGCCCCCTACTCCCCACCCTCCCCTGCCACTCTGCCCTCCCCAACTCTCCCCACACTCCCCTCCCCCACTCCCGTCCCGCACTCACCCTAACCCTAACCCACTCTCGTTCCCCTATATCCTCATTCCACCTCTCCCTCCCCCACATCCCTGCCCCTCCCCCACATGCCTCCCCACCCCCTCCCCTCCACTCCCCTCACACTCCCAACTGCAAATCCCCTCCTCCATTCCCCTAACTACCCTCTCCCCACTCCACTCCCCTCACTCCCCAACCCCTCCTCTCACACCTGTCCCCAAACCCCTCCCCCCACTCCCTTCGCCCACCCCTCCCCCACTTCTCCACCACTCCTCCCACACTTCCCTCCTCCAACCCTCCCCCACTACCCCCGCACTCCTCCCCCACTCCTCCCACTCCCAACTCCAAATCCCCTCACCCACTCTGCTAACTCCGTGCTGCACTCCCCTAACGTCCCTCTGCCCACTCTATTCCCCCTCTTCCCTCCCTCCCCAACCCCTCCCCTCACTCCTGTCCCCAGTCCCCTCCCCCCACTACCCTCCCCCACTCCGCCCCCACTCCTCTCCCCCACTCCTCCCTACTCCCCTCCCCCACTCCCCTTCCTCAAACCGCTCCCCAGCCTCTCCCCTCCCCCAAGAGCTCCCCTCCCCCACTCCTCTCCCCCACTCACCGACCCCACTCCCCACTCCCCTCCCATTTCCCTCCCCACTCTCACTTCCCCCACGCCCCTCCTCCACTGCCCTCGTACATTCCCCTCCTCAGTCCACTGCCCTCCGCACTCACCCTCTCCAACACCTCTCCCCCACTCTCTTCCCCTCCTTAACCCAATTTACTATCCCACCCACTCCATTCACTCACTCCCTTACCCGTCCCCTCCCCATTCCTCTCCCCTTCCACTCCCCACCCCTCCTCTCCCCACTTCTCTCCCCCACTCCTCTCCCCCACTCCTCTCCCCCACTCCTCTCCCCACCCCTCCACTCGCCCACTCCCCTCCCCCATTTCCCTCCCCACTCATCTTACCACTCATCTCCCATCCCTCAATCCCCTCCCCACTTTCCTCCTCCACACCCGCTGCCCCCATTGCCCTCCCCTCCGCGACTCCCTTCACCTCTCACATCTCCCTCCCCTCACAGCCCCCTACTCCACTCCGCTTCCTCTCCCACATCTCCCATCGCCCTTCCCTCCCCCACCCCTTCCCAACTCCCCTCCTTTCCCCTACCCCACCTCACACACTCACTCCAATTTTCCCACTCGCCTTCCCCCATTCCCCTTTCCTAGTCCCTCCCTAACTCCCACTTCTCTCACCCAGTCCCGTCTCCCATTCTCCTCCCCCACTCCCTCACCTCACCCACTCCTCTCCCGCACCCCCCCCCAAAAGGACCCTCCCCACCCCAATCCACTCCCACTCCCCTCCCCCACCCCCAAACCCCCCTCCTCTTCCCCACTCCATTCCCCCACTCCCCTCCCTCACTCCCCTCCCTCCCCAACCCTTACCCCCCCAACCCCTCCCTCACGCCCCTCCCCAACTCCCCTCCCCAAAACACCTCTCCCACTCCCCTCCCCCACTCCCCTCCCCCACTCTTCTGCCAATCCCACCACTCCCCCCCGACTTGCCACACTCCCTACCCCAACCCCTCCCACACTCCCCTCCTTACCCTCCTCTCCTGCCCAACACCTCAACCCCTCCCCCACTCCCCTCCCCCGCTCCCCTCCCCAATCCCCTCCCCTAACCCCCAACTCTGCGCTCCACCACTCCTCTCCATCTCTCCCATCTTTGCTCTCTCACTCCCTTCCTAATATCCTTGCCACATCTCCGTCCCCCACCCCCCTGCCACATCCCCTACTCCCTCACTCACATCTCCACGCCATTCCCCACCACCCTCTCCCAATTCCACTCACCCTCCCCCAATCCCACTCCGCTCCCCCCAATCCCACTCACCTTCCCCCAATCCCACGCACCCTCCCCCAATACCACTCGCACTCCCCCAAGACCACACACCCTCTCCCACTCCACTCCCCCACTCCCATCCCCCACTTCCCTCCCTCACCCCCTTCAACACCTATCTCACCACTTCCCTCCCTTCCCCACGCCCCTCATGACTCCCCTCCCCCTTTCCACTTCCCCAATTCACACATTCACTCCCCTCATCCTCCTCACTCACCTCCACCTCCCCTCTCCCATTGCCCTCTCCACTCCCCTCCCCCATTCCCCTCCCCCATTCCCTTCCCCACCCCCAGTCCCTTTCCCCTCTCCTCCCAATACCCCATCACCTACCCCCTCCCCTCTCCTCCCCAACAACCTCCCACTTACCCCTCCACTCTCCTCCCCAACACCCCCTCCCCCTCAACTCCCCTCCCCCACTCCCCTCTCCACTCCCCTCCCCCTCCCCCACTACCCTCCCCATTCCCTTCCCCTCCCCCTCCCCCACCCCCCACCACCACTCCCTTCCCCCTCAACATGCCCACTCTATTCCCCCACTCCCTTCCCTCTCCCCTTCCCCCTCCCCAATCCCTACACAACACCCACCCCCTACTTCTCATCGGCTTCCGCCACTCCCCTCCGCCACTCCCATCTTTCACTGCCCTCCCCCACTACCCTACACCTCCCCCACTACCCTCCTCGAGTCCCTTCCCCACTGCCCTGTCCACTCGCCTCCTTTCCCCACTCCACTCCCCTCTCCCCTCCCGCACCACACGCTGCACACTCACCTGCATCTCCCACTTCCCTCCCCCTCCCCACTCCCCTACTCCCCTTCCCTGCCACTCTCCCCTCCCCTGCCCTTCCCGTCCCACATCCCCCTCCCCACTCCATTCCCAAACTCCCCTTCCCCCTCCACCTCCCCCACTCCAAGCCCCCATTCCCCACCCATCCCCCACTCCACCACTTTCCTCGCTCACTCCCATCCGCCACTGCACTCCCCACTCCTCTCTAACCTCCCCTACACCCCTTCACTTACCACACTCTCCTCCTCACATACCCTCTCTCTCCCCCTCACATCCCTTCTCCCTCCCAACAACCCTCCCTCTGCCCCACTCACTCTCCCCCACTCCCCTAACCCCCCTCCCTGTTCCCTGCACTCCATCCCACTGCCCTCCTTTATTCCCTTCCTGCTCCCCCTCTATCACTCCCATCCCCCTCCCCGCCCTTCCCCCTCCCTCCCCACTCTATTCCCCCACTCCCTTCCATCTCCCCTTCCCCCTTCCGCCTTACCCCATCCCCAATCCCTTCCACAACACCCACCCCCTACTTCTCATCGGCCTCCCCCACTCCTCTCCGCCATTCCCATCTTTCACTACCCTCCCCCAGTACCCTTACCCACTACCCTCCCCCACTACCCCACACCTCCCCCACTACCCTCCGCGAGTCCCCTTCTCCACTGCCCTGTCCACTCCCCTCCTTTCCTCACTCCACTCCCCTCCCTCCCCCTCCCCACCACACTCTGCACACTCACTCCCGTCTCCCATTCCCTACCCCTCCCCACTCCCCCTCTCCCCTACTCCCCTTCCCCTGCATCACTCCCCTTAACTTCTCATATCCCCCTCCTCCACTCACATCCTCACTCCACTCCCCCACTCCAAGACCCCATTCCCCACTCCCTCCCCCACTCCACTACTCTCCTGCCTCACTCCCATCCGCCACTCCACTCCTCACTCCTCTCTCCCCTCCCGTACACCCTTTCACTCACCACCCTCTCCCCCTCACATCCCCTCTCCCTCCCCACAACCCTCCCCCTGCCCCACTCACCCTCCCCCACTCCCCTAACTTTGCACCCCCACTCCCCAACTCCCCTCCCTGTTCCCTGCACCCCACCCCACTTCCCTCCCTTATTCCCTTCCTGCTCCCCCTCTACCACTCCCATCCCCCTCCCTGCCCTTCCCCCTCCCCTTCCCCACTCTATTCCCCCACTCCCTTCCCTCTCCCCTTCTCCCCTCCCCAATCCCCTCCACCACTCACCTACCCTACTCCTCATTGGCTAACCCCATTTCCCTCCGCCACTCACCTCCCCCACTACCATCCACCTACCCCGTTACCCTCCACGAGTCCCCTTCCCCACATCCCTTCTCCACTGCCCTACCAACTCACCTCCCTTCCCCACACCCCTCTTCCGTCCCCTAACCAACACTGCAAACTCACTCCCATTTCCCACTCCACTCTCACTGCCACCTTGCACATTCCTCTCCCTGCTCCCCTCACCCTCCCCTGCCCAGTCCCCTCCCCTACTCCCCTCCCCAACCCCCTGCACTCCCCTCCCACACTCCCCACTCTCCTCCCTCACTCGCATCCTCCACTCTAGTTCCTACTCCTCTCTCCCGTCCCCTTTACCGCCCACTCACCACCCTCTCCCCTCACACTCCCTCTCACTCCCCACTACCCTCCCCCAATCCCACTCACCCTCCCCCACTCTCCCTCCCCCGTGCCCCTTCTGCTCTGCCCTCCCCCTCCCTCACGCCCCATCCCCAATCCCTTCCGCCACACCTTTCCCCTAGTCCCATCAACCCTTCCCTCCCTTTCCCCCTCACGCAACACCCCCTCCTACACTCCCCAGCACCTCCCCACTCCTCTTCTGCCTCCCTTCCCCTACCCCCAACCTCCACTACCCTCCCCCACTCCCCTCCCCACTCCCCTCCCCCACTGCCCACCCCCATTCCGCTCCCCGCACTCCTCCCTCCCCCCCTCCCGTCTCCCACTCCCCTTCCCCTCCCCCACTCCCCTCCCACACTTCTGTCCCCTATTACCCTCATCCACACCGCTCCCCCTCCCCCTCCTTCATTCCGCTTCACCACTCCCCCACTCTCCTCCCTCACTCCCATCCTCCACTCCACTCCCAACTCCACTCTACCCTACCGTACACTTCCCACTCACCTCCTTCTCCCCCTCACACTCCTTCTCCTTCCCCACTCCCATCCCCGAATCCCACTGCCCCTCCCCCACTCACATCACCCTCCCCTCCCTCACTCCCCGCTCCACTACCGCACTCCCCTCCCCCACTCCACTTCTCAACTCTCATCCCTCACTTCCATCCTTCACTTCCCTCCCCACTCCCCTCATCCACACCCCTCACCTACTCCGCTCACCCCTCCCCCACTCCTCACTCTCCACTCCCCTCCCCCACTTGCCTATCTGCCTCGCCCACTCCATCTCCCCCACTCCCCTCCACAACTCCCCCTCCCTCACTCCCCTCCCCCACTCCCCTCCCCACCACCCTCCCCCACTCCTCTCCCACAATCCGCTCATCCCTACCCCACTCCTCACTCCGCACTACCCTCCTCAACACCGCACCCCTCACTCTCCACCCTCACTACCCTCCCTAACCTTTCATTGCAGCAGCTTTTTCGGGAGCAGTGAGTGAGCGAGTGAGCAGCTGGGAAGGTCAGTTTGAAAGTACATTTAATTTCCTTTTGTTTTTTGGCGGAGGCCAGGGGGCTGCTGGGTAAGTAAAACACTATATATTTGGGCGGTTTAAAATAACTTTCCTTTCAGTGCAGCAGCTTTTTCGGGAGCAGCGTGTGAGCGAGTGAGCAGCTGGGAAGGTCAGTTTGAAAGTACATTTAATTTCCTTTTGTTTTTCGGCGGAGGCCAGGGGGCTGCTGGGTAAGTAAAACACTATATATTTGGGCGGTTTCTGAACCCGAGACACCACACTTGTAGTGTCTCCCACCCGCCCTCCTCCTCTAACCAAAAAAAAAGGACTCGGTGGGGTGTTTATAAGGTTAGGCTTTTTCGATTTCTCTGGTTTTATTGTGATTGGTAAAAACTTTTCGTTCCTTTTTCATTTAACTAAGTTTAAACTTAAGATTAAAAATGGCAGGAGATCTCAGACCCGTATCATGCTCCTCTTGCTCAATGTGGGAGCTCAGGGACATGGCTGATGTCCCTGACTCCTTCACGTGCAGGAAGTGTGTCCAACTGCAGCTCTTGTTAGACCGCATGACGGCTCTCGAGCTGCGGATGGACTCACTTTGGAGCATGCGCGATGCTGAGGAGGTCGTGGATAGCACGTTTAGTGAATTGGTCACACCGCAGATTAGGATTGCTGAGGGAGAAAGGGAATGGGTGACCAAAAGGCAGAGAAAGAGCAGGAAGGCAGCGCAGGAGTCCCCTGCGGTCATCTCCCTCCAAAACAAGTATACCGTTTTGGATACTGTTGAGGGAGATGGCTCACCAGGGGAAGGCAGCAGTAGCCAGGTCCATGGCACCGTGGCTGGATCTGCTGCTCAGAAGGGCGGGAAAAAGTGTGGAAGGGCTATAGTCGTAGGGGATTCGATTGTAAGGGGAGTAGATAGGCGGTTCTGTGGTCGAAAACGAGGCTCCCGAATGGTATGTTGCCTCCCAGGTGCACGGGTCAGGGACGTCTCAGATCGGCTGCAGAACATTCTGAAAGGGGAGGGTGAACAGCCAGTTGTCATTGTGCACATAGGCACTAATGATATAGGTAAAAAACGGGATGAGGTCCTTACAAGCAGAGTTTAGGGAGTTAGGAGCCAAGTTAAAAAGTAGGGCCTCAGAGGTAGTAATCTCAGGATTACTACCAGTGCCACGTGATAGCCAGAGTAAAAATGAAAGAATAGTCAGGATGAATGCGTGGCTTGAGAGATGGTGCAGGAAGGAGGGGCTCAGATTTTTGGGACATTGGGACCGGTTCTGGGGGAGGTGGGACTATTACAAATTGGACGGTCCACACCTGGGCCGGACTGGAACCAATGTCCTTGGGGGTGCTTTTGCTAACGCTGTTGGGGAGGGTTTAAACTAATGTGGCAGGGGGATGGTAACCAAATGAGGAGGTCAGTGGATAGTAAGGAGGTAGTAACGAAAGCCTATAAGGAACTAGATAATGAAGTCAGTGTGACTAAGGGGAAGAACAGGCAGGGAGCAGATGATGAATGTAAAGGGACTGGTGGTCTGAGGTGCATTTGTTTTAATGCAAGAAGTGTAGTAGGTAAGGCAGATGAACTTAGGGCTTGGATTAGTACCTGGGAGTATGATGTTATTGCTATTACTGAGACTTGGTTGAGGGAAGGCCATGATTGGCAACTAAATATCCCAGGATATCGATGCTTCAGGCGGGATAGAGAGGGAGGTAAAAGGGGTGGAGGAGTTGCATTACTGGTCAAAGAGGATATCACAGCTGTGCTGAAGGAGGGCACTATGCAGGACTCGAGCAGTGAGGCAATATGGGCAGAACTCAGAAATAGGAAGGGTGCGGTAACAATGTTGGGGCTGTACTACAGGCCTCCCACCAGCGAGTGTGAGATAGAGGTACAAATATGTAAACAGATTATGGAAAGATGTAGGAGCAACAGGGTGGTGGTGATAGGAGATTTTAATTTTCCCAACATTGACTGGGATTCGCTTAGTGTTCGAGGTCCAGATGGAGCAGAATTTGTAAGGAGCATCCAGGAAGGTTTTCTAGAGCAGTATGTAAATAGTCCAACTCGGGAAGGGGCCATACTGGACCTGGTGTTGGGGAATGAGCCCGGACAGGTGTTTGACGTTTCAGTAGGGGACTACTTTGGGAATAATGATCACAATTCCGTAAGCTTTAAAATACTCATGGACAAAGATGAGAGTGGTCCTAAAGGAAGAGTGCTAAATTGGGGGAAGGCCAACTATACCAAAATTCGGCAGGAGCTGGGGAATGTAGATTGGGAGCAGCTGTTTGAAGGTAAATCCACATGTGATATGTGGGAGGCTTTTAAAGAGAGGTTGATTAGCGTGCAGGAGAGACATGTTCCTGTGAAAATGAGGGATAGAAATGGCAAGACTAGGGAACCATGGATGACAGGTGAAATTGTGAGACTAGCAAAGAGGAAAAAGGAAGCATACATAAGGTCTAGGCGGCTGATGAAAGACGAAGCTTTGAAAGAATATCGGGAATGTCGGACCAATCTGAAACGAGGAATTAAGAGGGCTAAAAGGGGTCATGAAATATTTTTAGCAAACAGGGTTAAGGAAAATCCCAAAGCCTTTTATTCATATATAAGGAGAAAGAGGGTAACTAGAGAAAGGATTGGCCCACTAAAGGACAAAGGAGGAATGTTATGCTTGGACTCAGAGAAAATGGGTGAGATTCTAAACGAGTACTTTGCATCGGTATTCACCGAGGAGAGGGACATGACGGATGTTGAGGTTAGGAACTGATGTTTGATTACTCTAGGTCAAGTCGGCATAAGGAGGGAGGAAGTGTTGGGTATTCCAAAAGGCATTAAGGTGGACAAGTCCCCAGGTCCGGATGGGATCTATCCCAGGTTACTGAGGGAAGCGAGAGAGGAAATAGCTGGGGCTTTAACAGATATCTTTGCAGCATCCTTAAACACGGGTGAGGTCCCAGAGGACTGGAGAATTGCTAATGTTGTCCCCTTGTTTAAGAAGGGTAGCAGGGATAATCCAGGTAATTATAGACCAGTGAGCCTGACGTCAGTGGTAGGGAAGCTGCTGGAGAAGATACTGAGGGATAGGATCTATTCCATTTGGAAGAAAATGGGCTTATCAGTGATAGGCAACATGGTTTTGTGCAGGGAAGGTCATGTCTTACCAACTTAATAGAATTCTTTGAGGAAGTGACAAAGTTGATTGATGAGGGAAGGGCTGTCGATCTCATATACATGGACTTCAGTAAGGCGTTTGATAAGGTTCCCCATGGCAGGCTGATGGAGAAAGTGAAGGCGCTTGGGGTCCAGGGTGTACTAGCTAGATGGATAAAGAACTGGCTGGGCGACAGGAGACAGAGAGTAGCAGTGGAAGGGAGTTTCTCAAAATGGAGACGTGTGACCAGTGGTGTTCCACAGGGATCCGTGCTGGGACCACTGTTGTTTGTGATATACATAAATGATTTGGAGGAAAGTATAGGTGGACTGATTAGCAAGTTTGCAGACGACACTAAGATTGGTGGAGTAGCAGATAGTGAAGGGGACTGTCAGAGAATACAGCAGAATATAGATAGATTGGAGAGTTGGGCAGAGAAATGGCAGATGGAGTTCAATCAGGGCAAATGCGAGGTGATGCATTTTGGAAGATCCAATTCAAGAGTGAACTATACAGTAAATGGAAAAGTCCTGGGGAAAATTGATGTCCAGAGAGATTTGGGTGTTCAGGTCCATTGTTCCCTGAAGGTGGCAATGCAGGTAAATAGAGTGGTCAAGAAGGCATACGGCATGCTTTCCTTCCTCAGACGGGGTATTGAGTACAAGAGTTGGCAGGTCATGTTACAGTTGTATAGGACTTTGGTTCGGCCACATTTGGAATACTGCGTACAGTTCTGGTCGCCACATTATCAAAAGGATGTGGATGCTTTGGAGAGGGTGCAGAGGAGGTTCACCAGGATGTTGCCTGGTATGGAGGGCGCTAGCTATGAAGAGAGGTTGAGTAGATTAGGATTATTTTCATTAGAAAGACGGAGGTTGAGGGGGGACCTGATTGAGGTGTACAAAATCATGAGAGGTATAGACAGGGTGGATAGCAAGAAGCTTTTTCCCAGAGTGGGGGATTCAATTACAAGGGGACACGAGTTCAAAGTGAAAGGGGAAAAGTTTAGGGGGGATATGCGTGGAAAGTTCTTTACACAGAGGGTGGTGGGTGCCTGGAACGCGTTGCCAGTGGAGGTGGTAGATGCGGGCACGATGGCGTCTTTTCAGATGTATCAAGACAGATACATGAATGGGCAGGAAGTAAAGAGATACAGACCCTTAGAAAATAGGCGACATGTTTAGATAGAGGATCTGGATCGGCGCAGGCTTGGAGGGCCGAAGGGCCTGTTCCTGTGCTGTAATTGTCTTTGTTCTTTGTTCTTTGTTCTTTGAGTACAACTCCAGCTGCTATTAATAGAGGTCTGGATCGAATTGGCACTTTCCTGGTGTGTGAGTGGGGATCAGTACAACTCCAGCTGGTATTAATTAGTGGTCTGGATTCAATTGGCTCTTTCCTGGTGTGTGAGTGGGGCTCAGTACCACTCCAGCTGGTATTAAGAGGTCTGGATTGAATGGGCCTCTTTCCTGGTGTGTGAGTGATCCTCAGTCGCACTCCAGCTGGTATGAATAGAGGCCTGGAATGACCTGTCCCTTTCCGGCTGTGTGAGTGGGACTCAGTACCACTCCAGCTGGTATGAATAGAGGCCTGCAATGAACTGACACCTTCATGGCGTGTGAGAGGGACTCAGACGCACACCAGCTGCTATTATGGAGGTCAGGATTGAATTGGCTCTTTCTGGAGTGTGAGATGGAGTTAATTCCACTCCAGCTCGAATTAATAGAGGCCTGAATTGAATTGGCTCTTTCCTGGTTCGTGAGTGGGGCTCAGTACCACTCCAGCTGGTATTAATAGAGGCCTGGATTGAATTGGATCTTTCTGGTGTCTGCGTGGGGCTCAGTACCATTCCTGCTGGTATTAATAGAGGTCTGGATTGAATTGGCCGTTTCCTGGTGTGTGAGTGGGAGTTAATTCCACTCCAGCTGGTATTAATAGAGGCCTAGATTGAATTGGCTGTTTCCTGGTGTGTGAGTGGGAGTCAATTCCACTCCAGATGGTATAAATAGAGGCCTGGAATGAACTGTCCCTTTCCTGCTGTGTGCTTGGCGCTCAGTCGCACTCCAGCTGGTATTATAGAGGTCTGGACTGGATTGGCTCTTAACTGATGTGTGAGTGGGACTCAGTACCACTCCAGCTGGTATTAATAGAGGCCTGGATTGAGTTAGCCACTTCCTGGTGTGTGAGCGGGGCTCAGTTCCACTCCTTCTGCTATTAATAGAGACATGGATTGAATTGGCCCTTTCCTGGTGAGTGAGTGGGGCTCAGTACCACTCCAGCTGGTATTAAAAGAGGTCTGGATTGAATTGGCTCTTTTTAGTGTGTGTGTGGGACTCAGTACCACTCCAGCTGGTATTAATAGAGGCTTGGATTGAATTGGCTCTTGCTGGTGCCTGAGGGGGGCGCAGTACCATCCTGCTGGTATTATTAGAGGTCTGGATGGAATGGTCTCTTTCCTGGTGTGTCCGTGAGAATCAGTATCACTCCAGCTGGTATTAATAGAGGCCTAGAATGAATTGGCTCTTTCTGGTGTGTGAGTGGGACACAGTGCCAGAACACCCGGTGTTAATAGAGTCCTGGAATGAACTGTCTCTTCTCTGCTGTGTGAGTGGGATTCAGTCCCACTCCAAATGTTATTAATAGAGGCCTGCATTGAATTGGCTCTTTCTGGTGCGTGTGTGGGACTCAGTACCACTCCAGCTGGTATTAATAGAGGCCTGGATTGAATTGGCTCTTTCCTGGTGTGTGAGTGGGACTCAGTACCACTCCAGCTGGTATTAATAGAGGCCTGGATTGAATTGGCTCTTTCCTGGTGTGTCAGTGGGACTCAGTACCACTCCAGCTGGTATTAATAGAGGCCTGGATTGAATTGGCTCTTTCCTGGTGTGTGAGTGGGACTCAGTACCACTCCAGCTGGTATTAATAGAGGCCTGGATTGAATTGTCTCTTTCCTGGTGTGTGAGTGGTGCTCAGTGCCGCTCCAGCTAGTATTAATAGAGGCCTAGATTGAATTGGCTCTTTCCTGGTGTGTGAGTGGGACTCAGTACCACTCCAGAAGTATTAATAGAGGCCTGGATTGAATTGGCTCTTTCCTGGTGTGTGAGTGGGGCTCAGTACCACTCCAGCTGGTATGAATAGAGGCCTGGATTGAATTGTCTCTTTCCTGGAGAGTGAGTGGTGCTCAGTGCCCCTCCAGCTGGTATTAATAGAGGCCTGGATTGAACTGGCCCTTTCTCGTGTGTGAGTGGGACTCAGTCGCAGTTCAGCTGGTATTATAGATGTCTAGATTGAATTGGCTCTTCCCTGGTGTGTGAGTGGGACTCAGTACCACTCCAGCTGGTATTAATAGAGGCCTGGATTGAACTGGCCCTTTCTCGTGTGTGAGTGGGACTCAGTCGCAGTTCAGCTGGTATTATAGATGTCTAGATTGAATTGGCTCTTCCCTGGTGTGTGAGTGGGACTCAGTACCACTCCAGCTGGTATTAATAGAGGCCTGGATTGAATTGGCTCTTCCCTGGTGTGTGAGTGGGACTCAGTACCACTCCAGCTGGTATTAATAGAGGCCTGGATTGAATTGGCTCTTTCCTGGTGTGTGAGTGGGACTCAGTACCACTCCAGCTGGTATTAATAGAGGCCTGGATTGAATTGGCTCTTTCCTGGTGTGTGAGTGGGACTCAGTACCACTCCAGCTGGTATGAATAGAGGCCTGGATTGAATTGTCTCTTTCCTGGAGAGTGAGTGGTGCTCAGTGCCGCTCCAGCTAGTATTAATAGAGGCCTAGATTGAATTGGCTCTTTCCTGGTGTGTGAGTGGGACTCAGTACCACTCCAGAAGTATTAATAGAGGCCTAGAATGAACTGTCCCTTTCCTGGTTTGTGAGTGGGACTCAGTGCCCCTCCAGCTGGTATTAATAGAGGCCTGGATTGAACTGGCCCTTTCTCGTGTGTGAGTGGGACTCAGTCGCAGTTCAGCTGGTATTATAGATGTCTAGATTGAATTGGCTCTTCCCTGTTGTGTGAGTGGGACTCAGTACCACTCCAGCTGGTATTAATAGAGGCCTGGATTGAACTGGCCCTTTCTCGTGTGTGAGTGGGACTCAGTCGCAGTTCAGCTGGTGTGAAAGATGTCTAGATTGAATTGGCTCTTCCCTGGTGTGTGAGTGGGACTCAGTACCACTCCAGCTGGTATTAATAGAGGCCTGAATTGAATTGTCTCTTTCCTGGTGTGTGAGTGGGACTCAGTACCACTCCAGATGGTATTAATAGAGGCCTGGAGTGAACTGTCCCTTTCCTGGTTTGTGAGTGGGACTCAGTACCCCTCCAGCTGGTATTAATAGAGGCTTGGGTTGAATTGGCTCTTTCTGGTGTGTAAGTGGGGCTCAGTGCCATTCCAGCTGGTATTAATAGAGGTCTGGATTGAATTAGCTCTTTCCTGGTGTGTGAGTGGGAGTTAACTCCACTCCAGCTGGTATTATTCGAGGCCTAGATTGAATTGGCTGTTTCCTGGTGTTTGACCGGGGCTCAGAACCACTCCAGCTGGGATTAATAGAGGCCGGGAATGAACTGTCCCTTTCCTGCTGTGTGAGTGGGACTCAGTCGCACTCCAGCTGGTATTAATAGATGTCTGGATTGATTTGGCTCTTTCCTGGTGTGTGAGTGGGGATCAGAACCACTCCAACTGGTATTAATAGAGATCTGGATTGAATTGGCTCTTTCTGGTGTGTGTGTGTGGGGCTCAGTACCACTCCAACTGGTTAAATAGAGGCCAGGAATGAACTGTCCCTTTCCTGCTGTGTGTGTGGGACTCAGTCGCACTTCAGCTGGTATTATAGAGGTCTGGAATGAATTGGCTCTTTCCAGGTGTGTGAGTGGGGTTCAGTACAACTCCAGCTGGTATTAATAGAGGTCTTGATTGAATTCTCTCTTCCCTGGTGTGTGAGTGGGGCTCAGTACCACTCCAGCTGGTACTAATAAGAGGTCTGGATAGAATGGGCCTCTTTCCTGGTGTCCGAGTGATCCTCAGTCCCACTCCAGCTGGTATTAATAGAAGTTTGGATTGATTTGGCTCTGTCCTGGTGTGTGAGTGGGACTCAGAACCACTCCAGCTCGTATTAATAGAGGCCTGAATTGAATTGGCTCTTTCCTGGTTTGAGAGTGGGACTCAGTACCACTCCAGCTGGTATTAATAGAGGCCTGAATTGAATTGGCTCTTTCCTGGTTTGTGAGTGGGACTCAGAACCACTCCAGCTCGTATTAATAGAGGCCTGAATTGAATTGGCTCTTTCCTGGTTTGAGAGTGGGACTCAGTACCACTCCAGCTGGTATTAATAGAGGTCTGGATTGAATTGGCTCTGTCCTGGTGTGTGTGGGACTCAGAACCACTCCAGCTCGTATTAATAGAGGCCTGAATTGAATTGGCTCTTTCCTGGTTTGAGAGTGGGACTCAGTACCACTCCAGCTGGTATTAATAGAGGCCTGAATTGAATTGGCTCTTTCCTGGTTTGAGAGTGGGACTCAGTACCACTCCAGCTGGTATTAATAGAGGTCTGGATTGAATTGGCTCTTTCCTGGTGTGTGAGCGGGACTCAGTACCACTCCAGCTGGTATTAATAGAGGTCTGGATTGAATTGGCTCTTTCCTGGTTTGTGAGTGGGACTCAGTACCACTCTAGCTAGTATTAATAGAGGCCTGGAATGAACTGACCCCTTCATGGCGTGTGAGAGGGACTCAGACGCACACCAGCTGGTATTCTCGAGGTCAGGATTGAATTGGCTCTTTCTGGAGTGTGAGATGGAGATAATTCAACTCCAGCTGGTATTAATAGAGGCCTGAATTGAATTGGCTGTTTCCTGGTGTGTGAGTGGGACTCAGTACCATTCCAGCTCGAATTAATAGAGGTCTGCAATGAACTGGCTCTTTCCTGGTTTGTGAGTGGGACTCAGTACCCCTCCAGCTGGTATTAATAGAGGGCTGGAATGAATTGGCTCTTTCCTGGTTTGTGAGTGGGACTCAGTACCGCTCCAGCTGGTATTAATAGAGGCCTGGATTGAATTGGCTCTTTTTGGTGTCTGAGTGGGGCTCAGTACCATTCCTGCTGGTATTAATGGAGGACTGGATTGAATTGGCTCTTTCCTGGTGTGTGAGTGGGAGTTAATTCCACTCCAGCTGGTATTAATAGAGGTCTGGATTGAATTGGCTGTTTCCTGGTGTGTGAGTGGGGCTCGGTACCTTTCCAGCTGGTATTAATAGAGACCTGGAATGAACTGACCCCTTCATGGCGTGTGAGAGGGACTCAGACGCACACCAGCTGGTATTCTCGAGGTCAGGATTGAATTGGCTCTTTCTGGAGTGTGAGATGGAGATAATTCAACTCCAGCTGGTATTAATAGAGGCCTGAATTGAATTGGCTCTTTCCTGGTGTGTGAGTGGGACTCAGTACCATTCCAGCTCGAATTAATAGAGGTCTGCAATGAACTGGCTCTTTCCTGGTTTGTGAGTGGGACTCAGTACCCCTCCAGCTGGTATTAATAGAGGGCTGGAATGAATTGGCTCTTTCCTGGTTTGTGAGTGGGACTCAGTACCGCTCCAGCTGGTATTAATAGAGGCCTGGATTGAATTGGCTCTTTTTGGTGTCTGAGTGGGGCTCAGTACCATTCCTGCTGGTATTAATAGAGGACTGGATTGAATTGGCTCTTTCCTGGTGTGTGAGTGGGAGTTAATTCCACTCCAGCTGGTATTAATAGAGGTCTGGATTGAATTGGCTCTTTTTGGTGTGTGAGTGGGACTCAGTACCACTCCAGCTGGTATTAATAGAGGCCAGAATTGAATTGGCTCTTTCCAGGTGTGTTAGTGGGACTCAGTACCACTCCAGCTGGTATTAATAGAGGCCAGAATTGAATTGGCTCTTTCCTGGTGTGTGAGTGGGACTCAGAACCACTCCAGCTGGTATTAATAGAGGCCTGGAATGAATTGCCTCTTTCTGGTGTGTGAGTGGGACTCAGTGCCACTCCAGCTGGTATTAATAGAGGCCAGAATTGAATTGGCTCTTTCCTGGTGTGTGAGTGGGACTCAGTACCACTCCAGCTGGTATTAATAGAGGCCTGGAATGAATTGCCTCTTTCTGGTGTGTGAGTGGGACTCAGTGCCACTCCAGCTGTTATTAATAGAGGCCTGGATTGAATTGCCTCTTTCTGGAGTGTGAGTGGGACTCAGTGCCACTCCAGCTGTTATTAATAGAGGCCTGGAATGAATTGCCTCTTTCTGGAGTGTGAGTGGGACTCAGTACCTCTCCAGAAGTATTAATAGAGGCCTGGAATGAACTGTCCCTCTCCTGGTTTGTGAGTGGGACTCAGTACCCCTCCAGCTGGTATTAATAGAGGGCTGGATTGAATTGGCTGTTTCCTGGTGTGTGACTGGGGCTCAGAACCACTCCAGCTGGGAATATTAGAGGCCTGGAATGAACTGTCCTTTTCCTGCTGTGTGAGTGGGACTCCGTCGCACTCCAGCTGGGATTAAATGTGGTCTGGACTGAATTCGCTCTTTCCGGGTGGGTGAATGGGGTTCAGTACCATTCCAGCTGCTTTTATTGGAGGTCTGGTTGGAAGTTGCTCTTTCCTGGTGTGTGAGGGGGCTCAGTACCATTCCAGCTGGTATAATAGAGGTCTGGATTGAATTGGCTGTTTCCTGGTGTGTGAGTGGGAATTAATTCCACTCCAGCTTGTATTAATAGAGGCCTGGAATTAACTGTCCCTTTCCTGCTGTGTGAGTGGGAATCAGTCGCACTCCAGCTGGGATTAAAAGATGTTTGGACTGAATTCGCTCTTTCCTGGTGTGTGAGGGGGCTCAGTACCACTCCAGCTGGTATTATAGAGGTCTGGATTGAATTGGCTGTTTCCTGGTGTGTGAATGGGAGTCAATTCCACTCCAGATGGTATTAATAGAGGCCTGGAATGAACTGTCCCTTTCCTGCTGTGTGCTTGGCGCTCAGTCGCACTCCAGCTGGTATTATAGAGGTCTGGATTGAATTGGCTCTTAACTGATGTGTGAGTGGGACTCAGTACCACTCCAGCTGGTATTAATAGGGTTGGGATTGAATTGGCTCTTTCCTGGTGTGTGAGTGGGACTCAGTACCACTCCAGCTGGTATTGATAGAGGTCGGGATTGAATTGGCTCTTAACTGATGTGTGAGTGGGACTCAGTACCACTCCAGCTGGTATTAATAGAGGCCTGGAATGAACTGTCCCTTTCCTGCTGTGTGCTTGGCGCTCAGTCGCACTCCAGCTGGTATTATAGAGGTCTGGATTGAATTGGCTCTTAACTGATGCGTGATTGGGACTCAGTACCACTCCAGCTGGTATTAATAGAGGCCTGGATTGAATTGGCTCTTTCCTTGTGTGTGAGTGAGACTCAGTACCACTCCAGCTGGTATTAATAGAGGCCTGGATTGAATTGGCTCTTTCCTGGTGTGTGAGTGGGACTCAGTACCACTCCAGCTGGTATTAATAGAGGCCTGGATTGAATTGGCTCTTTCCTGGTGTGTGAGTGAGACTCAGTACCACTCCAGCTGGTATTAATAGAGGCCTGGATTGAATTGGCTCTTTCCTGGTGCCTGAGGGGGGCTCCGTACCATCCTGCTGGTATTAATAGAGGTCTGGATGGAATGGTCTCTTTCCTGGTGTGTGAGTGTGAATCAGTATCACTCCAGCTGGTATTAATAGAGGCCTAGAATGAATTGGCTCTTTCTGGTGTGTGAGTGGGACACAGTGTCAGAACACCCGGTGTTAATAGGGTCCTGGAATGAACTGTCTCTTCTCTGCTGTGTGAGTGGGACTCAGTACCACTCCAAATGTTATTAATAGAGGTCTGGATTGAATTGGCTCCTTCCTGGTGTGTAATTGGGACTCAGAACCACTCCAGCTGGTATTAATACGGTTGGGATTGAATTGGCTCTTTCCTGGTGTGTGAGTGGGACTCAGTACCACTCCAGAAGTATTAATAGAGGCCTGGAATGAACTGTCCCTTTCCTGGTTTGTGAGTGGGACTCAGTGCCCCTCCAGCTGGTATTAATAGAGGGCTGGATTGAATTGGCTCTTTTTGGTGTGTGAGTGGGAGTTAATTCCACTCCAGCTGGTATTGTGGAGGTCTGGATTGAGTTGGCTGTTTCCTGGTGTGTGAGTGGGGCTCGGAACCACTCCAGCTGGGATTAGTAGAGGCCTGGAATGAACTGTCCCTTTCCTGCTGTGTGAGTTGGAATCAGTCGCACTCCAGCTGGGATTAAGAGGTCTGGACTGAATTCGCTCTTTCCGGGTGGGTGAGTGGGGTTCAGTACCATTCCAGCTGATATTTATAGATGTTTGAAATGAGCTGTCTCTTATCTGTTGTGTGAGTGGGATTCAGTCCCACTCCAAATGTTATTAATAGAGGTCTGGAATGAATTGGCTCTTTTTGGTGTGTGAGTGGGAGTTAATTCCACTCCAGCTGGGATTGTGGAGGTCTGGATTGAATTGGCTGTTTCCTGGTGTGTGAGTGGGGCTCGGAACCACTCCAGCTGGGATTAGTAGAGGCCTGGAATGAACTGTCCCTTTCCTGCTGTGTGAGTTGGAATCAGTCGCACTCCAGCTGGGATTAAGAGGTCTGGACTGAATTCGCTCTTTCCGGGTGGGTGAGTGGGGTTCAGTACCATTCCAGCTGATATTTATAGATGTTTGAAATGAGCTGTCTCTTATCTGTTGTGTGAGTGGGATTCAGTCCCACTCCAAATGTTATTAATAGAGGTCTGGAATGAATTGGCTCTTTTTGGTGTGTGAGTGGGACTCAGTACCACTCCAGCTGGTATTAATAGAGGCCTGAATTGAATTGGCTCTTTCCTGGTGTGTGAGTGGGACTCAGTACCCCTCCAGCTGGTATTAATAGAGGTCTGGAATGAATTGGCTCTTTTTGGTGTGTGAGTGGGAGTTAATTCCACTCCAGCTGGTATTGTGGAGGTCTGGATTGAATTGGCTGTTTCCTGGTGTGTGACTGGGGCTCAGAACCACTCCAGCTGGGATTAGTAGAGGCCTGGAATGAACTGTCCCTTTCCTGCTGTGTGAGTTGGAATCAGTCGCACTCCAGCTGGGATTGTGGAGTTCTGGATTGAATTGGCTGTTTCCTGGTGTGTGACTGGGGCTCGGAACCACTCCAGCTGTGATTAGTAGAGGCCGGGAATGAACTGTCCCTTTCCTGCTGTGTGAGTTGGAATCAGTCGCACTCCAGCTGGGATTAAGAGGTCTGGACTGAATTCGCTCTTTCCGGGTGGGTGAGTGGGGTTCAGTACCATTCCAGCTGATATTTATAGATGTTTGAAATGAGCTGTCTCTTATCTGTTGTGTAAGTGGGATTCAGTCCCACTCCAAATGTTATTAATAGAGGTCTGGAATGAATTGACACTTTCCTGGTGTGTGAGTGGGACTCAGTACCACTCCAGCTGGTATAAATAGAGGCCTGGATTGAATTGGCTCTTTCCTGGTGTGTGAGTGGGACTCAGTACCACTCCAGCTAGCATTAATAGAGGCCTAAATTGAATTGGCTCTTTCCTGGTGTGTGAGTGGGACTCAGTACCACTCCAGCTGGTATTAATAGAGGCCTGAATTGAATTGGCTCTTTCCTGGTTTGAGAGTGGGACTCAGTACCCCTCCAGCTGGTATTAATAGAGGTCTGGATTGAATTGGCTCTTTTTGGTGTGTGAGTGGGACTCAGTACCACTCCAGCTGGTATTAATAGAGGCCTGAATTGAATTGGCTCTTTCCTGGTGTGTGAGTGGGACTCAGTACCACTCCAGCTAGCATTAATAGAGGCCTGAATTGAATTGGCTCTTTCCTGGTGTGTGAGTGGGACTCAGTACCACTCCAGCTGGTATTAATAGAGGCCTGGATTGAATTGGCTCTTTCCTGGTGTGTGAGTGGGACTCAGTACCACTCCAGCTAGCATTAATAGAGGCCTAAATTGAATTGGCTCTTTCCTGGTGTGTGAGTGGGACTCAGTACCACTCCAGCTGGTATTAATAGAGGCCTGAATTGAATTGGCTCTTTCCTGGTTTGAGAGTGGGACTCAGTACCCCTCCAGCTGGTATTAATAGAGGTCTGGATTGAATTGGCTCTTTTTGGTGTGTGAGTGGGACTCAGTACCACTCCAGCTGGTATTAATAGAGGCCTGAATTGAATTGGCTCTTTCCTGGTGTGTGAGTGGGACTCAGTACCACTCCAGCTGGTATTAATAGAGGCCTGAATTGAATTGGCTCTTTCCTGGTTTGAGAGTGGGACTCAGTACCACTCCAGCTGGTATTAATAGAGGCCTGGATTGAATTGACACTTTCCTGGTGTGTGAGTGGGACTCAGTACCACTCCAGCTGGTATTAATAGAGGCCTGAATTGAATTGGCTCTTTCCTGGTGTGTGATTGGGACTCAGTACCACTCCAGCTAGCATTAATAGAGGCCTGAATTGAATTGGCTCTTTCCTGGTGTGTGAGTGGGACTCAGTACCACTCCAGCTGGTATTAATAGAGGCCTGGATTGAATTGGCTCTTTCCTGGTGTGTGAGTGAGACTCAGTACCACTCCAGCTGGTATTAATAGAGGCCTGGATTGAATTGGCTCTTTCCTGGTGCCTGAGGGGGGCTCCGTACCATCCTGCTGGTATTAATAGAGGTCTGGATGGAATGGTCTCTTTCCTGGTGTGTGAGTGTGAATCAGTATCACTCCAGCTGGTATTAATAGAGGCCTAGAATGAATTGGCTCTTTCTGGTGTGTGAGTGGGACACAGTGTCAGAACACCCGGTGTTAATAGGGTCCTGGAATGAACTGTCTCTTCTCTGCTGTGTGAGTGGGACTCAGTACCACTCCAAATGTTATTAATAGAGGTCTGGATTGAATTGGCTCCTTCCTGGTGTGTAATTGGGACTCAGAACCACTCCAGCTGGTATTAATACGGTTGGGATTGAATTGGCTCTTTCCTGGTGTGTGAGTGGGACTCAGTACCACTCCAGAAGTATTAATAGAGGCCTGGAATGAACTGTCCCTTTCCTGGTTTGTGAGTGGGACTCAGTGCCCCTCCAGCTGGTATTAATAGAGGGCTGGATTGAATTGGCTCTTTTTGGTGTGTGAGTGGGAGTTAATTCCACTCCAGCTGGTATTGTGGAGGTCTGGATTGAGTTGGCTGTTTCCTGGTGTGTGAGTGGGGCTCGGAACCACTCCAGCTGGGATTAGTAGAGGCCTGGAATGAACTGTCCCTTTCCTGCTGTGTGAGTTGGAATCAGTCGCACTCCAGCTGGGATTAAGAGGTCTGGACTGAATTCGCTCTTTCCGGGTGGGTGAGTGGGGTTCAGTACCATTCCAGCTGATATTTATAGATGTTTGAAATGAGCTGTCTCTTATCTGTTGTGTGAGTGGGATTCAGTCCCACTCCAAATGTTATTAATAGAGGTCTGGAATGAATTGGCTCTTTTTGGTGTGTGAGTGGGAGTTAATTCCACTCCAGCTGGGATTGTGGAGGTCTGGATTGAATTGGCTGTTTCCTGGTGTGTGAGTGGGGCTCGGAACCACTCCAGCTGGGATTAGTAGAGGCCTGGAATGAACTGTCCCTTTCCTGCTGTGTGAGTTGGAATCAGTCGCACTCCAGCTGGGATTAAGAGGTCTGGACTGAATTCGCTCTTTCCGGGTGGGTGAGTGGGGTTCAGTACCATTCCAGCTGATATTTATAGATGTTTGAAATGAGCTGTCTCTTATCTGTTGTGTGAGTGGGATTCAGTCCCACTCCAAATGTTATTAATAGAGGTCTGGAATGAATTGGCTCTTTTTGGTGTGTGAGTGGGACTCAGTACCACTCCAGCTGGTATTAATAGAGGCCTGAATTGAATTGGCTCTTTCCTGGTGTGTGAGTGGGACTCAGTACCCCTCCAGCTGGTATTAATAGAGGTCTGGAATGAATTGGCTCTTTTTGGTGTGTGAGTGGGAGTTAATTCCACTCCAGCTGGTATTGTGGAGGTCTGGATTGAATTGGCTGTTTCCTGGTGTGTGACTGGGGCTCAGAACCACTCCAGCTGGGATTAGTAGAGGCCTGGAATGAACTGTCCCTTTCCTGCTGTGTGAGTTGGAATCAGTCGCACTCCAGCTGGGATTGTGGAGTTCTGGATTGAATTGGCTGTTTCCTGGTGTGTGACTGGGGCTCGGAACCACTCCAGCTGTGATTAGTAGAGGCCGGGAATGAACTGTCCCTTTCCTGCTGTGTGAGTTGGAATCAGTCGCACTCCAGCTGGGATTAAGAGGTCTGGACTGAATTCGCTCTTTCCGGGTGGGTGAGTGGGGTTCAGTACCATTCCAGCTGATATTTATAGATGTTTGAAATGAGCTGTCTCTTATCTGTTGTGTAAGTGGGATTCAGTCCCACTCCAAATGTTATTAATAGAGGTCTGGAATGAATTGACACTTTCCTGGTGTGTGAGTGGGACTCAGTACCACTCCAGCTGGTATAAATAGAGGCCTGGATTGAATTGGCTCTTTCCTGGTGTGTGAGTGGGACTCAGTACCACTCCAGCTAGCATTAATAGAGGCCTAAATTGAATTGGCTCTTTCCTGGTGTGTGAGTGGGACTCAGTACCACTCCAGCTGGTATTAATAGAGGCCTGAATTGAATTGGCTCTTTCCTGGTTTGAGAGTGGGACTCAGTACCCCTCCAGCTGGTATTAATAGAGGTCTGGATTGAATTGGCTCTTTTTGGTGTGTGAGTGGGACTCAGTACCACTCCAGCTGGTATTAATAGAGGCCTGAATTGAATTGGCTCTTTCCTGGTGTGTGAGTGGGACTCAGTACCACTCCAGCTAGCATTAATAGAGGCCTGAATTGAATTGGCTCTTTCCTGGTGTGTGAGTGGGACTCAGTACCACTCCAGCTGGTATTAATAGAGGCCTGGATTGAATTGGCTCTTTCCTGGTGTGTGAGTGGGACTCAGTACCACTCCAGCTAGCATTAATAGAGGCCTAAATTGAATTGGCTCTTTCCTGGTGTGTGAGTGGGACTCAGTACCACTCCAGCTGGTATTAATAGAGGCCTGAATTGAATTGGCTCTTTCCTGGTTTGAGAGTGGGACTCAGTACCCCTCCAGCTGGTATTAATAGAGGTCTGGATTGAATTGGCTCTTTTTGTGTGTGAGTGGGACTCAGTACCACTCCAGCTGGTATTAATAGAGGCCTGAATTGAATTGGCTCTTTCCTGGTGTGTGAGTGGGACTCAGTACCACTCCAGCTGGTATTAATAGAGGCCTGAATTGAATTGGCTCTTTCCTGGTTTGAGAGTGGGACTCAGTACCACTCCAGCTGGTATTAATAGAGGCCTGGATTGAATTGACACTTTCCTGGTGTGTGAGTGGGACTCAGTACCACTCCAGCTGGTATTAATAGAGGCCTGAATTGAATTGGCTCTTTCCTGGTGTGTGATTGGGACTCAGTACCACTCCAGCTAGCATTAATAGAGGCCTGAATTGAATTGGCTCTTTCCTGGTGTGTGAGTGGGACTCAGTACCACTCCAGCTGGTATTAATAGAGGCCTGGATTGAATTGGCTCTTTCCTGGTTTGAGAGTGGGACTCAGAACCACTCCAGCTGGTATTAATACGGTTGGGATTGAATTGGCTCTTTCCTGGTGTGTGAGTGGGAGTCTGTACCACTCCAGCTGTTATTCATAGAGGCCTGGATTGAATTGGCTCCTACCTGGTGTGTGTGGGACTCAGTACCACTCCAGCTGGTATTAATAGAGGTCAGGATTGAATTGGCTCTTTCCTGGTGTGTGAGTGGGACTCAGTACCATTCCAGCTCGAATTAATAGAGGTCTGCAATGAACTGGCTCTTTCCTGGTTTGTGAGTGGGACTCAGTACCACTCCAGCTGGTGTTAATAGAGGTCAGGATTGAATTGGCTCTTTCCTGGTGTGTGTGGGACTCAGTACCACTCCAGCTGGTGTTAATAGAGGTCAGGATTGAATTGGCTCTTTCCTGGTGTGTGTGTGGGACTCAGTACCACTCCAGCTGGTATTAATAGAGGTCAGGATTGAATTGGCTCTTTCCTGGTGTGTGAGTGGGACTCAGTACCACTCCAGCTGGTATTCATAGAGGTCTGGATTGAATTGGCTCTTTCCTGGTGTGTGTGGGACTCAGTACCACTCCAGCTGGTATTAATAGAGGCCTGGATTGAGTTAGCCACTTCCTGGTGTGTGAGCGGGGCTCAGTACCACTCCAGCTGGTATTAATAGAGGCCTGGATTGAGTTAGCCACTTCCTGGTGTGTGAGCGGGGCTCAGTTCCACTCCTTCTGCCATTAATAGAGACATGGATTGAATTGGCCCTTTTTTGGTGAGTGAGTGGGGATTAGTGCCACTCCTGCTGGTATTAATAGAGGCCTGGATTGAATTGGCTCTTTGCTGGGGAGTGAGTGGGGATCTGTACCACTCCAGCTGGTATTAATAGAGATCTGGTTTGAATTGGCTCTTTCCTGGTGTGTGAGTGTGAATCAGAACCACTCCAGCTGGTATTAATAGAGGCCTAGAATGAATTGGCTCTTTCTGGTGTGTGAGTGGGACACAGTGCCAGAACACCCGGTGTTAATAGAGTCCTGGAATGAACTGTCTCTTCTCTGCTGTGTGAGTGGGACTCAGTACCACTCCAAATGTTATTAATAGAGGTCTGGATTGAATTGGCTCCTTCCTGGTGTGTGAGTGGCTCTCAGTCCCACTCCAGTCGCTATAGATAGAGACCTGGATCGAAATGGCTCTTCCCTGGTGTGTGAGTGGGGCTCAGTGCCACTCCAGCTGGTATTAATAGAGGGCTGGATTGAATTGGCTCCTTCCTGGTGAGTGAGTGGGGCTCAGTCCCACTCCAGCTGGTATTAAGAGTTCTCGATTGAATTGGCTCTTTCCTGGTGTGTGAGTGGGACTCAGTACCACTCCAGCTGGCATTAATCGAGGCCTGGATTAAATTGCCTCTTTCCTGGTGTTTGAGTGGGACTCAGTACCACTCCAGCTGCTATTAATAGAGGCCTGGATTGAATTTGCTCTTTCCTGTTGTGTGAGTGGGAGTTAATTCCACTCCAGCTGGTATTTATAGAGACCTGGATTGAATTGGCTCTTTCTGGGGTGTGAGTGGGTCTCAGTCCCACTCCAGCTGGTATTAATAGAGGTCTGGCTTTAATTAGCTTTTTCCTGGTGTGTGAGTGGGGCTCAGTACCACTCCAGCTGGTATTAATAAAGGTTTGCATTGAATTGGCTCTTTCCTGGTGTGTCAGTGGGACTCAGTACCACTCCAGCTGGTGATAATATAGGCTCGGTTTCAATTGGCTCTTTCCTGGTGTGTCAGTGGGACTCAGTACCACTCCAGCTGGTGATAATATAGGCTCGGTTTCAATTGGCTCTTTCCTGGTGTGTGAATGGGAGTTAATTTTACTCCAGCTGGTATAAATAGAGGCCTGGATTGAATTGGTTCTTTCCCGGTATGTGAATGAGCCTCAGTACCACTCCAGCTGGTTTTAACAAAGGCCAGTTCGATCTGATTATATGCACTGTTGTCTGTTTGATGTCACCTGCACCGCGGCCATTTTACGTGACATATGGTACGGCCATTTTAAATGATATGCACTGTGGTCTGTTTGATGTCACCGTCACTGCGTCCATTTTAAATGTTATGCTCTGTGGTCTGTTTGATGTCACCTTGACTGCAGCCATTTTACGTGACATGTGCTGCGGCCATTTTAAATGATATGCTCTGTGGTCTGTTTGATGTCACCTTCACTGCGGCCATTTTACGTGACATATGGTACGGCCATTTTAAATGATATGCACTGTGGTCTGTTTGATGTCACCGTCACTGCGTCCATTTTAAATGTTATGCTCTGTGGTCTGTTTGATGTCACCTTGACTGCAGCCATTTTACGTGACATGTGCTGCGGCCATTTTAAATGATATGCACTGTGGTCTGTTTGATGTCACCTTCACTGCGGCCATTTTACGCGACATGTGCTGCGGCCATTTTAAATGATATGCACTGTGGTCTGTTTGATGTCACCTTCACTGCGGCCATTTTACGTGACATGTGCTGCGGCCATTTTAAATGATATGCACTGTGGTCTGTTTGATGTCACCTTCACTGCGGCCATTTTACGTGACATGTGCTGCGGCCATTTTAAATGATATGCTCTGTGATCTGTTTGAATTATGAGTAATCCACGGGGATCATTTTCAATGTTTTCTGTCCAGGGCAGTGAATGTAACAGATTATAAATGAGAATAAAATCTCATAAAGGATAATAAATCACAGACAATCATAAATATTATAAAGATTTACAAAGTGAGAGGAAGAATTATAAACAGTTTATAAAGGTTGTAAAGGTCAGTAAATGTTTATAAATTATTATAAAGAATTATCAATAATTATCAGGATTCTTTTAGTTTGAAAGGGATTATAAAAGAATCAGAAAGATTCAGACCCCGCCCCCACTCCCGTCACCCTGGAAACAGACCCCGCCCCCACTCCCGTCACTCTGGAAACAGACCCCGCCACCACTCCCGTCACTCTGGAAACAGACCCCGCCCCCACTCCCGTCACTCTGGAAACAGACCCCGCCCCCACTCCCGTCACCCTGGAAACAGACCCCGCCCCCACTCCCGTCACCCTGGAAACAGACCCCGCCCCCACTCCCGTCACCCTGGAAACAGACCCCGCCCCCACTCCCGTCACTCTGGAAACAGACCCCGCCCCCACTCCCGTCACCCTGGAAACAGACCCCGCCCCCACTCCCGTCACCCTGGAAACAGACCCCGCCCCCACTCCCGTCACCTTGGTAACAGACCCCGCACCCACTCCCGTCTCCTTGGTAACAGACCCCGCCCCCACTCCGTCACCATGGTGACAGACCCCGCCCCCACTCCCGTCACCTAGGTAACAGACCACGCCCCCACTCACGTCACCTTGGTAACAGACCCCGCCCCCACTCCCGTCACCTTGGTAACAGACCCCGCCCCCACTCCCGTTAACCTGGAAACAGACCCCGCCCCCACTCCCGTCACCTTGGTAACAGACCCCGCCCCCACTCCCGTCACCCTGGAAACAGACCCCACCCCCACTCCCGTCACCCTGGAAACAGACCCCGCCCCCCTCCTGTCACCTTGTTAACATACCCCGCCCCCACTCCCGTCACCTTGGTAACAGACCCCGCCCCCACTCCCGTCACCTTGGTAACAGACCCCGCCCCCACTCCCGTCACCCTGGAAACAGACCCCGCCCACATTCCCGTCACCCTGGAAACAGACCCCGCCCCCACTCCCGTCACCTTAGTAACAGACCCCGCCCCCACTCCCGTCACCCTGGAAACAGACCCCGCCCACATTCCCGTCACTTTGGTAACAGACCCCGCCCCCACTCGCCGTCACTTTGGTAACAGACCCCGCCCCCACTCGCCGTCACTTTGGTAACAGACCCCGCCCCCACTCCCGTCACCTTGGAAACATACCCCGCCCCCACTCCCGTCACCTTGGAAACATACCCCGCCCCCACACCCGTCACCTTGGAAACAGACCCCGCCCCCCACTCCCGTCACCTTGGAAACAGACCCCGCCCCCATTCGCCGTCACTCTGGAAACAGACCCCGCCCCCAGTCCGTCACCCTGGAAACAGACCCCGCCCCCACTCCCGTCACTCTGGAAAAAGACCCCGCCCCCACTCCGGTCACCTTGGTAACAGACCCCGCCCCCACTCCGGTCACCTTGGAAACAGACCCCGCCCCCACTCGCCGTCACTTTGGTAACAGACCCCGCCCCCACTCGCCGTCACTTTGGTAACAGACCCCGCCCCCACTCGCCGTCACTTTGGTAACAGACCCCGCCCCCACTCGCCGTCACTTTGGTAACAGACCCCGCCCCCACTCGCTGTCACTTTGGTAACAGACCCCGCCCCCACTCCCGTCACCTTGGAAACATACCCCGCCCCCACTCCCGTCACCTTGGAAACATACCCCGCCCCCACTCCCGTCACCTTGGAAACAGACCCCGCCCCCCACTCCCGTCACCTTGGAAACAGACCCCGCCCCCAATTGTCATCACTCTGGAAACAGACCCCGCCCCCACTCCGTCACCCTGGAAACAGACCCCGCCCCCACTCCCGTCACTCTGGAAAAAGACCCCGCCCCCACTCCGGTCACCTTGGTAACAGACCCCGCCCCCACTCCGGTCACCTTGGAAACAGACCCCGCCCCCCACTCCCGTCACCTTGGAAACAGACCCCGCCCCCACTCGCCGTCACCTTGGAAACAGACCCCGCCCCCACTCCCGTCACCTTGGAAACAGACCCCGCCCCCACTCCCGTCACTCTGGAAAAAGACCCCGCCCCCACTCCGGTCACCTTGGTAACAGACCCCGCCCCCACTCCTGTCATTCTGGAAACAGACCCCGCCCCCACTCGCCGTCACCTTGGAAACAGACCCCGCCCCCACTCGCCGTCACTTTGGTAACAGACCCCGCCCCCACTCGCCGTCACCTTGGAAACAGACCCCGCCCCCATTCGCCGTCACCTTGGTAACAGACCCCGCCCCCACTCCCGTCACCTTGGAAACAGACCCCGCCCCCACTCGCCGTCACCTTGGAAACAGACCCCGCCCCCACTCGCTGTCACCTTGGAAACAGACCCCGCCCCCACTCCCGTCACCTTGGAAACAGACCACGCCCCCATTCGCCGTCACTTTGGTAACAGACCCCGCCCCCACTCCCGTCACTCTGGAAACAGACCCCGCCCCCATTCGCCATCACTTTGGAAACAGGCCCCTCCCCCGCTCTGTCTCCATGGTGACAGGCCCCTCCCCCGCTCTGTCTCCATGGTGACAGGCCCCTCCCCCGCTCTGTCTCCATGGTGACAGGCCCCTCCCCCGCTCTGTCTCCATGGTGAGAGGCCCCTCCCCCGCTCTGTCTCCATGGTGAGAGGCCCCTCCCCCGCTCTGTCTCCATGGTGACAGGCCCCTCCCCCGCTCTGTCTCCATGGTGACAGGCCCCTCCCCCGCTCTGTCTCCATGGTGAGAGGCCCCTCCCCCGCTCTGTCTCCATGGTGACAGGCCCCTCCCCCGCTCTGTCTCCATGGTGACAGGCCCCTCCCCCGCTCTGTCTCCATGGTGACAGTCTCCTCCCCCGCTCTGTCTCCATGGTGACAGTCCCCTCCCCCGCTCTGTCTCCATGGTGACAGTCCCCTCCCCCGCTCTGTCTCCATGGTGAGAGGCTCCTCCCCCGCTCTGTCTCCATGGTGAGAGGCCCCTCCCCCGCTCTGTCTCCATGGTGACAGGCCCCTCCCCCGCTCTGTCTCCATGGTGACAGTCCCCTCCCCCGCTCTGTCTCCATGGTGACAGTCCCCTCCCCCACTCCGTTACCCTGGTGACAGACCCCGCCCCCACTCCCGTCACCTAGGTAACAGACCACGCCCCCACTCACGTCACCTTGGTAACAGACCCCGCCCCCACTCCCGTCACCTTGGTAACAGACCCCGCCCCCACTCCCGTCACCCTGGAAACAGACCCCGCCCTCCCTCCTGTCACCTTGTTAACAGACCCCGCCCCCACTCCCGTCACCTTGGTAACAGACCCCGCCCCCACTCCCGTCACCTTGATAACAGACCCCGCCCACATTCCCGTCATTTTGGAAACAGACCCCGCCCCCCACTCCCGTCACCTTGGAAACAGACCCCGCCCCCACTCGCCGTCACCTTGGAAACAGACCCCGCCCCCACTCCCGTCACCTTGGAAACAGACCCCGCCCCCACTCGCCGTCACCTTGGAAACAGCCCCCGCCCCCATTCGCCGTCACCTTGGTAACAGATCCCGCCCCCACTCCCGTCACCTTGGAAACAGACCCCGCCCCCACTCCCGTCACCTTGGAAACAGACCACGCCCCCATTCGCCGTCACTTTGGTAACAGACCCCGCCCCCATTCGCCATCACCTTGGAAACAGACCCCGCCCCCACTCCCGTCACCCTGGAAACAGACCCCACCCCAACTCCCGTCACCCTGGAAACAGACCCCGCCCCCCTCCTGTCACCTTGTTAACAGACCCCGCCCCCACTCCCGTCACCTTGGTAACAGACCCCGCCCCCACTCCCGTCACCTTGGTAACAGACCCCGCCCCCACTCCCGTCACCTTGGTAACAGACCCCGCCCCCACTCCCGTCACCCTGGAAACAGACCCCGCCCACATTCCCGTCACCCTGGAAACAGACCCCGCCCCCATTCCCGTCACCCTGGAAACAGACCCCGCCCCCACTCCCGTCACCTTGGTAACAGACCACGCCCCCACTCCCGTCACCTTGGTAACAGACCCCGCCCCCACTCCCGTCACCCTGGAAACAGACCCCGCCCACATTCCCGTCACCCTGGAAACAGACCCCGCCCCCACTCCCGTCACCTTGGAAACAGACCCCGCCCACATTCCCGTCACCCTGGAAACAGACCCCGCCCCCATTCCCGTCACCCTGGAAACAGACCCCGCCCACATTCCCGTCACCCTGGAAACAGACCCCGCCCCCACTCCCGTCACCTTGGTAACAGACCCCGCCCCCACTCCCGTCACCTTGGTAACAGACCCCGCCCCCACTCCCGTCACCCTGGAAACAGACCCCGCCCACATTCCCGTCACCCTGGAAACAGACCCCGCCCACATTCCCGTCACCCTGGAAACAGACCCCGCCCCCACTCCGGTCACTTTGGTAACAGACCCCGCCCCCCCACTCCCGTCACCCTGGAAACAGACCCCGCCCCCACTCGCCGTCACCTTGGAAACAGACCCCGCCCCCACTCCGGTCACCTTGGTAACAGACCCCGCCCACATTCGCCGTCACCTTGGAAACAGGCCCCTCCCCCGCTCTGTCTCCATGGTGACAGTCCCCTCCCCCGCTCTGTCTCCATGGTGACAGGCCCCTCCCCCGCTCTGTCTCCATGGTGAGAGGCCCCTCCCCCGCTCTGTCTCCATGGTGACAGGCCCCTCCCCCGCTCTGTCTCCATGGTGACAGTCCCCTCCCCCGCTCTGTCTCCATGGTGACAGGCCCCTCCCCCGCTCTGTCTCCATGGTGACAGTCCCCTCCCCCGCTCTGTCTCCATGGTGACAGGCTCCTCCCCCGCTCTGTCTCCATGGTGACAGTCCCCTCCCCCGCTCTGTCTCCATGGTGACAGTCCCCTCCCCCGCTCTGTCTCCATGGTGACAGGCTCCTCCCCCGCTCTGTCTCCATGGTGACAGTCCCCTCCCCCGCTCTGTCTCCATGGTGAGAGGCCCCTCCCCCGCTCTGTCTCCATGGTGACAGTCCCCTCCCCCGCTCTGTCTCCATGGTGACAGGCCCCTCCCCCGCTCTGTCTCCATGGTGAGAGGCCCCTCCCCCGCTCTGTCTCCATGGTGACAGTCCCCTCCCCCGCTCTGTCTCCATGGTGACAGGCCCCTCCCCCGCTCTGTCTCCATGGTGAGAGGCCCCTCCCCCGCTCTGTCTCCATGGTGACAGTCCCCTCCCCCGCTCTGTCTCCATGGTGACAGGCCCCTCCCCCGCTCTGTCTCCATGGTGAGAGGCCCCTCCCCCGCTCTGTCTCCATGGTGACAGTCCCCTCCCCCGCTCTGTCTCCATGGTGACAGTCCCCTCCCCCGCTCTGTCTCCATGGTGACAGTCCCCTCCCCCGCTCTGTCTCCATGGTGACAGGCTCCTCCCCCGCTCTGTCTCCATGGTGACAGGCCCCTCCCCCGCTCTGTCTCCATGGTGACAGGCCCCTCCCCCGCTCTGTCTCCATGGTGACAGGCCCCTCCCCCGCTCTGTCTCCATGGTGACAGGCCCCTCCCCCGCTCTGTCTCCATGGTGACAGGCTCCTCCCCCGCTCTGTCTCCATGGTGACAGGCTCCTCCCCCGCTCTGTCTCCATGGTGACAGGCCCCTCCCCCGCTCTGTCTCCATGGTGAGAGGCCCCTCCCCCGCTCTGTCTTCATGGTGACAGTCCCCTCCCCCGCTCTGTCTCCATGGTGACAGGCCCCTCCCCCGCTCTGTCTCCATGGTGACAGGCCCCTCCCCCGCTCTGTCTCCATGGTGACAGGCCCCTCCCCCGCTCTGTCTCCATGGTGACAGTCCCCTCCCCCGCTCTGTCTCCATGGTGACAGTCCCCTCCCCCACTCTGTCTCCATGGTGACAGTCCCCTCCCCCACTCCGTTACCCTGGTGACAGACCCCGCCCCCACTCCCGTCACCTAGGTAACAGACCACGCCCCCACTCACGTCACCTTGGTAACAGACCCCGCCCCCACTCCCGTCACCTTGGTAACAGACCCCGCCCCCACTCCCGTCACCCTGGAAACAGACCCCGCCCCCCCTCCTGTCACCTTGTTAACAGACCCCGCCCCCACTCCCGTCACCTTGGTAACAGACCCCGCCCCCACTCCCGTCACCTTGGTAACAGACCCCGCCCACATTCCCGTCATTTTGGAAACAGACCCCGCCCCCCACTCCCGTCAACTTGGAAACAGACCCCGCCCCCACTCGCCGTCACCTTGGAAACAGACCCCGCCCCCACTCCCGTCACCTTGGAAACAGACCCCGCCCCCACTCGCCGTCACCTTGGAAACAGCCCCCGCCCCCATTCGCCGTCACCTTGGTAACAGACCCCGCCCCCACTCCCGTCACCTTGGAAACAGACCCCGCCCCCACTCCCGTCACCTTGGAAACAGACCACGCCCCCATTCGCCGTCACTTTGGTAACAGACCCCGCCCCCACTCCCGTCACCTTGGAAACAGACCACGCCCCCACTCCCGTCACCCTGGAAACAGACCCCACCCCAACTCCCGTCACCCTGGAAACAGACCCCGCCCCCCTCCTGTCACCTTGGTAACAGACCCCGCCCCCACTCCCGTCACCTTGGTAACAGACCCCGCCCCCACTCCCGTCACCCTGGAAACAGACCCCGCCCCCCTCCTGTCACCTTGGTAACAGACCCCGCCCCCACTCCCGTCACCTTGGTAACAGACCACGCCCCCACTCCCGTCACCCTGGAAACAGACCCCGCCCCCACTCCCGTCACCTTGGTAACAGACCCCGCCCCCACTCCCGTCACCCTGGAAACAGACCCCGCCCACATTCCCGTCACCCTGGAAACAGACCCCGCCCCCATTCCCGTCACCCTGGAAACAGACCCCGCCCACATTCCCGTCACCCTGGAAACAGACCCCGCCCCCACTCCCGTCACCTTGGTAACAGACCACGCCCCCACTCCCGTCACCCTGGAAACAGACCCCGCCCCCACTCCCGTCACCTTGGTAACAGACCCCGCCCCCACTCCCGTCACCCTGGAAACAGACCCCGCCCACATTCCCGTTACCCTGGAAACAGACCCCGCCCCCATTCCCGTCACCCTGGAAACAGACCCCGCCCACATTCCCGTCACCCTGGAAACAGACCCCGCCCCCACTCCCGTCACCTTGGTAACAGACCCCGCCCCCACTCCCGTCACCTTGGTAACAGACCCCGCCCCCACTCCCGTCACCCTGGAAACAGACCCCGCCCACATTCCCGTCACCCTGGAAACAGACCCCGCCCCCATTCCCGTCACCCTGGAAACAGACCCCGCCCCCACTCCCGTCACCCTGGAAACAGACCCCGCCCCCACTCGCCGTCACTTTGGTAACAGACCCCGCCCCCACTCCCGTCACCTTGGTAACAGACCCCGCCCACATTCCCGTCACCCTGGAAACAGACCCCGCCCCCACTCGCCGTCACTTTGGAAACAGACCCCGCCCACATTCCCGTCACCCTGGAAACAGACCCCGCCCCCACTCGCCGTCACTTTGGAAACAGACCCCGCCCCCACTCCGGTCACCTTGGTAACAGACCCCGCCCCCACTCCTGTCATTCTGGAAACAGACCCCGCCCCCATTCGCCGTCACCTTGGAAACAGACCACGCCCCCACTCCCGTCACTCTGGAAACAGACCCCGCCCCCATTCGCCGTCACCTTGGAAACAGGCCCCTCCCCCGCTCTGTCTCCATGGTGACAGTCCCCTCCCCCGCTCTGTCTCCATGGTGACAGTCCCCTCCCCCGCTCTGTCTCCATGGTGACAGTCCCCTCCCCCGCTCTGTCTCCATGGTGACAGGCCCCTCCCCCGCTCTGTCTCCATGGTGACAGGCCCCTCCCCCGCTCTGTCTCCATGGTGACAGTCTCCTCCCCCGCTCTGTCTCCATGGTGACAGGCCCCTCCCCCGCTCTGTCTCCATGGTGAGAGGCTCCTCCCCCGCTCTGTCTCCATGGTGAGAGGCCCCTCCCCCGCTCTGTCTCCATGGTGAGAGGCCCCTCCCCCGCTCTGTCTCCATGGTGAGAGGCCCCTCCCCCGCTCTGTCTCCATGGTGACAGGCCCCTCCCCCGCTCTGTCTCCATGGTGACAGTCTCCTCCCCCGCTCTGTCTCCATGGTGACAGTCCCCTCCCCCGCTCTGTCTCCATGGTGAGAGGCCCCTCCCCCGCTCTGTCTCCATGGTGACAGTCCCCTCCCCCGCTCTGTCTCCATGGTGAGAGGCCCCTCCCCCGCTCTGTCTCCATGGTGACAGGCCCCTCCCCCGCTCTGTCTCCATGGTGACAGGCCCCTCCCCCGCTCTGTCTCCATGGTGAGAGGCCCCTCCCCCGCTCTGTCTCCATGGTGACAGGCCCCTCCCCCGTTCTGTCTCCATGGTGACAGGCCCCTCCCCTGCTCTGTCTCCATGGTGACAGGCCCCTCCCCCGCTCTGTCTCCATGGTGACAGTCCCCTCCCCCGCTCTGTCTCCATGGTGACAGGTCCCTCCCCCGCTCTGTCTCCATGGTGACAGGCCCCTCCCCCGCTCCGTCTCCATGGTGACAGGCCCCTCCCCCGCTCTGTCTCCATGGTGACAGGCCCCTCCCCCGCTCTGTCTCCATGGTGACAGTCCCCTCCCCCGCTCTGTCTCCATGGTGACAGGCCCCTCCCCCGCTCTGTTTCCATGGTGACAGGCCCCTCCCCCGCTCTATCCCCATGGTGACAGTCTCCTCCCCCGCTCTGTCTCCATGGTGACAGTCCCCTCCCCCGCTCTGTCTCCATGGTGACAGTCCCCTCCCCCGCTCTGTCTCCATGGTGACAGTCTCCTCCCCCGCTCTGTCTCCATGGTGACAGTCCCCTCCCCCGCTCTGTCTCCATGGTGACAGTCCCCTCCCCCGCTCTGTCTCCATGGTGACAGGCCCCTCCCCCGCTCTGTCTCCATGGTGACAGTCCCCTCCCCCGCTCTGTCTCCATGGTGACAGTCCCCTCCCCCGCTCTGTCTCCATGGTGACAGGCCCCTCCCCCGCTCTGTCTCCATGGTGACAGTCCCCTCCCCCGCTCTGTCTCCATGGTGACAGTCCCCTCCCCCGCTCTGTTTCCATGGTGAGAGGCCCCTCCCCCGCTCTGTTTCCATGGTGACAGTCCCCTCCCCCGCTCTGTTTCCATGGTGAGAGGCCCCTCCCCCGCTCTGTCTCCATGGTGACAGGCCCCTCCCCCGCTCTGTCTCCATGGTGACAGTCTCCTCCCCCGCTCTGTCTCCATGGTGACAGTCCCCTCCCCCGCTCTGTCTCCATGGTGACAGTCCCCTCCCCCGCTCTGTCTCCATGGTGACAGTCCCCTCCCCCGCTCTGTCTCCATGGTGACAGTCCCCTCCCCCGCTCTGTCTCCATGGTGAGAGGCCCCTCCCCCGCTCTGTTTCCATGGTGAGAGGCCCCTCCCCCGCTCTGTCTCCATGGTGACAGTCCCCTCCCCCGCTCTGTTTCCATGGTGAGAGGCCCCTCCCCCGCTCTGTCTCCATGGTGACAGGCCCCTCCCCCGCTCTGTCTCCATGGTGACAGTCCCCTCCCCCGCTCTGTCTCCATGGTGACAGTCCCCTCCCCCGCTCTGTCTCCATGGTGACAGGCCCCTCCCCCGCTCTGTTTCCATGGTGACAGGCCCCTCCCCCGCTCTATCCCCATGGTGACAGTCCCCTCCCCCGCTCTGTCTCCATGGTGACAGTCCCCTCCCCCGCTCTGTCTCCATGGTGACAGTCCCCTCCCCCGCTCTGTCTCCATGGTGACAGTCCCCTCCCCCGCTCTGTCTCCATGGTGACAGGCCCCTCCCCCGCTCTGTCTCCATGGTGACAGTCCCCTCCCCCGCTCTGTCTCCATGGTGACAGTCCCCTCCCCCGCTCTGTCTCCATGGTGAGAGGCC